>NC_092651.1:715000-1430000 GCF_032118995.1 Asterias amurensis
TAATCAACTTTGGGTCAACAATTAAATATCAAATTGTTGTCAATATTTGGGAAAAACACAACGGGTATGTCAAGCATTCTTATCAAATTTGGCTCAAATTCGACTAATTTATATTGGCCCATCTTTGACTCCTTAGAAATAAACAAGAAACAAGATTGATTTTTATTGCTTTTTTTATAGCAAATTTATTATTATATTAATTGTTGAAATACTTGTTACATTATGTTCATTACCACAGATTTTGTTTCTTATCAAAAAAGCAAATCCTACGACTGTTTGTTATTAAACCCAACCAAAGTATTATTCTCTTCAATACACCCAGGGCCCAATTTCCTAAAGCTGTTTACCCGTAAGCAAATTGTTGTGCTTAATGTAGCAGAAAAATGTGCGCAAGCATAAACGTAATTCACTACGATTTCTCAAATAAGCAGAAAATTTGTAGGCGCGCATGCACGTTCACAATACATTTGCATTGTTACGTCACTTGTGTGCTTACCGCAGGTTAGCCAGCATTTACCCTTGCTTACGATAAACAGCTTCATGAAATTCTGCTAAGGGACACTCGGTAAGCACAAAACAGCTGCTAACATGTTTTATGAAATTGGGTCCAGAGCATTGGCCACCATTGGGGATAAACATGCATTCCTGCGAGGCTAAAATTTGCCGCTAACCTGTAACCAAATTCATAAAGGTGTTAAGCAGAAAATACTGCCTGACAAATTTCTTCGCTAATGCTAAGCAAAAGTTGAGGGGGGCAGCAGCCACAATAAGCAAACTTACTGTCATTTTGACTGGTAGCCTGTTCCTGCTAAAGTTTCTGTGCTTACAGACTTTATCAAATTGGACCCGGTGAACTACGCTTGCCGTAATCACGGAATTCCATGCTTCTGTTAGTTGTGATTATTGCTTATGGTAAGTAGAGCCATGAAACTGGGCCCAGGTTTGAACACAAGCAGGAAATTGTTAAGCAATACACATGTATGTTCTGCATATAAAAAACAGCTCTATGAAATTGGACCATGTGCTCTATCCTTACCAAATACACCATTCAACTAATGTTAACATTTGACAGTCTGACAGTTTCCCTTTATACAATACAAATTCTCAATGGAAACAAATACAAACATTTGCCAATATATAAACAATAGACCCCTTCCATGCGCATTCACACAGCGTCGCCTAAAACGTGCACTTGAAAAACCCACAGTGACATTACCTGCCAAAAGGATGTATGCAAGATTATTCTGATGACGACGTCAGGTGAATTGGGTCAATTGCTATCCACCTTTTTCGCAAATACACACTTGCGCATTGCAAAGGTTGAATGAGGTGCATTCTGATCTAGAGTGGGATCAAACTTGATCGCTAGCTAGACCAGCATGCACCTCTTTCACACACCTTAATGCGTGTACAGAGTGTTTGCGATAAGGTCTATTCGGACCCACCCAACAAAGCAATAGCGCCCTCATGGGTGGCGCGTGCATCCTGTGTCTGTGCATGGGCCAATTATCTGCACTAGCTGTGTTAATTTAAAAAGTTAGTTAAAGTGTAGAATGCATAGTAATTTGGGGTAGGCCTACAAATTGACACACACACACAAGTAAAACTTCCCTGAGGCACTTGCCACTGAAATACACCAGGGCCCAAATGAAACTCATAAACCTGTTGAGCAGAAAATACTGCAGGGCAAACAAGGGGTAGGTTATCCGTCAGTGTAAACTTGATTCCCTTTTGGCTGTTGACCAGTTTCTGCTAAGCAATAATTTTCTGTGCTTAGCAAGTTTTGGTGCAAACAAGCTTTATGAATACGGGCCCTAATGTAAGCGCCAATTCCTGCAGGGCACAGCTATCAAATTGGACCCTGAACAACTTTCCAAATTTAAATAGCGTCATCGAACTTTAGAATGTCACATTGTTGTCAGGCTTTTGGCTCATGTTCGCAGCAGTTGTGATTGGTCAATATAACAAGCAGCTGAGCTTAACAGATCGGGGCCCATATTCATGGCTCTGCCTACCGTTCGTACAGAATTGGCGCTTAAGGAAGCAGGTTATCCCGTGCATATGGCAAGCGTATTTCACGAGTTAGCAGCGAATTTTGGCTTCTGCGCGTGCGTACTCCATGTTAATACTAGGCATTCTTGAAGCTTACAAGGCTAGCGCAGAAATTTGGAGCTAGCACGTCAAGCGGGGTAAGCAGAGCCATGAAGTTGGCCCCAGTCTGTTATTAACCCTTACCTCCCCCCGCCCCCATCCCCAATAAAAAAAATAATCTAAAAACAACTTTCAAAAAGGCCAGCAGTAGACAAAATAAGGGCCAGACTATTTTTTTATTAGCTTGGTTCAAATATCTTGCAATACTTGAACTGTGTTTAAATCTTTGTGTTTAAATCTTACGAAACAATCTCTGCAAAAACAGCCACGTCCGGCCTGGAACTACACGCAGACTGCAGAGGTCATGGCCTTCAATGCCCCTGGTCTTGGCCTTGGTGCCCCTTCAAAAGTGACCCATTGACTTTAAAACATTCTAATTAAAGTGCACTTTGCAAAATCAAAATGGCCTCACCGGGCCAGCCATGTGACGTCAAAATTCGCTCCGCAATCGCATTCATAGGAAGTATGAACAAGGCTAAAGGCTCAGTTTTAACACAAGGGTATTATGTTTGGGACACGATAAGATTCTATCTAGTAGAAAGTGCCACAACCTTTTTAAACATTTTTACGAGACAAACTCTCAGTAAGCCACAGGATACACCTGAGGTATGCTCTGAATGCAAAGTATACCTTAGGTAACTTAAACTGTCCATTTAATCTATGGGTGCGTTCGATAAGCTTCCCGTGCCGACCCCGCGGTGCTCATTTTTTTGGGTGAGCCCCTGAAAAGAGCTAATCGAACAGTCGCACTCGCCCTCTTGTTGTACTGTCATGCACCTCGGGCCAGCCCAAAGTGACCCGTTTCACAAGCAGGGCACTGGGGGTGACCCGGGTGAGCCCCTGGAATGAAGTCAAAGCTATTCAAAACTTATCGGGGGCAGACTGGAGCCGACCCAGGGAACCTAATTGAACGCACCCTTTAAATGTAGATGACAGTAAAACTAAATGTAACATGTGAACATTCCATTTTAAAAGGTGGTAGTGCTTTTGAGATACAATGTATCGCTGTAAATCAACATTAGAGCAGTTTTGTCCGAGCCGGCAGGAAGAATAACCCCCTATAGAAATACACAATCTAAAAACGTAACTCACAGTAACACTTCTCAGGTTCAAATATGGGGCAAAAAGAATGACATCTTTTTACATACCACATTACTTTCAAAGTGAAATGTTTCCCAGAATGCTATTTTTGTTCCAACGAAAGCTGCTGTAGGCTTCCAAACTATTTATTGTTATATAACACCCATGTAGATTCTTGCCATTTGATTGGAGGATTGTCCGTCACTTGATAGCAAATAAAGGTACTATTGCACGCTGAGTCACTTACCGTCGCTTTTTCGTTCCATCCGAAAAGTACTATTGCACGCTGAATACAAAAAAAACTGCGTGCGCATGTCTAGTCTTTGGTAACGCAGCAGTGTTACTTCAAGGCACATACATTGGCGTCTGTGTGTCTCAAAATAGCTGTACAGAACGCACATTGTCACTGTTGAATCCAACAGGCCAACCCAAAAGAAACGGGTGTAATAATTTCACAATTAAAACTTGTAGGCCTAGGCCTTCACTTTGTTTGTTTTGAAAGTTGTATCCTCCAAGTTGTATCCTCCAATCAAAATGGCAAAGACTTACTTGGATGTTATGTAAAACAAATAATGAATGTTTTTCATTCGTGCAATAGTGCAAATATCTTCATTCGTTGAAACAGGGAATGTTCCATTCAATTCGGCTACGCCTCATTGAATAGAACATTCCATCTTTCAACTCATGAAGATATTCGCACCATTGCACTCATAAACATTCATTATTTGTAAGTTATAACACCCCTTACAAATAGTCTGCCTTTTCATTGGTTTAAAGCACGTCACATGATATGCCTTAGTTTTAGTAGAACAGTGATCGTGTGATAATGCATCGTTTGCCGTGTGATAGTCGTCACACAGCGTGCAGTACCCAGACGTCTTTTTACCCACCTCGAACCCAATCAGTTGTGCATCTGTGTATATGAAACGCATACGAGCGTTACATGTACGAGGATGATAAATAGTATGTTGGGGTGTTATAAAACAAACATTGACTGCTTTTACTCGTGCTATGGTTGAATCTCTGACTCCCTCAGTGATCCCTGGACCGTTCCATTTTCCCTCGACTGCGACCTCAGAAAATAGAACGCTCCGGGGATCACCTCGGGAGTCGTAGTTTTAACCATAGCACTCGAAGCAGTCAATATTTGTATACTATTATTAAGAGCGAGATCAATAAAAAATTCCCTGGAATTTTCAACACAACAAAAAGTGTAAGGGATTCACCACACAACCAAAAGTGTGGGCGGTTCGCCACACACAAAAAGTGTGAGCAATTCACCACAAAGCAATAAGTGTGAGCGATTCACCACACATTAAAAAGTTTGTGCAATTCACCATACAACCAAAAGTGTGGGCAGTTCACCACACAGCAATAAGTGAGAGCAATTCACCACACAACAAAAAGTGTGTGCAATTCACAACACAACCAAAAAGTGTCAGTGATTAACCACACAACAAAAAGTGTCGGCGATTAACCACACAACAAAAAGTGTGAGCAATACACTACACAACAAAAAATGCGACAATTCACCACACAGCAATAAGTGTCAGCAATTCACCACACAACAAAAAGTGTGAGCGATTCACCCCCAAAAAAGAGTCAGCAATTCACCACACAACAAGAAATGTGAGCAATTTACCAGACAACAAAAAGTGTGTGCAATTCACCCCCAAAAAGTGTCAGCAATTCACCACACAACAAAAAGTGCGAGCGACTCACCACACACACACACAAAAATGTGAGCGATTCACCACATAAAAAAGTTTGAGCAAATCACCAAATACATCTCAATATAATTCTAACTTAATTCTGACTATATCCCTAAAAAATAATTCACCACACAACAAAAAATGCGACAATTCACCACACAGCAATAAGTGTCAGCAATTCACCACACAACAAAAAGTGTGAGCGATTCACCCCCCAAAAAGAGTCAGCAATTCACCACACAACAAGAAGTGTGAGCGATTCACCACACAACAAAATGTGTGAGCGATTCACCACAAACAAAAGTGTGAGCAATTCACCCCCAAAAAGTGTCAGCAATTCACCTCACAACAAAAAGTGTGAGCAGTTCACCACACAACATAAAGTGTGTGCAATTCACCCCCAAAAAGTGTCAGCAATTCACCACACAGCAAAAGTGTGAGCGATTCACCACACAACAAAAAGTGCGAGCGACTCACCACACACACATACAAAAATGTGAGCGATTCACCACCTAAAAAAGTTTGAGCAATTCACCAAATATATCTCAATATAATTCTAACTTAATTCTGACTATATCCCTAAAATATAAAATAATCAAGAAAAAGATTTTAAAAAGGTTGTGCATCTCCACCAGTGATGACGCTGACTCCTTGTGAGATGTGACACTCTGTCTGGGTTTTGATCTGTGGAAGACAAAAATGGGACAAGAAAAGATTAACCACTTGTGATGAACACTAAATACAGAAATGCAAATAATGTGACCTTTTTGTGTTCATAATTAAACGAACCATAAGGGCCAAGTCCAGTTGTTATATCAAGTTAGGGCCAAAATTTGTAAAAATCACAAGGGGTATCAGTCCGGCATTTTTACCAAATTTGGGCCTAAATCTGTAAAATAAATCACAAGGGCAAGTCTAGCAGTTGTAGCAATTTGAGCCTGAAATTAAAAAAATCACATGAGACAAGTGTAGCAGTTTTATCAAATTTGGGCATGAAATTGAAAAACAAAATGCAAGGGGTCGCAAGTCAAACAATTTTATCAAATTTGGGCCTAAAATTAAAAACAATTTGCAAGTTCGATACACAAGGGTGATTAACAAAAACTATAATGTACAGCTTAAAGACAGTGGACACTATTGGTAGTTGTCAAAGACTAGTCTTCAAAGTCCGTGTATCTCAACATATGCATAAAATAACAAACCTGTGAAAATTTTAGCTCAATCGGTCGTCGAATTTGCGAGATAATAATGAAAGAAAAAAACGCCCTTGTCACACGAAGTTATGTGCTTTCTGATGCTTGGTTTCGAGACCTCAAATTCTAAAGTTGGGGTCTCGAAATCAAATTCGTGGAAAATTAATTCTTTCTCAAAAACTACCTCACTTCAGAGGGAGCTGTTTCTCACAATGTTTTATATCAATATAAACCACAAGGGAAACTGACTGGGTAAATTTTGAAATGAGTTTTGGGGTTGAACAAAGAATTGACTAGGGTGGGATTCGAACCAACGACCTCCGGATTAACGTGCCGGCGCTCTACCAACTGAGCTATCTAGCCCTATATTGGCAGTGTCCCTATTTTTTCAATATCTTTGTTCGGGATGCCAGTCAGAAGCCATACTGACTGGGTAAATTAACCGTTAACTGCCGTGTAGCCAGGGATCACACCCAAGTTACGATACAACCTGGGAAGCGGCAGCTAGGGGATCACCTTAAGGGGATGCGACTTTTTGTTTCAGATATCAATATAAACCACAAGGGAAACTGACTGGGTAAATTTTGAAATGAGTTTTGGGGTTGAACAAAGAATTGACTACCAACTGAGCTATCTAGCCCTATATTGGCAGTGTCACCCTTTATATAGTGTCCCTGTTTTATATCATCAACCTCTCCCCATTACTCCATCGCTGTTTACTCGCTGACAGTTAGTTTTGCGCATGTGGGAAATTGTTGACGAGCGCCCTCTTGAGTCAAAATCGTAAACAAAACATAGCCTTTCAACCATTGAAAACGATCTGGGGTCATTGTGATTTTTGACCAATTAAAAGCCAAGATGGAAAACTAAACATGAATATGCAATGAAGTTAGTTGCGATGGTCGGATTTTGAGTCGAATTGATCCTTCAAAATCTACGTAATGTGAATTTTCTTGTTGAGAAATAGACCTCACACGTAAGAAATATATAACAACTAATGTTTTCCACTCAAAATTGAGAAAGCAAACCCTTTGAAAACAATTCCCTGTTTATTTTTGTAAGACATGACGACGTTCTTGTGAAGCATTTTTATCAAGAGTAATGTACACAAGCATTGGGCAATTGCGCTTTTTGTGCTGTGTGCACATTGTAATAAACATTGTGCATTGTATGCGTTTGTTTAGTTTGTATGTGAAACATGTGGGCCGCGTCAGAAAAACGTTGGTGGAATCCCACTGATTTTAATTAATCCAGAGGGTTTGCTGCTATATAAACGGAATAATTTAATAAAATAATAATTTTCCTCTACAACAAACATTGTTTTAATATCAGGGAAATTCAATTTTACTCACAACACTAACAAAACTCATCGTTGACGTCATTCGGTCTCGGTTTTAAAGTCATAGAAACATGCACAAAACAGCGATGGGGTCACTGCTATGAATAATTCATCTCATGTTGGACTTTCTGAAAATCTCGCGCATGCGCAAAACTATTTGGCACTCGATGTAGAGCTCTGAACAGCGGTGACTCGTAATCAAGAAAGGTTTTATGGTGATAATTATTTTGAGTAATTACTAATAGTGTCCACTGCCTTTAAAGAGAATTTAAAAAGTTTTAGGCTACATTTCGATGATAAGAATTTAGTTTTTTGTTTGTGAAAAAATATCTCTAAGCTAAAAAGCCATCGGTCGCCATCTTGCATTTTCACAGGGCTGGCACAACATCGACGACAGAGGGTGCTTTCCAGCATTTGGAATAGTCTTGCCCCAAGGCATGAATGATTGGTACTATGTGTAGTATGTACTGAACTTTATGTTAATTGATCCCTAAAGCCTTGGTCAAGACTAGTTCATACATGCCATCTGCGTAGTGGTTGAGTTGACAGCTAGTTGACGGCACATTTTATTTTATATATTTTCTCCGGCCAGATGAAATACGGAGCGCCGGAAATCCTTTTTCAAAAATTATATTTTCTCCGGCCAGATGAAATACGGAGCGCCGCAAAAAAATTGTGGAAAACTGGAAAAAGCCGGAATTCCGGCAATAGCCAGAAAACTGGCATCCCCGTTTGCCATAAACTGCAGGTCTTGAAATAACCCGAAGCATCCAGATGCCTTGGTGCCCTTATCCCTGGCGGCCTTACACTTTCTGGGTCCATTTCTGGGGCGGAAAATTTTCAAAGCTTCATAACTCAAAATCTAACCTGCAAGCGAGCCTGTGCCAGAACTCTCTGTTTGAGGAGCTATCTACCTCTTTTGATCCACCAAGTTGTGGCTGCATCATTTTAACCTTGTTTGCTCTACATAGTCGTTATCGCTTAGCAATAGACAGCCTAATTATATATAGTTTGCACAATGTGCTGATCACGCAGGAATAGTTTGCACAATTTGACTATATGCAGGAATGGTTTGCACAATTTGACTATGTGCAGGAATAGTTTGCACAATTTGACTATATGCAGGAATAGTTTGCACAATTTGACTATGTGCAGGAATAGTTCGCACAATTTGACTATGTGCAGGAATGGTTTGCACAATTTGACTATGTGCAGGAATAGTTTGCACAATTTGACTATATGCAGGAATGGTTTGCACAATTTGACTATGTGCAGGAATGGTTTGCACAATTTGACTATATGCAGGAATGGTTTGCACAATTTGACTATGTGCAGGAATGGTTTGCACAATTTGACTATGTGCAGGAATGGTTTGCACAATTTGACTATATGCAGGAATGGTTTGCACAATTTGACTATGTGCAGGAGAGGTTTGCACAATTTGACAATGTGCAGGAATGGTTTGCACAATTTGACTATGTGCAGGAGAGGTTTGCAAAATTTGACTATATGCAGGAATGGTTTGCACAATTTGACTATATGCAGGAATGGTTTGCACAATTTGACTATGTGCAGGAATAGTTTGCACAATTTGACTATATGCAGGAATGGTTTGCACAATTTGACTATTATGCAGGAATGGTTTGCACAATTTGACTATGTGCAGGAGAGGTTTGCACAATTTGACTACATGCAGGAATGGTTTGCACAATTTGACTATGTGCAGGAGAGGTTTGCACAATTTGACTATGTGCAGGAATGGTTTGCACAATTTGACTATGTGCAGGAATGGTTTGCACAATTTGACTATATGCAGGAATGGTTTGCACAATTTGACTATGTGCAGGAGAGGTTTGCACAATTTGACTATGTGCAGGAATGGTTTGCACAATTTGACTATGTGCAGGAATGGTTTGCACAATTTGACTATATGCAGGAATGGTTTGCACAATTTGACTATATGCAGGAATGGTTTGCCAAATTTGACATCGTGCCCGGACAGAATTCCAATTCTGGCTGGTTCAACATGGAATTGAGTGTTGTGAATATGGAGTGTTGTGAACTAATAATGAATTTGATTTAGTAGTCAAAGCAGATTGCTGTTGACTCATCAAGGCTCAACATTGATAGATGAAGACGTCTCTGCTCAGTGTGATGGACAGCCACCATGATTGAAGGTCTGACACTTAATTAGTTCATCTGTAGCAGTTGACAAAACATGAAGTCCCAGTCTTGTCAATTGGTCTTTGTTTAACCAACAATTGAATTTTAAAAATCTTATTTCCAAACTCTTACTTTAGTAGTTGAATTCTGCAGCCCTTTCCTGATTCTCTTTGCAGACATGCCTCAGTTCTTCCTCTTGACTGCCACTGCAAAATATGTAATCATTAATTGATAATTTATTAATTGATAAAAACATGTATACATGAATGACGGAGTGAATAATCAAAACAGGCAACCCATGTTTCAACAGTCAGCCTTATTATGATAAGGGGTGAGAGTCAGCTCTGAAGCTAGGATCGTTATGCGCTCTCGAACAGTCTGGTCCTGGAGAGCGCGCAATAATAAGTTCAATAAATTATTATTATTATAGGATCCAAATTCAATAAGGTTTGTTGAATAATGGCTTTTCCACGTTTTTGTAACCCCTGGAATTGTAGATTTAAAGGAGCTCTGGGAACAGCATACTCAGTTTCAGAGAAGTAGATCAAAGGAACAGGATATTATAATTTGTCTGAGAAAAAATAAAAGCGATTTTTTCCTGGCTGGATACAAAGTTTTAATTTCATATAAAAGTCTAAAGTTGTTGATCCCTGAAGAGAGTTGTCTTGGTCTTGGTGATCATCTCGAAGCTCTTAAACAGAAAACTCTGCTGAGCTAATTTCTTTGTTAAGCACAAATAAAGTAGGGTACCAGTCGAGGTAATGGTTTTGTGTCATGGATGGTGGCCTGTTTTTGCTAAGAAATATTATTTGTGCTTAAAGAAGTTTGTTTGCTTACAGGCTTTATGAAATTGGGCCCTGGTGTCCCTGTTTCAAAAGTTTCATCAGAATTCAACATTTGCACACGACAGAGAAGATTGCACTTTGCTGGCCACTGCTACAGGAGGAAGAAGAACCAGTATCCAACATTGTTCTATTGACCCCTAAGCATGGAAGGAGGAAACCTGGAAGGCCTGCACTAACCTACACTGACACACTTCAAACGGACACGGGTCTAGAATCAGCAGATTTCAAGTAGGCAATGGGGAACAAAAAGGCATGGGGAACCATCATTGTTCGAAGACACCGCTAAACCTAAGCAAGAAAAATAACTAATGTATAGTTCAATCTCACTGATTCAAGAACCAAATCATGATTGATGTTTGATTCATTAGTTGTGGGAGCAATTGATAATCTGTTAGTGCCTTTATATTATAGAAACACAACATGCTACACACAGGCCTGAAACTACATGCAAAATAGCTCACCATTTAATAGACTTAAATTTTAAACAAGGATCAAGAAACTTAGTGTTCTTACAAACACAATGATTTTTATTGTGCACAGTATACTCAGTACTTTACTGAGTCCTGAGAGAAAAAATTAACCCACATCCTTTGCTGTGCTAACATGTCTACCACTAGGACATAGAGCCAGCCTAGTGACTAGCAGAGGCAGTTTAAATCCACATTTTTAGCAGCAGGAACCTTAATGATTTCATTTTTACTTTGCATAATAAAAATAAAGAATATTATTTTGTTTATCGTCCGATGCCTGCGGGATTTTCTTTTAAGACTCAGGAGAGCTTTAAAATGCAAATCAATTGAAGGTCAAATAATATTAAAAACTCACCATGTTTGTTATTGTTGGGATATTGTTGTTATTTATCTGAGTAAGAAACCAGTTTGCTGCACCCAAGTTGGTGTTTGTGATTTACAGACTGCAGTGCAAACTAAAAGATAGAACAAATGCACAATATTATTACCTCATGGTGAATGAATCACAAGAGCTCAAAGTTTGCTGGCATATGTATACAAATCAACCTGCTTAGACCTGCCTCAGTTCATAAAGCTGCTTAAAGGCAGAAAATAATGCTAAGCATTTTATTGCTTACCAGTTACATGTGAGATAGTATTTTGTCTGGTAAAGTTATTGTGGTGAGCATACTTTTGTTTTGCAAGCTACTTGTTGTGCTTAATAAAATAGCACCCGTAAGGTATTGTAAACTTGTATGTATCGGTCGCAATTTGTAAAAATAGGCGTTTTTTGATGTACTTTTACCACGGTTTGTTACAATTTTAGATTTAGATTTTAGATTTTCATGGTTTGTAAACCATGTTTTATGATGTTAATGTTTATGGTTGATAAACCTTAAAATCCCCCCCCCCACAGTAGTGTGGATGGGGTCTACGAACGAATACTTACCGGTAGAGTCGAATTACTAATTTGCATATTCCCTATGCCGCGAGGCAGAATGCTAAGACTTTTACACACAATAGCGCCCTCCACCGTCCTACCCATAACGCCCCGCGACATGCCCGTCACGGAGTCGTCCTCTTTTCGATGAGCCCTACTAAATGTAAGCACCCAAGGACCGAGTATGTGGGGAAGGAGGGAGGGATACTCTACCGGTAAGTATTCGTTCGTAGACCCCATCCACACTACTGTGGGGGGGGGGGAGTCTACTTCACTCTACTTACTGGTAGAGTCGAATTACTAATTTGCATAGACTCGCACCGAGGAAAGGCGGTGGGTATACGCGGTGCTACTGCATGTCTTAAGTGGGGGGGGCGTAGGACCCCGGCGCGCTCAAAATTCAGAGAACGCTTCGCGGCCGCTAGGCCCTATAGTGGTCCATGCCCAAAACGTACAGGGGGTATCGTCCCACGGGTGAACAAAACATTATAAGTATTGTTAGCACTGTATTACCGTGTAAAAAAACTCACCTAAACACGTGACTGCCGAGGTGGAGCTTGTCCTGGCTTTGCAGCTCGGCTGGCCACCTGTAAAACCACTCTACCCGCTCTCCCATCCACCTGTAGAACGTCCTTCAGGTAGCAGTCAGAGAACGTGGACGGGCTCTTCCAGGAGGCCGCCCCTGTAATATCACTCATGGAGACCCCTTTAAAGAAAGCCCATGAGGCCGACACTCCCCGTACTTCGTGGGTATGAACTGGACCATCGGACGCTGGCCATCCGCCCGGCACCGAGCGGATGGCTGTGACTATCCAACGCGCGATTGTATCGCGGGACGCTGGTCGGAATGGTGGAACCGTGGACACGAACAGCTGTTCGTGGCCGGTTCGGATTGACTTTGTGCGATCGATGTACCACTTTAGGGCCCGTACCGGGCACCAAAGCTTGTCCCCCGCGACCGCCGAAAAGGTTTTAAGGTCGGGAACAAAAATATCCGGGGGTTCGAAAGCACTGGATTGATTTTGGGCTAAAAACCCCGCCGCAGGGACCAGGCGGACACCTCTGGGTTCCCACCGGATGTGCCCCGCCGCCACCGTAAGGGAGTGCAGCTCGCTACGTCGGCGAGACGTAGCGACCGCTAACAAAAAGGCCACTTTGATCGTTAGATGTAGTAGCGTGGCCCCACTCAGTGGCTCGAAAGGGGGTTTTGTTAGTGCTGACAGCACGCTAAAGAGGTCCCAGGATGGGACCAGTTTGCGCACCGGGGGACGGGTGAATCCTCCGTGGACTGCAGCAATGGCCGAACGGTAATTTTTCACCGTGGCCGTTGCCAGCCCGCTATCAAAAAGATATAGGAGGAAATCCCCGACTTCCTCTACAGAAGTATCGGCGGGATGAATAGCTCGCCGCCTACACCATTTAAAGAAATGGCGTAGTCGGCAGTCATAAACTCTTCGGGTTGAGGCCCTTCGGGACTGGGCGGCAACTTCCGCAGCCCGTCTCGAAAGGCCCGCTGCTCTGAGGGATCTTGTGACAGCACCCAGCACGTCAGGTGAAGGTCCCTCGGAGTCGGATGCACCACTCTGGACCCGGGCTGGTATATGAGGTCCGGGCGCTGTGGGAGAACTACCAGCCTGTGTACCAGGAGCCTGACCAGCCGTGGGAACCAGGGCTGTCGGGGCCAAAAAGGGGCGATCAGGAGAACTTTGCAGTGATCCTGCTCGATCCTTGTCAGCACCCGTGAAATGAGGGAGATGGGCGGGTAGGCGTATGCCAACAGCCCCTCCCATCGTATAGTCAGAGCGTCGATCCGCCATGCCCCGGGGTCGGGGCCCCTGGCGCAGTAGATCGGCAGTTGATTGTTCATCCGAGAGGCGAACAGATCCACATGAGGTCGGTCGATAAGCAGGAAGAGCGACTGGGCCACACAGGGGCGGAGGGACCATTCTGTCGGGACGATCCAGCCCCGGGAAAGAGCGTCGGCCGTGACATTCTCCTTCCCCGAGATGTACACCGCCGACAGGGCGATCCCCTGCTGTATGCACCAGTGGATCAGGTCCCACGCCAGTGCACACAGCCGGGCCGACCGGGTGCCCCCCTGGTGATTGATATACGCTACCACTGTAGCGTTGTCGGAGCGCACCAGGACGGCCTGCCCCACTAGCTTTGCCCGGAAATGCTGGAGGGCATTCCGGACCGCCAGCATTTCCAGGACATTGATGTGGGTCGAGTGGTGTTCCGGGCCCCACACCCCCGCTATCTGGCGGGGGTCGAGGGTACCCCCCAGCCGTACAGAGACGCGTCGGTGACGACGGTCGCTGATGGTCGGGGCGGGCGGAACACCCGACCACGTGTAAGGTTGGCGTCCTCCACCCACCATTGAAGGTGGGGGGTCAGCCACGGCGTGGTAGGCACCGGGAGGTTGACCGAATGACGGCTGGGCCGAAAGTAGGAGAGGAGATGGAGCTGGATAGGTTTCATCCTCAGCCTGCAGAAATCTACTAGGTCTACCATGCTGGCCATAAGACCAAGTAACTTGAGCCAGGCTACCGCTGGCGCCACCGTAGCCCCCAGGAAAAGGGCCACGCACTGCTGTAAGTTCTGTACCCGTTCCGCCGAAGGGCGGGCTAGCCCCCTCTGAAGGTCGAGAGCCGCACCGAGAAAGGTGGGCACCTGAGAGGGGATCGGGTGCGATTTCTCGGAGTTGATGAGGAACCCCAGGCTGGACGTGAGGCGCCAAGTAAGTGTAAGCGCCGCGTCCGTTGCCTCCCGCGATCGGCCCACAATCAGCCAATCGTCGAGGTATTGAAAAATCAGCAGTCCTCGTCTCCGAAGTGCTGCCCCGATCGCCCGTACCACTCGGGTGAAAACCCGAGGGGAGGTCGACAGCCCAAAGGGGAGCACCCCAAATTCGTATAGCGTTCCGTTGTAGAGGAAGCGCAGGAATTTGCGGTGTTCGGCCCTGATGGGGACATGGAGGTAAGCGTCCCGAAGGTCCAAGCTCGCCCCCCATGCGGGCGTTTCGATTGATTCGAGGATTGCCCGCAGCGTTTCCATGCGGAAGCGCTTTGGGCGGATAAATCGGTTTAGGGGCTTTAAATTCAGGATCGGCCGCCAAGCGTCCGCCTCCTTCTTGGGAACTAAGAAGAAAGTGGACATGAACCCCGTCCGTGTCCCCTGGTCGGGGACAACGCGTATTGCCCGCTTGAGGAGAAGGGAACTGATCTCCCCTTCGAGGGCACGGCGCTTGAGAGGGTCGGACGGGGTGGGCGTTGGCCGAACCAGCATGTCCAACGGGGGGGTCCTCGTGAACTCGAGTGCGTAGCCGTACTCGATCGTCTCGAGGACCCATCTGTCGGACGTGATCTGAGCCCAGGACCCCAAAAATTCCTGAAGGCGGCCTCCCACGGGTCCGTCGGCGGGAGGTCGCCTGGAGACCGGGAGGTCACTTCCGCCACGCCCCGGGATACCGGGGGGCGGACGCACGAAAACCACGGCCCGGCTGGGCCCGCTGTTGGCCTTGGGCCGGCGTGCGTGCGTTCGGTGGTCCTTGGTTCCCACGAAAACCGCCACGGGCGGGTCTCTGTGGGCGCCTACGTGGAATCACAAAGGAGGCTTGTTTGCCTTTCCTTGCCGCCGGTACAGAGGTCCGCGGCTTCCTTAAGTTGATTTTATCCGTGGCCTTGAGGCGTCTGGCTTCGGCCTCCATGGACTCCTGGAATTTCCCTGCAAACAGGTCTCGTCCCGTTAGGGGGAGCGCATCAAGTCGTTTGCGAGCCCCGACGGACGGGAGGAACAGAGCGTCTAGGACGTTTGCCCTACGTGCAGATGTTGCTAGGGTTGAAACCCTCGTAAACTGGTCTAGGACCGTGCGCAGGCCATTATCCAGGCAGTGGAGGGCCGCCACCATCATGTCCGCTGGGATTGCCGAGTCCTCGTCGCCGGCAAGCGTGAGGTACTCGGACAGAAGGAGCAAAAAAGACGATGTTCGCATGCCAAAGCGTGATGCTGAGTCTATCTTCCTGGCTGCTTCTTCCAACTTCCCCCGCGCCTTGTCAGCGAAGGGAAGTTTAGAAGAGGTTGCCCCCCTGTCTGCGGTCAGCTTGTCTGCCGCCGAGTCCGGCAGGACTGGGGTCGAGAAATATTTATCGAAATCCCCGGGGGGAAATCGGTAATATAAATCCGCCCGCTTGGGGTAGGCCGTCCAAGAGGATGCCGACATGATGCCTTCGATGCGGTCAGCGCATACCCGGTCTAGCGGCATCGCCGGGAAAACATTCCCACTCCTCGGAGCGGGGCCAGTCCTTCTCTTAAAAGACCGTCGTTCCTCGGGGGCGTCCCCCACTTCCTCGGCGGGGAGACCTAACACCCGGGCCATGTCCCTTTGGACAAGGCGCAATTCAGTTTCGGCAATCGAATGCCGTTGAACTGCCGTGGTCAACTCGTCCTCTTCCGGGGACGAGTCGCCGGACCCGGGGGGGTCGGATACACTCACTGATTGTTGACCCAAAGGCAGGGCTGTGTCTAACAAATCATGGTGTTCTGCATCCCGATCGGATACAAAGGATCCGGAGGGGTGTATGCTAATCCCCGTCTGGGACTGTGGACGTGCACCCGTGCGTGACCGCACATCACCCTGTTCCATCACACCCCATGCAACCTCCTGCGTGGTGACCGTTGGACGGTGACTGGGAGGGGAGGCCGGTGGCCGGCTGACCGTGCACGGCACGCCGCCTCGTTCCTGGCGTACCATGACCGGATTGGTCGGGCTGGGTGTACGGTCCCGAAAATTTGGAAAATTCCTGAACCTCGCGCCGGCCGGATATTGAGGCCGCTAAGGTTTGGAAAGCCGTGAGGAATTCGTCTCGGGAGAGCGGCTCGCTACCCCGATGATGCTTCCTATGGCCGTCAGGAGAGGAGTCGTCAGACGACCGAAGATGACGGTCTTTTCTGGACCTCTGCCGCTTATTCGGTACCCGCTCACGGGACAAATCCGAGGCTCTCTCTGAGGAAACTTGAGTGACAGGGATGCCCGAACAACGGGTGAAACCCGAAGACGAGGGCGGGCCCTGTGAGTGGGGTATCCCGGGGGAGTCCCAGGTACCCGACTCCGCACCCATAATCCTTCTCCCCATGGCCAGCGCCCCACAGCCTATGGCGTGGGCAGGTGCCTTGTGGGTCTTAAAACCTCGCAAAAGGCCGTCACCAACCGTCGTGGGGGAATCCACGGTGTCGGTGCGGGCCGGGTATTCTGAGCCGTGCGGAGGGGGGATGCCCTCCGGCTGCAGAGACCCCGAGGCGGTGCTGGGAGAGTGGGCGGTGCGCTTCAGAACGGAGCCACCTTTTGCCCTGCCTCTCTTGGTCACTGCCCCGGCACCGTTTTTCTTGGCCTTGCCGGGGCGTTTGACCTTCGACTGGGTCGACCCACGCACACTGACCGAAGAGGGGGAGCGGGAAGCAACCCCTCTTTGATCGGTGGGTAATCCGGCCGACGTAGCCGACAGAGGCTGCGTGGGCCAGCTGGAGGGCTGCAAGCCGGGCGACGGAGTGTCGCTGGTGCAGCCCCCCGAGAGCTCCGACTGTCCCGGGGAAACGGACGTAACCCCAGTAGCGACAGCCGAAGCCCTCCCCAGTTTCTTAACACTACTCATTATTTATCAACGAAATCAAACTATAGTTTATTTCACAACTCACTACAACAACAACAACTACAACTCTACAATTATCAAGTCTTTATAAGCACTCTTAGCGAGGAAAGGTCTAGTTATAACGGTTGAACTGTGAAACAGATTTAAAACATAACCTCACCCACTCGCGGCTAAGAGAAAAGAGGACGACTCCGTGACGGGCATGTCGCGGGGCGTTATGGGTAGGACGGTGGAGGGCGCTATTGTGTGTAAAAGTCTTAGCATTCTGCCTCGCGGCATAGGGAATATGCAAATTAGTAATTCGACTCTACCGGTAAGTAGAGTGAAGTAGACTCAAGGAAATCATGGACGGGTGGCGCGAGGATCCAGATGATATTGCTCGTTCGTTCTATTCTACATTCTTCAACAAATTAACTGAACTCATTGATAGTACTATGCAACAAATGTATGCTTAATTTAACTTTGTAAAATAATCATGGTGGTTGTTTGCAGTGCTTTGTATTGATATTTGGGTTAATGAATCAGAATAAAGTGTTTAAAAGAAACCTACTCTGTCTATGTGTGATTTTTTTTTTTTTTTTTTGGTATGTGTATTTATTGATTAGTAGTTAGTTAAATACTAGGGTTAAGAAAGTTAGAAATGGTTAGTAGACGCAAGACTCATAATAATAAGAGACGACACGGGGTGCCTAAAACCAACCGGAACTCACCAGAACATTCCTTAAGTGGTCAACGGGCAATATACAGTTTCAAATATTTTATTCATCATCAACAACAAATCACTAAACTAAATAAAACCATTATTTTTACTGAAATTAATTTAACTTAAAAATATTACTTTAAATATTATAATAAGCCCGTGCAAATTGTTGTATAATAAAGTCTGCATCATACACTTGTGTTTTGCTACGGGGGTAGGGTTTTCTAATAAAGTCATTTACATTCAAGTCATTATCCGTTGTGTCCGACGAAAACAACTGGGTGATCTTTTGTATACTCAGGTTCCGACATCGGTGCAAATGGAAAAAGACAACGTACTGCCCACACACCGTGGAAAATGGTCCCTGTAGGTGCCTTGCATTGTAGATACAGTACTTGGCATTCTTCTGAAGGAAATCATTAATCCGTGGTACCTGTGGGGGTTGTCCATAGGAATCAAAGTATTCTCCCACTCCGTCTAGGGTGATGTAGATTCCAACCCAGTGCTGACCCGGCTTATTTGAAGGATCCGTGTTTACGACAAGAACGCTTGGACGTGGAAGATATTGTTTGGGTAGTTGATCAGAAGCAAAAACCCCTCTAAAATAAGGCCGAGTAAAGGGGTCTCGGTTTAATATTCCGGTAATCTCTCGAGTATCCATGGTGTAATTTAACTGGTGTAGTCAAATATGATGTTACGAGCCTGGTCAATTTCCAAAATGTTAAACTCGGCGTAGATGATCACGTTGATCGTTTGGTCCAGAGCATTGGCAAAATGGATGTCAAGGCGGAGGTTACCGTGTTTAACCAGATTGAGGTGTCCTCCAATGGATAAGTCTGGACTCAGATCAAAGGCGCACAGTGCGTATCCTCCCTTGTAGTCCTCACGAGTGATTGAGTTGCTTTCGTCTTGGTACGTTTTATCAGTGCCAGAGAAGAGAGTGTGGTAGGCTCTGATATAATTTCCGCCACCGGTCGCGTTGAAATTTGGTTTCAGTGGAGTGTATGGAATCTACTCACCGTCTAGGTGTATGGTTAAATAGTTCACATTGAAATGTTGAAAGTTGAAAGGGTTTTTGCCAAAACGCCCATTAAACGCCTCGTTTGAAACACACCCTACCACGATGCGAGTTGGAAGTTGTCCCAGAAATATATGATCCTGGGTCAGTGTTAAGTTACCACGTGGGATAGAGACCATCTTGCAGAGGTTACGCTTGAGTGGGTACTTGGCAGTTCCTTTCTCCAAAGCTTTCATGTGACCCAACATGACCCCGGGGCTTACTTTCACCTTTCTTACAAATACAGAGGCATGTAAAATTTCTACCTTATAGTCAGGATTGGCGCCCGTTGCCATGAGACAGAAAGCACTACTACTACGGATAAATTTCAGCTTAAGACCAACTCCATTTAAAAGATGACGGTTCTGAAAGAAGATGTCACTGTGTATGGGGCCTATCATATCCACCACGTTACTTTTCTTGGTAAATTTGTGTCTTTTCTTGAGCCCCTCGTTGGCAGCCCCTGCTGGTGCGAGAGGATTAGCATTGTCAAACCTTACGGCCGTGTCCCTGTAAAATAGGGATGCTGTGAGTTGGGAATTTTCGGCATCGGAACCTTAACTTAATAAACTTTCGATCATGGCTCTGTAAGCGTAGTTTGGTACGCTAGGAGAAATTAGATGATCGTTAAGACTAACGTCCACCTGACTAAACAAAGACTGTAGAAATAGGTTGACAGGGCCGACCTGTTCGTCATCATCGAGGTCGGTCCCGTCCGCCTTGGTTATTTTCGCTTTGACGTACAGCTGAGTCTGGTTGAGATCTAGGTATTCATCACCGGATCCCGGTATGAAGAATTCAATGGGTCCACCATCACCAATGGTAGAAATGGGACGATACTCAACGTACTGTCCTTTTTCGATACTTGTTTGGGTTGGTGGAACGGCAAACAAATCCAGCTCAGACTTGGTGCCCTCGCAGGAATGACCGTGTAACAATGCCATTCTGATGACAGAATATTATGGTAAGAGAGCTCTAATCGAAAATATCCAACGATCTCCTCACTCGCTTACCAGAGACAGAAGTGGAGCGTCTGTGAGTTGGCTTTCTTTTTATAGCGCGGCCGCGACGGCCACCTCCCGTTTGTTTCCCTGTCAATTTACTCACGGCCTTGTGGGTAAGGTTTCGCCCGGCTTGGTGTAATCTTGCTTTGGCCGCTGTTTTAATAATCTTTCCTTCCATGGCGTCCTTTGCAATGCTTACCCCAGTGTTGAGTGCCTCGCGACCCAAGGTTGACGCACCCTTTTTGAGTAAAGGTAAAGCTGACCGGAACAAACCTCCAAGTATCCCTCCCAGGCCATACCCTCTTTGATTTGGTGGTCCTGAAAACACAGGGAGTCCGTTTCCGACTTGCTGAGTGTAGTACTGTTCATAATGTCTATTGTCTGGAACGTAGCACCTCATGATGATTAGTTAAAGTACGAGCGACGTTTTCTAAAATGAAGCTTCACGATCACCTGTCCGTTGACAAATGGGATAGATCGGCCCGTTCCGTCCCTTAAATCCATCTCGATCATACCCACAAGTTTCTGTTTCAAGGGAATATAATGCGGACTGTCGTACGATTTTGTAATTGTTTCTCCCGACTCTCCTTCCACATTTACAATGCGTAACAGGGGCGCCCTCGTATCACCAACGACGTGATGCTCGATAATGTTAGTGTACAAAAATATGGAGTGAAATCGATCGATGTCTACTACTTGAGACCCCTTTTGGACATTTGTAATGATGGATTCGCCCATACCAAAACCAAATAAAGTATTTAGCGGGTTGTATAATATTATCATAACACCAGTTTTTGGTTTGATAATAATTTTTTGGTTATATTTATTGTATTTGAAACTGACAAGTCCATTGTGTTCGGCAGGGGGTTTAATATTCTCCAACATATCCACCGGGCTTGGATAATACCCGGGAGGAATGTGGTGTTCGTGCGAACAACCCGGTTCTTCTCCACCGGTACAGCCGTAGATATTCTTAGAGTCTGTGACATTGAACCAGCGGTGTGGGTAAGTAATCTCTGCCAGGCCCACTTCCCAGTCTCCCTTAAACGCAAGGGGTGTGGGTAAATTAACAAAGAAGTGGGCCAATGTATTGTTTGGATAGGTATCCATAGAGCTGTTACTCGAGAGCGTGACATAGAATGAGTCCGCCATGATGAATTTCAAATGATTGTATGATTATCGGTCAAGGCGGGAGGGAGTTTATAAGGTATGTACTCTATTCACCCAGCTGTTGAACTTGTCAGGATAGCCCAACCACTTGACGAGAAACTCCGTCTTTCCACGTCGCTTTCTGGTTTCAAGAACTTTCTCCACCTGATAAGTGTCGTCCGTTTTTATTACCGTTTGTAGTTCTTGTTCGTAAAACGTGCCCTTTATTTCTTCACCGTCGTAGTCCTTCAACCTGTACACCGGAGGATATCGGGGAATTTGAGCGCTAATGGTAAATAGCTCAGTGGTCCAGTTTGGCAAATATCCCTTGCGGAAAGGTCTGGTCGCCATAGATATACGGACCGTGTCTCCAACTTTAAACTTGAATTTAGTTTGGTTTGTGGGTCCGTCATCCGAACCGTATAATGTTCTCCACACTTTATTCGCATTATGAATGGTCACGGATGCGGGAGTAGTCTTGATACTTCGATGATAGGAGTGATTGTATGCGGAAAGTAACTTCGGCAAGACCTTCAAATAGACGTGCGTATTGTTAGCTGTGAAGTACTTGTACATTTTAATTTTCAAAGTTTTATTATATCTCTCAATAATGGAAGCTTTGGTCTCGTTTTGAGTCGTAAAGAAATGAATACTCTCTCGTGAAAGGAATTGTTGAAATTTAGAATTAATAAACTCGGTTCCTTTGTCTGTTTGCAAGAGGTGTGGCTTGCGGCCACAGCTAAGTATTTTTTTAAATGCGGCTAAAATTGCCAGTCCAGACTTGTTTTTGAGAGGGACTGCCCAGGTGTACTTTGATCATACGTCTATACACGTCAGCAGATACTTAACACCTTTATTGTACTTGGACAATGACGACATATCAACCAGATCGGCTTGCCATTGTTGGTCAATTCCATTCACCACCACTCTGTTCCTCTCAAAGTGTTTATAGCTCGGTTTGTGTAGTGTGTAAGTGGGTTGTTTACTCAACCATTCTTTCATCTCCTGTCTGTTCACCCCGACTCTGTCTTTTTTGGCATAACTGTAAATACTTTCTACACCACCAAAACCGGCAGGGTGCTGGGGATCGTAATACACTCTCTTTAGGTACTCCTCCGCCATTTCCATCGGTAAATTCGGAACTTTCAATAACCAAAGAACTGTTACAGCAGACTGATACACATCGGACTCTCTTGAAAATGTTTGTAAATCCACAATCTGACTTTGGGGGACAACACTCCATGATGAACGCTACTCACAAAATGAATGTCTAATAAAAATACATGTCTTAATATGGAGTCCACTTTGGCTTAGAAGGTTTGGGTCTGCCGCTCTTTTTGCGTTTACTTCTCCTTACAGGAGTGGTGGGGAGATGGGAAGCCTCAGCGAAAAGTCGGGGTAGTCCATAGTCCTCTTTCTCTGGTTCCTCATTCAAGGGAACTTTGATTTCGGTGGGCTTGGTTGTCAGCTCATTCTTCAGCTTGGTTTGAGCGTCCGTGTTATTGTTCTCCGTGTTTAAAGTCATCGTCAAGGGAGCCATCCTCTTCCTATTTAATTCCATGTACCGTTGAAGTGTCTGGTGGTAAAGCTTGATTTTCTGATCATCGGTCAAGTCTTGTCTTTCAAGTAGTTTTCGCATGTCTTCATCAATACCGTGTACCACGCGGGTCGTAGGTGTCTGTTCCAAATGCCTCGCTGACTGAAGTTTCGTCAGAGTCTCCTGTGGGACTAGTACCATTTTCTTTGCGTGCTGCATAATTATTAACTATTTAAACAAAAGTCCACCTAAAGCACTTAACACTGGCGTAAGCAGAGCTCAGAGAAATCCACCTTTTTGACTGAGAGTTTTCTTTTTCTTCTGGGTGCTAACTTTTCTACTGGTAAGTGATCTGAGATGATGTTTATACTTTTTAAGTTTCTTCTTGTCAGCTGGTTTCAAAGATACGTTACCATTTAAGACATTGAGGGCGCACTCACATATACATTTTATAAATTCGTTGTTAGCTCCTTGTATGATACCATGACGTTGTTTGTGTGTACCTTTGACCAGTGCGTGGAGAAAGGGAGCGTGCTTATGCAGTCGCTTCGTCATCTTCAAATGAATGACTTCTCTCCAACCACCACTTATTTATATTTTAGGAACATAGACGATTGGAAATTCACCCGGAAATATATTAGTTCGGAGACGCATCTCTTCGGAAGTTGTCGGCTTAAGATCTATAAATAGGTACGCGTATGGATTAAGGGTAGCATCTCGATAAGCTTCTACCAAAAACTTGGACTTATTTGGGTACATTTGTTTAGCGAGATGATTGATTTGTGAAGCATCTCTAGGATTTTTAAACAGAACCATGTAATGTGAGTTTAGACTTATTGTTCGCATTTCCTTTCCCCGGTAGAATAGATTTTGTAAAATTAAAATAACCGAAAGATTTCTGTGATGACTACCCTCAGTAAACAGTTCAGAGACTCTTTTATTGTTGCTTGATTCTGACATAAGATCATCTATTACAATAACATTTCTTAGCGTGCGATCCAGTGACTGAAGTAGATCATCGGGAATCCCCTCCACAAATCGTATCTCAGGAACCAGACTAGCCAAATGGTCATAACCATCTTGATATTCCCCGTAACACCAAATGATATTATCAGGAGGAGGGTCTATGATACTTTTAGAAGTAAACAGTCGCTTGGTAAAAACAGTCTTGCCCGACCCCGTCGGACCAGAGATGACACAAGTAAAGGGGTGTTGTAGTGACACGTCCATTTGAGTAAATGAATGGAACTGAGTAAAGTCTAGACCTTTTAAGTTAAAATAATTAAATGCAAGTGTTATTCTATGATTAAGTTCTTTAGATGAAATAATAAACAGACAAAAACACAAGGAAACAAATTGACAAGTTCTTCGGTGTTTCTTGTTCTTATTCTTGTTATTTATTGTTCTTTATTCAACCAAATAATAAACTTAAAACATAATCGAAAATGTACAACTGATTTGATTATAGAAAAAAAAAAAATAAAAAATTACATACATATATATATACATATCTTTAAATCTTTTAACAAAATCTTTAAATAAATATTCAACAAAATAACAATGAACTGAAGTTAGAATGTTACAAGGATGCTTCTTTAAAACAAATGAAAGTATTTTCAACACGGTGATAGTAAAAGCTTTACCAGCAAATAACTTCAACAAAATTTAAATTGTACAAGGATGTACATGCCAATAATAATAATAATAATATTGTCACCATATTTACACAAAGCCGGTAAACCAAAACCAAAACCAAATTATAAAATATAATATGTAAACAAATTCAATTTGTAGGAATGTTAGATTTAACAAATTCACATTGAATTACTTATACAGAAAACAAAACTGTCAGTGTAAGAGGGAGTATGATTACTTTTACAAACCGGTATGTGTTGTACTTATGCCATCATTCGCAACTTTGCGTTTTGGGTACAGGTATGTAAAAGCAGCTTTGGTTTGTTTGTATGTATACATGTCACCATTCCTCACCCTAAACCCACGGTTTGTTCCAACCCCTGCCCTCTGAGACCCCAATACATCCAAATATCTCTGTTTGGTTATTTCATTTGTATATTTGTTTAGTCCTTTGCAGCTAGATTTGTCTTTTTCACCAAAACAGAAGTAAGTTTTGCTACACAAGGCTACGATTCCATCCCCTTCCCACTCTACCTTAAAAAGTCCAGGGGTTCTCTTGTCAAAGGCGTGATGTTGAGGGGTATCTTCCCTCGGAAACCATTTGTGTTTATTAAGGATATATTCAGTTTTTCTTTCTGGTTTGATCACGTCATCTAAGTGTTCTTTCGAGATGGCGAGATAAGCAGAGTCCGTATCCATCTCGCACATCTGAAAGTCAGACGGATGGATGTATTTGGTCAAAAAGTCAAAATAAAATTCTAACATTCTCAACTTGGCGTACTGATAAACGAAAAAAAACCTATTTGAATGGGGAGGTTTAAATTCAGTGTTCGTTTTATCTCAAGCTCATTCACATTTTCCCCAACGACATGCAAAGCTCGAAAGTGAGAGTCATTGATACAACGCGAGGCGTCTGAGTCGTTGCATACTTTAACATTTACATGCTTTTCTTGGTTGGTTACGGTTTTACCGTAAGCGGAGTTTCCAAGGAGTTTCATAGTATCCGCCAAAATGGCACTTGATACGTCCCTATCACCCTCCCTCCTGGCATGACTAACTGCTTCCCCAAAACTTTTAAAACAATCATTTTGTCTGTATTGGACTACTTGGTAGATGTGTTGTACTTCAATCCCATGTGATAAATACCACTGGAGCAGAGGAGTCGCCAACAAAATTTTCTTCCCAAACATACTCCCTATCAAACTCTTACGAGGAGTCTTCTCGAGACCTTCTCACTCTGCATAGTCCCGCATATGGTTACCAATATCATTTTTGCTGATATATGTATTTTTGAAGATCGGGGTCATTTCTTCAAACACCCCTTTCAATGTTGGAGGAACACGTAAATCGCATTCAACCAACCTAAACATCGATCCCTTAGCGATAAAATGCAGGATTTCACGCTGAGTCATTTTCTTTTGGTCGTAGTGTGTGGGGCAGATTGTCTTTAAGAAGTTTCGCAAATTTAAGTTTTCCTTTTTCTGTGTTTCCCATTGACGGGATCGTCTCACCAATTGCGCAAAGATGGTTGGCACAGCATCATCCGCCACGGCATCCTCGTGTCTGACCAGAGAGTATACCATCACATTAACACTAAACACCCGCTCTAAGGTACCCAAGTCATCGAGTGTGACTCCGCCTGTTGCGTTGGGGTCCCCGGTGGCCTGGCGAAATACATCTCTTAAATGTTTTGCGTTGCGTTCCATGGCACTGGGGTCGGCATTTCTGGATAATGCGAGACATCTAAAAAAACAAAGCTCGTCCGTGTATGGTGCACCGTTGTGTAGATTTCTGACAAGTTTGGTCAAGCCCCTATTATTTGCAACATAGGGAGGGAGTTCGATGACCGCTGCACCTATTGGAAACTGGGTAAGTTTGTTAACAAATATTATGTTAGTGATGGATTCTACCACCCATTTGGTGTCGGGTCGTTGCTGTCTTCCAAACTCCACCACATCTATCCGGCGTAGTTCTTCTAGCATACGGTCCAAATCCACCTGCGACCCAATCGAAAATGGTACTTCAAAGAAACGAGCATTATTTACGGATGAATGAAAGTACCTCAGTTCACCTGTTACCGAGTGCCGAAGAACTAAGCCAAACGAAATGTTAACCTTGGCTCGACAATGTAAATTATCAAAAACTATCTGGATTGCAGCCTCTTCATTTACGCCTGGATTAAGCCCTTCGGCACCCTGCACCATCCGAAAATTATAGGTATCTTGTAAAGATCGACCACTTAGATAGTGCGACCTTACCGACGACCAGTGGTTACGAATTGTTAAATTTAGTTCATCACCAATATCTTCGGGGGCATCTGGAAATTCGACTGGATCCTCCTCAAGAGGCTGGACTCGTGGCTGATCCGTGACGGGGTGTTCCAATGGTTCTGGGAGATGGATCTCATTAGCAGGTTGTTGGTCGGATGTCGAAGGGATGACTCCATTACCGTCGTCTGACTGGTTGTTTAATGACGGTTTTTCTACACGCTCGTCACGACCGCTTTGTTGGTGGTAAGTTTTCAAGTGTCGTTTTAAATTCTCACGACGGGTAAAAGTCTTTGGACAGATGGGGCATTGGTATGGTTTGTATGGCGTGGTGGCGGTAGAAGTGGATGGTTGTTGACTGGCTGGTCTTGAGTGAACCTTCAAGTGGCGCTTCAAAGTGTCTCTATGGTTAAAGGTTTTGTCACATGTGCGACACTGAAATTGCTTTACGGGGCTAAGTTGAAAAGTGGTAGTATGGCTTTTTTTCTTGTGTCGCTTCAAATTGTCCTTTCTGGTGAAGCTCTTGCAGCAACTGTTGCACGAAAAAGTGGTCTTCTTTGTGGCAAAACAACTACCGGGATGGTGGGTATGGGTTGGTCTTCGGGTTCAGCGACGACGGGTGGGTTGGGAACGACGTCCACCTCATCGTCTGTATCATCACCAGTATCCTATTCAGAATAGAAAGAAGAAAAAATATTATAAGTTTATCAGGTACATTTTAAGATAAAATACACAAACAAGGTACACACGAATCAACCAGGATTTGATGGATAACTTTTCTTTTTTTTTCCCTTAAATCTCCTTCTGTTTTTCTTCCGGCAAAACTCAACATTGTACAAGAATGTAATAAACCATATCTCACCATAGATAGTTGAGAGGGGTCACATCCTTCTTGGTCGCGGTTGTTATCAAGTAACCACACATTCACATACTAAAATAAAGATAAATAAAAAATAAACAGGACATCAATACGGAGGTATCAGGTACAATAACATTAGGTTATAAATGACCAACGTCACACAGTGAGTGAGTTAAAGATATTACCATTGGTTGTAAACGTTAAAACATATGTTTTTACTAAACTAATCGTAAATACCAATGTGTATGTCTGGTTTCTGTTACTTATCGTTGTTTTAAGGTGAAATGTATATTTAAAATGAAACATCAATAAATCGCACTGAACTATAAAACTACGCCGGTAGGGAAATATAACGGAAAAAAAAGAAGAAAAAAAAGTTTAAACTACGCGTCAAGCAAAGTAGACCTAACTAACACATTTAATAGCATGTCGATAGAATGATACAAGAATTATGTTCACTATCGATATAGCTGCAACAACAATGACATTATGAAATATCGAAATGCATATTTTTAAAATGACGGTATGGAAATATATTGCAAAGGGTAAAAGTTTAAACTACGCGTCACGCAAAGTAACAAACACAATTAATAGCATGTCGATAGAGTGGTAAAATAATCACGTTCACTATCGATATAGCTGCAACAACAATGACATTATAAAAGATAGAAATGTATATTTTTAAATTGACGGTATGGAAATATATTGCAAAGGGTAAAAGTTTAAACTACGCGTCACGCAAAGTAACAAACACAATTAATAGCATGTCGATAGAGTGGTAAAATAATCATGTGTACATGTATATTTTTAAAATAACGGTATGGAAAAATATTGCAAAGGGTAAAAGTTTAAACTACGCGTCACGCAAAGTAACAAACACAATTAATAGCATGTCGATAGAGTGGTAAAATAATCATGTTCACTATCGATATAGCTGCAACAACAATGACATTATAAAAGATAGAAATGTATATTTTTAAATTGACGGTATGGAAATATATTGCAAAGGGTAAAAGTTTAAACTACGCGTCACGCAAAGTAACAAACACAACTAGACTTCAAGTGTTTGTGAACAAACACACAGCTGTTCCGTTTTTAATTTTCAATGTTCATGGGGTCTTTAATTGAAAAGAAACTGATGATCGGTTGCATGGTTCTTGAGATATGGTCCCACTTCCGGTTGACCCGGAAGTAAAGGTCAATTTGAGGTAAAGGTAATCCAAGTTCAATCTTTAGGGTTCAAAGGGTATATAACTGAAAAGAACTTGAACATTGGTTGTGCAGTTCTTAAGATATGGTTCCACTTCCGGTTGACCCGGATGTAAAGGTCAACTTGGGTCATGGTCATCCAAGTTTAATCTTTAATGATCAATGGGTCTTAAACTGGAACTAAATGGAAAAATCGGTTGTGTTGTGCTTGAGGTATGGTCCCACTTCCGGTTGACCCAGAAATAAAGTTCAACATGGGGTCACGGTAATGAGAGTTCAATCTTCAATGCTGAAAGGGGCTATAAATGAAAAGAAATTGAAAATTGGTTGCTTAGTTCTTGAGATATGGTCCCACTTCCGGTTGACCAGGAGGTAAAGGTCAATTTGGGTCACGGTAACCAAAGTTCAATCTTTCGTGCTCGATGGGTCTACAATTGTAAAGAAATTAAAAATCGGTTGTGTAGTTCTTGAGATCATTAATCTATGACATTCCCTCATCAGCAGGATACATCATTTATGTTACTTTGAGAGTTTCCTGTTTGGCAGTGTTCTTCGTCTCGAGACTGGTCTCGGTATATAAGAGACAGCACAAACCCAACTATTTTATGTGGTTCAGGAGAAAATTATTTCTCCTCTATACTATAATGATCGTTGATTCGCTGGGCGCCACAATGTTTTCCGTCAAGTGGCGCCCGCACCCTGCTGAATCGATGCGTCCTAGGGTTAGGGTTAGGTAATCACTCTTAAAAAAATAGTTGAATAGTGTCTTGAGTTATGGTGCCACTTCCGGTTGACCCGAAAGTAGAGGTCGACATGGGGTCACGGTAACCTAAGGCTAATCTCCGATGCCCAAGGGGTCTTAAACTGAAAAAAGTTTGAAAATCGGTTCAATGGTACTTGAGATATGGTCCCACTTCCAGTTGACACTGAAGGAGAGGTCAAAATGAGGTCACGGTTTTTCCCAACAAGTTTTAAGACCTAAGGAGTCTATAACTGAAGAATTTTTTTTAAATCGGTTGTGTAACTCTTGAGATATGGTCCCACTTACGGTTAGCCCGGAAGTAGAGGTCAACTTGAGGTCACAGTTTTTCAAAATTAATGTCCATGCCCCAAGGAGTGTTCACTACAGACAGTGTAAAAATTGGTCCTGCACTTCTTGAGATATGGTGCTGCAAGGATTTTCACTGTCAATAGAGGGCGGTATATAAGATGAGTGGTCCCTAGTTGAATAATGTAAAAACTTGCATTTGACTCAGGATTGTTTGATTTGGTTGGTTTCTTGAGTTCATGCCAGTATCTTTAGAGTACATTGCCATGTGACAAACTACTTAATGATAAAATCCTTGTATTTGGTTGGTGGTTTGATGTTTGATCTAGTTCGAGTGGGTTTTACTGAACTCGTAACCACCAAACTCTGCACCTACGATCACCATTTTCTGCTAAATGTGCATGCGCGGAATAAAATGTGCGAGCTTGGAAGCACACAAACAAAAGAAATCCCTGCTAAGCAGTGTATTTCGCTTGACGTAAGCGCAGAATTCACTGCTTCTTCTAAGCACTAAATCTTTGCTTCCAGAGCACAGCACTACATTGGGCCCATTCGCACAAGATTTTTCATAAGGTTTATCGCGATTCAGAACCGCAATGCATTTTGGGAAGGAATATGGGGCGGTATCTACCAGTTTCTACGACTCGCGCTCGCAACTCCTATACCTTTGTGTGGGTTCAACAGTGCCCTCTCTTGAAATTTTGCGATTCGCGATAAAACCTTAATAAGCAAGTTCCCATCATGATAGGCCTGGGTGACTAGTGAAATTTACTAACTGGACTAGTCGCACCTTAAACCCAACTACGACACTTGTCGAGATAAATTACGGATTCTCAAGACTTGTGCCGCAAAGTGTTGCAAGCGCACGTTATATTATATGTTGCGAATAGTAAGAAGCAACACAACTAAGTGTTTCACCAGACAGGTAGTCGGGTCAACGTTTGAGCACGATTATAACAGAGTAGAGAAAAGTAGTAGTCGCGACTCAAATAATAATTTGTAGTCGTGACTCAAACAATAATTTGTAGTCGCGACTTTAACACTAAAGCACACTAGTCGCCCCGGCCTACTTTTGCACGTAAGTAAACCACGGGTATTATCCTGCGAATGCAAATCAAATTTTTAAGTCACTGTTGTTTTCGCAGCGAAAGTTTTGCAGGAGTTGAGCACAATTAGTCAATGTAGCGTTTTTTTATTGGGAACTGTGACACTCAAGAATGCATTCCTTGCTAAGCTGTTAAATACGCTTAGCGTAAGCACAATTCCATGATTACATAAGCGCTGCGATTCTTAGCCATTGCAATGGCCCAAGACCAAACTACACTAAAGCTTTTTAAACACAAAAAGCAGCTAAACACAGCAAATACAAGTACAAGTTGTGATTCAAGGTATTCTGCTCATCTGCAATTTTTTAAAGCAAAATAATTTGCCTATTGATTATAATAAGTAGCTCTATAACATTTAGCCACTATTCTGCTCAATTTCTGCATTTTTATAAAGCAAAATGTTTTGCCTAATTATTATAAGCAGCTCTATACAAGTGACCCACTCAACCACAAGAGAAACGTCAGAATAATAAAATCGCTGCTTTTGTATTCCTGCCAAAGAGTTTTTGTATGTCGTGGTATAATTTCCGAAAAGAAAGCGAAATACTTGAACTAGTTTACGGTTATGGTCCCCGACTTCACCCGTAAAAGATTCCAAATCCCAGGCGTTCTATTTTTGTCGTCCACGCTCGTCGCCTGAAACGAACCCGGTCAACTCGGTCCCAAACTAACTCGGTCCCAGTCATACGTTGACAGTTTTTTCACTCATTTCTCAAAAACGAACCCGGTCAACTCGGTCCCAAACCAACTCGGTCCCAGTCATACGTTTTGACAGTTTTTTTTCACTAATTTCTCAAAAACTACAACACCACAGCAAGTAATATTTTAAGGGAAGCTTTCAACTATCATTATCTTCAAACTGTTTTAAGTTTAGTGTAATTCTGTGGACACCATGGTATGTCGTCGTCGTCAAAAACGTACCCCTATCTATATACGCACGTTCGCTAAACGAAAACCCTATGCCTTTGTGTACGTCCAGAACTCGGTTAGGAAGTCAAGAAACAGACACTGCGCTGTGGTCCAGAACGTATGTAGAAAAACAAGAAAAAGAGACTTGAGTAGACTCCTCTCAAGAAGCCACAACTCATGATAGGTACATACGGAATCGCATTTACCACAGAGATCGTTTAACAATAACATGGAAGCGACTGCATCCAGTTATGTTCAAACGCGTAGACTCATCTCAAGAAGTCACAACTCATGATAGGTACATACTGTACGGCATTTACCAAAGAGAATACTTTGCAATAACATGAAAGTGACTGCATCAAGTTTACAAATTAAAAATTCAAATGAAGACCACGTGGTTAATTAATGAAGAATTTTTACACTTTTGTATTAGAATAAAGCTTAGGCTCTAAGCTTCAATTTGATATATGATTTAACTATTTTATCCTAATACTTTAGGAGTAGGGGCCTAAACAAAAACGCTGTACAAACGCTATGGGGTTTGAGGCGGAAACAAAGAATAACTAGACATTAGGTGTTTGTGAACAAACACACAGCTGTTCCGTGTTCTTTTTCTTGGATTATGTGCTAAAATGACCAAGGAGTCTATTACTGAAAAAGGACGAAAATGCTGAATAGTGTCTTGAGTTATGGTGCCACTTCCGGTTGACCCGGAAGAAGAGGTCGACATGGGGTTATGGTAACCTAAGGCTATTATTCAATGCCCAAGGAGTCTCTAACTGAAAAAAATTTGAAAATCGATATTGCCACACTTTGGGTTGACCCGGAAGTAGAGGTCAACTTAAGGTAACGGTGTTTCAAAAATGTATCTCCAATCCCAAAGGAGTATATAACTACAACAAGTCTAAAAATTGGCCGTGTACTTCTTGAGATATGGTCCCACTTCCGGTTGACCCGGAAGTAGAGGTCAATTTGAGGTAAAGTTTTTTGCAACTTATCTCCAATCCCCTAGGAGTCTATAACTACAAACAGTCTAAAAATATGCCGTGTACTTCTTGAGATATGGTCCCACTTCCGGTTAACCAGGAAGTAGAGGTCAACTTGAGGTTACAAGTTTTCAAAGTTCATCTTTAATGCCTAATGGGTTTAAAACAGAAAAAAAGTTTGAAAATCGGTTGTATAGTACTTGAGATATAGTTCCACTTCCGGTTGACCCGGAAGTAGAGGTCAACTTGAGGTCAAGGTTTTCAAAGTTTATCTTTAACGCCTAAGGGGTCTAAAACTGCAAAAGGTTTGAAAATCGGTTGTATAGTACTTGAGATATAGTCCCACTTCCGGTTAACCCGGAAGTAGAGGTCAACTTGAGGTCACGGTTTTTCCAAATTAATCTTCAATCCCCAACGAGTCTCTAATTACAAACAGTCTAAAAATCGGCCGTGTACTTCTTGAGATATGGTCCCACTTCCGGTTGACCCGGAAGTAGAGGTCAACTTGAGGTCACGGTTTTTCAAAATTGATTTTTAATGCCCAAGGGGTCTCAAACTGAGAAAAAGTTTGAAAATCGGTTGTATAGTACTTGAGATATAGTCCCACTTCCGGTTTACCCGGAAGTAGAGGTCAACTTGAGGTCACGGTTTTTCAAAATTAATCTCCAATCCCCAAGGAGTCTATACCAACAAACAGGGTAAAAATTTGCCGTGAACTTCTTGAGATATGGTGCTACAAAGATTTCCCAATTAAATATGCAAATGAGGGTCACGTGGTTAATTAATTAAGAATTTTAACATCTGTGACATTTAGAATTTAGCTTAAGTTCTAAGCTTCAATTTGATGTATGATTTAACTCTGTTGACCTTGTGGTAAGGGAGATTAGGAATAAACAAAAAACGTGTACAAATGCAATGGGATTTTAGGCGGAAACAAAGAATAATAATAAAAACAATAAAAATCTAGACGAAAACAAAACCTGTTCCGACGGTAGGTCGGAACAGCTAATAATAATAATAATAATAATAATAATAAAAATAATAAAAATCTCGACGAAAACAATAGCTGTTCCGACTGGATCGGAACAGCTAAATAATAAAAATCTCGACGAAAACAATAGCTGTTCCGACTGGATCGGAACAGCTAAAAATAATAAAAATCTCGACGAAAACAATAGCTGTTCCGACTGGATCGGAACATCTAATTAATATCATGTCGATAGAGTGGTAAAATAATCAAGTGTACATGTATATTTTTAAAATAACGGTATGGAAAAATATTGCAAAGGGTAAAAGTTTAAACTACGCGTTACGCAAAGTAACAAACACAATTAATAGTATGACGATAGAATGGTAAACTAATCATGAGTACTATCGATATAGCTGTGAATACAGCAATGACATTATGAAAGACCAAAATGTATATTTTTAAATTGATGGTATGGAAATATATTGCAAAGGGTAATACGCGTGAAGCAAAGTAGGCCTAGCTAACATAATTAATAGCATGTCGATAGAGTGGTAAAATAATCATGTGTACATGTATATTTGTAAAATAACGGTATGGAAATATATTGCAAAGGGTAAAAGTTTAAACTACGCGTCACGGAAAGTAACAAACACAATTAATAGCATGTCGATAGGGTGGTAAAATAATCACGTTCACTATCGATATAGCTGCAACAACAATGACATTATAAAAGATAGAAATGTATATTTTTAAATTGACGGTATGGAAATATATTGCAAAGGGTAAAAGTTTAAACTACGCATCACGCAAAGTAACAAACACAATTAATAGCATGTCGATAGAGTGGTAAAATAATCATGTGTACATGTATATTTTTAAAATAACGGTATGGAAAAATATTGCAAAGGGTAAAAGTTTAAACTACGCGTCACGCAAAGTAACAAACACAATTAATAGCATGTCGATAGAGTGGTAAAATAATCATGTTCACTATCGATATAGCTGCAACAACAATGACATTATAAAAGATAGAAATGTATATTTTTAAATTGACGGTATGGAAATATATTGCAAAGGGTAAAAGTTTAAACTACGCGTCACGCAAAGTAACAAACACAACTAGACTTCAAGTGTTTGTGAACAAACACACAGCTGTTCCGTTTTTAATTTTCAATGTTCATGGGGTCTATAGTTGAAAAGAAACTGAATATCGGTTGCATTGTTCTTGAGATATGGTCCCACTTCCGGTTGACCCGGAAGTAAAGGTCAATTTGAGGTAAAGGTAATCCAAGTTCAATCTTTAGGGTTCAAAGGGTATACAACTGAAAAGAACTTGAACAGTGGTTGTGCAGTTCTTAAGATATGGTTCCACTTCCGGTTGACCCGGATGTAAAGGTCAACTTGGGTCACGGTCATCCAAGTTTAATCTTTAATGATCAATGGGTCTTAAACTGGAACTAAATGGAAAAATCGGTTGTGTTGTGCTTGAGGTATGGTCCCACTTCCGGTTGACCCTAAAAATAAAGTTCAACATGGGGTCACGGTAATGAGAGTTCAATCTTCAATGCTGAAAGGGTCTATAAATGAAAAGAAATTGAAAATTGGTTGCTTAGTTCTTGAGATATGGTCCCACTTCCGGTTGACCCGGAGGTAAAGGTCAATTTGGGTCACGGTAACCAAAGTTCAATCTTTCGTGCTCGATGGGTCTACAATTGTAAAGAAATTAAAAATCGGTTGTGTAGTTCTTGAGATCATTAATCTATGACATTCCCTCATCAGCAGGATACATCATTTATGTTACTTTGAGAGTTTCCTGTTTGGCAGTGTTCTTCGTCTCGAGACTGGTCTCGGTATATAAGAGACAGCACAAACCCAACTATTTTATGTGGTTCAGGAGAAAATTATTTCTCCTCTATACTATAATGATCGTTGATTCGCTGGGCGCCACAATGTTTTCCGTCAAGTGGCGCCCGCACCCTGCTGAATCGATGCGTCCTAGGGTTAGGGTTAGGTAATCACTCTTAAAAAAATAGTTGAATAGTGTCTTGAGTTATGGTGCCACTTCCGGTTGACCCGAAAGTAGAGGTCGACATGGGGTCACGGTAACCTAAGGCTAATCTCCGATGCCCAAGGGGTCTTAAACTGTAAAAAGTTTGAAAATCGGTTCAATGGTACTTGAGATATGGTCCCACTTCCAGTTGACACTGAAGGAGAGGTCAAAATGAGGTCACGGTTTTTCCCAACAAGTTTTAAGACCTAAGGAGTCTATAACTGAAGAATTTTTTTTAAATCGGTTGTGTAACTCTTGAGATATGGTCCCACTTACGGTTAGCCCGGAAGTAGAGGTCAACTTGAGGTCACAGTTTTTCAAAATTAATGTCCATGCCCCAAGGAGTGTTCACTACAGACAGTGTAAAAATTGGTCCTGCACTTCTTGAGATATGGTGCTGCAAGGATTTTCACTGTCAATAGAGGGCGGTATATAAGATGAGTGGTCCCTAGTTGAATAATGTAAAAACTTGCATTTGACTCAGGATTGTTTGATTTGGTTGGTTTCTTGAGTTCATGCCAGTATCTTTAGAGTACATTGCCATGTGACAAACTACTTAATGATAAAATCCTTGTATTTGGTTGGTGGTTTGATGTTTGATCTAGTTCGAGTGGATTTTACTGAACTCGTAACCACCAAACTCTGCACCTACGATCACCATTTTCTGCTAAATGTGCATGCGCGGAATAAAATGTGCGAGCTTGGAAGCACACAAACAAAAGAAATCCCTGCTAAGCAGTGTATTTCGCTTGACGTAAGCGCAGAATTCACAGCTTCTTCTAAGCACTGAATCTTTGCTTCTTGAGCAGAGCACTACATTGGGCCCATTCGCACAAGATTTTTCAGAAGGTTTATCGCGATTCAGAACCGCAATGCATTTTGGGAAGGAATATGGGGCGGTTTCTACCAGTTTCTACGACTCGCGCTCGCAACACCTATACCTTTGTGTGGGTTCAACAGCGCCCTCTCTTAAAATTTTGCGATTCGCGATAAAACCTTAATAAGCAAGTTCCCATCATGATAGGCCTGGGTGACTAGTGAAATTTACTAACTGGACTAGTCGCACCTCAAACCCAACTACGACACTTGTCGAGATAAATTACGGATTCTCAAGACTTGTGCCGCAAAGTGTTGCAAGCGCACGTTATATTATATGTTGCGAATAGTAAGAAGCAACACAACTAAGTGTTTCACCAGACAGGTAGTCGGGTCAACGTTTGAGCACGATTATAACAGAGTAGAGAAAAATAGTAGTCGCGACTCAAATAATAATTTGTAGTCGTGACTCAAACAATAATTTGTAGTCGCGACTATAACACTAAAGCACACTAGTCGCCCCGGCCTACTTTTGCACGTAAGTAAACCACGGGTATTATCCTGCGAATGCAAAATCTAATTTTCAAGTCACTGTTGTTTTCGCAGAGAAAGTTTTGCAGGAGTTGAGCACAATTAGTCAACTGTAGCATTTTTTTATTGGGAACTGTGACGCTCAAGAACGCATTCCTTGCTAAGCTGTTAAATACGCTTAGCGTAAGCACAATTCCATGATTACGTAAGCGCTGCGATTCTTTCCCTTAAAAGCCATTGGCCCAGGACCAAACTACACTAAAGCTTTTTAAACACAAAAAGCAGCTAAACACAGCAAATACAAGTACAAGTTGTGATTCAAGGTATTCTGCTCATCTGCAATTTTTTTAAAGCAAAATAATTTGCCTATTGATTATAATAAGTAGCTCTATAACATTTAGCCACTATTCTGCTCAATTTCTGCATTTTTATAAAGCAAAATGTTTTGCCTATTTATTATAAGCAGCTCTATACAAGTGACCCACTCAACCACAAGAGAAACGTCAGAATAATAAAATCGCTGCTTTTGAATTCCTGCCAAAGAGTTTTTGTATGTCGTGGTATAATTTCCGAAAAGAAAGCGAAATACTTGAATTAGTTTAGGGTTATGGTCCCCGACTTCACCCGTAAAAGATTCCAAATCCCAGGCGTTCTATTTTTGTCGTCCACGCTCGTCGCCTGAAACGAACCCGGTCAACTCGGTCCCAAACTAACTCGGTCCCAGTCATACGTTGACAGTTTTTTCACTCATTTCTCAAAAACGAACCCGGGCAACTCGGTCCCAAACCAACTCGGTCCCAGTCATACGTTGACAGGTTTTTTTCCACTAATTTCTCAAAAACTACAACACCACACCAAGAAATATTTTAATGGAAGCTTTCAACTATCATTATCTTCAAACTGTTTAAGTTTAGTGTAATTCTGTAGACACCATGGTATGTCGTCGTCGTCAAAAACGTACCCCTATTTATATACGCACGTTCGCTAAACGAAAACCCTATGCCTTTGTGTACGTCCAGAACTCGGTTAGGAAACGAAGAAGCAGACACTGCGCTGTGGTCCAGAACGTATGTAGAAAAACAAGAAAAAGAAACTTGAGTAGACTCCTCTCAAGAAGTCACAACTCATGATAGGTACATACTGAATTGCATTTACCATAGAGAATGTTTAACAATAACATGGAAGTGACTGCATCCAGTTATGTTCAAACGCGTAGACTCATCTCAAGAAGTCACAACTCATGATAGGTACATACTGTATGGCATTTACCAAAGAGAATATTTCACAATAACATGAAAGTGACTGCATCAAGTTTACAAATTAAAAATTCAAATGAAGACCACGTGGTTAATTAATGAAGAATTTTTACACTTTTTTATTAGAGTAAACCTTAGGCTCTAAGCTTCAATTTGATATATGATTTAACTATTTTATCCTAATACTTTAGGAGTAGGGGCCTAAACAAAAACGCCGTACAAACACAATGGGGTTTTAGGCGGAAACAAAGAATAATAATAATAATAATAATAATAACTAGACATCAAGTGTTTGTGAACAAACACAGAGCTGTTCCGTTTTTAATTTTCAATGTTCAAGGGGTCTATAATTGAATAGAAACTGAAGATTGGTTGCATGGTTCTTGAGATATGGTCCAACTTCCGGTTGGCCCGGAAGTAAAGGTCAATTTGGGGTCAAGGTAATCCAATTTCAATCTTTAGAGCTCAAAGGGTCTATAACTGAAAAGAACTTTAACATTGGTTGTGCAGTTCTTGAGATAAGGTCCCACTTCCGGTTGACCCGGAAATAAAGGTCAACATGGGGTCATACCTACCCGATGCGATTGTCCAATGCCAAAGGAGCCCATAACTGAAAAAAGTCTGAAAATCGGTTGGGTTGTTTTTGAGATAAGGTCCAACTTCTGGTTGACCCAGAAATAAAGGTCAACATGGGGGTCTTAGTTTTCAAAGTTAATTTAATGCCTAAGTAGTTTATAACTAAAAAAAGTTGAAAATCGGTTGTGTTGTTCTTGAGAAATGGTCCCACTTCCGGTTGACCCAAAAGAAGAGGTCAAAATGGGGTCACGGATTTTCCCCAACAAAATTTAATGCCTTGGGAATCTATAAATAAAGAAAAAAATTAAATCGGTTGTGTAACTCTTCAGATATGGTCGCGGATTCCCGAGGCAATTCTCCTATGACTAATGAGTCTAATACTGAAAAAAACTTTGAAATCGGCCGTACACTTCTTGAGATATAGTGCTGCAAAGAAAAACTCATTAAAGCTTCTAATTAGCATAAATTAACCAGTGATGACGTCACAGTCTTAAAATTGTATTTTTCGTACTAATAAATTTCATAAGGTACACGATGGTATGCAACTTACCCCAATCCAATGCCTTGTGCAAAATCTCAATTTTGTATTGCATTAACCGTTGTAAGCTATTGCAATATGTTGAATGTGACTGCATCCAGTTTATGAGGTACTACGTTGTACCCGTGATGCCAAGATTTTTAATTAATCGTTAATTATAGACGTACTTTGATTGATTTTAATGGACTGAAACATCTCTTATTAGAATCAGTTACTCCAATCCCCAAGGAGTCTATATCTACAAGCAGTCTGTTAAACGGCCGTGTAATTCTTGAGATATGGTGCTACAAAGAGTTCCCAATTAAATATGCAAATATGGGTCACGTGGTTAATTAATTCAAATTAAAAAAAAAAAATTGGTCGGTGGTTTGATGTTTGATCTAGTACAAGTTGTTTTCACATACCTCTTAACCACCAAACTCTGCGCTTATGATCACCATTTTTCGCTTACTGTGTTTTTAAACATCATATCATGTCATGCATGCACACAGGTTATGTTGGGCTTACAATTGAGAAAAAGAAAAGGCAACACTATCGATATAGAGATAAGAATCAAACTTAAATATTACAAAAAGAAATATATTTTTAGTTTTGGGGGATAAAAAAAAAAATTGATATCGGACGGAGATTCGAACTCGCAACTCTTTGGTGTGTAGTCGCGACTGATGACCACTAGGCTAGAAGGGCACGATGCAAAAATGGTGGGTTTTTACATGTGTGCATCAACAGAGGGGATTATGATTCGGTGAATAATTCTCGTTTCATGATTTTGCGACAATTGTCACTAAATATGAACTGTTAAGTATTAATATAACTAATAAGTATGGTTGAAATGTAGTATTAGATGCCTTTAGTGTTTTTTGACGACGACGTCGATGTCGTTAAAAACCCCTATCTGATTACGCACGTTCGTTTTAACGAAAACCCATGCACAGAGTAATTGGTCCAGAACGCGGTTAGAAAAACAAGGACAAATTTAACGCACGTTCTAACGAAAATCGCAAACCTCCGTACGTTGTGCGTGTACAGAGTAATGTGTCCAGAACGCGGGTAGGAAACAAAATAGTATAGACTCCTCTCGAGAAGTCAACAACTCATAGAGGTACATACTGTGTTGTATTACCAAAGAGAATATTTCACAATAACATGAAAGTGACTGCATCAAGTTTACAAATTAAAAATTCAAATGAAGACCACGTGGTTAATTAATGAAGAATTGTTACACTTTTTTATGAGAGTAAAGCTTAGGTTCTAAGCTTCAATTTGATATATGATTTAACTATTTTATCTTAATACTTTAGGAGTAGTGGCCTAAACAAAAACGCCGTACAAACGCTATGGGGTTTTAGGCGGAAACAAAGAATAATAATAATAATAATAATAATAATAATAATAAAACTAGACATCTAGTGTTTGTGAACAAACACACAGCTGTTCCGTTTTTAATTTTCAATGTTCAAGGGGTCTTTAATTGAAAAGAAACTGATGATCGGTTGCATGGTTCTTGAGATATGGTCCCACTTCCGGTTGACCCGGAAGTAAAGGTCAATTTGAGGTAAAGGTAATCCAAGTTCAATCTTTAGGGTTCAAAGGGTATATAACTGAAAAGAACTTGAACATTGGTTGTGCAGTTCTTAAGATATGGTTCCACTTCCGGTTGACCCGGATGTAAAGGTCAACTTGGGTCATGGTCATCCAAGTTTAATCTTTAATGATCAATGGGTCTTAAACTGGAACTAAATGGAAAAATCGGTTGTGTTGTGCTTGAGGTATGGTCCCACTTCCGGTTGACCCAGAAATAAAGTTCAACATGGGGTCACGGTAATGAGAGTTCAATCTTCAATGCTGAAAGGGGCTATAAATGAAAAGAAATTGAAAATTGGTTGCTTAGTTCTTGAGATATGGTCCCACTTCCGGTTGACCAGGAGGTAAAGGTCAATTTGGGTCACGGTAACCAAAGTTCAATCTTTCGTGCTCGATGGGTCTACAATTGTAAAGAAATTAAAAATCGGTTGTGTAGTTCTTGAGATCATTAATCTATGACATTCCCTCATCAGCAGGATACATCATTTATGTTACTTTGAGAGTTTCCTGTTTGGCAGTGTTCTTCGTCTCGAGACTGGTCTCGGTATATAAGAGACAGCACAAACCCAACTATTTTATGTGGTTCAGGAGAAAATTATTTCTCCTCTATACTATAATGATCGTTGATTCGCTGGGCGCCACAATGTTTTCCGTCAAGTGGCGCCCGCACCCTGCTGAATCGATGCGTCCTAGGGTTAGGGTTAGGTAATCACTCTTAAAAAAATAGTTGAATAGTGTCTTGAGTTATGGTGCCACTTCCGGTTGACCCGAAAGTAGAGGTCGACATGGGGTCACGGTAACCTAAGGCTAATCTCCGATGCCCAAGGGGTCTTAAACTGAAAAAAGTTTGAAAATCGGTTCAATGGTACTTGAGATATGGTCCCACTTCCAGTTGACACTGAAGGAGAGGTCAAAATGAGGTCACGGTTTTTCCCAACAAGTTTTAAGACCTAAGGAGTCTATAACTGAAGAATTTTTTTTAAATCGGTTGTGTAACTCTTGAGATATGGTCCCACTTACGGTTAGCCCGGAAGTAGAGGTCAACTTGAGGTCACAGTTTTTCAAAATTAATGTCCATGCCCCAAGGAGTGTTCACTACAGACAGTGTAAAAATTGGTCCTGCACTTCTTGAGATATGGTGCTGCAAGGATTTTCACTGTCAATAGAGGGCGGTATATAAGATGAGTGGTCCCTAGTTGAATAATGTAAAAACTTGCATTTGACTCAGGATTGTTTGATTTGGTTGGTTTCTTGAGTTCATGCCAGTATCTTTAGAGTACATTGCCATGTGACAAACTACTTAATGATAAAATCCTTGTATTTGGTTGGTGGTTTGATGTTTGATCTAGTTCGAGTGGGTTTTACTGAACTCGTAACCACCAAACTCTGCACCTACGATCACCATTTTCTGCTAAATGTGCATGCGCGGAATAAAATGTGCGAGCTTGGAAGCACACAAACAAAAGAAATCCCTGCTAAGCAGTGTATTTCGCTTGACGTAAGCGCAGAATTCACTGCTTCTTCTAAGCACTAAATCTTTGCTTCCAGAGCACAGCACTACATTGGGCCCATTCGCACAAGATTTTTCATAAGGTTTATCGCGATTCAGAACCGCAATGCATTTTGGGAAGGAATATGGGGCGGTATCTACCAGTTTCTACGACTCGCGCTCGCAACTCCTATACCTTTGTGTGGGTTCAACAGTGCCCTCTCTTGAAATTTTGCGATTCGCGATAAAACCTTAATAAGCAAGTTCCCATCATGATAGGCCTGGGTGACTAGTGAAATTTACTAACTGGACTAGTCGCACCTTAAACCCAACTACGACACTTGTCGAGATAAATTACGGATTCTCAAGACTTGTGCCGCAAAGTGTTGCAAGCGCACGTTATATTATATGTTGCGAATAGTAAGAAGCAACACAACTAAGTGTTTCACCAGACAGGTAGTCGGGTCAACGTTTGAGCACGATTATAACAGAGTAGAGAAAAGTAGTAGTCGCGACTCAAATAATAATTTGTAGTCGTGACTCAAACAATAATTTGTAGTCGCGACTTTAACACTAAAGCACACTAGTCGCCCCGGCCTACTTTTGCACGTAAGTAAACCACGGGTATTATCCTGCGAATGCAAATCAAATTTTTAAGTCACTGTTGTTTTCGCAGCGAAAGTTTTGCAGGAGTTGAGCACAATTAGTCAATGTAGCGTTTTTTTATTGGGAACTGTGACACTCAAGAATGCATTCCTTGCTAAGCTGTTAAATACGCTTAGCGTAAGCACAATTCCATGATTACATAAGCGCTGCGATTCTTAGCCATTGCAATGGCCCAAGACCAAACTACACTAAAGCTTTTTAAACACAAAAAGCAGCTAAACACAGCAAATACAAGTACAAGTTGTGATTCAAGGTATTCTGCTCATCTGCAATTTTTTAAAGCAAAATAATTTGCCTATTGATTATAATAAGTAGCTCTATAACATTTAGCCACTATTCTGCTCAATTTCTGCATTTTTATAAAGCAAAATGTTTTGCCTAATTATTATAAGCAGCTCTATACAAGTGACCCACTCAACCACAAGAGAAACGTCAGAATAATAAAATCGCTGCTTTTGTATTCCTGCCAAAGAGTTTTTGTATGTCGTGGTATAATTTCCGAAAAGAAAGCGAAATACTTGAACTAGTTTACGGTTATGGTCCCCGACTTCACCCGTAAAAGATTCCAAATCCCAGGCGTTCTATTTTTGTCGTCCACGCTCGTCGCCTGAAACGAACCCGGTCAACTCGGTCCCAAACTAACTCGGTCCCAGTCATACGTTGACAGTTTTTTCACTCATTTCTCAAAAACGAACCCGGTCAACTCGGTCCCAAACCAACTCGGTCCCAGTCATACGTTTTGACAGTTTTTTTTCACTAATTTCTCAAAAACTACAACACCACAGCAAGTAATATTTTAAGGGAAGCTTTCAACTATCATTATCTTCAAACTGTTTTAAGTTTAGTGTAATTCTGTGGACACCATGGTATGTCGTCGTCGTCAAAAACGTACCCCTATCTATATACGCACGTTCGCTAAACGAAAACCCTATGCCTTTGTGTACGTCCAGAACTCGGTTAGGAAGTCAAGAAACAGACACTGCGCTGTGGTCCAGAACGTATGTAGAAAAACAAGAAAAAGAGACTTGAGTAGACTCCTCTCAAGAAGCCACAACTCATGATAGGTACATACGGAATCGCATTTACCACAGAGATCGTTTAACAATAACATGGAAGCGACTGCATCCAGTTATGTTCAAACGCGTAGACTCATCTCAAGAAGTCACAACTCATGATAGGTACATACTGTACGGCATTTACCAAAGAGAATACTTTGCAATAACATGAAAGTGACTGCATCAAGTTTACAAATTAAAAATTCAAATGAAGACCACGTGGTTAATTAATGAAGAATTTTTACACTTTTGTATTAGAATAAAGCTTAGGCTCTAAGCTTCAATTTGATATATGATTTAACTATTTTATCCTAATACTTTAGGAGTAGGGGCCTAAACAAAAACGCTGTACAAACGCTATGGGGTTTGAGGCGGAAACAAAGAATAACTAGACATTAGGTGTTTGTGAACAAACACACAGCTGTTCCGTGTTCTTTTTCTTGGATTATGTGCTAAAATGACCAAGGAGTCTATTACTGAAAAAGGACGAAAATGCTGAATAGTGTCTTGAGTTATGGTGCCACTTCCGGTTGACCCGGAAGAAGAGGTCGACATGGGGTTATGGTAACCTAAGGCTATTATTCAATGCCCAAGGAGTCTCTAACTGAAAAAAATTTGAAAATCGATATTGCCACACTTTGGGTTGACCCGGAAGTAGAGGTCAACTTAAGGTAACGGTGTTTCAAAAATGTATCTCCAATCCCAAAGGAGTATATAACTACAACAAGTCTAAAAATTGGCCGTGTACTTCTTGAGATATGGTCCCACTTCCGGTTGACCCGGAAGTAGAGGTCAATTTGAGGTAAAGTTTTTTGCAACTTATCTCCAATCCCCTAGGAGTCTATAACTACAAACAGTCTAAAAATATGCCGTGTACTTCTTGAGATATGGTCCCACTTCCGGTTAACCAGGAAGTAGAGGTCAACTTGAGGTTACAAGTTTTCAAAGTTCATCTTTAATGCCTAATGGGTTTAAAACAGAAAAAAAGTTTGAAAATCGGTTGTATAGTACTTGAGATATAGTTCCACTTCCGGTTGACCCGGAAGTAGAGGTCAACTTGAGGTCAAGGTTTTCAAAGTTTATCTTTAACGCCTAAGGGGTCTAAAACTGCAAAAGGTTTGAAAATCGGTTGTATAGTACTTGAGATATAGTCCCACTTCCGGTTAACCCGGAAGTAGAGGTCAACTTGAGGTCACGGTTTTTCCAAATTAATCTTCAATCCCCAACGAGTCTCTAATTACAAACAGTCTAAAAATCGGCCGTGTACTTCTTGAGATATGGTCCCACTTCCGGTTGACCCGGAAGTAGAGGTCAACTTGAGGTCACGGTTTTTCAAAATTGATTTTTAATGCCCAAGGGGTCTCAAACTGAGAAAAAGTTTGAAAATCGGTTGTATAGTACTTGAGATATAGTCCCACTTCCGGTTTACCCGGAAGTAGAGGTCAACTTGAGGTCACGGTTTTTCAAAATTAATCTCCAATCCCCAAGGAGTCTATACCAACAAACAGGGTAAAAATTTGCCGTGAACTTCTTGAGATATGGTGCTACAAAGATTTCCCAATTAAATATGCAAATGAGGGTCACGTGGTTAATTAATTAAGAATTTTAACATCTGTGACATTTAGAATTTAGCTTAAGTTCTAAGCTTCAATTTGATGTATGATTTAACTCTGTTGACCTTGTGGTAAGGGAGATTAGGAATAAACAAAAAACGTGTACAAATGCAATGGGATTTTAGGCGGAAACAAAGAATAATAATAAAAACAATAAAAATCTAGACGAAAACAAAACCTGTTCCGACGGTAGGTCGGAACAGCTAATAATAATAATAATAATAATAATAATAAAAATAATAAAAATCTCGACGAAAACAATAGCTGTTCCGACTGGATCGGAACAGCTAAATAATAAAAATCTCGACGAAAACAATAGCTGTTCCGACTGGATCGGAACAGCTAAAAATAATAAAAATCTCGACGAAAACAATAGCTGTTCCGACTGGATCGGAACATCTAATTAATATCATGTCGATAGAGTGGTAAAATAATCAAGTGTACATGTATATTTTTAAAATAACGGTATGGAAAAATATTGCAAAGGGTAAAAGTTTAAACTACGCGTTACGCAAAGTAACAAACACAATTAATAGTATGACGATAGAATGGTAAACTAATCATGAGTACTATCGATATAGCTGTGAATACAGCAATGACATTATGAAAGACCAAAATGTATATTTTTAAATTGATGGTATGGAAATATATTGCAAAGGGTAATACGCGTGAAGCAAAGTAGGCCTAGCTAACATAATTAATAGCATGTCGATAGAGTGGTAAAATAATCATGTGTACATGTATATTTGTAAAATAACGGTATGGAAATATATTGCAAAGGGTAAAAGTTTAAACTACGCGTCACGGAAAGTAACAAACACAATTAATAGCATGTCGATAGGGTGGTAAAATAATCACGTTCACTATCGATATAGCTGCAACAACAATGACATTATAAAAGATAGAAATGTATATTTTTAAATTGACGGTATGGAAATATATTGCAAAGGGTAAAAGTTTAAACTACGCATCACGCAAAGTAACAAACACAATTAATAGCATGTCGATAGAGTGGTAAAATAATCATGTGTACATGTATATTTTTAAAATAACGGTATGGAAAAATATTGCAAAGGGTAAAAGTTTAAACTACGCGTCACGCAAAGTAACAAACACAATTAATAGCATGTCGATAGAGTGGTAAAATAATCATGTTCACTATCGATATAGCTGCAACAACAATGACATTATAAAAGATAGAAATGTATATTTTTAAATTGACGGTATGGAAATATATTGCAAAGGGTAAAAGTTTAAACTACGCGTCACGCAAAGTAACAAACACAATTAATAGCATGTCGATAGAGTGGTAAAATAATCATGTGTACATGTATATTTTTAAAATAACGGTATGGAAAAATATTGCACAGGGTAAAAGTTGAAACTACGCGTCATGCAAAGTAACAAACACAATTAATAGCATGTCGATAGAGTGGTAAAATAATCATGTTCACTATCGATATAGCTGCAACAACAATGACATTATAAAAGATAGAAATGTATATTTTTAAATTGACGGTATGGAAATATATTGCAAAGGGTAAAAGTTTAAACTACGCGTCACGCAAAGTAACAAACACAATTAATAGCATGTCGATAGAGTGGTAAAATAATCATGTGTACATGTATATTTTTAAAATAACGGTATGGAAAAATATTGCAAAGGGTAAAAGTTTAAACTACGCGTTACGCAAAGTAACAAACACAATTAATAGTATGACGATAGAATGGTAAACTAATCATGAGTACTATCGATATAGCTGTGAATACAGCAATGACATTATGAAAGACCAAAATGTATATTTTTAAATTGATGGTATGGAAATATATTGCAAAGGGTAATACGCGTGAAGCAAAGTAGGCCTAGCTAACATAATTAATAGCATGTCGATAGAGTGGTAAAATAATCATGTGTACATGTATATTTGTAAAATAACGGTATGGAAATATATTGCAAAGGGTAAAAGTTTAAACTACGCGTCACGGAAAGTAACAAACACAATTAGAAGTATGTCGATAGAGTGGTAAAATAATCATGTTCACTATCGATATAGCTGTGAATACAGCAATGATATTATGAAAGATCAAAATGTATATTTTTAAATTGACGGTATGGAAATAAAATGCAAAAGGTAATTTGCGTGAAGCAAAGTAGGCCTAGCTAACATAATTAATAGTATGTCGATAGAGTAATAAAATAATCATGATTGTGTACTATCAATATAGCTGTAAATACAGCAGGGACATCATGAAAGATCAAAATGCATATTTTTTAAATGACGGTATGGAAATATAATGCAACAGGTAACAGTTTCTTACCGCATCCGTCGCAGCTCGTCCTTGTAGATGCGGAGGTGTCTTGGGAACAATCATAGGGTCGGAGTCTGATGATGTCCCTGCTGCATGGGCTGCTTCCTCCATACGGATGATTTGGACTAGCTGACTGGGTGTAGGACTCGGACAATGAAACAGGGACGTCTCAAAGTTATAGGCAGACATCTTGCAGAAAACAGTTCAAACTGAAGATGAACACACTCAAGGCAGTTGTGGATGACTGCTCATGGCTGCGCAGGTTTATATACCTTACAATTTCATAGAATGTACCCCTTGACAATACCGTGACAAAGGGAAAGTTAAAAGGTACCTTTGACAAGAATAGACATGTTCCGTTTTGTAATCCTGAGGACAATATCTGGACGAGTTTGAGATGGGGATTATAAACACGTAGAGACTTGTCAACAAAGGTTTGACCATAAGTCAAGTGGTCGATGAATACTCATGTCTGGGAGGGGGGCGATTAACTTCAGCCAAGTTTATTGGCGACAAAACACACATCTGGGTGGGGGCCGTTATGAAGAACTGCAGTCAAGTTAATTGGTGATAACGCCAACGTCTGAGTAGAGGGCGCTCACGAACGAACAAGACGTACCATCGGTCAAGTTAATTGGTGAAACAACATGAGTCTGGGTAGGGACCCTTATGAAGAACTACAGCCAAGTAAATTGGTGATAACGCCAACGTCTTGGTAGAGGGCGCTCACAAACGAACAAGTTGTACCATCGGCCAAGTTAATTGGTGAAACAACAAGAGTCTATGTAGAGGCCGTTATGAAGAACTACAGCCAAGTTAATTGGTGATAACGCCAACGTCTGGGTAGAGGGCCGGGCGCTCACAAACGAACAAGTTGTACCATCGGCCAAGTTTATTGGTGAAACAACATGAGTCTATGTAGGGGCCGTTATGAAGAACTGCAGCCAAGTTAATTGGTGATAACACCATAGTCTGGTTGTTATGAAAAAGGAAAAAAAAAAAAAAAAAAACCAGAGGGTGAAAGTACTATTATTAATATTTAATAATGATGATCGTGTCCACGACATGACCAAAGACATGACCAGGTTAACTTTATCCATCACGTTGTAAACATTATTTCCATGCATCTGGTAGTTTAAGTTGCTACGTTCTTGCATATATTTATGTAGGTAAGTTATTAAAGTAAAACATTATGTTTTCCTTTTTACGTTGTAAACATATCTTTGTTTACTTCAAGACTCGTCAAGACTTGTCTGTGACGTTACTACAGATTGATCTTATGGACCCCTGTGTTTGGAAGGTAAATCACACGCAGCCGCAGGGATCCCAACCTTACAGTTGTCTTTTTGACTCTTCCTTGAATTTAATTGTTTTTACATGTTGCGTGGTATAGTGTCGTTCAGTCACTTCTTACTGACTTTCATGACAAGTCACCGTGCGTTCCTTCCTAAAAGTATCCTCACCAATAACGGCTTCGGAAACTTTCCATTGTCATCCCTATCCATTCATCCTACGCTGCCCTGTACAGACTTGTACGTGTGTGATCACTCAACCGAAAACACCCATTACATTACACGCTGTAACTATACCACACAAGAAGGGCTTGGGACGGGAGGGAAAAGGGAGGGAGTCAACCAAAGGGAGGATGGAGAGGGAGGCAGAGGGTCTTGGGGCGGGGTCAACTGGGAGGGAGGTCGGGAGGGAATATGGTTTTGGAGTGATTTGGGAGGTTTTGGGGTACGAAAAGCCCCTCTCATACTACTCCCATGCGTCACATAAGAACTTACCTTTGCCCTTTGACGTTTTGATGATCTTTATGAGCATTTTGAAGCTGCTCAGCGAGGCTTTTGATGCATCCTTCTAGCTCAGTATGAAACTGATTAGACTTCTCATTCTCTAAATGGCATTCTGATATCTGGAAAAAATAACAAATAGAGAAGCGGTTAGCACTCATTGTCACCTCATGCTAAATCTAGATGCATTGATTCATGACTCTTGGTGAAAATATAGTAAGAAAACCGTCACATAAGAACTTTATCAAATTCCATATGTATGAACTGAATCACTTGGCTACATAGAAAAATAGAATGCTTGACGGGGCTCAAACCCAAGTTGGCCAAATCAGGAACTCTAAAAACAAGAGTAAAGAGCATGAGACTTAAAGACAGTGGACATTATTGGTAACTGTCAAAGGCCAGTCTTCTCACTTGGTGTATCTCAACACCATGCATAAAATAATAAACCTGTGAAAATTTGAGCTTGATTGGCAGTCGGAGTTGCGAGATAACTATGAAAGAATAAAACACCCTTGTCACATGAAGTTGTGTGCTTTCAGATGCTTGATTTCGAGACCTCAAGTTCTGAACTTGAGGTCTCGAAATCAAATTCGTTGAAAATTACCTCTTTCTCAAAAACTATGTTACTTCAGAGGGAGCCATTTCTCACAATGTTGTTTACTCGTTACAAAATGCGGTTTTATACTAATAACTATTTTGAGTAATTACCAATAGTGTCCACTGCCTTTAAGCTCTGATGCTGATCAGCAGAGTGTGGGTTTGAGTCCCAGTCATTAAGAGGCATCCTCGTTTCATTACCAGAAATATATACAAATATCCATTAATGAAAATAATGACACATCTTTGAGTCTGAACCATTTCAGTAAAATATTGTGAGTAATTGTTAACCTTGTCTGGTAGATCGTAATCAAGATTTCTGATCGTAATCAAGTTGTCGACCCTCAAGGTCCTTGATGCTGTCACTGTATTCCCTCCGCTCAGTCACACTGCAACAAGTCTTCACTCCAAATCCAGCGCCAAGATGGCGCCCTCCTTCAGCTCAGCAGAAGACTCAATCTGAAAAGCCTGCAGACTCTCAGTTGCCTGTTTCAGTTCAGAGTTTGCTATGGCTCATTCTGTTTGTGGTGGGAAGTAAAAGGGAGATTGAAATTAGTCCAGTGCTAATTTATGTTTTCAGTGATCAACCACAAGGGAAAGTGACTAGGCAAAATTTCAATAATTTAGGGTTGAACAAAGACAAATTTACTAGAGCAGGACCAACCAGGCAGTCTTCCTATTTTGTCACTATACTTGTTCAGGGGTGTCAGTAAGAAAATATATATAGCCAGAGATCCAAAGGGGACAACCGCATTTGATAATCGTTTTGAGGACATTTTCAAAGTCAGAACTTTTAAAAAATTTGATTTTTTTTCGTGATTCACAATTTAGATAAATCTTTGTGAAATCGGGAACTATGTCTGAATGTCTGATGCCACTTCCTTTTTCCCCCAGGAAACAAAACCCTGGGAAATTCCAGCTGGGAAATTTGTACCAATCTCCACCCCATAATCATTTCACACTTGTCGCAATTTTCCTCGTGGAAAATGACAGTTCAGTATGTGAGCCTAATGATCTTGCTTAACACTAAGAAGGGACCAGCTAGAAGTGGCTTGTAATCCCATGAGTTTGCCAGGGTTTATTTTCAAAAGTAATAAGGTCAAGCAAATTCGCCTATGAACTTGTGAAAGGCAGGCATGATACTTTAATCTTGCTACCACGGATTTTGTAAAAACAATCAGAGAGATTTAAAAATAACATTCAACATAGATAGATGAAACATTTCCATAATCAGAGGTTTTAAATTGGTTGTAAGAACATGCAAAGACTGGTATGTTTTTAGGGAACTTTCTGCAGAACCAGGTAGAGTTGGCAGCCCTAGGACAGGGCACCTTGATCAGAAAATACCACACTCTGTTTCTGACATTATGTCAAGGGGCACCAAGGCAATGTTCAAGGAGCATTGAGGGTAACTAACTATGTTGCCTCTGTGAAGTATCAAACCTGGGCCATGTTACATAGAGATGCTGAAGCCATAAAAATAGATAAGCATAAGAAAATTATGCTTACCAAAATAAAGTTACCAGCCAAACTACCACGTACTATAGAGCTTGTGACTGGTACCTTGCTTATTTCTTCTTAGCAGAAAACTGTTAAGCAATATTTTCTTCTTTAACAGCTCTATGAAAGTGGGCAATGATCATCAGATAGACTGTTTGTACCTTTGCCACTTCGTAACATGGACACTTCGTAACTTCGGGACACTTCGTACAGCAAAACCTTTTTCTGGCGATTGATACTTGTATTAAGAATAGTGTTATTAGTCATTTCAACTTGGTTTCAGGTGGTTCCTTTGATGTTTAACCCGCGAAAAGGGTAGGTGTCTGTCGGGCCACACCCAATGAAGCAAAACATTTTGTCTAGGGGCTGATATTGTAATGTGTTAAGAATAGTGCATTAGGCCTATTGGAAATTTCAAATTGGTTCTAGAACGTTCCTCCAATGTTGAACCCCGGGGCTGGGGGTGTCTGGCAGGCCCAATGTAGCCAAATTATGAATCAAGGGCCACAACTTAAATAGCATACACCTTTCAGCCACACAGCTGGTGTTGTTATTAAATTACGGGCTCTTAAAGTTTGAAAAGAATACCACCACGACACGCGGTGTTCTCCTTCCGATAGTTACCTCGCAACCTACATATGTCCGTGACACAACAGACATATTGCGTAAACTTGAAGAAACCTCATTTCCACAAGATGTACTCATTACTAGCATTGATGTTGTCTCAATGTACACAAATGTCCGCCAAACAGAGGCAATTAATTGTGTATGCAGTGCGCTCGAACGAACAAACCATCAATATGCCATTAACAAACCACATTCCTCATACATCCGTACTCTTCTGGAACTCATCATTGGGAGAAATTGTTTCCAATTCGGAAATAAATATTTCCTACAGAAAGTCGGTTGTGCCATGGGTTCTACAGCCAGCCCCGAAATATGTGACATAACCCTCCATGATCTCGAAAATCGAATCCTCCAACAAGCTGACAATATACTCACTTGGTGGCGCTATAGAGATGACATTCTCATAATCTATGGCGGTAACATTGAAGATTTCAAAAACCTGGTAAATACCATGAATCAAATGCACCCCACCCTCAAATTCACTTTTGAGGCCTCAAACTGTTCAGTGAACTATCTTGACTTAACTATATTCAAAGGTAACAGATTCCGTGAAACAGGTATACTAGACACCAAGGTCTATACCAAACCCACAGAAACATATCAATACCTTCATAAATCCTCATCCCACCCACCACATGTTTTTAACGCATTCATATACGGGGAAACCCTCCGCTTTGCAAGAAACACCAACAACATTTAGGATTTTCAAGAGAAAGTCAAGACTTTCACAAACAAACTAACAGCAAGAGGTTACACACATGATGAAATAAACACACAGATACAAAAAGTATCACATCATGAACGTGCTAACATGATTCACAAACCACTGGAAGTACACCAGCAAAACAATAAATCACCTCTCGTCTTCACGACCACATACAACCCGGCATTTTTCCACAAGGATATATCACGGGCAATCATTAAACATTGGCCTCTAATTCAAAGCGATGAAACACTCACGGAAATTTTTCCGAACACACCCTTCATTGCCTTCAAAAAAGACAAAAACATACGGGAAAGGATCATCAGAGCCAAACTGCCACCGGACACAACTGAGTCTGGAAGCAACAGTGACGATCCCTCCCCCGAATTACACGAAACACTTGAGGATTTGATTGCTCTACTTTGAATACTACCCAACAGACGGTACATGCCTTGGTTATCTATTCAAAAATACAAACATACCCACGGCTATGTCATAAACACCACCATAATGGTTGCTCCCTACATCTTTCTCAAGATGTAAACAAGAGATTACCCGATTCATCAAACTTACATGCAACTGACGAGGAAGCTTACATGACTTCCGAAAACTAGTTATTGCTACCCAAGGATCTGCAAAAATATCCTAAATCTCGAAAACATTTTCGTTCACATACAGACCAAATTGGTCTTAAAGGGTCACATATCTTGGTTAAACTATTTCCCATAAACACCATGTTTATTATAACAACGGTGGAAATAGTACAGCACAGTTACAATAATTGAAATCGTATTAATACAATACATATTTCAATTCACCACAAGTCAACAGACACAACGTCACTGGATGGGAGAGCACCAACATTTATTATCCCGAGGAAGCTTACATGACTTCCGAAAACTAGTTATTGCTACCCAAGGATCTGCAAAAATATCCTAAATCTCGAAAACATTTTCGTTCACATACAGACCAAATTGGTCTTAAAGGGTCACATATCTTGGTTAAACTATTTCCCATAAACACCATGTTTATTATAACAACGGTGGAAATAGTACAGCACAGTTACAATAATTGAAATCGTATTAATACACATATTTCAATTCACCACAAGTCAACAGACACAACGTCACTGGATGGGAGAGCACCAACATTTATTATCCCAACTTAAATAGCATACACCTTTCAGCCACACAGCTGGTGTTGTTATTAAATTACGGGCTCTTAAAGTTTGAAAAGAATACCACCACGACACGCGGTGTTGTCCGGGGGCGGAGCTCCAAAAGGGGGAGATTTTAGCATATTTTAAGAGGCTGTATCTCGGAAACGGTATGGAATATGGATTTAATTTTTGGTTTGTGTTCATATTAGCCATAGTGGAACAGTTAGACAAAGTGTCATGTAAATCTGAGCTAATTTGACAACTGGTTAATTTCAACCCATAGGTTTGTACACTAAATATTAGGGGAGGGGTGTCTGGCAGGCCTAATGCAGCAGAAAATTTGTCTGCCGGTTGATATTTTTTACTTAGTATCATGGTGATGAACATTTCCACTTGGTTTCATGTGGTACCTAGAATCTTTGATTCAGCCGATTATTTTGCCTCTTTGTTCGGGGTCCACGCGCCACACGCAGCTGGGCGCCCCCGGCAGACATCCATATCTGACTATGTCAGGTTATCCACTCAACGTTCCTGTACTCAAATATTGTAACCTTGTTCCTTTAACCAAAGTGCTCAGGGCTGCCGGTCTATAGAGGGCTTTAAGAGACTTTGATATTGTATTATTATTTGTAATAAAAGATGTATAAGCAGCAAATATGCAAAGAGTGTACATATAGTTTCAAGGCCTATCAATAGTCACTGACATTCATTTCATGTCTTTGAGAATACACTTTGAAAGTAAATTTAGTTTTCATCTCATCTTAGCTTTGTACTATGCCACAGATAATTATGCAAACCTAAAATTATAATAAGTCTATTTTTTGTTGTCTTAAAATGCTAAATATTATATTAAATTTGATTAAATGTTATGGGGTGACAGGTCTTTTTCTTCAGCTGCACCAAGCATCTCGAACTATCTACTACTTAATCTTAGATCTTGTCTTTGTACCACCAAATTCAAACCTCTTCTGAAAACTTATCTTATATCACAGGTTTTCAAAACTTATCTTATATCACAGGTTTTCAAGGACTAATTTTGTAGTGTCTGTTTTTTGAGGTTTTTTTTGTTTACTGCGCCTTGAACACCCAGCAGGGTGGATATGTGTGCATTACAAGTCTTATTATTATTATTAACATTTTTGAACTCAAAATTTGCAAGTTCTTTTTACTTGAAGTGCTGTATATTAAATTTTATTAAACATTATAAAGTTGATTTATTGCTGTTACTGGAGCACACTCAAGGCTGTGCTGTTTTTTTTATGACTCGATAAGTCATGAATTGATACTAAAAGGATCACAGTGCAGTTCCCCTCTGTGAATGTTCCACCTTTTTGGTTTAATCTGGCAACAATTTCTATTTATCAAGAGCTGTAAAATGTTGGTGAGTGAACTGCTCACATTAAACAGCTACCTGAGCGGAATGTTTTCAACAGAAATGGTATTTTTACTTGTTTATAATGCACTTGTTTACCATTTGAATATAATTTTGATATGTGTACACTTCTGAACTTTTCGTAATTATCGAGTAAAAAATCAGGCCCCTACCTAAAGGTTTTTTGAAAAACTAAAAACACTTCTGCCGTTGAGAGCGGGCATCAAAGGACAATGCCGCTGACGTCATTTGTGGGAGTTTGCTTTGTTATACATCCACGCTGCAACAAAGCGGCTTTATCTACTTATGACGTTTTGAGAGTGATTACGTAACGGGGCTTTTCGCAAATCTCGCAGAAAAGCTCTGGACAAGGGCATACAAAATGATTGTTTTTTTACACAACTGAAACCTATTTATAATCATATGACTTGATTTCCTTATTCATCGAAAACATTTTAAGTGGAATTCAGCAAAGTTCATGACTTGACATTTTCGTTCAAGCAGGTCTTTAAACATTATATAGTTTTTATTGATTGATTTATTGCTGTTACTGGAGCACACTCAACGCTGCGCTGGTTTTTTTTATGACTCAATAAGTTGTGAATTGGTAATAGAAGGATTTCAGTGCAGTTCCACTCTGTGAACGTTCCACCTTTTTGGTTAAATCTGGCAGCAATTTCTACTTGTCATGAGATGGTCTGCAAAATGTTGGTGACTAAACTGCTGGGTGTTGTTGGTATGTTTATAATGGCAGACTACGCTGCTGTAAATGGGCGATGTTGGAAGCCATGCCCTCCTACTTGGAGCCATTGGGGGGAAAAATGCTACAAGATGCATGATGCCGAAGTTACATGGGAAGAGGGCAAGCAGATTTGTGAGAAGTTGGGTGGACTGATGGTTGTCCCACTATCCCAAGAAGAGTTTCAACACCTCCTCAACATGTGCAGCTGCCCTAAGTTCTGGATTGGTTGCAATGACATTGAAGTTGAAGGTTCGTATACAATTAATACATTGTGAGTAGGATTTGAAACTTTGCATGATGGAAATACAATATACCGATAGTAAGGTTTGCGGATGTAATGATCTTGACTATCTCTAAATGAGTTTGGGTGGTTCTGAAAAGAACGGTGGGTTTCAACTCAACGTTTCGATCAGTATGCTCTGATCATCTTCTTTTATTGTCCTTATAATAGGGTTTATTTTACAACAAATTGCCAACACAAGGCCAAACTGCCAACCAGTGTGAGGGCAACAACGAAAATATGGAAAAACTCTCAAGAATTAGAGGAAATATCTCTTGACATGATAAACTATGATGAACGTGCACCTAAAATACGACTAATGCAGGATTAGTAATACTACCTTTGTCTTGTTTGTTCTCATTTAAACATAATCATGGAATTTATTCAAACATTCACTGAGTGGCTGTATGGTGTGTTTATAGAAAACTAGAGGCTGGAAACTTGGAATCTATTTCTTAACAAAAAGTATGTGTACTTTCCTTACTTTTTATTTTGGGATTGACTTGGATCAAGATCAGCAGCAGGTTGAGATCACCACAATTTGTGCCATGGGACAGAAGGGAGAAGAAGAAAGAATTGATGAAAACAAAATTTAAAATAAGAAAATTGAATTCAATCTTCCATATAACAAAGTCCATCCATTACCGATCCCAAAGAGATTATTTCCCTCTGGATTTTGTCAAAGTCATAAAGTTGCATTTTGAAGAATCTGCAAATCACTGTATGAAATCTTCTTTTAATTTAATTACCGCAATCTAAATAAACCAAGACGTACTTGCAAATTATGATGATCATGGAATTTGATAAAACGCTCACTGAATGGTTGGTTGGTTTAAAGGCAGTGGACACTATTGGTAATTACTCAAAATAATTTTTAGCATAAAACCTTTCTTGGTGACGAGTAATGGGGAGAAGTTGATGGTATAAAACATTGTGAGAAACGGCTCCCTCTGAAGTGCCATAGTTTTCTAGAAAGAAGTATTTTTCCCTGAATTTGATTTCGAGACCTCAGATTTAGAACTTGAGGTCTCCAAATCAACCATCTAAACGCACACAACTTCGTGTGACATGGGTGTTTTTTTCTTTCATTATTATCTCGCAAGTTCGAAGACCGATTGAGCTCAAATTTTCACAGGTTTGTTATTTTATGCATGTGTTGAGATACACCAACTGTGAAGCTTAGTCTTTGACATTACCAATAGTGTCCACTGCCTTTAACACTAGAGGGTGGAAATTTGAATCTATTCCTGAACAACATTATGTTTGGGGGGGGGGGGGGGTAGTACTTCCTGCTCCCAACATTCAATGTAATGGGGCATTTTTATTTCTGATTGACTTGGTTCAGGTACCTGGGTGTGTCTGGATAGTAAAGTTACTTTTGACGCGCAGGGATGGAAGGATGGTCAGCCAGATAGTTACGGCGGCAATGAAGATTGTGCTGAAGGCAGGAGGGTTTTAGGCTGGAACGATATGCCCTGTGGTTATAAACAGAGAACAATCTGCCAGCGTCCTGTATCACCAGCACCGGTGCACATGTGAAAAGGTTGCTCAACATTCTTGGCACACAACTTTTTGTGAAAGTTGGTTCTTGAAGCTCACAAGGCTTTGCAAAAGTTGTATTTCTCGACAAAAATCTTTTATCTGGCTTTGTTCACAAAAGGGTTTTCCTGACTTCATTCAAATTAAGAAATAATTATTAAAACGATGTTATATGAATAACCTAGAGGACAATAAGTCGTTAAATGAAAAATCGGCCTCTTTGATTAAATTTGCAAATTTAAACATTTTAAATTTTTTACGATTGATTCATAACTTTTTAATAGATGTTAAATTTGCATCGGGATAAAGAATATTAATGTTTGGTTTTTACCCATATACACCGATGTGTGTAGCACTGTATAGTCAGTACTTTCCCGAGTCCTGTGAAAAAAATCACAGGCATTTTACTCGGGTGGGATTCGAACCCACGACCTTTGCAATTCTAGAGCAGTGTCATACCAACTAGACCACCGAGATTGCCCGGTAGCTAGATTCATAACTATTTGAAATAATGACGCAATGAAAGTTTGAAAGGAGCTGCTAATTGGACAAAAGGTGATCTCTTTGGTTTGTTCTTTGGTTATCAATGTCTGGGTTAAGGGTAGTACTGTTTAATTTAGTACGGTTTAATTGTAATTGCCATCCAACTTCAACAGATCAAACAAACAAAATACATCGTAGTTGGACAGCTATCAAGATATTAGCAAATTTCAGTTTTGTGGCAATTTGTTTTCATATGACTAGTCAAGTGTTGTTTGAACAAGTAATTTCTTTAAAGGAACACGTTGCCTTGGATTGGACGAGTTGGTCTTTAAAAAGCATTTGTAACCGTTTGTTATAAAATGCATGATTAGAAAGATATTTTAGAAGTAGAATATAATGATCCACACAAGTATCACTTGAAGTTGCTTGGTTTTCCTCTTACATCGTCGACTAACAAGGTCGGCCATTTATGGGAGTCAAGTTTTTGACTCCCATAAATGGCCGACCGTGTTAGCTCGCAAAGTAAAAGGAAAACCACGCAATTTCTAGGCAAATTTGTGTGGATCTACTTTTAAAACATCTTTCTAACCATATGGGCAATTCCAAGCAAACATGGACATGACACCAAAAAATAAAATTTGTGTCACAAGGAAACAGACATTAAAGGAACACGATGCCTTGGATCGGACGAGTTGGTCAAAACAAAAGCGTTTGTAACTGTTTTTTATAAAATGCATATGGTTGGAAAGATGTTTTAAAAGTAGAATACAATGATCCACACAAGTTTGCCTCGAAATTGCGTGGTTTTCCTTCTACTGTGCGAACTAACATGGTCGGCCATTTATGGGGGGTCAAAATTTTGACCCCCATAAATGGCCGACGTGTTAGTCGACGAGGTAAAAGGAAAACCACGCAATTTCGAGGCATGTTTGTGTGGATCATTGTATTCTACTTTTACAACATCTTTCTACCTATATGTATTTTATAAAAAACGGTTACAAACGCTTTTCAAAGACCAACTCGACCGATCCAAGGCAACGTGTTCCTTTAACTTTTTTCACACACTCTGTACCATTTGGTACAAATTCAGCTCAAGTTTGCACAAGCTGTGAACGGACCCTAAAAAGTGAGCACATTAAGGTGATTTCTTCAAAGTTAAATATTTTCCCCTACAAAGGTTCTTCCAGCCAAACTTTAATAGTTGTGATTAGCAGCAGGTACAACTATTTAAAATCCAGAATGAATTTTAATTTGTGTTTCTCATTTAGCCGCCTATAGCGATACACTGTATGCGGTACGAGGAAACCTCGCTAGCTTGTGTTTGTAGAAAAAAAGGAACATCAAAAGAAAACTCGATAGTCATTAGTAGGTCTACGCATTTGTTAATATATCTAGTTGTTATAGATCGTTATTAATTCTCCCTTCACAGTTGACTTGTCGAAGCTAATGATGATGAAAAAATTTAGCTCTTACGAAAAGAAAAAAACTCATTAGTAAACAGAAAATTGTTCATCATTTATGATATTGTCGAAAAATAACGCCTTCGCATTTAATCAGTATGACCACTGAGCCAGACAAAAGCCTTGAAAAGCTATTGTGTCCGTTTTATCCGTGCACAAAAATATTCGCCATAAAAATTACCGTAGCTTCTACCCTTATTACCAAGTCTGAAATGAGTAAAGAAATCAACACTCTAGTTGGTGTATTTTAATAACGAGTCATCAAAAAGTTTAATGCGATTACCGGTGATGCGACTGACCATGCAATGTAATGTGACTGACCAAATCTTTTTTCAAGAGGAGGACGCTAAGAGGTCAGCTTTCAGCAAAGCTGGATATCTTGGTTTTGAGTTACTAGAGGACAATATTACATGAATTAAGAGATCTGGGGCTCTGCAAATGCCACTCATTCCCTACACACAATGCATTTTTCTAAAGCACATGCTGAAAACTATAACATGTGTTGTACATGTGCCACTCCAATCTATAACTTCTAGTGTCATCATTTGTACAAATGTTAACATAATTATGCAACAAAATAAATAAAAGCAACATTTCTGAGAATTTTGAGTACAAATGTGAAGTAATGGAACTAATTTACTCCACAAACTGTGGACATATTTACATGTTGTACCATTGCTTAGGCTGAAAAAGCAGAATGATGTTAAAATACAAAGAATTCAAGAAGAGCACAGAAAAATCTCCCAAAAGAGCAAACAAAAGCAAAAAGCTGATGTCCTCTTGCCACCATTTTCTTTCAGCAAGCAGAAACATGATAACTACAAAATGCTGCCTTTTAAACCAGGGTAGCGATGCAAGGGTAGCAATGCATGGTCATTGGTGTGTGGTGTAACATGCAGTGAAATGTATCCAGGTAAAGTCGAGGAGATGGGTGATCAAGAAGGTTTTTTGTTTTGTTTTATACACTTTTTCGACACAAAAGAAATTGTTTGTTGCATTGAGGAACCTGTGATAACCAACAAGGCCATTTTAAATTCACAGCCCACTTTTAAACAATAACCTAAACTTTGATTTTTCAGGGACAATATGTTTACATGTATGTAAGTCACTTTAAATCTGCGATTTTATTTGTGTTCAATTACATACTCGGCAAGATATTTAGCATTTTATGTTAAATGAACAACTCTGAAAATAAAGTTGGTCAGTAAAATGGAAAATAATAGTATTTCCGAAAAATGTAAGTTTGCTTTTCTAAAAACACATTTCAGCCTTGTTTCTATGATTTTTAATAGAAAAGGTGTTATTATTTTAGTAAAAACAAGTGAAATTAATTTATTTTGTTTGTTGATAAGGAATGAACCCAACTTTGCCAAACAAGAACTCAGTTTGGGCTCCATTGGGCTTGGCTTAAGTGGCCGAACAAACTGTAATGTGACTAACCGTAATGCAACTAACCATGGTTTTGCCACGCTAAAGGCAGTGGACACTATTGGTAATTACTCAAAATAATTATCAGCATTAAACCACACTTGGTAACGAGTAATGGGGAGAGGTTGATAGTATAAAACCTTGTTAGAAACGGCTCCCTCTGAAGTGACATAGTTTTCGAGAAAGTAATTTTCCACAAATTTGATTTCGAGATCTCAAAACTAGAATTTGAGGTCTTGAAATCAATCATCTAAAAGCACACAACTTCGTGTGACAAGTGAGCTCAAATTTTCACAGGTTTGTTATTTTATGCATATATCGAGATACACCAAGTGAGAAGACTGGTCTTTGACAATTACCAATTGTGTCTACTGTCTTTAACATAAGTTCAAGTTGCTGACTATTTATAAGTATCCAGTTGGATACTAATGTATAAGAGATATGTGCTAAATGTAGTAAAACCTTTGCAAGTTTTTTAGTTTGAGGAAACTTTTGAATTGAGGCAAGTGTATTTTTTACCATGTATTGTGTAATGCAACTAACCGCTTTTTACAAAGCTATAACATCCAGAGTACAACGCCCACAACATTTTTAGTATCTTCATGTAAAAGCCTTAGGTGTCAAGTACAAATCAGTCTATAAACTTAGTGGATCTAGTTTCGTTTAAAAATACACCACTTGTAACCACACGCGTACCATGATTATCCAGTTTATCAAGTTTTGTAATTTCTTAAATAATGTTCTGTTAATTTTCCTTTTTGTTATCAACTCTCATTATGTATTTAAGTATGCATAGCAAACAAATTTCAGTTTCATTACAAACAAACATTGTTTTGTGGTATTTTTACTGTATGCATTATACCTTTCACTGTACTTTTATGTCATCAATTTACATTGTTATTGTTCTAAAGTAAAACCAATTAATTTATATTCTAAAGGGTCCAGGCTCTGTATAAGCCTAGGCTTTTTCCAGGTTCCCTCCTCTTATCACCCTTTGTTCTTTTTTCTTGTATGCCTGATGATTATTTATTGTGATATTTGGAAATAAAATACAAACAAACAAACAAACAAGTAGATCTTTGTCAATTTTGGTTTTTACCCATACATCAATGTGTGTTAGCACAGTATACTCAGTACTTTCCCAAGTCCTGTAAAAAAGTATCACAGGCATATTACTCTGATGTGATAGGAACCCACGACCCTTGCAATTCTAGAGCAGTGTCTAACCAACTAGACTTCCGAGGTTGCCCGGCAGCTAGAGGCAGTTGGAATCCTATGTTTTGGCAGCGGGTACCGCAACGATATAATAGATGTTTAATTTGCATCGGGGATAAAGAAAATTAATTTGGGTTTTATCTATTATAGATCTTTGTCATTTTGATTGGAGGATCTTTCAAAACAAATAAGTTGGAGGATTCAACAGAAACTATTGAGACACGCAGACGCTGCATGTAGTATGTGCCTTGCAGTAACACTGCTGCATTACCACAGACAAGAACACACAGTGATGTTTTACGCAGTGCAATAGTACTTATATCGGATGGAATGAAAAATGCACAGTAAATGGAACGAATAATGCACAGCGAGTGACGTAGCATGCAACAGTACTTTTATTTGCTATTATGTGATGGACAATCCTCCAATCAAATGGCAAGGATCTGCTTAGGTGTTATATAATAAGCCACAACCTACTCCAAGTTTTTTTTATTGCACTGTGCGAATTGTGAGTGTCGATGCATCATACTCTGCATACGGTCAGTGTAAAACTTACATTCTAAACTTAATGCATGCATGCTAATGAAGTTTTTGATTGAGTTTGTTTGTTTCTTTATGAAGTTGGCATAAAGGGAGTGCAAATTATTGGTAATTACTCAACATAATTATTATAGCATAAAATCTTACTTGGTGACAAGTAATGGGGAGTGGTTGATAGTATAAACAAAATTGTGAGAAACGGCTCCCTCTAAAGTGACATAGTTTTCTAGAAAGAAGTAATTTTCCACAAATTTTATTTTGAGACCTCAGATTTAGAAATTGGGGTCTCAAAATCAACCATCTAAAAGCACACAACTTCGTGTGACAAGGGTGTTTTTTTCTTTCATTATTATCTCGCAATTTCGAAGACCAATTGAGCTCAAATTTTCACAGGTTTAATGTTTTATGTTTATGTTGAGATACACCAAGTGAGAAGACTGGTTTTTGACAACAATTACCTCTCCAGTGTCTAGAATAAGGCTTGAATATAACTTCCTTATCAAACACACACTCATGAATTACGGAAAAATATAGCCCCTTTGGCCTCATTGGATATTGGACACAGAAGCTCTATATTTTTGTGCGTGTGATAACTTTTAGTATTTGCTTACCTTTGCCTGATTCTGTTTGACGTCTTGATGATGTTTAAGAGCATTCTGAAGCTGCTCAGCGAGGCTTTTGATGCATCCTTCTAGCTCAGTATGAAACTGATTAGACTTCTCATTCTCTAAATGGCCTTCTGATATCTGGAAAAAAGATAACAAATAGAGAAGCGGTTAGCACTCATTGTCACCTCATGCTAAACCAAGATGCATTGATTCAACACTCTTGACATAATATGTTTTTGCTCTTTTCTCAACAAGTAGAAATCACATGTGTTCAATTGAAACTTTGAAGGTGGCTTTTATCATTGCATTGGTCATCATCAAGGATGCACAACGCTCAGCCAATGATAGGTCTTCATTGACCTTAGTGAGGGTATGTTTTCGGGCTCATGACAACTAATGCAAAGGATCTATAAACCAGCATTACATTGACAAAAACAAAATGGTGACCTTAGTTTTTAAAAGGAACGTATCTTTAGTTTTTTTAACTGATACAAACAATACAACTTCCCTGTGAAAATTGTGGTAGTTTCTTTTTTAGATATCGCAGAATTTTCAGAGCAGTTACCATTATGCAGGAAGATATTCCGTAATTGGAAAATACAATATGAGATTTAATTCTGACAGTTACGCTTCTCAAATTCACATTCAAATTTTGGGGCACAACAATTTATACCTTTATGTTTATCCAATACTACATAACTTCAAAGTGAAACTTATCTCAAATTGTTTTAAAGCCATTATACACTTTGGGAACATAAAAGTTCACAGATTTACGAATAACTTACAGGGTTTACCGGCGGTAATGGTGAAAGACTTCTCTTTAAAAATTATTCCATGAAATGCTTTACTTTTTAAGAAAACATAAAAACAATTATCAATTCTCGATAGCGAGCGTTACGGATTAATTTTTAACACATGTGATGACACGGCGAAACGTGCAAAAACAAGGAAAGGTTTTCCCGTTTTTTTCTCTCGTCTCCGATGACCGATTGAGCCTAAATTTTCACAGGTTTGTTATTCTATATATAAGTTGTGATACACGTAGTGTGGACCTTTGGACAATACTGTTTACCGCAAATAGGGCATATGCACTGCCCGTAACTCGCATTTCACATAATGGTTTAGTCTGCACTGCCCGTAACACCCCTTTCACAGAATGGTTTGATTTTAACAAAAAGGCAATGCAAGCATTAAGAATTAAGTGTGGGGGAAAGTTTTGCTTGTGTAGTACAATCTTGAAAACATGCAGATTAATTAAGGAGGCACTCAAATGTGAGACCCCTAGAACCTATAAACACAGCCAAGTAAAATCAAAAACATGTTTCTCGGCCCCGCCCACCTCCTTTTTGCCGGCCGCCTCCTTTTTTATATATTTTACTTTCTTAGAAAATTTTTTTAAAGGGGGGGGGTGTATAAAAAGAAAGTGCGCCTAGCTTTTTGTGCATTTTTTTGTTTTAGCAACTGGCAAGGTAGGCGAAGTATGTTGGTCTACAGTCATCTATGCAAAGTTGTCTCTTCCAATATTTAGCTAATTCAAGCTGAACACGTACATTGATCACTGTTTCTGATTGTGAAACTTACTTTAACAAGTGGACTAAAATGAAACAAATCATTCGTTTTGTCATACATGTACACATTGCATAACAGTATACTCAAACAGCACAATATCTGTAAATAAATATACCTTGGCCAGGGATTTTTAGCATGGCAGCCATCTTAGTAAAAATAGCAAAAATTTGGAAAAATAGTAAATAGTTGCGCCCTGCCTCCTCCATTTTACTAAACGTCCGGAAGGGAAACTCGTTTCTGATTTTACTTGGCCTTTGTTATAGTTTCTAGAAGTACCCATGGCAATTTCAGCTATAAAGCTGATTTTAGCACCACTGTGATTCTGTTTTAATTTACTTTCCATTGATAGTAAATTTGTGGGGTTCCTAAAACAACAAAAAACAAGAGTCAACTTGCTTTAATTAAAAAAAACACACCTGAATTTGAACATGTAAATAGTAATGGTACAAATGATTTGAAGTAGAACGTGTCAGAGTCACAGAGTGAGGTCCAGGCCAGGAAACAAATAGAGACAATGCCCACTAAATGTGAAGCAAAAGAACGAGGGAAAAGTTTCTGTATCCTGCCAACTTAACCCTTTTATTTTTGTTATTTCGTAGCAGCCAACGCAAGCTTGAAACTTGCACGGATGAAGTTTACGAGCTTCATTTCGCCAAGCTCGCCACGAACTGCATAGCATAATATAAGTTATCACACAAGCGCAAGTGAAATACGGAAAAATATAGTGCTTCTGCGTCCAATATCCAACGAGGCCGAAGTTGGATATGGGACGCATACGCCCTATATTTTCCGTATTTCCACGAGCGAATGTGTGATAACGTATTTATCTTCAAGCAAACTGGGCGTGTGACATAGAACACACAAGCCGCATGGTAGTGATATTAGCGTGCAATATAGGTTTTTATCACCACTCCATTCTGCAAATCTGATTGGAGGATTAGCCCGTACTTGAAGATAAATAAACAGAGAGGGAGCCGCATATAAATGTACGCTTGCGTACCCTTTTAACTTAACAGTAGTTTTGATTCCTTTTATTCTTAAGGATTTTTTTTTCAGAAGCATGTGGAATATAAAGTTGCAGGAATGACTTTTGATGTGTGGTTCAACACTGCAAAAGCCGGCGGGGGAAAAAAAAAGTTTTTGACAGCACCAAACTTGCTCATGTTTTGAACTTTGCGTTGAATGTCTAGTGCACAGGGTTTATTAAACCTGCACGCACAAATTTAAAAAGGGCAGTTTAAACCCCAACTTTGATTCCCGTTCACCGCGAGACTGTGCAAGCTCCACCGATGAGTAAAGCTCGGTTGTTTACTCACAGTCTGTATTTTCATCAGGCTTAATCATGCTGAGAATAAAGTTTCCTGACGTAGGTTATGCTCAAACATTTATAAAATGATTGTTTTTTTGTATAAATCACTAGTGCATTATGCCAAAAATCAAACGAGTCAAAGAAAAATCATCCAACCTCTAACTTTCATTTGGTGGGGGGGGGGGGGTTGATGGTGAGCTTTTGAAAATTCTCACGCATAGCTGCCCTCTGGACTTGGCATCTCTGCTTACACTTAAAGCCATTGGACCCTTTCGGTTCAGAAAAAAAAAATAAAAGTTTACAGATTTACAAATAACTTACAGTGTTTACAGAAGGCAATGGTGAAAGACTTCTCTTGAAATATTATTCCATGAAATGCTTTACTTTTTGAGAAAACAGTAAAACAATATAAATTCTCGTTAACGAGAATTACAGATTTTTTTTAAACACATGTCATGACACGGCGAAACGCGCGGAAACAAGTGTGGGTTTTCTGTTGTTTTCTCCCGACTCTGATGACCGTTTGAGCCTAACTTTTCACAGGTTTGTTATATGATATAGAAGTTGTGGTACACAAAGTGCGGACCTTGGACAACACTGTGTACCGAAAGGGTCCAATGGCTTTAAGGTTTGATGGGATTTTAGTATTGTAGGCTTACTATGGAAGTTATGGTAGGCCTTTATGCCTTTTATTAAAATGTTTTAACAGAACATCCCATATCCGTTTTCATTCAGGTATTTGTCAAAGCTGTTTTTGAACAGACTGGTTGTCTTGGCATTGACCACTTTGGCCTGGAGTCTACAGATCTACCAAGTCTCACGCATTTGGGCTCTGTCTCAGGCTCACACGCACAGCAACTATTTCCTCATGGATTGGGGCCAGACCGCGGGAAAAAAATTAAAATTAACAACAATGCTTTGCCAAATCGCGCTCATGTGTACAAAAACGCAATCTATAATGTTTGCACAATCTTTGGATTGCACGCAGTTTATCAAAATCATCAACTTGAGCTGCCGTACAAACAGAGCGCAAATTTGCAGATTGCGCACGCTTTTGCTCTCCCAGCAGGTTCAGCTAATATTCGGCAGAGCGCAAAACGCTTATTGCACACAAGTTTTTCTCGATTCGTTTAGCAAACACGGAACCACGAAGCTCGCACAGAGTACCAGTATGTACACGGCTGTGTGCAAAAAGTGTACACACTGGTACCCTGTGCGAGCTTCGTGGTTCCGTGTATGTTTTGTACACAAATCACGGATCGTACCCGCCCTCTCCCGTGACGCATTCTCGCACAACGAGGTCGGGTAATTTTCAATTATTGTTGGCAGAGGAGAAACACGTACAGTAGATAGGGAATCTGAAATTACGGTAAGAATTTATCATTTTTTACAATTTTTGAGATTGCAGAGTGGACTCTCTGGTCGAAAGATAGCCCAGGTTGGACTCCTCCGTTGCAGGCAACGCGTCGGAGTCCAGGGTATAAAGGTTCCGTACCATTGCAAAAAAATTTGTAATTTTTTTTAAAAATATATCTACTTAACTCAGGAAGCTGAACTTTTCCTCACATGTTCCTTGTAGTTGGAACTCCAAGATCGTTTTATTTAAAATTGTTGATTTTCTTCCTGTGGTGTTCATATTTTGTGAAAAGAAAATTGAAATTGACGTTTCCCACTCGCACGTCGAGAACGGACTTGCTTGTAAACACTTTCTTGCATTGATCACTACCGCCCTCTCGTGGCGGCTGGAGATGTGAAAGTCTTTCTTAATTTGCGCATGCTGCATTTTTGTTACGGCGCAAACTTCATTTTCCTCTGCTTTTTTTGAACGCACGACTGGCTTGCGCAAATTTAAAAAGGGTCATATTCATTGATTGCACCCGACGCATGGCCAATAACGGCACTATACTCAAAGCCATGCGCACTTTAGCTCACACTATTAATTGGTACATGATGATCACATCGCTAGTGCAGAACTTCTGCTTATTTTCAGCAATAATTTCTTCCATGGATTTAATTGTTAGGTGTGCACTAATTGAAAATGTACTAAGGGACACTAAGAATATATGAACAGAATTTCAACGTCTCAAATCAGGTAAAAAATAATGAAAATTGTAGTCGAATTTGTGTTCGCATTGTAAAGAATCTTTATACCCAGGACGTCAGTGCAGTGGCACTGACTGACGTCCTACCAGCGCTAGTCGAAAGATTACACATTGATATGTCAAAGGACTACATAGAGCCTAATTGGGGCGAGATTAAAAAAAAAAAAGAGAGATTTCTGATTCCAAATTTCCTTGAACCATGGGTTGTTAAACGCGTGACAGATGGCCATCTATAGAGGTTACGGGAGACGATAGCCAGACGAAACCGAAATAGTTTTAAAATCTAGGAGGTAAGTCAACTCAAATCCAAATGACATGACACCTTGACCTTGCTTGACATGTAGACCCAGTAACTGTACGACAGATGAAGTCAAAAATTGTTTTAAAAGGAGTACAGCGCCCCAGTTACTGGGTCTACTTGACTGTCAAGTAGACATGGATGAAATTGAACTTGAATGAATGAGATATTCCCTTTCATTAAAAATAAAGGGGGAGAGAGAAAAAGTGGCAGGACATAGAAAGTAGTCCAATAGGCTTACCAAATGACTTGGTCCAGATATGATGTTTTCAAATTGCCAATTCAATTATAATGTGTACAAAAAGTTTTGACAGGTGCGTTTTGACAAGAGAGCTGGGGAGCGCCATCTTGCCTGCAGATAATCGCGATGTGACAAGAGAGGGCGCTATGACATGTAAACAGTCAACGATTTCAATCCAACGCTCTGCTGATCATCGGAGATAAAAACATTATTTTTAGCAAACAATCGTTTGTATTTGCACGATCTATTATGCGCTAATACCACGCATACTGCTGCCCAGTCAGCTTCTCATTCTCACTCTACGTAGCAGTGTGTAGAGATGATCTGATCTGAAAGTCGACAAGAAACATCACACCATCTGCTCTGCTGGAACTGAACACAGTCGTAAAGTTTGAATAAAGTTTCTTTCACTTTTGAAAAGGGCGTAGGCCGTAGCTAGCTCTGCTCATATAGAATGGCAACTCGCATGCTTCGTTCAGTTTTAGGGAGGGCTGATACCCTGGGTCGAAGTTTTAATCCTTTAGATTACGTACATCGACGTGGTGCATCGCTCCATCTGAGGCCTGCATTAGTGACAACGTTGAGTCGACACTTCTCATGCAACAGGTGAGATTACATTGATAGCATTTCCTATCCTATATCCTCTGCTTACCAGTTATCACGCTACTATGCCTTTTTCTTTGAATTGGGAAAAAAATAATGATGCAATATATCAACCGATGCCATAATTATCTTCATTTGTTAATACGAAGTATGCAAACATATATTAAAACTTGATGGACATTGAAATGTTCACACCACACACCGATCTTGGATGACTTCAACTGGCCCCATTTGTTTTGAGTTTTTCCTATTTTCACGGCAAACAAGAAAGTATGGTTTCCCGGTGAAGCCATACATGGAAGAAACATCTGCAGTGACTACAAGTGTTCTTTGAGACTCTGTGTATGACTGTATAGCCAGCAGTTGCCTTCATTTTATTCAAAATATTTTTTTATTAAATTTTTAAAATTACCATGATAACTTGCAAAAAATTTTACAAAATAAAAAAAAATAAAAAGTGTGAATAATTACTGGCTTCAAAATCTGATTTCTATTTATTTTTTTTCTACTTTTTTTCTTAATATTTATAATAAAGCGTATTAATAAACAGTGATAATTGAATCAACAAGCTGATGTTTAAATTTTAATATAAATAATAGTATTGATACGAGGGTTACAAAATAAAAATCTCAAAAAATATTAGAAAATGATATAAGGCACATGGCTTCTTTAAGCCTCTGTATTTTTCTTTAAGAATGCTCAGCAAAACATTCAGTCACATGATTTTGATCATCATGAATTGTGAATTGAAATAGCGTTTGGTGAAACTTTTTCGGTGGGCAAATATTTTTTTATGGCCTCAACATTATGACATATTTTTGTACCTTGTAGAAATACCTAAAATACCAACTTTTTTGCTTTTACAAGTGCAAATGACCAGTGGAGCATTACGTGTTTCTAAGTTTTGGTCAAAGAAGAGGAGACTCTTTGCTTGGCAAATAAAACCACACAATTTTTATCTAGGGACTGTTTACATCGCGCACAGAGAGGTAAAAGATTTGCCACGATATTAGGGACACCTCGAAAACAGGACCTCCTACGATACCAATTACCAGGCAGGCATTAACATACAATTGTACAGGCTACTACTTCTTACTTGTACTACTAGTACTTCTATTAAAGTACTAACTAAAAAAAGTGTTAAGTGCTACCATAGCTATGTGGACCTATACAATGAACGCCACGATAAAATTTAGTTTGCTGCAGTGTTCTCCGTGCTAATGGGATCTCCATCCATTACAAACATAGGATTCTTGAAAGTTAAGGTTAAACTTGAATTTTAATTATTAATATAAAAAATACTTTTTTCTTTTCAATATTAATAACTAAAGTTCAAGTTCAATAAACTATAAAATTCAATACACTATCAAGTTAATTTTGGGGCATTGTCTCTGTTTCTGTCATTCACTCTGTCATTTTCTACCTCTGGTCTAGTTGCGATAACGTAACCCTCCTACCGCGGCCGTCGGGAGGAGGGTTACGTTATCGCAACTAACTTAAATTGAGTCTTGTAATTTGTATTGTACTAGTACGGAAAAATGTCCACGGCACAATTTTTTCTTGTTTTTTTTTTATACACCTGAGGATTATTATCACTTGATTGTAGAATTGAGATATATCAGGGCGAATAAATTGGTGGCATAGCGCTGACAAATTTACCACTAGCCCAACTGTACTAGGGGCAATCCACGTAACATGTTGTAGACTAAACAGATTATCCCTTATGGGTGGTCCTAATTGGTTGGTGTAATTTTTGCTGGTACTGGGGATAAAAGAAAGGTACGCTCGGTAATCACTCTTAAAATCAATGGCCATAAAAACTTAATTGGATAGAAGTACAAGCTTTAGAAGGATAGAGACGAGAGCTGTGAATGATGTTTTTATCAATTGACTTCATGTATTGTAAGGCCAAGTAAAAAAAGAAACATGTTTAGCGTCCCCGCCCGCTTCCTTTTTACAGGCCGCCTACTTTTTTTCTTTTTTTTATGCACATTTTTTTTTTTTTTAAATATGGTTATTAAATGATCTCAGCAAAAACAATCTGAATGTCTTGTCTGAATGCCTCGACTAAATTGTTTCATTTATGTTTTGTGTTTTGCAGCAGTAGAAAAAACAATGGATATTTGACATTTTAACAAAGAATGGCGGCCATCTTGAAATACAAAATAAAAAATAAAAAGCCCCTCTTCCTCCTTTTTTTGAAAAACCCGGACGTGAAACTTTTTTTTTTTACTCGGCCTAACACAAGGGGTTTATTGCTTATGCTTTTAAGAAAAATTCCTTCCATAACAGAAGAGTAGGTCACATCGTTAATAAAAGTACCAAAATCTTGCGTATGTGGTCCCCAATTTACTTTATAAATACTCTCATTAAAACACTTAATGGAAAGGGCAAGCTTTTGATGCTATCAAGCAGATTGTACAGTTGATATTATATGATAAGGATGTATGCAAATAAATATTACGTATTTAAATATTTCATTAACTCCTATCATCAGATCTGTTAGTGCCAACCATAATGAGTTGAGTTACTACCATGCTGCTGTGAATGAGCCACTTATTGGGAAAACAATCGGTCAAATAATGGATGAAACAACAGAGAAATATCCAGATAGAGAGTCACATGTCTTCTGTGCAGATGGAATCAGAAGGACATTTGCACAATTCAAACAAGAGGTCAGTAGAATTTCACTTAAGAATTAATTTAACACGACTGCTAAAATATTCAAATTGCATTTAGCTTCCAGTCAATCTCGGTGGTCTCTAGTGGTAAGACATCTACTCTACGGGTAAAGGTCATGGGTTTGAATCCCACGGGAGTAATTAGTCTGTGGGGCTTTTTTTTCACAGGACTCATGGAAAGTATTTGTTATACCTGATGCAAGTAGGCAGTGGACACTACTGGTAATTACTCAAAATAATGATTAGCATAATACCTTTCTTGATTACGAGTAATGGGGAGAGGTTGATGGTATAAATTGTTGTGAGAAACGGCTCCCTCTGAAGTGCCATAGTTTTCGAGAAAGAAGTAATTTTCCACAAATTTGATTTCGAGACCTCAGATTTAGAACTTGAGGTCTCGAAATCAACCATCTAAAAGCACACAACTGCGTGTGACAAGGGTGTGTTTTTCTTTCATTAATATCTCGCAAGTTAGATGATCGAATGAGCTCAAGTTTTCACAGGTTTGTTATTTTATGCATATGTTGAGATACACCAACTGTGAAGGCTAAGCCTTTGACAATTACCAATAGTGTCCACTGCCTTTAAAAACAAATGTTCTTAACATAAGGCTTGATTATTTTGTAATTTATTAACCTAAGAAGGTGACATTTTGTTAACACAAACAACATAAAGTACCAATTAGATCAGATTTTAGACACAAATTCACAACCATTTTACCACAGTATTGCTTTGCATATTCATGGATGTTTTCTTTTGAAATCCTTATACAGATGAGGCAGTTTGATAATATCCTCTTCTCAATGTGTTTGACTCTCTCTACTCCACATTGTTTGTACTTGTGTAAAGATTGTAATGCCTGACCCACTGATGGGCCTGCCAGCCCCAGTCCCTCAATCCTTCCCTTCAGTTAGAAATGAGATTCTTAATGATCCTAAATATGTTTCCATCATTTATGTTTAGACTGACAAAATAGCACTTGGACTTCTAGCGCTTGGAATCAAAGAAGGAGACAGAGTTGGTATGTGGGGACCATCCACATTAGAATGGGTTCTCACACAGTTTGCAACGTGTCGTATTGGAGCAGTTATGGTCAACATTAATCCAGTGTACAGAGTACTTGAGTTGGAGTATGCTCTACACAAGGTAATTAGGTTATTCTGTAAACCTGCCTCAATGGTACAAAGAAAAAGACTTATAATAATAGTAATAATAACCCGTTTTTATATAGCGCTTTTCACGCCTGAGGGGTGTCTCAAAGCGCTTCCGACGTTACTACCCCTGGTCACTGGGGCTTAAATACAGTGTGTCAATTGTTTTACTTTCATTGAAAATCACAGACATGAATCTGGTTTTATATTTTGATATGATTTTTTGTGTGTGTTTGTCCTTAGAAATACTGTAGAGTAAATATTCAATTGGTTAGATGGCATATAGTGGTTAGACAAAACAGAAGATAAACTATAAGTACATTTAGGGGATGTCAACAGACGATGCAGGATAGACTGAAATGGAAAATTGGTGAAAAGGCTTTCCTCCTGGAGTGAAGTGAAATAGGCTTGAAAGAAGAAGGGTTTTAATTCCCAGAGTAGATCATCATTAATGTTTCTTCATTTCCAGAGACAATGCACCTAATATTGCTTGAAAAGCCAACTTTTAACATAATCTTTTCTTTTCTGTCTTTATAGTCTGGTTGCAAAGCAATAGTCTGTGATAAGAGTTTCCGAACATTGGACTACTATGCAATGCTACAAGAGATTTGCCCTGAGCTAGCAACCGATAAACCAGGTCAGCTTAAAAGTGCCAGGTAAATGTCTCTTTTTTTTCTTTGTCTTGACCGTGTGGTCAAGCACACATTGGACTCAAGCTCTGGTGTCTCTGAGCAGTAGAGTGTGGGTTCAAATCCTGGTCTTGACACATGTTCACTAAGCAAGATACTTAATCTTTACTGCTTCGTCTTTCAGATGGGATGAAAACCATTGGTTCTGTGTGTTGTGTAATGCACGTAAAAGAACCAATGCACTTATAAATCTCTAACAGTCACACGAGGCACATTTGGAAAATAATGTACATTTTATGCTTTATAAGGTTCTTAGTAACAAATAATTGAACATAAAATACCTTTACAGGCTCCCAGATCTTAAGACAGTCATCTTTAGAGGTGAAGACAGTCTTCCAGGAACTTACAACTTTCCTGATCTCCTGAATATGGGTGGCAGCACTGAAGAGAAACGTCTGGAAGAATATAAACATGTGGTTCAGTTTGATGAACCCATCAATATACAGTTTACATCCGTGAGTAGTTATAGTTTTTAATTTAATCGAGAGCCAATATGCCACAGTTTAGGATCATCAAGATAAATGATCGGAATATTTAATCAAACTTAAAGATTAAAGTTGACAATTCCAAAAGTTGGTAAATATTCTTTGTGCTCTTTGTGTTGGCACAGAGAGTGAACTCTGTCCTGCCCACACGTTAGAAGAAGGTACAGGCAACATTTGTTCCAGCCATGCGACACAAAATGCGTCTGGGAAAAATGTGTGTGTAAATACGTCATCAGATGTTAACTGTTTACTATTCTATGTTCTGTGGCAATTGATCATGTGATTACTTTAGTGAATATTCAAAACTTTGCTAAAAACTTCTTTTGTAAAATTTAATTTCAGGGAACTACAGGCTTTCCAAAAGGTGCAGCGTTGACACATCACAATATCCTGAACAACGCCTACACTATTGGACATATCATTGGTTACCATGAGAAGGTATTACAGGATCACTTCACACTTGGCTACTGTCATCATCCTTTCTTTCTGTCCGCTAATCAGAATTAGCAACTTGCAAAACACCACATAATCGTTGTTTACCCAATAATTTTCTTGAAATGTTTTTTATATAGAAGGGTCATTTCAGAACCTCATTATAAAAAAAATTCTTACATTTGAATCAGTTATTTAATTGTTGATGAAATAAAAAAATCAAATCTCCTTTAAGTGATCCCTTTGCTGCCGCTTCCCAGGTTGTATCATAAACTTTGTACATTTTATTCAAGGCAATTTCATGGCCTTGCTTACCATAAGCAAAGAATCAGCGCTTACGCAGGCAGGGATTTCCACGTTACACAATCGTGTTTCACAGGTTAGAAGGGAATTTTTGCTTGTGCACGTGCTTACTTCACGTAACTAGTAACCAATTTGCAGACATTCATGTAGTGCAGAAATTTAACAGAAGCGAAGAATGGTGATCACAAGGGCAGAATTCCGCCGATAAGCAGAGCCATTAAATTTGGCCCAGCTGAGAGTTTCAACCCATTAATAGTGGAGTGTCACTCGGCTCATGCTAATTATGTTCTTACCATTGTGATTGTTGCAGCCACATCGCATCTGTATTCCAGTCCCCTTGTATCATTGCTTTGGTATGGTAGGAGGAACGTTATGTGGAATGGTTCATGGTGCAACCTCTGTCTTTCCCGCTCCTGGGTTTGAACCTGAAGCAGCACTTCGAGCTGTATCTGAGGAGAAGTAAGTGGCAAGATTTATAAGAAAGTCTGACTCTAGAAGGTACAACACAATAATCTTACGAGGAGCTGCAGATTTGTATGATGCAATCTCAAACAAATAATATAAAAACTAATAGGAACACACAAATTTGAATTGAAACTGTGCATCACATGAAACTCGCTCATGTCACATCTGTATTAAAACAAATTCTTCACCACACTGTATTATTGGGGGGACTTTTTTGAGCTTTGTCATTGCCAGGATGAAACACTGACTTGACAAAGGAAAGAAAACAAACTCTTACTAAGCTCCAGGATTTGATGTCAATGTGAGAAAATTGAGAAGGCACTTATTGTGATTTGCAAAACCTCAGCCATAAAGTACAGCGAAAAATTGAGGAAATTCCAAAGTTGTTCCGGCTTTTAAATAGTCTGTACTCGTAAAAATTGCAGATAACACATCCTACGAAATGTTAGTGTTCAACACCTATTGGTTGAGAACATAAATTTGTATCTTTTGATGTTTATAAACAGCTCCTGAACATTAAATGTGCAATTTATCTCTTTGTTTATTTCCTACTAGATGTACGTCGTTATACGGAACCCCAACTATGTTCATTGACATGTTGCATCATCCAAGAATCTCCCAGTATGATTTCTCGAGTTTATCAACGGGTATTATGGCAGGTTCACCTTGTCCCATAGAGATTATGAAACAGAGTATAACACAGCTCAATATGAAGGATGTTTGTGTAAGAATTATAACCTTCTCACTTTCATGTAAACTGTATCGAATAAACCCTGTTGCAATTAATGTGGCCATATTGTGTAGGTCAGACTGTATGCGCGTCTAATCGCGCACATTAATGAAGCACGCAGCAATCCAGGTTTGATTTTTATGGCACGCACACGTACACCCCCACCGGTTAGGGTTCATGGCCATTTTCAAATTACGCATGTTGACCCTAAAGCTTAAGCAGGCATTATAATGCGCAACACAATCAAACTGTACTCATCATTAAATCTACCAGCTAGAAATCTTGCCCTAATGTTGTCATAGTTTGTTCAATATTTATAGTTGGGGTGCCAATCTGAAGCTTGTATCGTTAACTTGGGTGTGATTCCTGGTTATAGCATTTAACGGTTGTATGGCTTCTGACTGAAACCCCCAAACAAAGATATTTACAATATAGGAAGACTGTCATCATTAGCGCCGGTTAGTTCAGTTGGTAGAAAACAGCCACATTAATTATAAATTTACCTTTGTTCAACCCCAAACTTACTAACTTAATCACCACTAAAGAGAAATTTTATTTTAGAAACCAAACTTACTATACAGTGTACTTGCGATTTTAAAAGTCCTTTCCAACTTTGATTGTAGATTGCATATGGACTGACGGAAGTATCTCCTGTGATCTTTCAAACACTACGAGATGATCCAATAGAGAAGAGAGTTTCAACAATCGGAAAAGCCACTGACCACAATGAAGTAAGATTTATAGAATCTAACAATGTACAAAGGAAGTGACTCTTGAAATGAAATTGGTCGAGATAAGTAAAGTGTCCAACCTTTTTTTTCTCTAGGTAAAGATTATTGATGTTGAAACTGGTAACATTGTACCCCGTAATACTGCTGGAGAGTTATGCAGTCGAGGATATACCACAATGATTGGTTATTGGCAAGATGAGAAGAAGACAAAAGAGGCTATTGATGAAAGTAGATGGTTCCACACAGGGTAAGCAGCTACATGTAGCTTTGGTTATTTGTTTGACTGTTTGCTTGTTTGATTGTTTGTTTGTTTGTGTGTGTGTTTGCTTGTTTGTTTGCTTGTTTGTTCCATACAGCTACCTGTCCGTTTGTCTGTACATGTAGGCACATCATTTTATTGTGTCATGACACAACTGCTTGTCAATAATGGACAACGTTGAGTCCATTCTACAATGCCAGACTTCTTTTAAATAATTTTCAAATTACAGAATCCTAACCCTGGGTTTCTGCCCCAGCAGCCAATTTCACGAAAATTTATGCAACTGCGTAGTCCACTTGCGCAGTGTTTATGGCGCAAGTTGCTCCATAAATATTGCGAAAGTGGACTTCCGCAGTTGCGTAAAGTTTAGTGAAATCGGCTGCTTGAGTGTCACCTGTGCATGTTACTAGAAATAAGATACCTGTAAACTATATATAAGAATTGTGTTTGTCTGATATGACTATAAATATTCTTTAGTGATCTGGCTGTAATGGATGATGAAGGTTACGTCTCCATCGTTGGACGGAAGAAAGATATGATCATCCGAGGAGGAGAAAATATTTATCCTGTGGAGCTGGAGAACTTCTTGTATAAGCATCCAAAGATTGAAGACGTTCAGGTAGATCCTTTTTTCTAACACTTAAATAATATATCATTTTTGTAAAGCGCATTCCGTCCATGGCAAAACCTCAATGCGCTGTACAGGCATAAAATTAATTTAAAGCAGAAACAAATTGTACGCATGACAACAATTTTACAAGAAAGTCATATTCTAAGCAGATGGGTTTTAAGTGAACTTTTGAACTGATCTAGGCCCAATTTCATAGCACTGCTAAGCACAACAATTTGCTTAGCATGAAATTTCTCGCTTGCTAAAACAGGAGTGCCAACCAACTTTCCCTGTGATTTTTAGGCCAAGCAAACAACAGCTGAATACCAGTAAGAAGCAACATGCATCAAATGGAAATTTGGTTGGTAATTCAGTTTTTATCAAGGAAGAAATTTCATGATTGTGCTTAGCAGCTCTAACAACTCTATGAAATGGGGCTCTAGTGTGTTTGCATTTCTAACATGTGTTCGAAGCCGGTTCCAGAGTTCTGGAGCTATGTATAAAAATGGTCTCTGGTCGAAGATTGAATACTTTGGGATGTTGATTTCTGATCTGCAGTTAGATTTAATTTTGTATCTTAATGATTTCTTCTTCATGGTTTACCTTACTATGCAGGTAATTGGACTTCCAGATGAGCGTCTTGGTGAGATTGTTTGCGCTTGGATCAAATTAAAGGAAGGACAAACTGCAACTGAAGAAGAGATCAAGGAATTCTGTAAAGGAGAGGTGAGTAAAAAGAACTTTAACTTCTATTTTGATTTAAAGGTGATTTATCAAGGCCTGAAATAATTTAGTTAATATACTTTGTGTTTATCTGTATACATTTTTATCCGTTTTTATCCATAATAACAATAGTAGCTTTTTATAAAGCACGTATATCCATCCCTCAGTGACGCTCAAAACGCTTAAAAGTATTTTCCTGCAAGGTATTTGGGACTACTATACCTTTGACTATCGAGACCTACTCCTTTAACAGAGCATCATGTAATGGTTTACAAGGTGTTTTGGCGCAACATGCTGCTTATCAAGCCAAGAACACCTGGGCAAACCCCCTTCTCATTTTGTTAAGTGTACCAAGTTCTTTTACGTGTGTTACACAACACATGGGACCTATGGCTTCACGTCCCATTTGAAGGATGTAAATGATATGTGATATATTTGTTTAATAGATGAACCTGGTAAAGTGATTTTACTGAATTGTTGTTTGCTTTAATAGTAGAATATCAAATGTGTAGGTAGTGAAGGTTGTATTCATTAGACCATAATGAGCTGCATTAAACTTTGCTTTCCTTGTATCTTTTTTTTTATAGATGGCTCATTTTAAGATCCCCAAGATTGTTCACTTTGTGTCGGAGTTTCCTCTGACTGTGACTGGTAAAGTGCAGAAGTTTAAGATGAGAGAGGAGATGCATATTCTCCTGGATTTAAAGGGGTAAAGTCTAAACTTGTCAGCATTAAGTATTAGCGTCATCCAGCGTTATATCTATATTGCAGTCTTCTCATGTGTTTTCAAGAGACTGATTTAATAAGTTATGCAAAATAAACTTCAATGTAGATGAGTTTGGTAGCATTAGCAATACAATGTACACCCTTGCTCATTGTTCTTAACCCTATAAGGACTGGGGGAACAATTCTTATCCAATCACCACCAGTGTCCCCCGGTCTCTGTAAGTCTAACAATACATGGTTCTGATAAGCATGGTCCTGATAGAGTTAAACCAAAGAAGAAGAAATTCAAAGAGTTGAATGAACCATGAGAAAGATGTCCTCTCAGTTTTAAGCCAATTCAATGGTTAACAATTTATTTAAATATTAAAGTACTATTTTGAATGAGTAGGAAAATTTTTCAATATTCACTTGATACCTTTAACAACAAAAACCAAAGAAAGATTAGTGAGAACAAATTTAAACAAAAATTAAAAAAAGACTGTGCTAACCTTTTAATCAGAATTGTGACATACTTAAGTTGCAAGACTGCAGCATCTCAGCTATGAATATATATCTGCTATAGCATGTGTCTTGTTAGTATGGCAGTACACAGTGTATTATATAGCTCTCTAGAGTTTTGCTAACTTCACATGGCAACAAGATCCACTGCAAGATGAATACAGTATAAATTCAATTCAGTATAAATTCCATTCAGTATTTTTAAAATGTTTATACCAGACTATTTTGGTTATTATGTTGTAATTGGGTGCATACTCCCCACCAGGGAGCTGAGATGGTTTAAGGAGTGATTTAAGGCCCAGTGACCAGGGGTAATAATGTGAAGCGCTTTAGGTCCCCCCTCTGGGTGTGAAAAGCGCTGTATAAAAACGGGTTATTATTTTTTATTACTATTACTATTAAAGATGTCAGATTTTTGGCCCCATACATTAAAAAAAATATTTTTTTCAGTGAATGGTATTTCAAAGAGTATCACCCGCTCTAACGAAATAAAGTTTAACTTTTACTTTTAATGGTCAGGAACCATGACAAAAATTTAAAACAATTCTTATAAAACATTGGTCACGTGATATATTGTCGGGATCCCGACAAAAACTAATTTTGAGCACTTTCTTTCGCTGCTACTAATAATTGGCGGACTTTTTCGAGCAATGACTCAAATGAAAGCTTGTAACTTTCTCGACCACCATCAAAATACCTTTTAAATTTGAAATCAAAACTTTGGGGTCAAATCTGCCAAAAATCTGACATAGCATCTTTAATTGTACGATCTCCAAATACAGCCAAACACTATAGCTCGGATCAATGACACTTTGGTGAGACAAAAAAAAACACCAATGTGTTCCCAGCAGAAGTTTGCACAGTTTCTGGACATAAAAGTCTTAGAATCCATTCCATGAACCAATTGATGATTTGTCATCATCATCATTTGACTTTTTATCATTTTGACAGTAAGATTTAAATTGTATTTTATAAAATCATGTGAATTTTTGTTAATTGATCAATTGAATCTTCCCCCCAAAAATACTTAGAAATGTAGTTAAATATTCTAAAATATGTATGATTTAAGAATTGACTCCACAGTAGTGGAGTTAATGAGGAACCAACAAGCTAAAGTAGTAGTCCCAGCCGATTTTCTATACATTCCAACCAGGTAGTAGTTAATAAGCAGGAAATTTCTTTTCAGAACTGAGAAGTCTCCCGAAAAATCCAATAAATCTACTCTGCGACATCAGAATATATAGCAAGACGGTTCTCTTAAGAACCAACTCTACCTGGCAAGTACATGTAGATACAACACATACATAGTGTTACCGCAAACCAAATAAATATTGAAACCTCGCCATGAAATGCCTCAAATTATATGATTGTATTTTCCAAAATAAGCAACAAAACACTTGAATCAAACTTGAAGGTGGTATGCGATCTTTTGTTTCTTCTCAAAACCAAATTTACATGTGTCACTTTTTAATATAATCTATTTTTCTAGTTAAATCTTTGAGGTACCTTCATGAATCATGTATTTTTAAGGGAATAAATTTTATAATTCTGTAATAAACAATAATTGTGCTCCTTTGCCTCTCTCTATTTGATTGTCTGAATTCCCTATAAGATTACAGAATTCCAACTGGTGTGTTATGTCATGTGGTAAGGTAAGACATCAGAGCCCAATTTCATAAAGCTGTAAAGCAGAAAGTACTGCTTAGCAAGTTTCTTTGCTAAGCAAAAATGAGTGGGGCACCAGTTGCAACAATGTAAATTTTATAGACTTATGGACGGTAACCAGTTTCTTTTAAGCAAGATTTGTCTGTGCTCACATCAAGCAAATTTCTTGGGTTAGAGGGGAATTTTGTAGCATGTGCAATCTCCACACTAGCAGCGGCGGCACCAGACCTCTTAACCTTAAATTTAGGGGGGGGGGCAAAAAAAAATCTATAATGTTATTGTAATTTTTGTACTGCAGAAAAGCATTGACTTACCACTTTGACGGAGACAATGCATTTCTATTTATAGCAAGTTCACAAGCTTGTACAGATAAATAAATCCACATTTTATTAAAGACAGTGGACACTATTGGTAATTACTCAAAGTAATTATTAGCATAAAACCTTTCTTGGTGACAAGTAATGGGGAGAGGTTGGTGGTATAAAACATTGTGAGAAACAGCTCCCTCTGAAGTGCCATAGTTTTGGAGAAAGAAGTAATTTTCCACGAATTTGATTTCGAGACCTCGAGTTTAAAAGGGTGTTTTCTTCTTTCATTATTATCTCGCAACTTTGATGACCGATTGAGCTCAAATTTTTTACAGGTTTGTTATTTTATGCATATGTTGAGATAACTAACTGTGAAGGCTAGTCTTTGACAATTACCAATAGTGTCCACTGCCTTTAACATTTCCGGAGATGGAAAGTGTATCACTATTGGGCTTTTTTGATGGTGCCAGCTATAATTATAATGGATGAAATTGAGTTTATTTCCAGCGCAAACAACATTGTAACAAATTGGGTGCAATGGTTTGGGATTAAACTAGCCTTGCTCAAGGCAGTCGTATTTTTTTTTCACTCCGAAAAAGACGCCGTTGTAAACCCACCCGTGTACACTGTGCGTGGTGCGTGTAATCACACCACACGACCCACCCATATATACATCATATGACTACTGTGCACACAAGTCATCCGCACTCGTACCACTAACCGAATGCGGAGGCCGTCAGGCCGACAGCCTTGTCGGGTCTGTAACTTCCGGGTTGAATGTGTTACATGAAAAAAATTTCAAATAAAAATGTTAATTGGGGAAAAATGGGGGGGGGGCTCTCTGATATGCTAGTAGTAGGCAGCTCATCTCGTCTTTCACGGGAATTATGGTAATGAGCTTACCGTGGGAACTCTTCGCTTATTATAGTAATGAGGTCAGTGGCTTCAACACAGACCCTACACTGCCGACACATGCGGATAGTGTACGGGGGCATCGTGTCGTGCGATGTGGTTACACATTTTACGCACAGTGTATACGGTTTTTATACAGCAGCGGTCTTTTTTCTCTGAGTTAATAATTTGACTGCCTTGTCACTCAATTTCCGCCATCGGGGAAAAAACTGGGGGGGGAGCAACCCCCCCAGCACTTGAGAATGGTGATCGTAAGCGCAGAATTCAGCGGTAAACGGAAGCAATTAGGCTCTTAAGACTGGTAGGGGTTGGGGTCCAAATCCCACTAGAGTATATGCCTGGTTGTGTTGGATGTTATGCAATGGCCCTAAGAGAATCAAAATACTTCCTGACACACAACATTTGTTTTTAAGCACACACTCAGTATTTTCCTACAAGGTTTGTGGGGCTCAGTTTGAATTATGAGCCCTCCTTTACATAGCATACTGCGCCACAGCACCATGTAATGGTTTACAAGGTGCTGTGGCGCAATATGCTGCCAATCAAACCAGCAACACCAGGCAAACCCCTTCTCTTTTCAATAAGGACACTGGGTTTTTTACATAACACACAGGACCAATGGCTTTACATCTCATCCAAAGGACGAAGCATCATGGTTAAGTGTCTTGCTTAAAGACACAGATGTCACGACTGGGATTCGAACCCAAACTCTGCTGATCAGAAACACCAGAGCTTGAGTTTGATGCTCTTAACCGCTTGGCCATGACACGCCACTGACAATTGGAGTAAAAAATAAAACCACAGGAAAACATAAAACAAACATTTCTGACATTATTTCAAAACATAGCTTTCAATATTTATTTGGTACAAAATCAGGACCAACTTAATTTGTTCTATCAATTATTATAAAGAAAAAACAATAAATAAAAATTACATGTATTTCAATTTGATCCTTAATTTTGTTTGTAAAAACTGGGAATAAACGCACACATGATCCTTAATTACTGTGTCTACCTTAGTTTCCGGTATAATGTACAGCAATATCAGCACTTATTTCCATGGCTGTTAGATAAAGTGTTGGCTAGTTTACTATTTACAACTTAATCAAGAATTACACTAAAAACCCAACTGATTTATTGGATTGGAGACATTACTTTTGTTTTGACAATAACTGTAACGATAGAGAATGGTCAGACCTTATTAGAGGCAGAGCTCAAAAGAAAGGAGCAAAAACACAATTAATCCAAATCTACCTTTCATTGAGCCATTTTGTTTCATTCCAATTAAACAAATACAATTATTCTGATGCAAAGAAGCAGAAGGAGGCATGGTGGAGTCAACCGTTTACTGCGGGAATCTGTTCTGAAAATCAGAAACCACTCATAAGTTTTGTGTCATTTGATTGGTGGAAAACATATCATGTGACATACATTAATATTAACAGTTACCTCATACTGTCTATGACAGGAAATACTATTGGACTATAGTAAGTTTAAGCAAACATTGAGTGGCAATACATCATGCAATGAGACAAACTGTAATTCTGATCCATATCAAGAGGAAATCACCTCATGAAATGAAACATTCCTGAAATTATCACATGATGAGATTCCTTCCATTAGGCTGTGAAAAAAACACTAAACGTACATAAAAAATAGACAATAGTGTCAAACAAGGAGGTCTGGATACTGGGCACTGGGCGTACTGGGCACTAGGCGTACTGGGCACTAGGCGTACTGGGCACTAGGCGTACTGGGCACTAGGCGTACTGGGCACTAGGCGTACTGGGCACTAGGCGTACTGGGTACATAAAATACTGACAAGTCATCATTGCATTTTTGTTAAACACATGACAAGACAAATCACCAGTGGAATAACTAGACAATGGGGTGGGGGGCGGGGGGGGGGGGGCAATACATATACTTATGGGACTATTTCATATATCAACCCATTCAAATAACCATTGTACATTTTTTGATATCTCATTGTGAGGGGGGGGGGTATGCCCCTGCAAATTCCTACTAATGATCTGGTTTGGTTTTCTTGATTTTTAATCATGCTATTAATTGACTGAGAAATGAATGAATTAGCATCTTTTCATACATGAACAGGAAGAACTCATTTGTTTCCTTCTGACAGTCCACAACTTTCTGATGAAAACATTTCCTCATAGACTGGGAGTATTCTGGGGACTTTTTTATAGAGAGTGCTTGTGTACTTTCGATGAGAGTTATTGACAAAATAGTTTTGATTCAGGAAAAACATATCTAAAAACCCAAAGAAATTTTGCCATTGTGTTGAACTGCAAACAGTGGAAAACAGTCATAGAAGCATTTCTGACAACCCAAATGTATTTTTTGGGGGGTGTTGTTTTGTTAAGGAAAGTTTGTTTTGAAGTGATTTTTTAGGAGCGTAACTATTTTGATGACCTAATGACCACATGATTGAGTTGGGGTTTTTCTTTCTGAATAGCAATGACACCATCACTTTCCTTTACTGCCCATAGTTAAACAAAAACTTTCCTAAACTTGAAACTTAATTCTAGTTGAATTATAAATGATGTGTAGTTGCTACATATGACCCAACTCTCAACAATTCCACTCAGACAATGAATCAATACAATCCAGCAGGACCCAATTTTGTGCTTACTGTGTGATTTCCATTTCATAGCGCTGCTAACCGTAAGCACATGAAAAGGCATGTTAACCTTCCGGTGCTTACTGCACCAAAATAAATGGCTTCACAATGCAAATCCCGCAAAACGTGCAAGATGGCCGCCAAATTGTTCTGCTAACCTTAAAACACGCTTGCACATTTTTCTGCTAAAGTATACCTAAAATTTGCTTAATGTTATGCAGCGGTATGAAATTGGGTCCTGTAGGTAACATTTAAATCATAGGATTCTACTCATCACAAATAACGTTTAGGAGAGAAAAATGAAACAGAGCTACATCACTAGAGGTCTTACAGTTTTAGGAAGGGGAGGGGTAGTTAAATGGGACTGGGTATGTACCCTGACCCAAGTCCAGTAATTCATAGCCACTTCATCCTAATCTTTCTCTACAACAAAAGGCTTTTATCCAAATATTGAGAATACTAGATAAACCAATGAGGGATTAGAAGCTCCATAATTATACCTTGTTTTTTAAACTTGTCACCTTTGTCATTTTTAGGGCAACCACCATGAGCCAAATCTTATTGATTCAATGCAGAAACAGTGTGTCATTACATTATCATTTGAAAATAATCATTAGAGAAATAGTATGTATCATAAACATGCAAAATTGATTGTAAACCTTAGGTTACTTTAAGTACACAAATATACAATACCTATCATAAAAAACAGGTGTTTTTAAAACATGCAACTTAATTCGATATCAAAGAGAAAAATCTTACAAGTAGAAACAGATTGACTTTGTAACAATCATATGACCACAACACCACCAACAAGTAACCAAGGATATTACAACCCAAGTCTATTTTATACAATGTAATACTACAACTGGTAATAGGCCATTTTTATGGGATGACATTATTAGACGTAACCTATACACCTCATATTACATGGATGTAAGCAGTGGTAGGCAAGCCTTCATTGTTATTGGTAGGCAAGCCAAACTTGAGGGGTATACTCACACAGTATCAAACTGAGTAAAACAGGTTGATGGTTACTGTGAATGCAAAGCGAATTTAGGTGATGCAATAATCTGTACACGCTCCCTTTCCAATTGACGCAAGGAAAATTTGCTTCGCACGCATCATTCGCAGGAAGATGAAGCAGGCTTGATGCAGTTCTACATCTTACTGTATTCAGAGTAGAAGATTTCATAGTGCCTACCAATAATAATGAAGGCTTGCCTGCCACATATTTTTCCTGTGTCTCTTTTTATGCAGAAGTGAACTCATGTTAATAATAATGTAGTCCTTGGTCCTGAAGCAGTGGCCTGAATTTGGAAAATGTACACAATTCTATGAGACTGATTAGGGGGAAAACACTATTGGATGCATTTGATTAGCTTGCCTGGGTTGGCCTAGGTTTGCCTGGGTTGGCCTCGATTGACCTGGGTTGACCTGGGTTGACCTGGAATGACTTGGAATGACCTAGGTGTGCTTCATGCCAACTCTCCAAGCATTCAAACTATGTATCTTTGGACAGCCATCCAGAACTAATTCCATTACGTTCATACGTCTGAAACTCTTCATGGATTCATTACAAAAAAACATAAATATATACATTATTTGCTGTTTGAGGGTGTCGGGACTTTCTGGATGTGAACCACTCAATAAAACAAAAATGGTAGCCATTAATAAAGTTTTTGGTTGTGACATCATGCACCTTGGTCGGCTTCAAGTAACCCGCTCCACAAGCAGCTTACTGTGGTCTGACCCTGATAAGCCACAGGATGACGTCAAAGCTACTGAGACACAATGGGGTCAGACCTGAGCCCAATTTCATAAAGCTGTTAAGCAGAAAATTCTGCTTGATTCTGCTTGAACAATTTATTTGCTAAGCAAAAATTGAGTGGAGCACCAGTCACAACAATGTAAACTTCATGAAATCTTGGCTGGTAACCCATTTTTGTTAATCAATACTTATCTGTTCAAACCACGTTTTTGTGGCCTGGGTCTTCCCAGGGAAGCTAATCGAAACACACCAAATACAAGAATCCAATTGGTCTAGTAGTTATGACATCTGGACCCAATTTCATGTCTCTGCTTGGAAACCACTGAATTCTCTGCTTACTGTGCCAGCGCTGAATTTCTGCGCTAGCTGTGTAAGCACAGAATGCCTAGTAACTTGGAGTACACACGCGCACACGCCCAAATTCCCTGCTAACCTGTGAAATACGCTGGATGTAAGCGCGGAAATCCCTGCTTCTGCAAGCGCCAAATCTTTGCTTACAAATGCTAAGCAGATCCATGAAATTGGGCCCTGCTATAGTATGCAGGAGTCTAGGGTTCGAATCCCCCCGAGAAGCATGTATGTAGGTTTTGGGGGAAACATTGAGAACAGTAAAACCATAGCATGATTACCACCAAATAACTGAACACATTCAATAGTGTAACACAAAGTATAATGTTGCTACCATGGCGACATGAGCATGCCTTATCTACATTGAATAATGAAGCTTTGTTACGTATTTTGATTATAACTGAATAATGCATCAATGATCGTATACATGGTTGTGAAATGTCACCCAATCTGCATTAGAATAAACCACAGTAACCAATTCAGAAATTGTGTCATCACAGATCTGCCCACCTGGTCAAGTTATAAATTAATTTTGATAAATACTTCAAATTTTATGTGTAAAAATTTTTTTCTTAAGAACAACTTTACTTGTTTTTTCTCTCAAAAAGGAAGCGCATCAGCCAGATACAAATAAGATTGATGAAATTTATATGGTGTGATAATTTCCAATCACAGTACCGTCACTAGTTTGTATTATATAACACCCGAGCAGATCCTTGCCATTTCATTGGAGGGTGGTCCGTCATGTGATTGCAAATAAATGTACCATTGCTTGCTATGTCATTAGCCGTGCATTTTTTGCTCCATTTACTGTGAATTTTCATTTTATACAATTTGTTCTATTGCACGGTGTGTACCACATCCCTGTGTGCATGTGGCTTTGATACTGCAGAAGTACCACATTTCTCTAAATACTGTGTATCTCAAAATACGCAGCAGTACAGAGCGCACCCCAAACAGGAAATTTTGGGTGTAATGTCACAATTAAATCATTTACGCTTTGTTTTGTAAGTTGTATCCTCCAGTCCATGTGACAAAGATCTGCTTGGATGTTATATCAAACAAATAATGAATGTTTTTCATTCATGCAATGGTGCGAATATTTTAATTTGTTGAAAATGTTTGCATCATTGCATTCAATATTTGTCTTATACGATCCGAACCTGGCATTGTGTGGAACTGTAAAAACAAGCAGAGACTCAGCTGAACCACAGAAAGTTGGTTTTTAACCTAAGAACGACAACAACACAAGATGCTAAATACTGCCGCAACTCTGTGAAGATTAAAAACAATTACATTTACTTGTAAACGTGTTCAATTTCAGATAGATTCTGGTATAATGTTCCCAGATTTTACTTCACAGATTTTTAAATAATTTAGGGTTGAACAGAAAAAAGATTTACTAAAGCGGGACATGAACCTGCGACCCCCGGAAAATGCGAAAATGCTCTATCAACTGAGCTATCTCAAGCCCTGATGTTGACAGTTTCCCCATTCAAAGATATTGACCAAAGACATTTGGGGAGACTACCAATATAAGGGCTATAAACCTCAGTTAGTAGAGCGCTGGCACCTTAATCCCAGGGTCGCAGGCTCAAATCCTGTCTGGCCAGTTTATCTTTGTTCAACCAAAAATTACATTAAAATTTACCCAGTCAGTTGCCTTTGTGGTTTATTACTTGATTTATTTTTTTTTTTTTCTGTTTTTCCCTTAAAATATGTCAGCAGTAAACATCTAATACTTAAAAAATAAAATTATCCTCAATTATAATCATAAAAGCTACAGGTAAATACTATTTATCAAGTTTAAACCATCTTCCACAAACGTGGGATTTGCTTATTTAAAAAAATGTACATAACATATTAACCGATCTGACTTAATTACTACACTAAAACAGAGCACTCTGAATGTGACTTTACATGACCATTAAAGACTCCATATAAATCTGAGAAATTAACTATTTAAGACTGTACAAATAAAGATCTTAAGAAATGTATACCATTAACCAAACCTCCATTGTCATTCTAATGTATTTTTTGTTTTTTTACAAAACGATTTGAAAAATGTTGAAACATCTTATTTGTTGCTTGTATTTCACAAAAACATTACAAAACTTTTTTTACAGTCACTACCCAGTTAAGAGCAGGCAGGTTGAGAAGTAAACACAAAAGTTGAAAAAACTACCATGAAAAATGGTTTTTAAAAATGTGAAAAAGTGTGACTTTGAAATGTGCAAAGTTTTAACCTGTGGTTCTCAAGTTAAAAAATACATCACATACCGTAATAAGTACAACCATGCTTAGTGTATGTCTGTTCCAACCACCATTTTATGACTTATTGCCTTGAATACTTTGAGTTTAGAAAAGAACGCCCTTTTACTTCAGCCAATCACTTTTACCCAATTGAAAACATTTACTTTTGTTTTTCCTTTTAAACGTTTGAAACTTAACTCAAGACTCCTAAATATGTATTCTCAATAGCTCTTAAGAATTCATAACACTATTTACTTTGAAACTGAATATGACGAGGAAAGTATCTTGAAAACAGTCTGTAAACAAAATGCATCTGAACTTGGCAATCAACTTTAAGTCTTAAAAGGGAGGGGAGTGGGGGTAAATGCATTTATTTTTAGTTGAAAAGTTTCAGCAATTTGTGAATTCTTAATTGCTGAATCCTGCACTTGACACACATGCATGGCATGCACAGAATACAAGTTTTTCCATTTGGAATATTTTCACAACTTTATATGTGAAGCTTTCATGACTTTTGTTTCTGAGTAACATTTTGTCTTGGATTTAGAACTTCTCATCCAAAGACAAATGAAATCTGTATGTGAGTAAAACTACCAAGTCTCTGAAACATTGTTTTAAAGCCATTGGACCCTTTCGGTAAACAGTATTTTCCAAGGCCCATACTCGTGTATCACAACTTCTATATCAAATAACAAACCTGTGAAAATTTGGGCTTAATCGGTCATTGGAGTCGGGAGAAAATAACGAGAAAACCCACCCTTGTATCCGCGCGTTTCGCCGTGTCATGACATGTGTTTAAAATAAATCCGTAATTCTCGTTAACAAGAATTGATATTGTTTTACTGTTTTCTCAAAAAGTAAAGCATTTCATGGACTAATATTTCAAAAGAAGTATTTCACCACTACCTTCTGTAAACCCTGTAAGTTATTTGTAAATCTGTGAACTTTTTTGTTTTTTTCTGTACCGAAAGGGTCCAATGGCTTTAATCTTGAACTAATAAAAACAATCTTTTTTTTTACAGATTGAATTCCAACATAATAGTGTTTGTTTATAAACACTCATGTTTGCCTTTCAGGTAATCTTCTGCATTAACCGATTTTAGGCGAAAAGATAGAGTTTGCTTGTTACACACCATGTGTGTTTCTTGGTCCATATCCAAACTGTTTACAAATTACTGCATGCTTTCTGTGAAAGGTAGAATTTTAAAACTGTACTTGGCCGCTCTACAAAATGTTTTGAGGTAGATGATGAAAAAGGCATCTCTTTTCATTAAGTTTCTTCAGTTTAAGGACGAATCTTTAGGAGTGGATTATTTTACTCTTTTGTTTTCAGAATGTTTTCAAGTAGTTCTAAGTCAAAATCCACATTACTCATGTTACTATTCCCCAAGTTAACATTATTATCCAAGAGGTCTAAGGGTAACTGGCCTGACGCTGCTCCAAAGGTGCCTTGGTTTGCAGTGGATGTTGCAACAGAAGGCATTGCTGTAACTATGGAAGGCTCATTGTGATTGGTGGGGTTCATGACTGAAGTGATAATGCTGGGTTGGTTTACATAACCTGATTGCTGCTGTTGCTGCTGCTGAAGATGTGTTGTTGTGCTTGTGTGAATGTTCATTGCTGGAGTAGGCATATTTTGCATGAAAGTTCTAACATTTGTGGTTGTGTTAACAAAGTTGGCTGGGAATCTGGACACTGTAGACACTTGGTGTGTCTGAGCCATTGGTTTGCCTCCAGTCATGACATTTGTAGCTTGGGTACCATGAGCAGCAGGAATCTGACCTGAGGTTTGGCCCCTATTCTGTTGTTTCATGTAAACCCCAGCTGCTCCTAAACCACTCAATGTATTTGGTCCTTGTAACCTATTCCCACCCAGCTGGTTTAGCACCTGCTGACTAGGCTGGTTAGAAAGTTGCATATTGTTTCCTGCCATACTCTGAAGAATTTGTTGTCTCCTTTGTTGTTGGATAAACTGTGATTGAGCCTGGTTTGGGTACATGCTCTGGGCATGCTGCGTACCACCAGTACCAGTAGAACCCAACTGTCCAGCTTGAAGCATACTTTGGTTGGTTCGCATACCCTGGTGATGCATGGTACTTTGTTGCAGTGTTTGCTGCAATGGTGTTCCTTGTCTAATATTACCTGCCATGTTCCCAATGGCTCCTGTCATTTGATTTGAAGTGACATTTGCTGGCTGTTGAATTAAGCCAGTCGGTGAGTTAGTGAATGTAGAGTTTCGATGTTGAGCTTCATCATACCTTGGTGGTGGTCCTCGCTGGTAAAGCTGCATATCCTTTCGATTTTGCTGCGCTATTAGTTGGCGTTGTTTAGCGAGGAGCAATTTTCTCTGCTCTGGAGTGAGCTGCAGCAACTGACGCTGTTGTTGCTGTTTGAGGAGTTGTCGCTGTATCATCTGTTGTCTCAACAACTGCTGGCTCGCAAGAGAAAGTTGTTGGTTCTGCTGAACAAACTGTCCTTGTTGTTGCTGTTGCTGCTGCTGCTGAGTTAGTTGTGGTTGCTGCGGTGTTCCTGGCATGTTCTGACGTGCCTGCTGGATTCCAGCATCGATTGGGAATCCACTAGGTTGTGGTTGTGGTTGTGGTTGTTGCTGTTGCTGCTGTACCTGCTGCCTGTTTTGAGCAACAATCTGAGCCATACTTGGCAACCTTCCAGTTGTTAGACCCGGCCTGTTTGTAAACTGTGTATTAGGAATCGCTGGATTGGTTGTACCACCAACGGCTCCAGTTAAGGCATGAGGTCGCTGTTTCAACTGCTCCTGTAGAGATTGGAGAGACCTTGACATCTGCATTCCAAACTGTGGACCTGTTGTAGCTATACTACCTTGCTGCTGCTGTTGCTGCTGATGTACAGCCTGCTGCTGTGGGTTACCATAATGACTCAGCTGAGCACCTGCAGTTGGTCCTACATGTTGCTGCTGTTGTTGCTGCTGTTGCTGCTGCTGCTGCTGTTGTTGCTGTTGCTGAGCATTACGATATATTGACTGCAACTGAGCCATAGTTTTCTGATTAACTGCAGGTGTCATTTGCCTAAGGTTAACATTTGGCTGCCCTTGTTTTTGTTGAAATTTTGCCTGCAACTGATTAACTGCATGTTGCACCTCAACCTTGCCTGCAGCCTGGGGCTCAATTTTGATATTGGCTCCATCAAAAATAGCTGGATTCTTAAATTCTGCAATAGCTGGCAATGGTCCTTCCTTACCAGAGCGTGCATCTGTGGCAACAGTATTTGGTGGTCCCTTCATCATGGGGTCATAAACCTCAGACTCTTTGGTAGTGGGCACCAGTTCAGTCTTTATGCGTTGCTTCAGATTGTTGTCCGAAGGGCTTGGAATATTTGGAAAACATGTCTGTCCACGTACCATAGGAGCAACTGGCATTGTTGGAGCATTTGGTTTGGTATTAGGCAGCTTTGATGCTTCGGAGTGGGTAGGAGCTGCAGGTAAAGCCGGTGATCCTGCTACTGCTGGGGCACCATTAACAGGTCCAACAGCTTCACTACCTGGGTTCATCTCCTGGTTAGGCTGGTTTTCTATGTTAGCCCCTTCAGTAAATGTACCATCTCCTAAATCCTGCTGGATTTTATTACAAATCTTCTCCAGTTCAGCTTCAAATCCTTTCATCTGTTCTGGGTCATTCTCTAACTGCTTCATAAACTCTTCCAGTCCTACTGGATCATCCAGGAGATTTTCCAGAGTTTTACGTTTCTCCTCGGTCCATTCCTGGTGCTGCTGACCATTACACTGACTGACTGACTCTGTCTTACAACCATTCTGAGACCTTAAGTTATTACTAGCCTCAGATGTTCCATCTACTGATTGCTGGATTGTTGTAGTGACTGTCAGGTCAGTATGCTCACCAGACTTCTGTACAACTTGGACTGAGATCTCAGTACAAGGACGTTTGTTTGCTGTATTGTCATATCCATTGGCTTGGGCTTCTGCGATGTTAGGAGGGTCTGGACCATTTGTGGATTCTGAGTGAGGTCGTTTACGTTCGGTATGCTTGTGCTGGAAAGATACAACAACAAAAACGTCAAATAATAACAAATACAAAGTACCAAGATTTACATGTATTGAATGAAAATTAAATTTAGTAATTATGAAACTTAAAGGCAGTGGACACTATTGGTAATTACTCAAAATAATTATCATCATAAAACCTTTCTTGATTACAAGTAATGGGGAGAGATGAATGGTATAAAACATTGTGAGAAACGGCTCCCTCTGAAGTGACGTAGTTTTCGAGAAAGAGGTAATTTTCCACGAATTTGATTTCAAGACCTCAAGTTTAGAATTTGAGGTCTTGAAATCAAGCATCAGAAAGCACACAACTTTGTGTAACAAGGGTGTTTATCTTTCATTATTATCTCGCAACTCCGATGACCGATTGAGCTAAAATTTTCACAGGTTTGTTATTTCATGCATATGTTGAGATACACCAACTGTGAAGACTAGTCTTTGACAATTACCAATAGTGTCCACTGTCTTTTAGTATGTATGCAAATGAAATAACAGATCTGGTTTCAATCCAACAGCACAGACCACACACCAAATACTGTCATACTCAAAAGAGACTGTACTTTCAGCTAAACAAATTCATAATTTTAATTTTAATTGTTTTTTGAAACTCAAAATACTTTGAAAGGATTAGCGCACAAATTTCAAAATTAATTGATAAGCTCTCCACAAAAGCTTTTCCAAATTGCATCTTGGGCCAAACTCATAGAGCTGTTTAAACAGAAATTAATCACTGGTCACCTAGCAGTGAGCCAGTTACAAGCAGTACCCATGATATGGTATTGAGGCTGGAACCAGTCCCAACCAGTACACATGGTAATGAGGCTGGAACCAGTCCCAACCAGTACACATGGTAAAGAGGCTGGAACCAGTCTAGAGCAGTACACAAGGTAGTGAGGCTGGCAACAATTGGTTTAAACACTTGTTTAGAGCTTAGCACACTTTTGTGCTTAAGCCGCTCTAATAAATGTTACCCTAACCACAATATAAATATATTAAAGTGAACAAAATGTGTAATGTAAAATGTTGTGTTTCTGTCTAAAACAACCCCGTTATGAATGACCACTCCATGTTGCATAATTTTTTTAATAACATTAATCCAAAGGTTTAGAACCACAACAACCTAGCCAAGGTACTTGTGTATGTTACAGGCAAGGTTAAATGGCAATCTATGGTTTCCTAGTCAAAGTTGAAATGGAAAAAGATTGGTTTTCCTTTCTAAAATTAAACCAGGAAGGATGTGAGGTAAAGGGGTTATGTCTAAACATGTACATGTGTACTACATATTACATTTACTAGCTTCCTTTACTTTGGTCTTATGAACAATACGTAGTTGTGTAAATATAGATGATCTTAGTCACAATGCTCACTGCTACTACTGCACGTACTTCTATACCAATAGTAAATGTTTCATGGTAATACTTATAGTGCACTTTTATCGTAAATGTTCCACATGTACAACAACACATGGTAAATGTACACATAGCCTAACCATGGAGGAAGCGTACAACAGAGTGTACAACAGAATTGCCTTAATCTCTTGTAAACTTTTAGCCTGCTTGTAGTTACACTGTCTGCAGGTACTTGTAAACAAGTCGTCAATATGTACTATGTTGTGCATGTATTATAGATAACTATGCCTTGTTGGTAAAGCCCCCCCCCCTTACAACCCATCAGACAACCTACACATGGATCAACCTCCAACAAGATGGACAACCACCCTGATTTGTAATTGATGAATAACCAATATGCACGGTTGCTGGACATGAAAGAACTTCTCACGGTTATATGCACACACTTCTGTGTATACACAATCTACGCTATTGTACAGGGCTAATGTTTGAGACTGAACTGAACAATGTACACTAGTTTATCATGATACAAACAATTACAGTCCACTTGGTCTTTTCTGTATGCTTGACCACTTGTTGTCCTCATTCACAAATAGTACAAAGCTGCAAAGCTTTTGTTTCTATCTACTAAAACAATGCACATAAAACGATAAAACAATAACTTGTCCTTCAGCATTACATGCAGTTAATTAAATTCATGATTTATTTACAATTAAATGGTCATCAGGTTTACAACGAAGAAAATACATGGGCATGGATTGTACATTCAATAAGAATAGATAGTACATGTATTCATGTATTGTATTAGCAGATGATCCAGACAGTTTTAATCTTGGGAGTTACCACAACACAGTAACCACAACACTGATGGTTGACAGTTACTCAAATACAACACATGTAGCCATGTAGTGTTGTCCAATTGCACAACTCATTCATTCATTCAGGCTGATATTTATTTCCATACTTCATGAAAACATAGTACAAACAATGTTTTTAAGGAATAACCAATAAACAAAGCTATTTAATGAGGGTGAGAAAAATAAATACATAGAGTATGGAGGCATCATCTGGATTGTCAATTTTAAACATGTAATAATTTGTAAAGTCTAACTTGTAAATGTCAAATTACCCCACATTTAGACCCTTTTTCAAAGGCTTAACATATTTCCTTCTGTGATACTTTAGTTGGTAATGATATGAACTTAATCTGAAAAATTATGTCCCGTTAGAAAGTTAAAAGGGATAACAGTAAGGCCTTTGCTAGATTTGCATACGAATATAGTACATGTAATTTTATGGAACATTCTATGCAAATAAGGCCTTCAAGCACACAATGATAAGCAGTTTTAATGTCAAGATGTTTGGATGGAAGTTTGCCAACAATATTCAGCCTTCAAACAGAAGAGCTCCATCAGTGCGTAGAGTAACTTACTCTGTGATCAGTGTGACTACAAGTTCATTGCCACTAAATCCTACAATGACTAATCAGTAAATGACCAGCATGTACCTACCGTAGAAGGCCAACGTAGAATTATCTAAAAGAACTAGAGGGCGAACAAATTCATGCGACACGACCTGACAAGAAGGATTGTTTTACCATTGAGAAAATTGCGCCGGTCCATCATACACTAGTCACATTCTACCAACATTTTGTAATTGTGGATTTTCTGAATGTAATTAACCCATTAGGAATTTGTGCCATGGTGGGGTAGCCCGCTTACAGTGTAGAAACAATTGCCCCCTCTAGTTTCCATCAAATAACTTCATATGATTTCTAAACACCAACGGTGTAGTTTTATTGGCATCAAACTAACCCAAGTAATCAATATTGATTCATTTCCAGATAAATGCTTCCTTTTCATAACAAGGGAAGTTGGCGCCCTGTCATTGACCAAAATATAAGTCAGACCTAAAGTCTGATAATATTAATATCTTATTATCAAATTCACTTAATATTCTAAAGTAGACTCCTCACCAATTTTCTTGAAAATCAAAGAGTATGACTATCAGATTAATAAATGGAACATCGTTGTGCTTTAAAAACCTTTAACACCAAACCAGAACTTGAAGAGCGAGCTTTATTACAAATTGCCAATTTGATACTACTCTAGATCTTGCACAATGTGCGTGCCCATGTGCGTTAATCAAGTATTCATTTTCAGTTACGTACGCACGAGCAGCATCACTAACCAATTTATCAAAGAAAAAGTGATGCCCATCAAATGATCAACAAATAAGGGAATTCTTTCCATATCCCCCACCCTTTAATAGAGAAAAGGGAAGAAAGAAAAAAAGCCAAGCTCTTTCTTATATCAAGAGGTCCCTAGAAAATTGTTCACAGCTTTAATACCAAAAGGTCATCTTGTGAAATTCAACTACGTCTTGCCTCATCAAACTATACAATGACACCTCTAAATGCTATTGACTGAGACAGCCAAGGACCGTATCACCACACTCTACCTTATCCTTTTTTCTTTACCTTATTTTTTTTTTAAACTCAGGATTATTAAATGGGGATTTACGCACATGCTTGAAATATGAGTCGGCATAATATGGAAAGTGAAATCTTGATGGGGAATTATTTTTCTTTTTGGATGAATATATTTACCTTTCATGCGCAAATCGTAACAAAGACACAATACAATGTAATGAAGATGAAGGATGAAGGAAGTACGACACATTTTGAATTTTAAATTGCTTTTCTAAGATTGTACTTGTTTCTTTGTTGTATGACTCTAAAAGCTTATAATAGTAAACAAGTAGTTTTCACCCTTTTACAAAACACAGCAGAATCCTTCTGAATTAGTACCGTATTCTAAAGTTCTTTAAACAAAAAAATTGTGTTCCAAATGGTTTTCAAACTTTTTCCGTTCTAAATCTTTGACTAATGAAAAATATCCTCTTATCCTGAGGAGATGGACAATGGAAGAATGTACGGATGCCTTGTTGTACAGGACGCCTTGTACAGGACGTCTTGTATAGGACGCCTTATACAGCAGGCTTAGGTCAGGAAGTTGTCAATGTTAAGGTAGAAACGTTGGGTTGAATCGAGCTACGACCCTGAGTAGAGTTAGACTACAAGACACACCCTCAGACTATTACTCATATCAAGCAATATACACATACAGTCTCACTTTGTACTGCCTTGCTACATTCCCTGTAGGATTCAACAAACGAATAAGTACGTGATGCACAAACTCCAACAACTCCAAGAAACAAAACAAAAGCTGAGAAAATTATCTCTATGTCGATTACTAGGCATTTTTACACATTTGCACCTGCAGCATGGGTTCGTGTAATCGTTTTAATTCAATTCAAATTTAATGTGTTTGTTTCTCACATATAAAAGAGTGTCAAAAACAATTAATAAAGATCACCCCAACAGGACACAACAAACGCGTAAACAACTTCAATTTGGGACATCCTATTGTCCCACTATTGTTTGTACAAAGCGACAGCTTCCATTGGTTTAATTGTACAGGGGACCTTCAACCAACCGGGGACCCTATTGTCCCTTTTGTTATAGGCTCTTGGTTTGGATGGGTAGACCAACTGTACATACCCACACACGAAAGGGGGTGGGTGATAACAATAAACATGACAAAACTATATCAAAATGCTAATATCAAAATGCTAAAGAACCTCAATCTACAAATTGTGCGAGGAACTTTTCCTGAGGTCGATTTTACAAAAAGTCGGGAATACATGTACTATGTAGTCCTTTTTTGTTAAGACTAGTCGTAGGAATTTTTTTTAAACCTAAAGCTAGTCCTAAGTTAGGACCAGTAGCTCGTCCTAACTCGAGATAAGACTAGTCTTATAACTCTTAGTGAAATCCACCCAAGGGCAGACTTTAAACACTTTCTACGGTGTGTACCCTCCACTGTAAAAATATGATGGGTTGTTAGATTTGCACACAACGAAATACCAGAACGGCTGACTTCTGACATGAAGGAGACTTGATACTTAAACAAAATACACCATAGTGATTTGCACACAATCTCATGACCCAGCCCATTGATGTAACCCTTGACCTCAAAAGACATCAGTTCAAGGTCAAATCAAAAACAGCCTGTAAAGGTGATCACTGTTTGTTACACAGAACTTCAATGGCAGAATTCAACTTGGAAAACGCACTGTAACACAGATATATTGTGTACATCATGTTCATACACTTGGTACACAGAAATTGGCTGCATGCGTCAATACATAACTTCTTAGAAACAAGTACAGCGTACATGTGTTGTTGTCCGTCTTGCTGATGTGTATCAGTTTGATACGTCTTTTGCTATGGTCTTGCTTCACGTGTACAAGTTAATACACAGTGTGCTGTACAAAAGTTGACCTCTATTTTACCCAGCAACATGTTGATTGTGAGGAACTTTAAACTGGTGGGATTTGTGAGCAGTATTTTGAAGCAGTACTGCATGGGACATGTGGGACAGAAGAACCTGAACTCTTACCCAATAATCTTATACAGGTTGCCACTTATCATAAAATACATTCTTTGAAGTTGAACATTATTGCTGGTACATGGAGAATGGTGTTTACTCATCTCCACTGCTGGAGTAACAATGGCATGTAAGATCGTTGTCTCGTTTATTGGGTTTCAGATCTTATCTGAGGGTACAAAATACTGCTTCAGCTTTAGTCTTATATACTTAGTGTTTTGTCTTAAAGGGTTTGGAACCTTTGTAGACCAAGTTTTAAACCTACTCACTGTGAGTGAAGGTGTGTTACATAAATTACCTGTTAGAAGGTACAGCTTCAGTAGTTGTCAATTTTTTGATAAAAAAGTGAATTGTCCAAACAATGCTAGAAAAACTAATAAATTTGAAAATAATTTGAAACTTGGGGTGATTTTGTGGCCCAAGCTACGTGTATTATTTTATAGAAAATCATGTAGAAATTATACAAACCTTTACAGTTCCCCCTTGGAAGTAAATGAGCAATGTACAAGTACAGCGTTTGTTCATTTGTCTGATATTAACACGCAAGTCAGTTTTTAGTATGAAAAAAATGACATTTGAATTTATGCGTTAGATCATTAGATATGAAGCCATACAATATATTGACATTGATTAGGTCTGACTGAATCCAAGGTCCCTGTGTGTACGTGGACACTACTGTGTTTTCATTAACTAGATCCCTCTTGTTGTTCTTTCAGGCATGTGTTTTGATGACCAAAAATATGTACAGTGTGGGCTGGACTTCAGCAACTCACAATAGCCTAGAGTTTTAGTAACCCTTTTTGGTGATAGAACAACTGATACTAGCCTGTGAAAACTACAGTAGATCAAATTATTTCATAATGACATTTTACAGTGAATAGTTTTTAAGTACGGTTATGATTTCATAGATCAAAGATCTAACTCATGGACTGTTACAGTATCATGTTAATAATTTCAAACATTATTTTAAACATTTATTTCCTGCCTGCTCCAAGGTTGCCAGTGTTTATTTAAACCATAAGTTTTTTTTATGATGTGATGTTCACAGTTTGTTAGAAAACATTCAGAACTTCAAGATTGAAAATGGGTAGTTGACAATAAAGTCAAATAAAATTATTTAAGGCACAGGGGTCGATTTCACAAAGAGTTAGGACTAGTCCTAACTTAGGACTAGTCCTAGGAGATATACGAACTGCATGGATAGTCCTAAGTTAGGACGAGTAACTGCTCCTAACTCGAGATAAGACTAGTCTTAACTCTTTGTGAAATCCACCGCTGGACACTTTTGGCCATTGCTCAAAATAATTGTTATCATAAAAACTTACTTGGTAACGAGCAATGGAGAGCTGAGTATAAAACATTGTGAGAAACGGCTCTCTCTGATGTAACATAGTTTTTGAGAAAGAAATAATTTCTCAGTCAAATATATTTAAAGACTTCAGGCCTGAAGCCTTTTATTACTCCTCTAGTTTTGTTGTGTGTTTTTTTGCATTGTCACCAAACGTGTCCGGTGCCTTTAAGTAAAAAGCTGCAACTTTAAATAAGTTAGCAGTGCGAGTCTTCCTTGTTTAAAATTGGCTCTTCCATGCATCTGTGACAATTTAGCCATGGTTGCTCTAAAGCTTCCTGTCCTACATGAAACAAACCAAACTCCATTGCAGCCAAGTCAGTGTTTGGGAAACCTCCTAGGTTGAACTTCCATTAGCATCACTGAGTGACAGACCTGAGCCCTAGATATAAGAAGCCACTATTACTACTAGGTCTCAATAGACTCATTGCATAACACCAAACGCTACAGAGAAGCTGCGGTCATGCGCATGTTTTAACACACAAAGAACAGCTATCATTTGCCTCCTTTGACCCCAGTGAGGATGCTTTTTGACCAAAGTGAGGGCTTTTTTAAGCAATGAATGGGTGTAATATTGGATTCAACCTCCATTGTCATAACATTCAGTCACTAACTGTTTATTTTAACCCCTCAAGATCGAAGAGAATTCACTAAGTTAGATAAATGAATAATTCAATGATAGAAAGAGCGTGCCATGATAGCAAGAGGATCTTTGCTTCATTGAAAAAATCAAATGAGCCAGTGGGCCTAGTAGCTCTGTAGCAGAACTTGAGTAGCAGAGCCTATTTAAATATCCCAAGGAATTGACAGTGGGCAAGGTTTCCTCCAGGAAAACTCTAGTTAGTTAGTGTACTGGGTTATATCTAGTTCTACCTCCATGGTTATACCATACATGTCATCCTACACTTGGGATTGGCTTGACTTCTTACATGTTACTTCTAGATGGATCTCCATAACATTACTCACAACGTGGGAGTGCCATGGTATTGCAATTGGCAAGGTTGAGTGATTTTGTAACTCAAAAAAATATGATCAAACTATAGCAGTATTATAAATCTACATACATTGCATACACACTAGGCTGGTACTAACAATCTAGTAATGATGTGTCCAAAACAGCGAATTCGGCTACAGCTACAGCTAGGTTGTGGCATCTGCCAACACTAGCAGACGCGCTGATCTAGCTGTAGCTGTAGCCAAAGGTTGACTTTTCAGACTTTAAAATCATTCCTGAGTCTGCCCGCTAATTACTTGCAATAAAACATGAAGAGATTGTGTTGGATGTAGTGTTTGTTGTACTCATAATGAATACAGTAATTGATGGATGAATCCAAGGGGAGAAACATTGTTAACTGGGCACCGTGACCTGGTCTTAAAATGGACCTAGTCTGCCATATCGTAGTCTCAGCTTGTAGTCAGCTGTATCCTAAAACAATACAATGAGCCTTAAAGCTCACAGCTCAATGATCGAACTTGATGCACTCATGATATTTGATTCTTCAATTGGTTTTGTGTACTGGTTTAGCATCTTGCCCTGTATACATGTAATGTACAAGTTCAAAGCTACCACGACGTAGTTTATTCCACAGTGCCTAGCCAGGGTAACCTGGCCATTCATGACCCTTATTGACCTCTGTTGCCCTGGGTAACTCTTACCAGGTGACACCTATCTATGCATGCAGTGCTAGGCCAGGTATAATGTAATGTAAGTGTACACTTGTACCACAGGCCCACATGCAGTTAAGACTACTGGTTTATCACTGTGTGTGTATACACTGTACACTATACTACCTGTATGTTTGTGTGCATTATGATACAATGGTACAGCAAGTTCTAGTGGGTGCAAATTACAGCCTTATCTTACAATCAAGCTCTATGGACATCATTATTCTCAGACTACCATTTTTGTCAGTCTCCGTTGTTCTAGTTTTTAGCATGATCAGATCAACATGAAGTTTTACAATTGACTTTAGATTTCCAATTGGGTTTTTTCCCCCATACTTTCATCTATGCATTAGGTGAATTGTTATAACTGCGATTTAATCAGACCTCAACTTGTTTAGGTTTTCACGTTAATACACCTTTGGAACATTTGAACTAAAATAGCTATTGAATAATAAGGTAACGTCCACGTTTTCATACTCTTGGTAATGAGCCAAACAGATAGTTGAGGTAGTGAATTATTGTGATGTTTTGAATAACATTGTGACTCAAATGAATAATCTCAACATCCAATCTTTGTTTCATTGTTGGCAATACCTTCGTTAAAATACATTTAAAGTATGACATTTTTAACGATTTCTGATATCAATATTTCCATTAAAAAAATAAATGATAAAATAAATTGACTCGCATCAATCTTGTAACTTGCTGGGCTGGAGGATTGGCTTGAAAATAAGAAATTATAATAAACCAAGATTTGAGGCATAATTAATTTATCAAAAATGGGTTTCTTGATGTTTGTAAGGCATTAAATTTTTGACACTTTCTGCACACTGGGAATCTTGTCCAATACAAACGGTGTAGAACCGAACCTGCTGAAAAGAAGCCCCTTCTGTACACTTTTGTCAATATGCATATAAGGCCTTAGGGTATGTACACTGCTAGTACGAACCCAGTACAAACTAACTGTACACTGCCAGTTCATCTCCTTCACGCTCAGAAATATCTGTGGGTTTTGTAGAGCGGAGCTCTGTCATAATGAGCAGCCAACAGAATTTATGATTGGGTATATGTCTGTCTTATGTACTGGCTTAGTTATTGAATTACATTTAAGTGTAAGAGTGATTAAAATTATTCAATGAATATTTCATGAGAGCTGACTGGTTGTTTTTGTTCAACCTTTTTTTCAGGGGAGGGGGGGGTAAGGCATTGTATCCAAAATATTATAGAAATCATATCAAACATCTGAAAATAGTTCTTGAGATTGGGGTAAGGGATAAAATGAAGTAGCCTAAATAATACTCATTAAATATTAACCTGCAGTTTTCATTTCTAAAAACAGGAATGTTAGGTAAATTAAATTTTCCAATCTGGAAAAGACCTCAAATTAACATCCAAGACAGACATACATGTAACAATAATACTTGTCAGACAGATCTTCAAAAAGAACTCTAAATACATACAATTGTGACAGTGGGGTATCACCATGGAGGTTCCTTTCTCCATGGGCTAGCCTCATTCTTGAGCCTTGGGGTGTTATAGATACTGCTAGCCTCATGCATGGGTCTTGAGGTCAATACTGCTAGCCTCATGCATGGGTCTTGAGGTCAATACTGCTAGCCTCATGCATGGGTCTTGAGGTCAATACTGCTCTCCTCATTCATGGATCTTGAGGTCAATACTGCTAGCCTACTGCAAGGGTCTTGAGGTCAATAAGTCCTGCTAGCCTCATGCATGGGTCTTGAGGTCAATACTGCTAGCCTCCTGCATGGGTCTTGAGGTCAATACTGCTAGCCTCATGCATGGGTCTTGAGGTCAATACTGCTAGCCTCATGCATGGGTCTTGAGGTCAATACTGCTAGCCTCATACATGGGTTTGAGGTATTAGTAAGCCTCATGCATGGGTCTTGAGGTCAATACTGCTAGCCTCATTCTGTAGGTTTTAATAACTTTTCAGACAGTGCAATGCATGTAAGTTACCTGGAGTTTACACAAAAAGACTGACTGCCAGGGTAAATTTGTATTTAATTGATTCCAAGTCTGTCAAGGCATTGCGTTTTCACAGAAACATGGCAACAAAAACTCTTCTTATCAATCTACTTTCATAGTTTAAAATAAACACTGAATTAAGGCTGGTACATGTATGGTGTACCCTGTATAGGTTTGCCATTGTGGTCGTTTGTCCCCTTGAGGGCTAGAGATTCACATGACAGTCGCAAACAATGACATGAATAGACCATGCCTTAGTCCTTGATCCAGGTACAAGAAATGACCTCGCATCTTGCTCTTCCTCAATAAGATTCAGCAAACATTTCTTCCATTGTTATCCAACAACTTATATTTCTCAGACTATTTTTTCTGCATATTTATTTAGATTTTGTCTGGACAATACCATGGAAGCCTTCTCAATCATCAAAAGTCTACTGACAAAGTAAAAACCCAACTAACATGCAGGCATAATACTTAAAACAGCCTTAACATTAACAGAGGCAATTATCTCCTCTAATGCCTTGGTGCCCTAGGATTTTTCCAATAGAAATTTACAATTCCTCATAGAGGTGTCCTTTACTAAGGAGAAAACGCCTTGGTGCCCCTTCCCTTTCAAACATAAAGCATGATGACCAGCACATGTCAGTTCTTTTCTTGTCTGTGATTCTAATAATGTATTATTAGGGTATGAAAGATAATACAGCTCAGTCTTCATTTAATTTTGAATCGTTATTTTGGACTACACAATTTTTGTGCATACTGTATGCAAATATTGAGTACGTAGAAAATGTTCTTTTTGCGAAGCAACTGATCTACATTTTTGAAGCATTTTTCTTTGACTATTACTTACACTCAGTGTGTCTCATTGAATGGGCAGGGAAATAACCACCCAGTACATAAATTACTTACAATCATTGGACAATAAGAACCAAGAATCTACAAGGTCCTTGGGCATCTAATGCCTTGCCATCCCAGAATAACCAATGAACCGTGACAATTGACCAGTACCGATCATCTAATCTCTACTTACAGTATCTGATTTTACTCAAAAACAATTCAGGTTTATGCACAAACATATCTCAAGGATAATGGTAGAAGTTTTGATTCTCCTAGTATATGAAGTGAACACATGATGGACTAATGATGATGAAACATGGCATGCTAATATTGATATTAATTGTATAAATTACACAGTAACCAATACTAGTTCATTGACTAAAAAGGAAAACAATTATCCATGTATTCTGAAATTGTATTTCTTTATTCAAAAGAATTATTGCTTAGTGTCCAAAGCGAATTAAAAACCAACTGTTCAAAAGAAATCTTGCTTAGTAAAGGAAATTAATAAAAAAATGGTTGAACAAGTGTTCACTTTTACCAGCTAATTTTTCAAGGCAACACGATATATCTAGGGTTCCGTTCAGAAAGGGTATACAGGTGTTCAGTTTGTGCCCGTCAGTAACAAACAAACTCTTTCCAAATCATGTTGATTGTTTAATACAAAGCCAACCTAATGTACTTGTACATCAGTTATAACCTGCTACTACACAAGGTACGAGGTAGACCGATCCCACCCTTCAATGAGCACTAGTCTTGATATAGAAATCTCTAGGATAGTAAAAGTCCCTTTTGTAACATAGATTCTATGACTGACATGTCTTTCCAATTGAATATGAAGACATGTATACACACAGCCTTGGATACGACCACTTTATCAATGTATAGACCTTCAAGAACAACTCCCACTCATTTTCACAACTTCCTGTTTTGAAGTTTGTCCGTTCAGTTCAGTTTTCTTGTTCACCGATATGGGAACTACCAAACTTCCACTTCCTTAGGATTACGACAGTACAGCCGGCCGTGGTAGTCAATTCCAAACTTTCTCTTTGTTAATCCGAGTAGGGTATACCCAGGCTTAGTCACTACACCAAGCATTGTGACCTTTGACACTGCACAATGTTTGTGTGTTCCTGTAACACCACGTCGATGGTGCATTTCAATTTGGATTCATCCAGTTCCACAGGATGAGCAAGAGCTTGTCAAATATTTCATACTGTGTTTCAATGTTTGTTTTTCGACAGAACAATTTTACTTATAAAACAGTCATCATCAAATTTTTGTATGGTCTCTAAGTTTGTGCTTACAAACAAATGGCCACATTGAAGAAATATTAGTGATAACAATTAAATGTGTGTGTGTGGTATAGCTAATTAAATCATTGACAGACTTGTATAAATCTGAAATGTAATTTGTACACACAAATTAGTAGAAACATGTACAGCCAAGAACAGTGCTCAATGCTTGAGGGCAGAGGGATCTACAATGTAGTATAAACCATAGTAACATTTTATAAAACAGACTTTTATTAGATGACTCCCATCGTGCAAAGGTAAATGATTTCAAGCCAACCGTCCGCTGTCAGTGAGTTTATTGAAACAACTTTCTGTGAGTGTTTAAGCTTCATGTTGTCATTAACAGAAAAGCGAAGAGAAACAATATGCAGTGAAGACTTATGTGTTATCTATGTATCTGCCTGCAAACATTCCAAGGCATTTTAGACAGTGCGGGACAGTTCTCAAATGGAACAAATATGCGCATAATCTGCTCTTTGCCTGTTAAAATCAGCCATTTGGTAACTAGGGAAATAGAGAGCTGTGGCTCACTGCTTATGTGGGAATTGTCTTAGGGGTTGGAGTGACTACTTGACTACTGTGATAATGTCAACCTGCCTCTAGCCATAGTCTCTCTATGAAATACGCTTCAATTCTGCTGTGTAAAAAAAAAAAAGCAACATGGTGATATTTTGTTATGTTGGGACAAAAGTGGACGAGTGTAGCCAGAATTGTGAACATCACAGTGTCCAACTTGACTGCCCTTCAGAGTATTGGAGTGTCATCCTTTGGTCTGATTACTCAATGGAAAGACATGGATACCCCACTGCCTAAAACACCATCAAATAAGGTCTACTTCATTCAAATACAAGTTACATGCCTATTTTTTATTTCTATTTCTTCTTAATCATGATATGTCCCGTACAGAAAGATAAACAACCATCAAGATTATATCATAAGCAACATTGTTTTATTGGTCAAATGCTTTATTCATAGCATCTATACTCGTGCATTATAAATAATTCATGCACATTACTACAATTCAGTAGTTCAATGTAAAGTGCTGTAGACCTTCTTGCCCACATGGACTTGGCTTACGCCTACTACATGTAGACCTGAACTTCCTTCCTTAAGAGTCTGTATCATACGATCATGTAGCATTTTATTATCAAGGGCACCAAGGCAATGACCAGGAGTGGATTTCACAAAGAGTTAGGACTAGTCTTATCTCGATTTAGGACTAGTTACTCGTCCTAACTTAGAACTATTCATGCAATTTGTATATCTCCTAGGACTAGTCCTAAGTTAGGACTAGTCCTAACTCTTTGTGAAATCGACCCCAGGGGGCATAGAGGCAATCGCCTTTGTTGCCTCCGTTTAGTATCAGGCCTGCTAAGATGCACTTTGCATCCTTGCCCTCAGATAATGACAGCAGTCATAGAGGACTAGTAGTGTAATCTTACAACTTGGATGTAGTATTGGAATTAATAGTGAGGGAATCAAAGTTTTTGAAGAGGTTTTAAACTAGTAATTTAAACATGCTAAAGACTGGTTCTTGATAATTATTTATCAAGACGAAAATTCAACCTTCAAAATTAAATAGGGCTGTGAAATTTGCTCAATAAGGTCAGGTCACGTTGAAACTGTGTTTTTATATGGCAAGTTTAAAGGGTCCATCATGTACTTTTTGTAGGACAAAAAACACAATGTCCACAGATTTACATTAAACTAACACAGTTTGAAGATAATAATAGTAGAAAGCTTCACTTAAAATATTACTTGCTAAGGTGCTATAGTTTTTGAGAAACGGGTTAAACAATGTCATGGAAATAATTTTCGCCTCAGTGATCATGAGACGAAAATTATTTTAGCATGTAAAAACGTATTTTCATGACATTGTTTTTAAGAATTTCTCAAAAACTATTTCTCAAAAACTACAGCACCTCAGCAACTAATATTTTAAGGTTAGCTTTCTACTATCATTATCTTCAAACGGTGTAAGTTTAGTGTAAATCTGAGGACATTGTGTTTTGTGTAACAAAAAGTACCCAAATCCTTTCAACATGGCTATGTGATCTCCTCTCGACCAATCAAAATGGATTAACTATACTAGGTATTTGTGAAAGTAACTATACAAATGTACACAAGAAAGCCATAATGACTGAGGTAGAGGTTCAATGTCACAATAAAGCTTTTAACAGAAAAATATTGACCTGAACATTAACTCATTTGTAAATAAATCAACTTGAAACATCTCATAAACAATAAAAATCACTTGTTTAAAGTTTATAGTATTTACTGATAAACTATTCTTGCCAAGCGTAATGTTTCTTTGCGAGGCAAATGTGTTCATAACAGGCCTCTGGAGCTGTACATGTACATGCACCACCGTGATTTTAAAGAAGAAAACATGTGAGACAATTGGGGTTTTTTTTCCAAGAAGACTTACATTGCAATGATTTAGTCTGCATAATAATTAATAAGGATTTTATGACAGACTCAATGTCTGCAAATCAAGTTTAGCTTTGGGAAGCGGTCCAGGGGTCCATTTCAAGTTAGTCCTACATTGTAACTTATGTAGGACTAGTCCTATGACTCTTCAGGAATTATACATAAAACTTAAGGCTAGACCAAAGTTAGAATGAGTAACTCGTCCTAACTTGAGATAAGACTAGTCTTAATGTAACTCTGTGAAACCCACCCAAGGCCTGGAATTTATTTTTAAGAGGGCAAGGGTATTTTTATTTTGCAAAGGGCTTTTCTGTTGGAAGATCTCAAAGTCTATAGACAAATTTTGGAGAGGTACTAGTGCCACGAGGATGTCACTCATGTTATTACATGTACATGCCTGCACTCATCCACATTAAATAAGACATAACACAGCTATGAAATAGTGAATGTTACGGAGTGTTATTTTCTCCGGGACAAAAAATTAATTCTACTTTGTATATAATGGCTTCATTTTTCTCAGCAACACAATTGCCAAGCATGAAGTGTGTAGGCCTACTGTTCCATCACTTTCTACTGCCATGTTACATTACAACATATCACTAATGACCCAAGATGCAATTCAAGCTTTTTGGGATTTGCAAGTACTTGTTCAGAACCAATTTTAATTAGCCTTACAAAAATACATTCAAGTACACATCAGTGAATTGGTTTTACATGTAGTAGTAGTACTTAGTAGGTAACATGGTGTTGATACCGGACTTAATGGGATGTTTGGACTGTGTTGTGGAATGGAATATGATTTGTTTACCAGTCTAAAACTCACTAGTTTGAAGTCATGTATTAAAAAAATGTACATTGAACCAACAATGAAAAATGTTGACTAATGGATCCTTGTTATTAATATTGCTGTTTATATTTATGTTATTCAATAAATAACAGTTATCAAACAAGAAGGTAAAACAAAAACATTTAGAATGATTGGCATTTCAAATCATATTATTTATTGTTTCCCCTTGGAGTGTGATGCTGGCAAAGATTCAAAACCAAAATAATTCATCTTCAATCATTGATTTTAAATTTACATTTTGGGAAAAACTACATGGAATCTGACAGCCACTTTACACTCAATATGAACAAAACTAGTATCATTCTTGTTTACTCTTGTCTTTTAAAGCCATTGTTTAAAATGGACTTGTCAGATTGGGCATCATTTCAAAACAAAGCAAAATTGTTTGCATAAAAAGTTCCTTTTCCCATTTTCAGTCAATCACCGATTAAATTGTCTCAAGTGTGTTTTCATAGTATAAATTTAAACCTTCTCTCTTCATATTAAAACTACCTTCACATTCAGGGAGGCCCTAGTCATGCTAGTCAGTTATTCAGTCAACATTTTTACAAACTCGTATTCAAGTTCATGACCAACTCAATTTTAATTTGTCTTCAATTCAATCAATGCCAGGGGGATTTTTAACTTAACTTGTTGTGCTTGCCATTAGTTATAATAAAGTAACTGTATGTAAAAACTAGTACTGTAGGCCTACATAATGTGTTTTGCTTAATTGTTGTGTATCCCACCTGTTTGTTTTATCTGATGTGTCTATGCACGATAAGCCATCCCATAGGGAGTAGCGGCTAAATAAATGGGTGTATACTGTGAACGGTAAGCTGAACCGGCAACCAGACGCCATTCATTGAAACCCATGTAAACAAGTAACAAACAAGATTTTAGTCTTACCATAGATTGTTGCCTCCCCACTCCTATGCCATCTCCACCTCCTGACCCAGTGACATTTGCTTCATTCTTCGTCTTATTCTGTCCACTATCCTGTTTAGGACCTTTAGGTTGTCGTTTGCTTCTGTTGTCCTGGTAGCGTTGGAACAGGGCGTCCGTACCCTGTCGTTCATGCGACCATCGTTCGTCCCTGGTAGAATCATAACGGCAAAGAGACAGCTCTTGGTGTTTCCGACACCGTTCCAATCGCTCGCGAAGTCGGTCCATAACTTGCTTCTTGCTGGGGGATCGAGAATCCCCCATAGTGTCTACTACAACCACAATGGTGGCGGTTTATGATACTTTTAATTACCCCCGAAATAGGGGGTTAATTATTACAGAGAAGGTTGATTTGTGGAGTTCACTGAGTGACCTGAAGTACGTTCAGTGTACTGTGTATAAAGCACGACCAGTGTTATGTGTAGTTTACACAGTGCAGTGCTAGTCCGTGCTGCGCGCCGTGTGGCTGGCTCTCTCCAGTAGTTAATGGTCTTCCGGTCGGCTAGCTCTCTGCTTCATGTGTACAGCTGTAACGTTGTACATAACATACAGTGATAGGTGAACTGACCGACTCGACCTGCTTTGCTGTGTCACATTGTACATTACGTATACAGTTATTGCTTACAGTAATGACGTTGTGGGGGTGTACTGTGTTGATCTAAATTGAACCCAAACACGTACGCTGTGCAACCAAGTCTCTTTAGCATAGAAATGAATATTCACATTAGTGTATTATTATGACTGGTTTTCCGGGTTGCGTTCTGTTCCTTGTTTTATCAACCAAAATGAAGTTGCGTGTGTTGTTTTCCTGAAAGTTTTAGCGGATGTGTGTTTTTCCCGGAATGACATAATTATTATTTCGAAGTGAAGTTCAACAGGCTTAATTATGCAATATTTTATACTCGCTTGCTGGGATTTCCCCTTTAGAAACTTTTGTAATAAATAAAATTATTGTTTTGTACTCATGGTTTCAGAACAATGACACTTTATAAAGTTGAAACTGGGCGTGGGTCGCGTCTTCGATAAGGAACCCCTTATTTTCTTCATCTTTTTCGGTATTGAAAATCGCATAGTGGTACGAATGTCCGGCCGACCGGCCGCGGCGCTGGTCCCGCACCAAGAAAATATACCGACCGGTCATACGTCAAAATTTGTGCAGATTTTACCCGAAAATTAGATTTACATTTTAAATAACCATTGTGTAATTACTTGAAAGAGTAACGAGCTAAAATAACACTACAGTGGCAGTTTCAAAACTAAATTGAAAGGGGAGTGTTATTATATCCACATGCATGACATGTGACATTAAATATGAGCAAAACAACAAAAACAATCCTGGACTGGATTTGGACGTGCATGATCATGATTGTCCATCCGTCATACATGGGCACATTAATTTGTGCTGAAGTTATTTGCACGAGTATGTTTTTAGCTTTTTGAAACAGTATTATCTGTTAAATTTGATAGATAAAACGATAAAACGTTATAACAGCTAACTGCACTATGCAGTCAACAAAATACAATTAGAGATCACTTCAGCCGATAACTTGGGACATAATTTTTAAGAAACTTCATCGTAATAATTTAATTTTGATTGAGACAGAAGATTATAAAATTTATTGGGCGGAATTGTAAAAAAAAAACAATGAATAAAATGGCACAAGTTGCCTTCTGCCATGGGTTGAATGACACTGAGAGTTCCCATGATGAGAAAGTCATCTAAACAAACAAACAGACAAACAACAAACAAACCTGACTATCCCAAAAGTTGCGGGTGTGCTCAGTCAGACATCATTTTTAGAAGTTCAAAAGAATGCAACTTTTTCACGGACGATAAAAGGTCGCTCTGATTTGCCTAGATGCAAAAAGTGTTAATCAAAAGAGGGCGCTGTTTGAAATTTTAGTGGTGGTCACTTTGATAGCTAGGCGCACCACACACACAATACATGAAACCTGATACTAACTCTCAAGGAAACCAATGGTAAAATTTTAAAAAATACTCGGCACATCGTGTATGAAGTCCCCCAGCCTCTTGAAAACAAATCGGACATGCTTTCGGATAACTAATCTTCCGAACTGTTCGTACATTTTTGGTCTTTCATAATATGGGTGCCTTTGTTTGTTGAGACAGCTTTTCATTGCAATAGTTATTGTGCCTGAGAATAGCGCGCAATTGACTGGGGACAATTTTCAAAGTTTGCATATTGAACCTGTCTTTAGCTTCTTTAGAGAGACACTTTGTTCTACGTGGCTCCCAGTGGCGGATTATCCCGCTGTAACAGCAACTTGTTTAAGAAAATAATAATACTTGTTGACCCGAAATTTGGGAAGGCGGTATTTTGGGTACGTACTTGAAGTCATGGTGGGCAAGTAGTTTGCAGAAATCGGGCGTGAAATAAACGTAGTTAATAATCATTCATTTTGTGCACAGCTTTAGTATAAATAAAGATAAATATATTTTTATGGTTTATAATATTAAGATGACAATTTTATTTATCAGCCATTTATCAACCAACCGAAGCCAACCAATGGTGTGCATAATCATAAATAATTAAAGTGACGTTACAATAAAGATTTGCCTAATGTGAATAATTATTTTAAACGTTTACTTCACGTCCGATTTATGCAAACTAATTGCCACCATGACTTCAACTACGTACCCAAATCACCCCCTTGCCAAATTTCGTATCAAAATTAATACACTTCAACATAAATTGCTAAAAATGCTGACACTCAGCGCCTGGGAGCCACGAAGCACAAGGTGGCTCTCTAAAGAAGCTAAAGATAGGTACAAAACGCTAAGGAAGTTGTTCACTAGTCGATTGAGCGCCCTCAACCCGATGGCTTTCAAACAACTAGCCCTAGCGGCCTTACACTTTCTTATTGTACAACAGTGTACAGAGGAAGAGTCCTATATAGGGCTATCCAACAACTTACAGTAGGTGAAAACAAAGACATGGTTCTAATTTCTGAATAACTTACCCCGCTGACGGCGACCCTTTGAAATAGCGCCCTCTAATAAACCCCAACAGGCTGATAATCATCTCTGGCCAATCACAACACAGATATGGAAAGTTTATGTCACTGCACTACTGTCAATTGTCCAATGAAATCAGTGTATCCAAACCACATAAGCTATGGTGGCTATGTGAAGTGTCCCACGCATGCGCATTATAACATTTACGTAATTGGTCAGAAGTCACAGGACATGGACTATAATCATTTGCATACAATCTCTCTCTACCTCATACAGTACTATCGTTTTATTAATAATAATTATGACATTAATAGTTTTACATTCACTTCAAGTAAAGGCAAGTTAGTTTTATTATACTCGGCTAAGATGTTTGGTTAGGTTTGAATAACTGACACCTGTGTCTGTTATAGCAAAATATCTATGCCAATCAAAGGTATGGGTGGGGCACCTGTCACAACAATCGAAACTTGATGCACTTATGTCTGTAACTAAACTGCGCCAATAAAGTATCTAAACACTTACAAATGGTCAGATTTATCGGGACCTGAAATAGTATACAAAAAAATAATTATTCATTTCTATTCACCGTTAACTTCTGCACATTTTGACACATCTTGTGTTGCGCTACGATGTTGTTGGGTGGATTTATGGGCACTTGAGTGGCTTAAGGTCGAATTTCAAAAGTTGCAAAAGCCCCTATTCACCCCAATTCCAGAAGGGAACTCGCACAAGCACCACACACAGACAAAATCAAGACAAAAGACACAAACTCGTTTCGTTTACTTGACCATGAAATTTATTGACCGTGTCTATAACTCTAAAACTGCTGATATCCTGTCCTCAGTTCTTAGTGTGTCCTCCATCACTGTCCTGAACGCCAAGGAGTCGTCTTCTCATACTCCCAATGAGACCTCTGATCTGTACATGGTCAATCCCCTGCCATTTCCTGATCAGGATGCATCGCAATCCCTCGAGAGTGGTGTCAGGCTTTATGGACTTGTTCACTTTCTTCTGCTGCAGAAGTCACCCTCGGACGGCCACTCCTTGACAGGTCGTCCCCATTTCCCTGAGTTGGTAGCCATTTCATCATTTACTGACCGTCGCTTGTGACATTGTAACCATGAGCTGCAGCTCGCATCGACGTACCGGCTTCTATCAAACCAACGATCCGTCCTCTTTCCTGTTTGGTCATTTGAGCCATCTTTCCTGTTATCTTGAACCACCTTTCCCTATCTCATCATAATCAGGGATTCTGGCTCTTAACAACCCATATTGTTGTATGCCTCCCATCTTTGACCCCTTCGCTTGGTTACTGACAACTATTGCTGATGTTCATCACAACCGATTTATCAAACAAGCGACAGAACAAATCGTTTATAAAAGGTGGGCAAAAGAAACGCTGATCTTACTCGTCACAATACAACGATTTAGCTTGAATAGGGGCTTTTACAACTTTTGAAATTCGACCTTAAGCCACTCAAGTGTCCATAAATCCACTGAACAACATCGTAGCGCAACACAAGATGTGTCAAAATGTGCAGAAATTAACGGTGACTCGAAATGAATAATTATTTTTTGGCATACTATTTCAGGTTCCGATATATCTGACAATTTGTAAGCGTTTAGATACTTTATTGGCGCAGTTTAGTTTCTGCTAAGCAATATATGTCTGTGCTTAGTAAGTTTATGTCCACGAAGAAAATACTATCAAGACTAAACAATCTGAGAAGAGTTACCATGGTAAAACTTCGTATATTCAAATTTGATAAAAACAGATATCTTTTTACCATAACTAAAGTACTTCAAATCGAAGTTTGTATTGCCATCGGTTTTCAGTCATTGCAGACCCTTTAATTGACAGTGGACACTATTGGTAAGTTGTCAAAGACCAGTCTTCTCACTTGGTGTGTATCTCAACATATGCATAAAATAACAAACTTGTGAAGATTTGAGCTCAATCGGTCGTCGAAGTTGCGAGATAATTACGAAGTTGTGATTTCAGATGCTTGATTTCGATACCTCAAATTCTAATGCTATTTCTCACAATGTTTTATACTACCAACCTCTTCCCATTAGGCCTACTCGTAACAAGGTTTTGTGCTAATAATTATTTTGAGTAATTACCAATAGTGTCCACTGGCTATAAGAGAAAATAGTGCACAATGTTCAGCATGTAAAAAACGCCTGTAACTTTGATTGCAACAACCAAAATCTTGGGTTATTTTTTAGGTTTTCTGGTGAAGTTTTTTGTTGCATTATGACTTCATTTTAGAGGGAAATATTTCCAGAGAAAAACAGTTTTAGTGTGGATTTCATAGAATCATCATCAGTAAGCTTTCAGACTAAAAGGAAATGACCACAGCTAAGAAATAAATACCAACACTAAGGCCTGTATGTCCTGGTAAATGAGTTTATTCAATAAATAAATTAATGTTTAGATATAATTATTAACAGTTTCCAGTTCGGTATTGTGGTATCAACTAAATGAAAAAAATAACATTTCTTTGAAATTAACTTACAATATACAAATCTTTGACATGATACATTTTAAAGGCAATGTCATAAATTAGAATTTGTCCAAAAATAAAACGTTTCTATTTCCTATAACACTGTACATCCCAGACACAATCTTTACTGCATCAAGAGAACTTCGTGCAACATCACAAAACCAAACTAAATAGGCTTCAAGTCTATTGTAAACCAAAATAAAGTAACAATTTAAATTCTCAATTTACTGAAAGCCAAGTTTTCCCAATAATCTTGAATGATATTGCACTCAGAGATTAAACATGACAGTATCAAATTTATCTCAATTTATTCCAGGTTCAATCGTTAACTTGGGTGTGACCCTTAGCCACAAACAGTTATATAGTTTCTGACTGGTACCCTTGAACAAAGATATTGACTCATGGGGAGACCGTCAACATATAGGGCTGGATAGCTCAGTTGGTTCAAGTCCCGCTCCAGTCAATTTGCCTATGTTCAAACAAGGCCTGGAATTACACACAGATCTTGGCCTTGGTACTCCTCAAAAGTTTCCCATTGACTCTAAGGTTTTCTAATGGAAGTGCCCTTTGCAAAATGAAAATTGCCTTGCCCTCTCAAAGATGAAATTCAAGGCCTCCAAACCCAAACTACTTAAAGGGTCTATCAACTTTTTGGGGGACAAAAAGCACAATGTCCACAGATTTACAATGTCATGAACATAATTTTCGTCTCACTGATCATGAGACGAAAATTATATTAGCATGTAAAAACGTATTTTCATGACATTGTTTTACTCATTTCTCAAAAACTACAGCACCTCAGCATCTAATATTTTCAGGGAAGCTTTCTACTATCATTATCTTTAACGGTGTAGGTTTAATGTAAATCTGTGGACCTTGTGTTTTGTGTTACAAAAAGTACCCAAATCCTTTAATGACAAATATCCCCGCAACCAGTTCTTTTTCTTTTCTATGATATATTTTCCTTTTCAAGCAACATTAACAAAAATAAAGTTTACTACATTTATGATAACCTTGTACAATTCTTTAGATTCTTTAGATATGACACAATGTGAATACCCTGCAGGGTTATCATTAGAATTCTCTCAATCAATTGCCACCAGTAATGTTGGAAGGAAATCCAGCGCAGCGAAGACTTGCATCTGTAGATTGAATGAGAAAATGGCTTTAATACAAACAAATAAGAGCAGAGAATTTGTTCAGGCAGATAACAACATCTAAAAACACTCTTGTGTAAGATAAGATTTGAAAGTCTGATTTTGACATAGCTACTAAAATCAAGTTCTTCAGGGGTGGATTTCACAAAGAGTTAGGACTAGTCTTATTTCGAGTTAGGACCAGTTACTCGTCCTAACTTAGGACTATCCATGCAATTTATATATCTCCTAGGACTAGTCCTTAGTTAGGACTAGTCCTAACTCTTTGTGAAATCGACCCCAGGGCCTTCAGTTATTTGGCGTTGAAAGCATCCTGCTGAGACATGGACAACAACCAAAAAGATGAACGACATTTGGACATCACGGCAGGAGGAAAATGAGCTACCCAGACACCATCACCAAAGACAGGAATCTCAATCTAATTGAGACCCAACAACTCATGAGGGATGAAGCAAATTGACACAATTTCATCAAAGCTGCTTCTACTATTCCATCTAAGGACAAGGGATGATGATGATTTCTCACAATATTTTATACTATCAACAGCTCTCCATTACTTGTTACTAAATAAGTTTTGATGCTAACTATTATTCTGAGTAATTTCCAATAGTGTCCAGCTCCTTTAAAAGAAAATAATTACAAAAAGATAACTATACAATATACTTCTAGTGCTGGAGTAGTAAAGAATACATACCAGGAGGCCCTTGGTTTGTTATTCCAGTCGCAACATAATCATCTGGTGTATCACCGCTACAGCTAAGCGAATCTACCTTCTCACCTATTCAAAGCAAATACAACAATGCATTATCAATGTGGGAAATCAATTGTATACCAGGTCTGTATGCCTCGTTTTTAAATGGGCAAGGGCAACAAGGCATTTTCTTCTTGATAAAGGGCAACCTATGAGGAACTTGTACATTTTTACTGGAACCTTTCAAGAGCACAAAGGTTATGACCAGGGGGCATAGAGGCAATCACCTTCGTTGCCTCCATTTAGTATCTTTAGTGAAGTATTTTAGTCCAACTACCGAATGGAATAACATAAGATACCAGAAAGGTAAAAATAATCACCATAAAAACTGAGTTGAATGGATTATCAGGTGATTGTTAATTTTGTCGACAGGCAATCATAACTATAGGTGACTCATTCTTATGCAATTGTGTAATACTAGGTTTTTAATAGCACTTTATCAAAACACTCAGTGTTTTGAAGTATGAGACCTATTCCTTTATAGCACCATGTAATGGCTTACAAGTAGCTGTGGCACAATATTCTGCTGATCAAACAGGAACACTGTGGGAACCCCTTCTCTTTATGATAAGTGCACAACACATGGGACCAACAGCTTTACTACCAGAGGAACTTGAAGCTACATCCTTCTGTATTATTTTGGTTCTGTTTAGATAGGTTTGAAATGTCCTCTGACTGACTTACCTAGAATCACCAAATTAAGGACCATTGATGGAGCTGGAAGAGCGTGAATTATCTGCTCCTCAAAGAATAAATCTTCTTCAACATAAGCCGCAATAGCAACCTGTATGACTCCAGTATCACCAAATGGAAACACAGTCACACCACTCACATCTGTATTGGAAAACAATGGTTGATATTAGTAGTCAAAGACCAAACTATAAACCACAGCTATTGCCTGGTACCGGTACATACTTCCTGCAAAATCAGCCATATGGCATCAAAATTTGCTTTGCATTCGCATTGGAAGAAGTATGAACCGGGCTTTAGGCTCTGTCACCATCAACTGTCTAAGCAACAGAATGAAAGGGTACAATTTCAAAATAACAGATAGTGATGATTTACTAAGTTTATTTAGTTAAATACCCTGTTGTTCCCATTATTCAGATTCAAACTTTAAAGCCCTCATCACACCAAACTCATTCTCAATACGATATGAAACATGCAGCCGAACGGGCTTAAACTGTGTGCAAATGGAGTGGACATAGTAGCAACTTTCTATGGTATGTTAACTCATTCTCAATACGATATGAAAAATGTAGCCGAACGAGCTTAAACTGGGGAGGGGGCGTAGTAGCATTTTTCTATGGTATGTTAACACATTGTGCGGCCAAGGGTCATTTGGATGTATGTGTGAACGCAGATTTGGTCCTTTTGTAGCATATGTTTCGTTATTTTTATTACTATTTTTATTATTGTCCAGCAAAAGCTTTCTGATCTAGCAATACCCATTTTTACGATTTGGTAGCAGCGGTGCTGATCGACCGGTAGGGGGCGCCAGCATGACTCCCTGTCAGAGCATTGCTGGTTGATCAGTAAGTGACCTGCTTGCCAGAGAGGGCGTCCTCTGGTTTAGGCCTTCTGCTTCAGGTAATTTCATGACTTACTCAGTGTAAATAAAGCTACGGAACAAGGGACAGTAAAGTCAGTTATTTGTATCATTAAAGCTGTGTGCATCGCAACCCCCGGTCAACGCTATAATTTCTTAGGATGTGTTCAGATGTTTTGAGAACCAGTTTGGTGTGACCCAGCTTTACAACAGAACAACAAGTAGTGTAACTGCCATGATCAGCAAACTTCAGTTGACCACACTTCAAGAATGGCGTGCACAGGCCAAGGCAGTTATGATGTATAAGATTGTGAACAACCTGGTTGACGTCCCACACACATTTGTAGCACCATGCACCGTTTCTCTGAGGGGTCATTCTTACAAATACATGATACCATTCACCAGGACAGGGGTCTACCAACAGTCATTCTTCCCCAATAGCATTAGAATATGGAACAATCTCCCGGAAGACCTGATCAACTGCACAACTCTCAGTCAGTCCAGCTCCGCTAGGTCAGCCTGAGCTGTTTTTAGCCGCACTCTGTGTTCACTGTTCACCCACCTGCACTGTATATATCCACACCCTCGCATGCACACAACAACCACAGTACGCAATACACCAGATGGTGGACTGTACTTTAACGAAAGAAGAAGAAGAACTCACCATAAATTTTGAGTGTTTGTATCTTAACGAATAGATCAATTCCCTTATATTGGTAGACTGATGTTGATGTACGGTCTACAATGATGATAAACAGCCGATCTGTTGTCCTGAAGGATTCCAGTGCAATGGCTCCATATGCATCAATATCTTGCTGATGTTCAACGGTGTTAGTATCGGAGTATCTATCAAGAGGAATAACAAAATGCATCCATAAGGAGGCTTAGTAATAATATTAACAGGATTTTGATGGTGCCATTTCATCTAGATAATGGCACTCAGCAACAACAAGCAATGGAAAACATGTACATTTAAAGAGCAACTGAAAACAGGTGAGTTTTAAAGTTGGTTTTGAATGACGAAAAAGTGTTCATAATATGGACACTTTTATGTCTGAATGACCTCAAAGAGACTAGACATTGGACTTGACTTAAATAATATCTACTGCTTATTCAGGTCAATAACCTTTACTTACTTGAAAACTGTGACCGGTACTTCAAAATTCTCATTGTTGAGTGTTCCTGTGAATGAGTTGGCAATAATGATGTAGTGATTATCTTCTATTGATACAGCCAGAATATCACAAGCAGCTGTGGATTCCATTGTGACGACTTCAGTGAAGGATCCGTTACTGACTTGTTGGAATACAGAAGAAGACGCAGTGAAGGAACGTCTGATGTCATCCAAATAATTAGCAACAGTCAAATGCAGAACGCCATCTACAAAGAAATGTTTCATCTACAAAGAAAAGACAATCAAAGAAGAGATAAAGATTGAAGGAAGTTGCATCTTAGCATCTTTTATGTACCACAAACCACTCCTACATTTTGATCTTAAGGTGCAAAAAAATAGTTAATGGCCTGACGTTTTGACCCGAGCATAGTCTTTCTCAAAGGCTAAACTTTGAGAAAGACTCTTCTAGGGTTGAAACATCAGGCCATTAACTTTGTTTTGCATTAATATCATAGGTCATTTTGGTTGGTAAGCAGTTTGCAACAGCTAATTCTATTTTCTAATTTCACAGTGCTTACACAATGGTTTGGCATCAATTTCAAACATCCAAACACCAAAGAAACCCATGAAGGTTGATTGTCTTGTGTGTAAAAGGGAATGTAGTTGTATTCTGGACAAGCAAATTCTATTTTCTCATTGGATCTTAAGGTAAGATATTTCCAGTTTTGAGGAAGAAGAAGTATAAGTTTTATTTGTGCGACTGTTTGATGTAAGCCACTTTGGACCTGTTTTAAGCATGGTGTACAAGTACTTTGTATAAATACATACTTGAATAGAGAGTGTAGTCAAAGGGGGGGGGGGGGGGTGACATGGGCATTGCTTCCCCACCTCATGGCTACGCTGATGGATAAAATAACGCAAGCAAAATATACACACAAAATAATTCTTACCTTATTTGCTCCAACAGTTATAATGTAGTCCTTCAAATAAAAGCCTGTTTCTAAACTCTCCAGACAAAAGATATAAGATGGTAAGACTGTATGGAAGTCAAAGTTTTCATCAATATGTAACTCATTGGAGATAGCTATGCAGGTTTGATTAGTCAGTGGGTCTATATAGATCTCAACATCCATTGGTGATATACAAGGTAGAGCTTGATACAGGTAGAAGGTTTGATTCTCTGGTAGCCAGATCAAGACGCTTGTTGTACTGTAACCAAGGAAATCACTCGGTATTGAAGCTGTAATATACACACAAAAAACACAATCAATCAATCAATATGTTTAAGACATAGAGGCTTGAATTATATTTCCATGGAAAATATGACACATTCTAAAGCCCAGTTCATACTTCCTGCGAATGTGAAAATATTTTGAAATTCGTCAACAGTTGAAATGTGCTCAACACTCCCTAAGGGCAGCCCGGTGACGTCCATCCAAATTGAAAGTATTAAACAGTTTAGTTTCATGTATTTGTTTCAGATAGTCTTCTAAAGAAGTGCACAACTAAGGTAATAATTTCTTGCTCTGGTTTAAAGTGAGACTTTGACTTATGGTGAGACATTGGCTTCAATCAATTACTCAACCAATCACTTTATTTCCACATTATCAAAATCACAATCAAAATCAAATCAAAGGCAATGTAAATTGGAAGTTAAGAAGTAAGTATGTATAGTTTGACTCTGGCTTATGGTGTGATTTTTTATTTGATACTTACATCGATTTAGTGTGACAATACCATCGATGTCAACTCCTTCTTGTAGAGAGGGGAAGGTACAATCTCCTGCATCAATATTCTTAGCAGCAACGACTAAGAAAAGTCTATCATTTATCACGAAAGAATCAACATCTTTGGCCGATTTGGGATGTATGGACTGGAGAAATAACAAGAAAAACAATTCAAATGTACCATTGTCTCAAGAATTTTTTTCTTCAAAATACATACTATTTATATAATCCTCTTCAACAATTTACAATATAAAGGTGTGACAATTTTGTTTGGGTTAAAGGACAAGTAATGGTAGTAGTTTAGCCACACAAAAGTAGAGAGGGCTTCCACAAGGTTGGAACTTTTTTATCATATCTTACTCTAGTGATGATTTGACACTAAAACACCACAAAGCATAGTCAACATTTGGTCTGGATATATATTCTAAACACTCTTGTTAGAGCCAAACGAGAAGAAGACAATAAAGAAATTTTCGTTTTTAGATGTGGGAGGAAAACCCCAGAGAATTATTCCAGGGAAAACTCATGAAGTCAAGTAGGGGTTGAAAAAACCCAATCCACGTGGTGCCCCTGGCTGGGTTCAAACCTGAGTTCCAGAGGTGTTAGGATGTTTATCATGAAAGAATCAACATCTTTGGCTGATTTAAGATGTATGGACTGGATAAATTAGAAGAAAACAGTTCACATGTACCTTTGTCTCAAGAAAGAGTTGTTCAAAATACAAACTAGGGTGTGAAAAGCGCCTTCCGGGTGTGAAAAGAGCTATATAAAAACGGGTTATTATTATTATAAAAACAGGTTAATTAGGTGAGGCAAGACAGCACTATGCACCAACCTGACCTTTTTGGACTCATAATCAGTGTATGGTCAGTTAAAGGGCAGTTCCAGGCCCTTAAAATCGTTACCTAGGGGTGATGTTTCCCTTTAATATTAATTCCTACCATATAATATTGGTATTGTTCAGTGACTTGATCCCACTGGTAGATGTGTGATTGAATACATTGAACAGGAGGAAAGGTGGTTCTCTGTCCGAGTATCAGCCACTGTGTCTTGTTATAATAGAAGGAATGCCACGATCCATAACCAACTGTATCAATCGCTTGCAAGACATCCAGATGAGATAGTAATACAGCAGCATCTACAGATAACAATAAATGACATTTGTAAAGCATCTAATGCAAAAGCTATAAAGAGAACAATCAAATTTACAATGAGTGAAAGATACAATACAAGAAAGCAGATAACAAGCAGCTTCAAGCAAATGAGTTTTTAACAGAGACTTAAAACAGTGTAAAGAGAAAGCCTGGGGAAAATGCACAGAAAGATTATTCCAAAGAAATGAATCAGCGTAAGAAAATGATCTTTGACCATAAAAAGAAGAAGAAGTTCTTGTAGTTGAGTTGTGGTAAGCAAAACAATTGATATGATTGCAAAATTCGAGTGAGGAATAATGGTAACAAGTTCAGATAAATAAGCAGGAGATTGACATGTATAAAGACACATTCATGGCTTAAATATTCCTATAATATCAAATAACTATTTGATAATAAGTGTCAGCATTAATAAAGTAGTTTATTCTGATGAGTTTTATAAAATGCCCAACAATTCTTGGTTAGAAATTTGAGTGGAATTAACTCAATTCCCTTCAACTCTTAAGCCCGGTTCATACTTCCTACAAATACGAATGTAAAGTCAACTTTGACATCACATGGCTGTTTGCGCAGTGAATGTTTTGCGGGAGTTGAGCACAACTCAGCTGTTGCTAGTTATTTGTCAAGAGTTTATGACGTCAACATTTTTTATCACGTTCGCCATCACAGGAAGAATGAAAGGGCCTAACTCTTGAAGGATTGTATCGGCTTTATTGTCTGAGTAAACCAATGTAGTCCACTTTGTTTGAACTTGATTGAGGCCAATATTGAATATGTTTACTTACTTTCTTGTGCATAATGCATGTGATCCAACAATTGACATCTTGCTAGTAGGCTTATATTAAGAGCTGTAAATGATGGATATGTGTAGACAAAGCGATATAACTCAGGAATACGTAGACCATCCACATAACCCAGTGTTGTTATATCACTCATGATAGGTGTACCATGAAATGTGTATTCTCCTTCGATAGTCTGAGCTATGCTTTTCAGTAGCTGTCAATAAATCAAACAAAGTTTTCAATAATATTCTTTAAAAAAATTGATGGTCTTGAAAGAAAGGGTAGTAATAACATTTTACTACTTTATCAATTGGCGAAAGTCTACTTTAAAACAACTCAGAATTGATCACACATTGAAATTGATTAATTTATTGTAATTAGTCACAAATACTTTAAATGAAGATTAAATGCTTTTAACACCTCAACTTAGATGAGTAGTATCCTGACAGGGTAAAGTAACTTTAACCTTTACAAGCTATCAGTAATTCAACCAGTTTGAAGTTGTAATGAATGCTTAATAACATTAACACCTCAAGTTAGTTAACTAGTGTCCTGACAGGGTATATCGTTATAAACTAACAGTAGTACAGCTGCTTTGAACCCTTTAACCTAGATCGCAGATTTTAAAAGAAGTTAAGCCCAAATCATTTATGTGTAGCCCACCCCTTATGAAGTTAGGCACTCTCATAAAAAAAACATACAAAATGAAAATAATAGTAATAGCTGTAGCCTATGATTACAGTCAGTGAGTTCAAGATTCATAACTTACTGTATTATTCAATAACTCCACAAGATCCACTCCATTAACCAGACCATTGATTAGAATATTTGGAGCAACGCTTACATCAAGACTAAACCGCTTCACTCCAGTCACTTCTTGAGTTCCTGTCTCAAGTAATAAATTGTCTGCCGAGACGACTATTCCATCTACTTTGCCTCCAGCACTGAAACAAATCAATCATGTCATTAGCACCTCTAGAATAATTTCATCATGATATTTTAGATCTCTAGTTGTGACTTGCTTGACCACATAAAATCATTTCATTTTGCCTGTTAAGAAAAATAGTTTAAGTAAGAGGCAACAATAAATTCTGTCTAAAAGTTAACTTGTACAAAGCTTGCATTATTTGTTTGCATAACCATTATTTGTTTGCATAAACATTTGTAAAATTCCCTTAAGCCCTCTCATTGATGTAGAATTTGAGGCTTGTTATAGTAGAGGTAGATATTACAAAATATTTGTGGGTGCAACGTTTATTAATCTTTTCTTGGAAGAGGTGCTGCTCAGAAAGAAGCTGGCAGTTGTTCTCAATGTTTTGACAAGTGTCAATTCAGATTTGTGATGTTCATTCACTGGGCACATAAAGTCAAAACGTTGAGAACTGAAAAAAACAGATTATGGTTTAGCCAAAGGAATAACTGTTATAATTCTCCATTAAAGTAGGATCATCATTCAGTTTTTGACAATGTAAGGCAAAATCATCAAGAAAGATACAATAAATGTCATCTGTGAAAGTTTCAGTAGAATATAGTGAGTACTCAGTGAGGAAATAACTAAGTACTTTTGTGGTTTTAATTTTAATAGCACCCCTCATTTACATTGGGTACTATTACCACAGACTCCAACTGAGGGCAGCATCCAAAGTGATCTTTGGAGATTTAAATTGTTCAACATACTTGGTCATGATTTCTAACCAATGTGGGCATTTCAGACGGAATAATGAGGCAGAATGCTTAGTACCATTACCATCTTTATATAACAAGTAAAAACAATAAGATAACGTATTTGTATAGCGTCTACTGCAGGCCAGGTCTAAGCGCTTTAAGAATAAAGTTGTAGATAGAGTTTAAGTTTGAGTTAAGAGTGATAGTGTTCTTAGATGAGAAACGGTTTAAGGTTTAGTTTGAACGATTCAACAGAAGGAACGTCCTGAGAGAAGGACTGATGGAGGAGACTTTGGGATCAAAATTAACATCCTTTCTTTTCAGGTTATTACCAATGTATGACCCATACCTTTATTGGGGATGACAGAAACAAACTACTTAATAATAATAATAATTAAAACTTATAAAGCGCCATCTATCTAAGACTAAACTTATTTGGAGGCGCATAAAACAAACAAAGAGAGTAACAAAACAAAAACAAAAATACAAATTACGAACCTTGGAAAGAAATAAGGGTACGTTGAATAAAAATGTTGAATTACATAAACGTGTTGGCAAAAATAAATGGTTAAAAACAGACAGAAAGTCAATCATAAGAAATTTTGAATAGGTGGGTTTTTAGCAGAGTTTTAAAAACGTCCAGAGACGTTGTAGCTTGGATATGTAAAGGAAGAGAGTTCCAGAGTGTGGGTGCGGATACAGTAAAAGCATGATTGCGTTGGAAGTGTTTGTTTTAGGGACAGTTAAATAAAGTTGGTTTGTAGAGCGAAGATTGCGAGTAGGTGTATATGGTGAGAGAATTTCTTTGAGATATGGAGGAGCCCTTCCATTCATAGCTTTCCATGAGGTTATTCTGAGGATGACAGAAACAAACTACTTACATGAGGTTATTCTGCAGAATGATACCGGATATTTCAATAGGAAACAGGATATTATAGTTCCCTGTTAATGTGACAGCATTGCGTTGAAATACAGATAAGTCCACTCCATCAACTTTCATTAGATTCGTCATAGTGATGGAGCCAAAGCTCACGGGACTACCAGTAAAATTCTTAATGCCTGTGATGATGTTGACTTGGTTGGTTACCACTGCATTATCTGAGAGATCTAATCCATTGATGACGCCATCAATCACTAGGTTACCTGATGAGGGAACCAGGGAAAACACAACGTCTTAATCAGGGATTTCTGAAGCATGTTATTTTGGATCGTTTTGGTTACCACTTAAAGACATTGGACACTATTGGTATTGATCAAAGACCAGTCTTCTCACTTGGTGTATGTCAACATTTGCATGAAATAACAAACCTGTGAAAATTTGAGCTCAATTGGTTGTCGAAGTTGCGAGATAATAATGAAAGAAAAAACACCCTTGTCACACGAAGTTGTTGGCTTTCAGATGCTTGATTTCCAGACCTCCAAATCTAATTCTGAGGTCACGAAACTACATTACTTCAGAGGGAGCCTTATCTCACTATCTTTTATACTATCAACAGCTCCCCATTCCTTGTTACCAAGTAAGGTTTTATGCTAATAATTGTATTGAGTAGTTACCAATAGTATCCACTGCCTTAACCATTTGCGTGCTGCGGGCGCAAATTTGCGCCCGCAACGTTTATTCCCTCACTGCTGTAGGCGCATATTTGCGCCCAACACAACGTGCTATTTGTTTGCAAACAATCAAGCTTTCTTTTGACCCTGACATCCATCCGGGTACTTTTCTATACACTTCGATACACAGAGGACATGTTACGAACGAATACGCGACAGTTTTTTATGAAAAAATCTTGTATTTTCCTGAGTGTTTCGGTCACTGTTATCACCGTCAAACAAAATGGAGTAACAATGGACGCCAAAGGCAGCATTCTGGAAGATTTTCGCGGATTCTAGCTTTGGAAAATAAGAGTCTAAGGATGTTTTGGGAGACGATAGAGATGATAATACTTGAGTGGGGTTATGTCTATTGACATTGGGCCAGATAACGGACACATATCTATGGACGATGGGGCCGAATCTGACGATAGCGATGGCAGCTTTCCTATGCAAGAAGGGAAACAGGGTAGAACTGTCCATGGTGTTGGGGACTTTTTTCGCTGTGCTTTGGAAGTGTGTACTTAATAAATTATGTACTCGAATTTAATTCTGTTTGAACTAACTGGTTGTCCGTATTATACTCTACATTTGTCTTATTTTGCATTTTGCAATAAAATAATTCCTTCACACAGAAAAATGCTTTCGAGTACAGATGTGTGTAATTTTAATGATTGTGCAAAAAGATTCCAGCGGGCAGGGAATAGTGTGTGTAATGAATGGTAGCATGCAAAGGGTTAAACAGCAGTTATAGAACTTTATTTACAGCTACGGCCTTTCCCCAAGTTGAAACTGACAACAGAAATTATTTTGTTGTTTCATTTTTTATAAAGTATGTTCTTTACACTTTATTTATCCTTGTGAAAATTTGGGTTAAATTCGTCATCGAAGTGGCAAGAAGATAAAGAAGAGAAAAAAAACACCATTCTTGAAGAAACTTGTGTGCTTTCAGATGCCTGAGAAAGGCTTCATATCTGAGAAATGCTCTATGCCTATAGTATTTCTCAGGTTCAAATATTTTAGTGATAAATTACTTCTTTCTCAAAAACTATGTTACTTCAGAGGGAGCCATTTCTCACAATGTTTGTTATACTGTTGTTACCAAGTAAGCTTTTATGCTCACAATTATTTTGAGTAAATACCCAGTGTCCAGTGCCTGTAAACCATGTGTAATTAATCCAAAAGTTATTGTTTGTGGTCGTCCACAGAATGGAATGTACAAAAACTGAGTTGCAATATTGCAAAACTGAACTCACCAAGTGTTGTATTGGCTGCAAAGGTCTTGACTCCTAAGATCTGATTCTCTCTTCCATCAATCCAAACAGATTGAGCAAAGATTTCTAAATCGACACCATTTAAGTCTCCATCCAGTATGATAGTCTGTGTTATTAATGAAGCTTGGCATGCTATCCTGAGAGTATCTACAAAGGTTTTATTTCCAGTCACTGTTTGTGGGAGCGTTAAGCTCATGTAGGTTTGCTCCAACTCTTTCAGATTAATGCCATCCAAGGTACCATTGTAAGTTACATTCTATATAGACAAAGACAAACGGGGAAATAAAATGTAAATTATTTAATTTGGTTAAATTCTCATTGAGTAAAGATAAAAGTGCAGTTGTTCAGACAACTCAGTTAACAAATGTGATGTGATCAAGCTGAATGAGTCATTTATCGTAAATACTAGTATGGAGAAACAAGCTAAAACAAGCAAACTGGGGTGAACTTTTGTTAAATTGAAATGCCAAAATATATCTTATTTTATGTTGGGCAACCTCCTCTCCTCCCTAATTAATAACATCAAGAGGGGGTTAAAATTAGCATTGAAAGGAAATGTGAGATGTAGTTTCAATAAACAACTTGACTTTAAACTCCCTTTATCTTAGTTTCATTCACAGCTTTTTAACAGGTTTTTTTAACAGTTTTAAAAAATAGATAATGTAAAAAAGAAAAATTTAAAATAAATAAAAACCTGGGTCGACAAGCAACGCATTATGCTTGATTGTATCACAAATCTTGCATGCATTTTGAAATGTAGTAGTCATCTATCATTAAGGCATTGAAACAGTACGTTGCCAGGGGTGGTTGGAGGGGGGGGGGCGAGTGGAGGTTACAATGATGAAATCACCCATTATTTTCATTGCAAAGATTTACCAGCTAGGATTGAGTGTTAACATAAATATTTCAGATATTGGACAGGGCCTCAGAAACTTGTGGAAATTGAAGTTGAAATTTCACACTAACCACTTAGTATTTCTGTTTTTCAAAGCATTAAATTTTCTCTCCCTGAGTTAGAAAATATAAAAACTACTTACATCAAGGACATATATATCATCTAATGTTCCATTTCCATACACAGTCTGTTGAGTGACTCCATCTTTCTTAGTAAGCAGTGCATTAGCTTCAAGGTATCGTACATCTACTGTATCCACTAGAATATCAGCTGTTAGATTCTGCTCTAAGGTTATCCCACCTACAACAACACACAAAACAAGCACATTTACAAGCATTTGTATACCTATATATTTGGTTTTTTTTGTAACACCATGTGTGTATCTACTTGCTAGGTAGATCAACACATTGGTGAGACAAGTTTCCAAAAGAACGTTTTTAGTAGATACACACATGGTGTTACCGCAAACCAAGTACCGTAGATATTGATACCTCACCATGCAATGCCTCAAATCCCACATTTGTATCCCACAACATACAGCTCATACATGTAGCAGCTAAATGAACTACTTTGATATCAAGTTAATGTTCCTAATGTTGGTTGGTAACAAATTGTTCATAATTATGAGCTGTCTAGTACTGGTCTTGGCATTGCTGCTCTTTGCAGAGCCCAATTCCATAAAGCAGGTATTAAAAGCACAAAAGCTTGCCAAGGATAGTGAACTCCTGCTTTCCAAAAATAGTTACCAGACAAACAATTGTATGTTTGCATTGCTGTAAATGGTACCCCACTTTTTGCTTAGCAAAGAAATTTCCTTAGCAGAATTTTCTGCTATTAGCTTTATGAAATTAAGCCCTGATGGGATGTAAAGGTGGAGACCTTGTGTGAATGAACTAAGTACGCTTATAGGTGGACCCATGTGTCTATGGCATTATGGCATCCTGCAAACCCATACAAGGTGCTCAATGGCGATCTCACAATTCAAACATAACTTTGCAAATTGATGTGGAAATAATGAATACTTTGATACATGTAGCGATAAAGTACTGTACATGTGTTATTGTTATTGTTATTATTAAGAAGTGAAATGCCTTTACTTACTTGCAAATGTTGTGTAGCCAAACAAAACGGTTGTTTCATTATGTCTGGCAGCTACTGCATTCAGATCATCCAGGGAGACTCCATTTAATAAGAGGGCAATCATTGTCTCCTGACCCGTCAAAGTTCCAATGAACACTTTCTCACCAGTTATGGTTTGGAACTAAATAAAACACAAATTACACACTCAGGTTATGCATTGACCATTCGGGAAAGAAACCTAAATATTAGCATCTTAAATATAAAGATTTGCGTTAGCACCATGTGAATATTCATTTGAGTAGTGCTGGTTCTGAAAATAACGACTCAACATTTTGAATAGTATGCTCTGATTGCCTTCAGGAGAATCCTGAAGACGATCAGTGCATACTGATTGAATATTAGTGAAAATGAAGAGTGAAGGAGATACAATATAAATGCACGCAATCAGACCGGACAAGATTTGATGGTAATCTATTATAAACAAGAACTGCTAAGCTTTTATTGACAATCATTTTAAGCCTGGTAGGCCTTAATGTCCTAATTTAAAAACGCTGTTGTTTAATTAATGTGATATATAGAGGCTGGGCAAGCTGCCCCTTCATTTTATATATGGCAAGCTGCCAAGTAATCTGGACCGGGTGTATTTATGATGGAGGTAGAACATGATACTAATAATATTGCATCTTCTTGTGTTGTATTAAAACTGGCCCAAAAGTCAAGTAATGATTTTGCTATTATGTTTTTTGGGGGTGTAGCTTGAGAATTATCTAATCAAAGGGAAACTCACATCTGAAACTCGCAGAACAAAATCTTCCATTTTAAAACCGTCTATGAATCCATCAATAGTTATATTAGGTCCGGAAATAATGTCAGAAAACTGCAGATTGCCTGTTGAATAAATCAGAACAAAAGAAATAAATACATCATTATTATTACATCTTGGTATGTCACACACATTTGTTCCGTCCTTTTTAATCCGTGTAGCCCAATCAGTACCTCTGTTAGCACAAATGTTCAACTCATTAACCATAATATTTTGACTATGTAAGCTTAAATCCCTAGCAACTTAGCAAGCCGTGTTCCTGTCCTTTATTCAGGGAATGTCACTTACCATTGTAAGTACTATTTGTCGTTAGCAATACACCATTCAGCTCCTTATCAACAATGTGGTCATTTATTGTCATAGCAACAGTGAGATCATCCTGGAAGTGAAGACTCTGAGTGAAATGAACACTGCCCTCAATTGTTTGAGTGAGAAACTGTTTAACAACCTGTTCGTTGAATGTTGGTATATGAACACTATCCACATGATCTGAAGTGTCAAGAGATAATATCAAAATATTAGAATATAATTAAGGGCTGTTTTCAAACTGAAAGGTGAGCTACAGACCTGTTACATAATGGTAATAAATAATGGCTGAGTTTGTGCAGTGTGTTCTTGGCCCGAGTGCCCTGTTCTCATGCCAGAATGATGAGAACACGTCCCCAAAACAATACACTCGGTGCTCGGAACAAGATCACACACCACCTTTCAGCAGGGATCAGCCGAGAAAAACACTGTACAAAATGGCACTACATCATCATCGTTCAGGTATTTGGAGAATCTTGGTGTGTGACGCTGTGCGGCTGCACCTCCGATATCTCTCCCGTTTTTAGTATTTTTAAAATGAATCCAACCGCATGTGGTTGCATTTAAAAATGAACCTTACCTAACCAATAATCCCTGCCTGACCTTCCCCCATCTCTCTGCCCCTCTGGCCCCTGATCAGGTGCTTTAAGTACATTTGGCTCTTTCATATTCAACATGATGAGCAGCAAGTTTATGAGAAGTTCTTACACTTACCAAGTGCATCTAGATTTGGTATCTGCACTATCCCGGTAAAAACTTTGGCTCCAGTAATAAGTGTCTCATTCACATTGGTATAAACAGCGTCGTCAGCAACGACTGACAAGTCAAAACCATTGGTGTAGTTTACAACGATGATTTTCCCAATCACTGTCAATCCGTTTAGAAACGTCTTTGTGCCTGTCACGTACTGGATTCCTGCAAAATGAAGAGACACTATCAATTTGTCTCAAAACTAGCTCAAATAAAGTAAAAAAAAAAACCCTGACAACTGTTGTTTGATTTTGAAATTGTTATTAAAACAGAAATTGAGAAAATATAATAAGCTGTTCAAACTGCTTACCAAACAAAACGACCTATGGTGTAAATGCAAAAAAAAGTTAATGGCCTGACATTTCAAGTCTTTCTCGGAGGGTAAATGACCAAATGAAACAGAAATTAAATAAATTATACATTTCTCCTTTCTCTTCATATCAAATGATTTAAGATCAGATTCATTCTTGAAGATGAATGATCACAGAGATTTCTTCCTTATGATCATTACAACTAATAATAACAATGAAGTCTTATAAAGTGCACAAATCCACCAAAAGGTGGTCTTTAAGGCACTGTAACAAAGGAAGAGCAAAACAAAAGGGGAAGGGACCCAAGGATAATTTAGTTATTAGGACCTTAATGCTATTGGTGAGTGTTTTTAGAGAGGTTTTTTGAATGAACGAAGAGTTATACAGCTTTTATTGTGAAGGGGTAACTGATTCCAGAGATGTGGTGCTGCAACTGAAAATGAATCCGTCTCCCCAGGTACGATGAGACTTTACTTCTTGAGGAATATTTATTCCGAATCGAATGTTGAGCATATCTAGAATGTACAATGGTGCTTGCCCATTGAGTGCTTTGAAAACAATCAGCATCAGCCACTATCAAATCAATTCAAAGAAACTATTACAAATCTTAAATTATAAATCATGAGTGTCGGGGTTTGAATCCTACCCGGAGTAATATGCATGTGATTTTTTAAAAGTAACGAATATACAGTGCTTACACATCGATGTAAAACAGAGCTTAGGAAAGTACCGAGTATACAGTGCTTACACATCGATGTATAACCAAAATTATTATTATTCATGAAGTTCACCACTTACCGTCTGCATTTATCTTGAGTGTATTTGCATCGATGGCTCGTACATCATCACCATTGAGTAATCCAGAGAGTGTTATGAAGCCAATGGTGATATCTTGAGCAATTACAGCATTGATGAATGTTGTATTCAGCTTCACATACGATGCATTGAAGATTGTTACAATGTCAGTAATCAACACACCTGAAAAAAACACATTTATGTTATGAAACACTCTTCATCAGCAATAATAGTGACTTTGTTTGTTTAGATGATCTTTCCGCCAAGGAATCTTGACAAATTCCCATATATAAACACCTGTGATTTATATGAACAGTACAAATCAAGAAATTGTGATTTAGTACTAGACAACAATACTTGTAACTCTTGTCATTGTGAATCAGCAGTTAGCTTGGGGGATTCAAACCTACAACCTTGTAATTGTAAGTCATACTTTCTAGGTCTACTGCTGTCTAACCACTGGACCACAGTGACTTTGTTTGTTTCGATAATCCTTCCGTCAAGATAACTCTGCAAACTCTCACAAGGGGATATCAACAACAAAGTGACAACAGCCAAACTCTCCTACACACACATTGATTTAAAGTTTATGATTTTGAACAGTACAAATCAAGAAATTGTGATTTGGTAACTAGGCGCATTACTTGTAAGCCTAGTCATTGTGAAACAGCGGTTAGCTTGGGGGATTAGAACCTACAACCTTATAATGCAAGTCCTGCAGTATAACTACTGGACCACAGTGACTTTAGATGTCATCTCTGTACATTGTGTTTACTAATGAGTATAATCCTTACTGTATAATGTGACCAACAAGTTGAGTGTCATTGGTTCCAATCCCACTGGAGTGATATGCCTGTGATTGTTTTCACAGAGCTTGGGAAGTACACAGTATACAATACTGATTTTTGGGGTTGAACAAAGAATTGACTAGAGTGGGATTCGAACCAACGACCTCCGGATTAACGTGCCGGCGCTCTACCAACTGAGCTATCTAGCCCTATATTGGCGGTGTCCCTATTTTGTCAATATCTTTGTTCAGGGGTGCCAGTCAGAAGCCATACAACCGTTAACTGCCGTGTAGCCAGGGATCACACCCAAATTACGATACAACCTGGGAAGGGGCAGCTAGGGGATCACCTTAAGGGGATGCGACTTTTTGTTACAGATATCAATATAAACCATAAGGGAAACTGACTGGGTAAATTTGTAAATGATTTTTGGGGTTGAACAAAGAATTGACTTTGTTCAACCCCAAAAATCATTTACAAATTTACCCAGTCAGTTTCCCTTGTGGTTTATATTGATATCAGTATACAATACTTACACACATCAGTGTAAGGGGAAAACCAAAATGAACACTCTTTATCCCTTTAGATCAATGCAGTACCCACTGTTAAAATATAGGATTCAAACTGCTTCTAGCAACCGGGCAATGCCGGTTGTCCAGTTGGTAAGACACTTCTCTTGAAATGCAATAGGTGTGAGGTCGAATCTCATCCCAGTAATGTGAGTGTGATTATTTTTCACAAAGCTTGGAAAGTTTAGTGCTAATAATACACATCGGTGTATGGGTAAAACAAACATGAATATTCTTTATCCCAGATGCAAATTTAACTTCTAGTAGATATTAAGTGTCGATTGTTTTTTATTAAGGGGGCAGCTGATGAAGAACAAAAAGGAAACAAATTAAGGCTGTGACTTACCGTCAATCATTTCTGATTGAATGTCCAAGTTTTCTTTCATAATGACATCATTCCAGAAGGTAACATTTCCCTCAATAATAAGAAGCTTTCCAGGAATAGTTCTTATTACTTCTTGGAGGTAATAAGACATGTTGATGCTATTGACGATCAATGCTTCTACATCTTCAGTTGAACTCACATCTGATGAGAAGATCTTAAGTCCATTGATGGAGTCCGTCCTGCCTTGGATAACAAAAGCCTCAATGTTTCTCTCTGTCCCAAATGTATGTTGTCCATTAGTGATGAGAGGACCGGCCATCTAGGAGAAAAACAACAACAGCAAATAAAATAGCTTTGAGTTGTGTTGATAATAACAATGATTTATTACAGAAACTTGTATTAATATGTTGCTTCTTCTTCTGCACCTTTTTGCTATCCCGTCTTTCATTTTCATCAGTAGAAATGTCAGGCCCTGGTGATGAGACCAGTCATAAACTTTCATCCCAAAAAGGGCATTGTTAAAAAAAAACATAAAACAACGGGCCTGAAGTCCAGTGTAAAATTTGAGCCCTTTTGATGAGACCAGTCATAACTTTTCAGGGCATTGTTCATTGAACATAGTTAAAGCTGGTCGCAATGTATCACAACAATTAAGTTGGAAGACTGTAAAAAATTAGCCCAATAAGTGATAGTTTGATTACCGTGGTTTGAGAAGCCAAAAGAGTTACATTCCCATTGAATACAAGGACTCCATCTTCCTCCAATAGTCTCAATGCATTAGATTCATAACTTGTTATGTTAATTCCATTCACAAATCCATCCACTAAGAGATCTTGCTGAAAAGTCACATCAGAGGCAAAGGTCTTATCACCTAAAACAGAAAGATACACATGTTAGGTTAAATCAAGAACACTGTAGTAATTATTAATGTCAGAGACTGAATAACTATTCTGATTCTAGTGTACTATACTCCGACGAACAACGTAGAAACTGGACGTGATCCTGTCTGGATTTGGGAAAGTTTCTGGTCTCTCTGAATATTCAGGAAATACATAATAGATCAATCAATCAATCAGTAAAATTATAAGACGCCAAACCCAACAGTCGTTGCTCATAGCGCCATACAGTAGGCTTTTGAAAAAAGATGAGATTTAAGCAAAGTTTTGAACTTTGCTAATGAAGTAGATTGCCTGAAGTTCTGAGGAAGATGATTCCACATCCTTGGTACTGCGATAGAAAATACACGATCCCCCAACTGTGTTTAGTTCTTTGTATGTGAAAAATTGATGTGTGGGAACAGGAATGCAGATTTCTGACAGGTTCTTTGCTAGACAATAAGTCAATGAGATATGAAGGGGCTGAGGCGTTGAGGCAGCGGAACACAAGTAGGAGGATCAACTGGTAGCCAGTGAAGACTATCCAGGATTGGTGGTGCGAAACTATGACAATTAACAGCGAAATTATGAGCTTAATGTTGAAGAAATGCGACAGAAGAGAAATGGCTGCAAGTACAACACACAATGTAAAAAAACATGATTGGTCTGTTGTTCTATTTACAACTCTATGAACGAGAAAGGAGCAGTCACTACAACACTATCACTGGCAATGAAGCTAAATAATAAATCAATTACTTCAATATCTTCCTACCTGTTATGACTTGATTACCATCTACATTAACAGCCTCCGCTACTATAGATGGTATATCAACCCCATCCACTAAACCATCTACCGTTGAGGATCCATCAAGAATAAGACCATCGGAAAATATTATAGCTCCCTCTACAGTTTGATCAACGCCATTTGTAAGAAGCACTTCTAGGCCTGTACCCCCTCCTGAAAAATTATTAAAAAAATTAATTATTATTTAGGTCAAATTGCATCCATGGTATCCTTGAACAACAATAAATAACAAGAGTTTCATCAGCCAAAAAAATACATTCTCACATTCAACTTTGTTTGAGTTTCTAGAAACGGTGGAAAGCATTAACATCTGAAAAAAGGGCATTTTAAAGTATTGGGGTATGCACCTTCAGTTTTTGTATTTGTTCTTAATAGGCAAAATTTCAAGTACACCTAAGATGCAAACCTGTCATGGTTTGCTACAAAATATTAATAATATATTTGGTTTGCGGTAACACCAAGTGTGTATCTGCTTGCCAGGTAGGTTTTGTTTACTGAACAACTTGTCTTGCTTTATAACTGTCCTGCTTTTTTACTACGACCCGGATGCAAGGTACAAAATTGGCCGGGACTACTACTTTTAGCTTTAGTGGATCAAGGCAACTTCTTGTTATTGGTCATCATCGTCAAGAGTGTCAGAATATTATCTAAACCCCCCTTTTTGTATAAAAGAAGAGTCTGCAAAACTTTATTTTCCTTGTGTAAGCCCAGTAGTTAAGTAGTCCATTGTGTAGCCCATTAGCTCAGTAGTTCTTTGAAACTAATAATCACCCATTATAAGTTTCTAAGAAAACCACAAGGTATGCAGCACGCAGGTTTTTTTTTACTTTTAGATTTGAATTACTTTTCCTGTTAGATTTCAATGTATGCTTAGTCAGCAAATTTGCTTTTTGGGGTTGTCATGCTTGAAGGGAAGTTTCAAACTCACAATAGTTGCTAGGGTCTGGCATTGACAACAGTCGTGCACTACTGGATCAAGTTGAAGTATAGTAAGAGTGAGAGTGGGAAAGTGGGCAGATGATTTTCGAATCAAGATTAAGAAGACGTGAGATTGATCATGCCTCTAGAATGTTGTCATCGGGTGTAGCAGCAGACGTAATTTTGGACAGTGACATTTTTGAAGACATTACTTTTGTAACGGTGTATATGTTGAAGGCAATACCGAGTTGTAATTGTCTATATTGTAAGAAGTTCTTCAGGGCCAGTGTTGTTGCCGCTGTACAGTATAAGATACAACATGATGAAGAAATCATGGTTCCGAGTTCCGAGCTAAGAGTTATAACCGAGTTCTGGTCTGGAAATTCATTCTGAGAAAGGCTTGAGAGAGAGAGACGAGAAGGCCGATTTCCCAAAGACCAAATCGATTGAAGAGGCCAAGGGCGTGGCAAGTGAGCGGCCTTGACTACCCTCACCTACACTTAAAGGCAGTGTTAAGAGCCAGCACCCAACATGGTGAACCAAGATCGTCAAGATTGCTATATTTACTTTGATGGCTTACTAGTTGTATATGTATGGTTAGCCACTGAACTGGTTGGAAGTCCTCAACTAATAATTTTATTGTGATTGTACATAAAATTGTGACGACTTGAAAGTATTGATCAACTGAATTGAATGAAAGTCTTCACTGAAAAGTAGTCTTGAAACTGTACATACACTTGTGAAACTCAACTGAATTTGATACTAAGAATGTTTGTAAATATAAATGATTGTAAATATTAATGTGCACAGAATTGTAAATAAGAATACTATGAAAATAAATATATATACACTGTTCTTCTTGCACCAATGAAAGGAAATAAACTAGACAATTCAGTTTAGTTTGTTTCCTTTCATTGTTGCAAGAAGAACAGTGTATATAAATAGACACACATGTCCGGGTATAGGCAACGCTAGTCAGTAAAACTGAGAAATATCCTGACAAAGAGATTGATGGAAATATTGAGAGTACATTAAAAACAAAAGTTGTTGGAATTATAATTAATACCTGTAGCTGCGATGCCATCAATGCTTCCTTGTACAATGATGTCTTCTACACTCATATCATCATTAATAACCCAATGGCCGGTTAATACAGCTGGTGTGGCTGAGTTTGCTACCAGTATATCTGTAGGAATGTTGATACCATCTACAAGACCATCCACAGTCACATCACCAGATATAGATACCTCGCTAGTAAAAGTGTAATTCCCTGTCAATTACAAAAACAGTCAATCAATTATTAATATCAATTTTTAAATACTGACTTTGTTTCATAAAGCCTGATTCATACTCCCTGTGCTTGCGAATGCGATGCTCATTTTGGCGTCACTTTGCTGTTTTCACAGTGAATATTTTGCAGGAGTTCAGCACATTGTATTGCATTTGCATATCCGGGAGAGTAATCGGGCTTAACTGCAACTTGGGGGTCCACTATGTTTCCTTTTTGACTCACTTGTTAGAATGCATCTTTCTTGACAATTATTTGTGTATAAAACTTACTATTGATTTATTATCAATGTGGACAGTAATGATTTGATGTGTTTCTTATGAGTCTGGTTGAGCTTCTGCAATTTGTTCAATGTACAATTAATCATTAGGAAAGGGTTGAAATGCTGCAGAATGTCAACCTGTTTAAGATATTGTACCTGTTATTTTTTGGTAGCCAGTGTCTCTCAAAACAGTTTGATTTAAGACCGATATATCCACTCCATCTATGGTCCGTTCCTCCCCCATTAAAACACCTTGCTCAGGTACTAAATCACCGGTAAATGTCTTGTTTCCTGCAAACATGAGTTGAAAAGACGTCAGTCATCATAATAATAACAATAATATAAATAATGACACCATTTATAGAGCGCTTTACACGTATGTTTTTAAGCGCTATAATCAGACTAATCAGATTGATGGGTTTTAAGTTAGATTTAAACTATCCAATGAAAGTGCCACTTGAATGTGGGTGGGTAGCTTGTTCCAAAGTGTTGTAACTATGACTGAGACAGCACAATTGCCATAGCGTGTCATGGTGCAGGGTCCCGGGAATGCTGGAAGCGGTGGAAGAAGAGCTAAGGCGTTGGGTAGATGATGAAAGAGATCTTGGAGATATACTTAGGCCAAATTGTCAACAACTTTAACACCACTCTCCTCAATATTCACCATCATCATCCACTTAAAAAAATTCTTTACTGCTGGTGACACTTATAATAATACCAATATGTTTTAATATTGCACTTCCAATATTAATAACCCTAGTCACTGGGCCATTTATTTTATTCCATAAAACCACCTCAGCTCCCTGGGGGAGTATACAGCCTGTGCTAAAATGATGCGCTTCTAAGCTAAATCAATCACAAGAACCATGTCTGCCCTCGTAGGCTCCCATTTACCACTGGGTGGAGAGAAGCAATTATAGCCCAGGAACACAATTGTCACTACTGGGACTCAAAATCCACACTCAAAATCCACACTCTGCTGAACAGAAACACTGCATGGCCACCACACCCCGTCACACACTTGATCAAGTACACAGCCTGATTGTTCTTAAAGATGGAAATTTGCATCAAGGAAACATAATATTAATTTTGGGTTTTACAAATATAATTATACACTGATGTGAGCGCTGTATACTCCGTACTTTCCCGAGCTCTGTGAACAAATTTCACATACATATTACTCGGGTGGGATTCGTTGCAGTACCAGCTGCTAAATATAGGAATCGTACTGTCTCTAATTACTGCTCAAGAATTGCAAAGGTCAATGGGTCCAAATCCCACCCGAGTAATATGCCAAACTCACACTCTGCTGAACAAAAACACAACAGCTTGAGTTCAGTGTTCTTATCCGCTCAGCCACTACACCTCGACACACAACAACCCACTCGATCAAGTTCACAGTGTAATTGTTTTTATTACCAATACTAACAACTTACCCGTTATATTGAAATCACCAATAGTTAACACAGCATCTTGATAAAGAGCTGATACATCACAGCCATCTACCAGCCCATCCACTTCCACATCGTTGCTAAATGTAACATACCCAGTTACATTCAGATCAGTCTGGATAGTCTGTGCCCCATACGTCAGAAGAAGATTATCCTCAGATACCCTGACTCCATCAATGGATTGCATTGCATCTAGATTACCTTTATTAATAGACAGAATCCAGTTACATGACTGATGAATCACAGTTTACAAATCACAGTTCCATATCTCATATTTTGCTCTCAAAAAGCCTTCTTTTTGAGAGGTTCATACCCCCAGGGGCTTATCAAAGCGTTTGAATAAATGGTTGACTGTGGTGCAATTGCTGCTGATCAGACCTGGGGTCGATTTCACAAAGAGTTAGGACTCGTCTTATCTCGAGTTATGACGAGTTACTCATCCTAACTTGGGATTAATCTTAAGGTCTGCATGCTACAGTGCAGGGTTGGGACTCGTCCCAAGTCCTAAGATTAGTCTTAAGTTAGGAAGAGTTTTGTGAAATCGGCGGCAGGAACACTTGGCATTACACAACACATGAGACCAACAGCTTTACTTCCCATCCGAAGGACGAAGCATCATGGTTAAGTGCCTGCTTAAGGACACAGGTGTCACAACTGGGACTCGAACACACATCCTGCTGATCAAAAACACCAGAGCTTGTGTCTGGTTAACAATTCAATAGTAATAACCACAACAAGCCATGTGTCTTCATTAAGAATTATTTCACATAAACCTGATCTTGTTGTCCTCAATGCGATACAATTTCATCAGTTTTTGGTTGTGGAAAATCTGCTTTGGTTATTTCATTAGAACACAGAAGCTAAAATACCAAATACCTTTGACTTGAAGTGATGCTTGGAAGTGTTTACTGCCTGTAATTGTATGATTACCAGTGAGTGTTACTATTGATGATGTCTGAATAGAATCTAGTGTTCCTGATATTGCCAGGTCTTCTACCACAGTCAGGTTACCAGCTATACTAAATCCAACATTCACAACCTGTAGCAAGCAAAAGATAAACACTAATTCAAACTGCAAATATATTGCAACCACTGATGTGTTATTTGGGGGTTGAACCACAAAAGCCATTTCAAGCAATACAAAAACGGTTTATGCATTATCTAACACTGTCCAATTTCATAAAGCTTCTAAGCAGAAAATACTGCTTGATAAAAGTCTTTGCTAAGCAAAAACTGAGTGGGGCACAGTCACAGCAGTGTAAACTTCATTTAGTTTTGGCTAGTAAGCTGTTTCTGTTAAGCAATACTTTTCTGTGCTTAGCAAGTTTTTTGTACTTACAGGCTTTATGAAATTAGGCCCATTATGGTAAACTAAGTGGAACTAGGTGCATTGTATCTAAGGTGTTGCTGGTAGCTATTTTGGCAAGTACGATTAACACAGTATGGGAGTCGAGAGATGATAAGGCCTTTGTACTTCGCTCTTGAATGGGCACAGCAAGATTCCTCTGGTAAGGGTGTTTCTATAAGGAAAATGTAAGTTGGTATTGGATCTTTGCAAAGGGCATCACAGCAAAAAACAGGGCACCAAGGCAATGGGATACTTTTGTGGACACAAGGTGGTAGCAGACTAACCAGGTAACTCCATTGTTCTTGGTAATGTGTGCATGCTCAGAACTACATGAACAATGGAAATTTACCTGGTGTGCTGCCACCTAGCGTTCCAACCCGTTGCTGTTGGTACCGTGGGATATTTTAAGACCTGGTGGATTGCTTACCTGATCTCTGTCTTTGTACCATGTGTTAGTCGTCAAATCAGTTAGATTCACATCTGTATTGATGATATCACTCCCTGTAGATACAGTCTCAGCTTCAAGGACAGATACATCTAATTCAAGAAATGTTTTACGACCTGCAAAACAAGAGAGTCACAACAGTTGATTCAAGATGGATTAGGTTGGACAACCAAACAATAATAAAACAATCCAAGTCGAATTTTCTTGTAGGGCAAACTAGTTGAAATGTACCCCTGGTAGGATGCTGTCTCAATTGCACTTGACTGAGGAGTTGAACCTTGGATGTTATGCTGCATTGTTGAATGTGGTAAAGTGGTATATTTCCTCGCCTTCCACCTCTAGGACCCTGGTTCGAATCCAAACGCGGGCAATATGTGGATTGGGTTTTCAGTTACCGTAAACAACCATACCTGACGGCTTGGGTTATCCCAGGAATAATCTATAGGGTTTTCCTCCCACATCTTAAATTGAAATAATTTCTTCAATTGTCTTCTCTCTTCTCGTTTCGCTCTATTAACAGTTTTGAGAATGTATATCCAGATCGAAATGTTGATAACAACGCACTGGTCAACACCTCCAGAGTTTTTTACATGGTGTAGTCATAGAATTAATGACTTATGAAACAACACATTGGACATCATCATATTGCTTACCTGTAATGATTTGCACAGGACCAGTTTTCCTGACTGCTCCTTTGAGTTTATCTTCCATGGCTTGGAGAGAAGCTAACATCTGTGTCTGGTTTGATACAATGTCAGCAAGCTCCACTTTTTCTCCATCATCTAAAATCAGTCCCTTTTGAGTGTCAACTATCACAAAGGAGATATAGGATAGTAAATTAATAATAATAATAATAAGACATTCTTATACAGTGCATTTCAGTTCTTGGAGAACTCTCAATGCGCTTTACAAACAAAATATAATATATTTATTTATTATTTATTATTTATTTATTTATTTATCTATTTATTTATTTGTTTAGGCTGTAAAAAATATCAACACACAGCAACAAAAACTAGAAATGTGCACAAACATTAGGAAAACATTAATAGACATACCAAAAAAACAAAAAGAAAACAGAAGACTAGAGATTGCCCAAAAGCGAACCAAAGGAGCAATCCTTTTAGGTATACAAATAAGTCAAACAAGCAATCAAAAAGGAGAGCACTTTAGAAATAAAAATGTATCAAAACTTTGGCAAGAGGGTTTTTAAAAATCGCAAAATACAAGTGTAATCTACAAATAAACTTAACAATTAAATATTACAAACAAGATTAGCGAACAGGTTTGAGGTGTATTTTGAAGAGGTCAAGGTTCATCTGAGAATGGAGGGTAGCAGGAAGAGAATCCAAAGGGTGCGCTGAGAGCAAAAGTTATTTTACCATCTGTGTAGTAGATAGCTTCGCCAGTATATCAACAATTCATATGAGATTAAAGCACCTGGTCTCATGCTTAGACTGAGAAGTGTTGAGAAGTAATACACTAATTACACTCAGCCAACATCAGGATATAAAAAGGGGAACATGTTTGGAATGATTTTATAGGGTTATGGCTTCACAATCCTCAAATTATCTATTCCTTTAAGAAAACATTTCTTGTTGACATTGATGTGTTCAGTAGTTTCTCTGAGAACCATCTCACCATAATGTGAACTAAATCAAACAGATAGATAAATCTATTGTTAATTGATTAGTTGGATTGACGGAACTTACTGCTTCTAGCCACTAGAGTATTAACAGTCACATTATTCTTGAATGTCTTGTTGCCGGTAATATACTGCACCTCTGTAGAGTTGATGTAAACAAGATTAGTGGAATTCTCCACAGTTCCATTCAGTTCAGCAGCCAAACTGTAAAAAACAAAACCAATAATTTAAGAGTAGAATCGCTCACAACTCTACAAACTATATTTCTCCACATTCCATAGAGAAATAGTCATCAAATATAAATTTTGCAAAACCATTTAAATTCATTTCCAATAGCTTTAAAGACCTAGAAATACCAGTGGCTTCTTAAATAGCGCTCAGGTCCATCACTCAGTGATGCTCCAACATTGTTACCCCTGAACACTGGGCCATTTTATTACATTCCTTAAACCATGTAGGCTCCCTTGGGAGTATACAATCTGTGCTGCCAAATATGTTGCACACTAAGCTAAATCAATCAGAAAAAACATCTCTGCCCTCACAGGTACCCATTTATACCCTTGGGTAAAGGGAAGCAATTATGTGTCATGACCTGTGCGCCTTAACAATTTTTGCAGAACTAAATGTCTTAATGATTGTTAACTTTTATGTTCTCCTGACCAATTCAGAACCGACTCCACGGTAGTAAAGTTAATCACGATCCTATAAGCTAAAGTAGTAGTCCCATGCCTATTTTCTAAACCATCCGCCAAGGTAATAGTTAAAAAGCAGGACAGTTCTTTTCAGAACAGAGAAGTCTCCTGAACCCCGAACATCTACTCCGCGGTAGTAAAATAAAGCAAGACAGTTCTCTAAGAACAAACTCTACCTGGCAAGTAGACACATGGTGTAACCACAAACCAAATATACAATGATACCTCACCATGCAATGCCTCAAATCCTATATATGAAAGAAATGTAGTTTTTAAATCAAGAAAGTGAATGAATTCTGCTCACCTCGCAATTTTTTCTTTTAACTTGAGGCATGATGCATTAACAGCTTCATGTAAATCTTCCACTGGAGAATTCACGGTGAAATTCAACTTAATGATATTAGCATTGTAAGTAGAATTATCAGCTAGACCTAGAAGCATCTGATCGCCGTCTATGAATGAGATGAAACTGTGGATTCTTCCTGGATTGAAGGAACTAGCGATAGATACAGAAGACTCCTCAAATATCCATCCATTATAAACATAAAAACTGATTCCGCTGTCACTGGCTAAGGCTAGGGTACGCAGGGTACCACTTGGATTAGTAATGGCATGCCATTGATGGGCACCAGTTGTGACTATGGCTTGAAATGGAACAAACTCGTTGTGGAAGTACTTGTAGATAATGGATTGGCTTGCACCAGCTGTGAACAAAAACACCACATTTCATTATTTAGTTTAAATCCATTGATTTGGGGTTGAACAAAGAAACATTTACTAGATTGGGACGCGAACCAATGGCATCTGGATTAACGTGCTGGCACTCTACCAACTGAGCTATCTAGTAACTATTTATCTGAAGCAGTTGTTTTTGATGACCAACTGTTGGATCCTGTGCTGACAGCATTTCCAGAACTCTGAGCCACATAGCCTTTCCCGAAGGGAAACTATGTTGACTTTAGATGAGTACACTTTCATGAATGTGGAAACTAAAGATGACTAGAGCACGCTAGTCGAAACATTGAGACCAACTCACTCCACAGCAGTGAAGTTAATAAAGATCCACTAAAACTTGGGGTCGAAATCTCAACCGATTTTCTACCTTCTGCCCAGGGAGTACCTAAAAAGCAGGACAGTTCTTTTTAAAACTGAGAAGTATCCCGATATCCGAAAATCTACTTGGCGGCAGTAAAAATATACGAAAGACAGTTCTCTAAAGAACCAATCCTACCTAGCAAGTACATGATGCAACCGCAAACAAATTGATACCTCACCATGCATTGCCTTAAGTCCCATGTATGAATGTGGAAACTGCTTTACAACTTTGCAAATTACAATATTAAATACTTACCTAACCCACTTGCTACAGCCAAGAAATGATCTTGTTCTCTAGATTGTCCAAGGTAGAAGTGTTCCCAATCTACTGCCTCACTCACACTAATATCCTTATGTATCAAACGACAAATAAACATGTAAAGAGAAGTAAGAAATCTTTTACTTTATAGTGACTGGTGATGCAGTCAAATAAATTATCAAACATCTATTCAACTTTTTGTTTGACGTCCATAACATGTCTTGACAAGGGAACTTTCTTGTTGATAGCAGGGATAATAATCAATACCTGTGACTTTCAAACACATAGAAAACTTTCTTGTTGATAACGGGGATTGTAATCAATACCTGATATCTTTCAAAAACAAGGGGAACTTTCTTGTTGATAACAGGGAGTGTAATCAATACCCGATATCTTTCAAACACAAGAGAAACTTTTTTGTTGATAACAGTGATTATAATCAATACCCGATATCTTTCAAACACAAGGGAAACTTTCTTGTTGATAGCAGTGATTATAGTCAATACCCGATATCTTTCAAACACAGGGGAAACTTTCTTGTTGATAACAGTGATTATAATCAATACCTGATATCTTTCAAAGACTTCCAGATGAGGATTAAAGTGTAGTAGATGGGAATCTGAGCGATTAGCCAGACCAACAAAGATTTGACTAAACACTGTAAAGGGAAATACATCAACTGCGTCTCCTGTGATGAAGGTTGAAATCATATCCAAATGACCTCCTGTGTAACAAAACCAACAAGGAAAGGAATAATTCAGTCGGAAATATTCAGCAAGCAACTTTTAATTACAAGTTTGTTCCGTTCTACAACATCATTCAACAGGAATGTTCATTAAAACTTCAGTAAATATTTTCAGAGATGTTAAATTTGTATTGGGGATAAAGAGTATTAGTTGTGTAAAGTAATAAGTATAAAGTGCTAACACACATAGGTGTAAGGGTAAAAACAAAAGTAATAATAAACTTGTTGTGGTGAATATAGACTTACCTTCCCATTTGTACAATGCTGATAATTTGTGCTCAAATCCTTCAGTAACAGTTTCAACAAAAGCACCGGCAAAAATGACATAAGCAGTATCTTCAGTAATGAAGGCTTCTGGCTTGGTGGGATCAGTCGTTGTGATTCTTTGGATGTACCCAAAGTTTTGAGTTGAATTATCAAACTGGTATACCACTGTTCCAGTCGGTAAGCCAGTAGTATCTACAGAACAAAAAATGGAAAGATTAAAGAAGGATCAAGGATTAAGACAATCCTCTAGAGACTCTGGCTAATTGTGGGGAGGAACTAAAATATTGTACAGCAAAATCAATGAAACTGTTTCTTACTGATTGCGAGTCAATATAATAACAGCTTCCTTTTAAAGTGTCTTATCAATGTCCAGATGGTTTAGATTAAGCACCATATTGACAGGTACATGTTCTAGTAGATCAAGCCTTACAACTTCGCTCTTGAAGGGGCACAGCAGCTTTGCTTTGGTATAGGGGCCCCTTTATGAGGAATGTGTAAACTTGTATAAAACTTTGCAGTTTTCTCTGCTCTGATAAGAGGCACTTCTATGAGAAATTGTCAACTGTGCTATAACTTTGCAAAGGACACAAGTAAGAGGCCTCGTAGATGCTTTAGTTTGTTGTGAGTAGTGCTTCTACCTTCTGAGGATGAGATCAAGATTTAATTACCTGAATTGCTCCGCTCAGGTAAGGGGTACCTTTATGAGGAAAGTGTCAACTTGTTTTGTAACTTTGCAAAGGGCACCACAGCAACAGCTGTGGGTGTCGTGGGTTAACTAGAGACCTGGTTGATATTTTAGTTTATTAACAGTTTATTAAACAATCCTTTCTACTCTCCGAGGATATGACGAATGCAGGAAATGGATACAGATCCATCACATCAAGATCTTTATACCTGAGTTGCTCTCCATAACAATCAGAATAGTTTTCTCTTCTATTTGGAAGATTGTCAAGTCTTGTACATCCGCTGTGTCCAGAGTCTGCAATAAATTAGCTTCTTCATTCTGTTGGTAAAGAGATATCAAAGGGTATTCTTTCAATAGATACCCATGGAGGTAGAATGATATACCCTAGTTAGTTTAGACAGTCATGTTGGTTGAAAGGTAATCACACAACCGTTTCAACTGGTTTTAAAAAGCTAAATAGCTGATTAAGACCTAACTAGAGCTGTCAAAAGGTTTGGCACTCAATAGCCATTCATGTGTTGGCACACTAGTTTACTAATTTATGCCTAAAGCAATCAATACATACCGATACTCACTGTCAAATCTATTTAGCTTTTGAGCAACTATTAAGCAATTGTTGTGCGTTGCATGCAATTTGAAATCTTGCGAAATGGAACCTGCAAACGAGTTCTACAGTTTTTCATACATGAATTTAGGCTTTTTAAAACAAATTTGCATTTATGAATGGGAATACTAGAGAAGGCAACCTTGTAGATTACAATTATCGCAACACTACTTACATGATAATGGTAAAGGAATGTCTGTTCGTGAATTGAGTTAACCGAGGCTGCTACTATGTAATGATGATCATTATGAGTGAAGTAAGCGATGTCGATACAATCAGGAATCGTCAGATGATCTAAGTCCTCTACATCAATTAACTGATAGTACTCTGAAAATAAATGGAAATAAATATATAACATAATATTAATTACATAATAATTAATAACATAAATATGATTGTTCATTTTTTCATATCGAAAAATTGGGGAAATTGTTATTTTTTGTTATACATTATGTGTAACAACAGGAACTAACAACAATACAAGCTCATAAAAAATAAGGTTTATCGCAAATAGCAAAAAATCAAGAGAGGGCGCTGTTGAACCCACACAAAGATATAGGCCATTGTGGTTGACAACATACACCGCGATAGCAAATGCCCCATCTGCCTACCCATAATGCATTGCAGTTCTGATTCGCGATAAACCTTGTCCTTGGTAGTTGGTAAAATGTCAGCATTTTTCAGACTATTTCTCCAACATTTTGATTACTTCAGAAATTCAGTGACATTTCCAAAAAGCCTTGCAATAAGGTTTATCGCGAATAGCAAAATATCAAGAGAGGGCGCTGTTGAACGCACACAAAGGTATAGGCGTTGCGTGCGTGAATCGTTGAAACTGCATAGAAAACGCCCACCATTCCTTCCCACAATGCATTGTGTTTCTGAATCGCGATAAACCTTATTGCATTGATTGGTCAACATGCTAATTAAATTGCAATAATGAACTGAACTGAAGTGACACTGACAGTGACAGTCACACACAGTGAGTGGTGACAGTGTCAGTGACACTGACTGACACTGACAGAGACAAAAATCATCAATCATTCATAATCGTAAACTATTCCCTAGCTAGCTAGCTAGCTCGCTCGAGTTTCTTTTTTATCTTCATTCAGTTCAGCATGTTCAGTGTTCCTATCCTATCCTACGTACGACGGTCACTCATCACTGACGGCCTACTTAGTACTTTCTAAAAAAATTAATTAATAGAACATTTTTAAAACTGCACATAACAATAACATAGATAGGTTAAAACAGCAGATGACTGATGACAATGATTACCTGATGTATTTCCTTCCTCCATGGTTAATATTATTATAGTAACACATTAATTCGTAAAGAAACGATGTTTTCAAGTTAAAAACAGAGACAAAAACACTAAAAACAGCAGACGACAAACACGGCACACTCTCTTAGCTCTGCGCATCAGCGCCATGAGCATGCGCAGACGTAAATGGAAGATCGCAGATTTGTAAGTGTGCAGTTTTAGTTTGAATATAATTTTAATACTTATATCTTTAATATCTTTAAAATACTAAAAATGAATGTTATTTATAAAATTTAGTCAAACAAATGAAACAAATAATTACTTTTTTAAACGAATTAAAAAAACATATTTTATTCTTAGTGAGCAGGGTGCATCCAGAAATCCAGAAAAGAAAATGGCGGCGCCCATGTGGCATGAATTCGGTTTCAAAACAAGAAGTAAAAAACGTGTATTACAGGGGTGGCTGTAGTCGGACAGCATTAAAACATCTTTCCTTTGGTTAAAATGAATTCAAAAGAGATGATCGAGCTTCAAATATCTGAGGTTGATATGTTGCAAAGTATGTTTCCGGACGAGTTTTGTGTTGACGATCCGAGTGCCATTTCTGAAGCACGCCGTATCGTGGACGGCGAGGACAGTGAACATCAATGTGAAGTTGCTTTATTGCCACAGATAACCTTCACAATTAAAATTAAGATTGACACACCAGAGGTCAGTATCGAATGTTAAATAAAAAAGATTTGACAAGTGACAGAGAATGATGAGATAGTTTTTCTTGGGGACTTGGTTGGTAGCCGACATTTAATTTCTTTTGAATTAAATAAATAACAATTACATTACCCTTACAATTACAGAGTTTTATTTTAGTTCTAACTTTTCTAATTTTATTGTTCTATTTATAATTTTAATAAAAATAATATTTACAACAAATATTCAATTTTTATAGAGCGATTTTTCACACCCAAATGATATATGGTCATCCTAACCTAGTTCAGTTATTATTAAGTAGGATTTGAAACTTTGCATGGTGGAAATATGATACCATGTAATGACTATCTCTAATGAGTTGGGGTGGTTCTGAAAAGAACCGTTGGTTTCAACTCAACGTTTTGATCAGTAAGCTCTGATCGTCTTCTGGAGAAAGCTATTCTCAGTTATTATTGTTGTTGATGTTATTGTTAGGCATGACATTAGCATGTACTGTAGTACTATTGAGGAACCCAAATTGCAGGGATTTTCAACAGTTGTTGCATAGCTCAGTGGCCTAAGCTTACCAACTGACACATTCAACTTTGGAATCCCTACTGCAGTCGTTTTGGGGTTGGATTTCATCCCTCAAAATTATATTGAAATCAAAACATTCTGTTTGAATTAATAACACTGTCACTAACAGTTTTCTCCACCATTTTCTTTTTCTGATTGTGACTCCCGAGGATTTGTTTAGTAAAAGGAACTAAAAGATGTGACTGCTTTACGTTCTGACACCCCTTGTGCCCACAAGCCTATGTTCTTTTACTATTATTTTGTTTCATGGACCAGGGCAGGACATTGAGAAAACAATAATAATAACTGTTAATGTATGTTTTGTTCTACAGTGTAATGTTCAAGTAATTTGCGAACTTCCTCAGACCTATCCAAAGGATACCCCAGAAGTATTAGTCCGATCAGATGCTCCTCCATTTTCACGTCAAGAACAGAAAAGGTTGAATGATGACTTGGCAGAGCATATATTGAGTCTTGATCGTGGAGAGTTAGTCATCGGGGAGGCTGTTCAGTGGATTCAAGACAACTTCTGTAAATATGTGGCAACTGTTTCACCATCTTCATGTGAAGACAATAACCTTCCTCATACCACAACCCCAAAGCGTACAAAAGAAGAAGACACATTTACAAGACTTTGGATTCATAGTCATCACATCTACAGCAAGATTAAGAGACGACTTATTTTAGACTGGGGTTCAGAGTTTCCTGTTACTGGATTTTGCCTTCCGGGTAAGCCAGGCATCATTTGTATTGAGGGTGAAAAATGCTATGCGGAAGAGTTCTGGAGTCTCCTTCGAAAGATGACCTGGAAAAAGATTTCTTGCAAACATCGTGAAGATTTTCCTCTTCGAGATGAGAAAGGACAATTAAAAGTACTTAAACTTTTCAATGGATTTGATGAAAAAGCTTTTTCAGTTCGAGGTGGAAGAGATTATCACATGGATCTTGGACTATTTTTTCAGTTTCTTGAGCAGCATGAATGTGGATCAGTGTTTAAGATATTACTTGGTGTTGATGGCAAAGTTTCATCAAAGACAAACTAAGTTTATACTCACCAATATATGCCTCACTCAAGCTGGAAGAAATAGATCTTCTTTTTCGAGATGGTGTCTCTTCCAATTTGTACATTTCTTTTGTTCTCTGAAGTTTCTGCTGCAGCATCTGATCAATAATTTGTTGTGTTTTTTCCATAACATCAACTTTGGTTGCAGCTGGGAATAGGTCTTAGTGAAGAAAAGGAAAATATACTTTTTATTTTGTGTAATTCTAGAAATTGTTATAAATGATAGAATTTGTATTATGATATCAACTGAACTTACTAAAACAATTACAAATTATCTACTTTGGTTTGGCTGGGAATAGGTCTTAGTAAAGAACAAAAATATGCTGTCGTTTTTATATTGTAATGTATTATCATAACAATTGACTTTACTTTCAAAACAGATAACATTCTAGAGATAAATTTTTGCTCCTGCCCAGAACCTATTCAGAATAAGAATACTTTTCAGAACAAAAAATGTGTTTTCTTTCTTTTTGATAAACCAGCCAAAAGATTATGTTTTAGTCATTGTGATTGAAAAATGGGTGTTGTGATGCAGCATAACACTCAAGCCTATATCCAATCCAATTCAAGTCAACATTTTTTGCATACTCTTCCCCAAAATATTACATATAGCTAAGCAAGATAATAAGCAGAGAGGATGGAGGGAAAACAGTTAATCTATGTAAACCAAAATAAACAGATATGAGGTTGTCAGATTTATAGACTAATTAAAGATAAAGTTGAGAAACCTTTGCGGATGTTATCCATAAGTGAAGGTTGTCTGACAGGTACACCTCTGTGATGAGGTTGAGTTGCAGCTGAAAAAACTCCTCTTGTTCCAGGCAAAGCAGAAATACCAAGCAAGATTATCAGGGTTATAGATGGGGGCTTCATTGTGGGTGCAGAAAATCTATCAAAATGACAAATTGTAAAGAATTCATGAAATGCAATAACTATTGATGATCTATCAGATGAACTTATTTTGAATAACAAATCATTGTTGAATAAATAAAAATAAAATAAAAAACACGTGACAAATGTAGAGAGTTAATTTAACAGAGTTCAGGTTTAAGAATTCATGAAATGCAGTAACTATTTACGATCTATCAGATGAACTTATATTTGTTTATGAACAAATCATTGTTATAAATAAAGTAGCAAAATGGTAATGTATGATTGAAATCTTGAAAGTCAGTTTTGGGTTCATTCAGTCAAAGTGAGGAACTGCCATTATGCAGAAATAAGGCACTTTCAATTTGTCAGAGGTTTAAACAAATTAAACTGGTTAGTTCAACCAACCAACCTGTTTAACATCGTAAGTAAATATCTAAGAACTTACTCTTCCCGATGGTGGATCTGTAGAAACGAAAAGGAACACGATAGGATCTAGAAACTAAACATGTTCTCTGGACGTAAAACAGATGACTACTGTTAGCTCCTGTGCCACGATCTCTAATAACGCCCTGATTGTAGTAGCTCGTTTGCTTCTGTCTGTGGCTGCCGTTCCTTTTTCTTCTGTCTGCTCTTTCTTCCGTGAAATAAAGGTGTAATTGATCAGCATTCCTAGCATTCCAGATTTGGTGGTATGGGGGGGGGGGGGGGGGGAGGTACAGGGAATTCTCGGTGCATTGAGATCGCTGCTTGCTCTCGGGATTTAACAAAACATTTTCTTTGCGGGGAAGATTAAGCCCGTGAATAATTGTCGGAGGTAATTTTGCGCGCCAGATTTTTTTTTTGCCAGCTGGCCTAGAAAACTTTTAACGCAATTATTTAGTTGTTTTCCTTGCATGGTTCAACCATGTATAACTATTGTTGAAAATGTTGGCCATTGTTCTCCAAAACTTTTGGCTTATTATGAAAATGGAAGAAGTACCAAACTTTGCCAGTTATACTGCAGAAAATAAAACAACAATTTTACTTTAGTCGCTCTAGTATCATCTAACTTGGGCATCAGAAAATAACAAGACCCGGATAAAGAACTTTGAAACAAAAAATCAATAATATGTCACCCAAACGCCGAGATGGAGTTGCACCTTGCACTCGGTTATTTATATCCGGGTGAATGTAAAAATCATACAAAATATGCTTAGCCAGAACTTTTGAATTAGCGACAGTTACAAATATTCTAAGTCGGTACTTCCAGCCAGAGAGTCAGCTAAGAGCAGACTTTTCGCGTAATATTAGACTTAATTATAAGTCTGAGATCACGTTGTTATTTGTTTTGCATCCAGCAATCTGTAGTTTCTGCTCAAAGGTTGACCAACAAGAGGGCGCTGTTCCGAAAAAATACTGATTGACTACCACCCAAAACCAGGATCACAGACTAGAAACCGAGTCTACAGGTTCGCCTGCTGCGTAAAAACGGGCGACGAGTTTTCTCATTGGTTTGTGTTTGTTAAGCTACATAAATGTAGATTTTTTTCCACTTTTGTGTAGATGAGTTGCTTGTTTAATTCTGAAAGTATTTGAAACAAACAAAAATAAATGATCGTTGATGAACAAAATAAACAAATAAAGGTAGCAAGTCTCTGATTTTGCGTCCTTTGTGCATGATGAAGGTCGTTGAATAACGCGCGAAACTGTAACGTCATACTTGTGGTGTGGTACCCCGAACGAATTAATTGGGGATTATCACTTGGTACTTTGAGATTTTGCAAAGGTGCCCGACTATTGCAGAAGAGAACAAATATGGCGGTCGAGGAACTTCTGAAAGAGCTGTTTTTTAACCCAATAAACCTCGCATTACTATCTGTATGTGGGTTTTTGGTTTATAAAATATTCGCAGGAAGTAGAAGAAAACCTGACCCACCGAGAGAACCGACACTCGCACGTATGAAAAAGAAAGATTTCACGCTACAAGATCTCAAACAGTATGACGGTTTGGGTGAAGATAAACGAGTTCTTGTTGCAGTGAATGGCAAAGTTTTTGATGTCACCCGAGGAAAGAGATTTTACGGACCAGGTAAAGTAAACCAAAAATATATCATGGCTAATGACTAGATGCTTGCTTGGGGTCCCATTGCTTGTACCAATTAGTGGACGTATCCTAGTGGACTACTTTACTTACTTGAGTATCGGTCAACGTATCGGTCAACCAGTTTACAATTACATGAATGATTGTACACAAAAAAAACTTTTTTTTGCAATTCGGTGTCAATTGACAAAAATTGTAAATGAATGATTTGATCATCATGATTCATGTTTATAACAACAAATACATTCTCTTAGAAATGGTGTATGCCTAGGATTGGAGGTAGAAATATAAACCTAATGCACCCAGCCAGGCCAATGAGTCACACTCACTGATTGTTTTATTGATAATAATTATAAAGCTTGCTTTATTAAAACTTAGATACAAGTCTAATAAATAATGCCTGAATTGTAATGGTAGTTGCAGTAGAATAATCGATCATCCTCCCGCGTCGCTGTTGGGAGGAGATGGCATGGATGATTGAGGGTTACGATGATTGCAACTGAATTAAAGTATGTTTATGTGGGCCTATTGATTGTATACTATTTTAGTTTTTACTATACACATTTTCCCCTTCAGTTTGCCTACAGTACAAACAATACTGTAACACTAACAATTTCTTTTAAACAGGTTATATCATGAGATGATTGACACGGGTATATACATCATGTACTTAAAATAGTGTTTGTAATTGTCAGAGTTTGTTTGCGCTCAAAACTTGCATGGTTGTGATTCTCTTGGAGAATATCGTAAGGACATGTGTAGGACAGATTGGTTTGATGTGTAAAGAAAATCAAAACTTGCATACCCAAATTGAAAAGCGTATTTTTTGTATTACTTTGACACGGTTTTGTTTGGCATTTTACTTTCTTCTCATCATGGCCTTAAAATTACCATACGTTTTAGCTTCAAGGTTAACACAATATGTACACAGTCAAATTTACTTACTTCCAAGGCTTACATAACATTAACCAGAAACTTGCCCTTATATTTAAATTTTTATCTGCACTTTGTGTGGATTTCAGATTAGTAGTTCAATGTACAAATCCTTGACAAAGTTGTGTAAATATTGGCTTAAAAGAGTTTCAACAAAGAAACACAAAGCTCTCAAACTGCATATTGCATTTTATTATTGCAACATGTCAGACATACATGTACTCAGACTGCATTAACAAATTATTAATATGACCAGTTATTAACATAAAATGAATTCTGTTCTCAATGATTACTCATTAGGAACATGTAGGTTGGAATTTAAAACTGGACAAATCCAGGTTGTCAATTTCACATTTTGCTTGTTATCTCTGTTACTAGCTTGTGAATTTGATTTGTCGAATAAATCACACGATTTGCTACAAAGAGGCAGTACGTAGTTGAGGTGAACATGAGTGATGTAATCCCATTGATCATTACACTGTTGATCATTTCCACCGCCTTGTAGTACAATAATAGAAATACCCCCAGATATGAGGTTGTAATAATGCTGGTACATGATGTAACTATATTCCTGTGTGATGTGCCATAGGGAATAAGTGGAGTGATATTTAATTTTAATGTTAATGACTGCCATTCAAGTTTGTTTGCCACTGCTGTTCACTGTTTGAATGCATAATGGTCATATGGGCAGGCAAGTTTAATGTACAACAGTCTGTGCCCAATTTAACAGAGCTGCTTAAACACAAAAATTAGCTAAGCACAAACGAAATTCCGCTTACCACAATAACATTACCAATAAAGGATAATGTTCAGAAACCAGAACTTTGAAATTCTGATGCCATAATTGTTAAAGTGCCTCACAATAAGAAGTCCTTTCTGAAACATTACAATTATTAAACAGACATTGCTCTAGAATTGCAAGGGTCGTGGGTTCGAATCCCACCCGAGTAACATGCCTGTGATATTTTTCCACGGGACTCAGGAAAGTACTGAGTATACAGTGCTAACACACATCGGTGTATGGGTAAAAAAAAAAAAAAAAAAATTAATATTCTTTATCCCCGATGCAAATTTAACATCTATTATAATTATTAAACAGTATTTTTGTATAGTGCCTACTGCCTATTTAATGTGATTCCATTTTCTGCTGTAGGTGGTCCATATGGTGTTTTTGCTGGCCATGATGCATCCCGAGCCTTAGCAACATTCTCATTGGAGAAGGATTCTTTCAAAGATGAATACGATGATCTTGCCGACCTAGATAAAGAGTCACTCGATGGTGTACGAGAATGGGAAATGCAATTCATGGGTGCGTATTAGTGTGTAGTTGAGTCATTAATCACTTTTTTGTCTGTTTAATCCATTCCTATCAGTAAATAACCTTTGTCAGTGCCCTGTTTCTGTGTGTGTTGCGACATGTGGCTACGTTATTTTCTCCCTCCATGGTTATAGACACTGGGGTCGATTTCACAAAGGTAGTCCTAACTTAGGACTAGTCCTAAGCAATGCTAAGAGATAGGACTGGTCCTAAGTTAGGACCAGTAACTCATCCTAACTTAGGACTGGTCCTATCTCTTAGCATTGCCTAGGACTAGTCCTAAGTTAAGACTACCTTTGTGAAATCCACCCCTGTTCCAGTAAATTGTGTGTACACTAGCAACTATTTCATAAGAGTCCATGGGGTCAATGCACTGCCAGCAGTAAACTTTTTATGGATTTATGCCCAATGCCTTAATCAAAGACATGTTTCTTTCAAAGACAAGCCATCTCTCCACGATGCTGGTCTGCTGAGCTTGTATGGGTGAATGATCAGTTGTTACATAACCACTTTCAAATGCTCAGACTGTGCCTCAGAAACATGACCGTTATAAAATACAAGCCATTAAAATATGTCTGTAACATACATACTGAGTTTCATTGATGAAACATGCAAAAATGTGCTCTTGGACTGGAAATAATTCCTGCAAGGGTAATGGGAAAACTATTTTTGTTTATCTTAAAGCGAACTGGGCTAAGAAGTGTTGATTGGATTTTCTCACTTGTTCAACAATGGGGAAATTTGTCAAAAATTGTTATCATGAGTAGTAAAGATTAAATATGTAAATGAGAAAGATAAGGTTGAATTAGATTCCAGTATTTGGTCATATGCTTTAATGATTCTCACTACCAATCCACAAAGATCACAAACTATGACTTTGAATCATTAACTCTTTTCTGTATTTTATTCATCAGAAAAATATGACTTTGTTGGGAAGTTATTGAAACCAGGAGATGAACCCACAGAGTATTCAGACGAAGAATCTGCTACGGACAGTGAGAAGAAGGACAACTAGGCAGGATGTAAGAATAGCCCATCCAACTGTATAATATGACAAGCTGTCATCAATGGCGGGATTTATACTCTACGTCCATCCATTACTTTGACCCATTTTTGAATGCATTTTCTGACTTAAAAGTCAGGAGTCGAAACATACATGTCTCTATGGTTTGACGGCCAGTCAGAGTGCCTGATACTCATTGAAACACAATCCAACCACCTGCTTAAAAGTTCACAAGAAATGTACATTGCATGACTGCATATCATGCCTCCATACATCTGTGCTGGTACATCAGTATTAAATACTGGTACTAGTACAAACATGGCTTTATGGTGTTTTTAATCAATCTGGAAATCCTACAAAGCTGAACATAACTGTGTAAGGATTTTTTATAAGGGTACTTTTTTTTTGGGGGGGGGACTGAAGCAAGTTCCATTTGGATCATGTGTAATGGAGAGTTCAAAGATTCTTAGGGGCTTTTTATTACTTTTAACATTTCTGAATCATCCCAAGTCTTATTTTCGCATGACTCTAATATTTACTTAACAAGGGCTTGATATTTTAGAAGATTTTCCACTGGACCACATGTCTACAGTTGAACAATTACTGAACCTGAATATTCAGATTGAAAAGCTTTTGCATTTTTTCAGTAATCCTTCAAAGTATGAGATGGGAGAAGCACTAGACTGCTGCACTTGTTTGGTTGTAGGGTTACGGCTAAAATGATGAGCCTATGAGCAGTGGTTATCTTGAGCCCTGCTTTACAAGCCTGACCAGTGGTCCAGTGGGTATTGCAAGCCCCGCTTAGCCCTTTCATGTTTGTTCCCTTTGTTAACAATCAATTAATAAAAACTGTAACTGTTAGATTGTGTCAATTGGACAGCGCTGTAGAGGCAAGAGAATATCTGCCATTGTACAGTATACAGTTGTTGCCCGCTGTGGTGGGATGGGGTCCATGGAGTTTTGTAGGCCTATAAGGGGGCAAATGGCACTAAAGGCAAAACTAGTGCCATTTGCCCAGAGAATGTACAAAGGACACGGATCCCATCACATCGTGCAACAATTGTTTTGGGGTAAAATTCAAAACACTGGACATCTTTGGTAGTTGTCAACTTGCCAACTTGCAGGTGTTGGACATTTCTCAAAAGCTGAAGCGTCTTTTTTAATTGACTCACTCAGTTTTACATTCCGAAGAATCCTATCATCCTTACAATCTCTATGGCATGAGTTCTGTTTATTACAAATGATCCCTGACCCTGACATGGAAGAATGCGACTCTGTACATTAGAGTAGAAGCTTGCGTCAAAGATTTCTAAGTATCATGGGGGAAGGGTACTATACTCACCGAGATCTTAGGGTTGATAATGAAAGGAGGAGGCTGGCATCGATGCAGAGAGATCATTAATTAAGATTGTATGAAAATGTTATAAGTTTGACCTCTTGGTGGCATCACTATAAGTCGTGTACATTGTAGCAGCTTATGCATAAAATGATTAACAGTTAACAATCAATGTATATTGCATTTAGTTCGAATTGAAACTTGTTATTAGAGACCTGTAAATATCTGATTAATTAATAAAGGGTTTTGTAAATGACATTATATATTTGGCTAGCGTTGAGCTTACAAAACTGGATGAATTCAGAAGAACTATGTGCAACCTGCATTTGATGTATGTTTGTGAAATGTTCCACAATAATCCTCTGTGTCCTACTACGTTATCGCTCTGACTGCTTAGTTGACGTTGCATTAATGTACCCAGGTTATATATTTGATAGTATGGATACATACTTTCTATATTTGAAGGGTCAGTGTCTTGATTATTTTAGTAATGGGTACCTTTGAATTGTGAAAAGATTTCAAAGTTGTTGCCGTGTGTTTAGGATTGGTAAGATTGTGATGACGCAGAATAGTCATGGTTCGTGCTATCAAATGAGGTCAGAAAGCTTTTGTTGAAGAAAAGTAAAAATTAAGGCTGTTTTTAAATAGTTTTATTTGGAAATTACAACTTTTGCAGTGAATCAATGCAGGGCTCTAGACTGTTCTGTTGCTGGAGCTGGAGCTGGATTATTAACTAAACTAGATTGTTAAAAGCAGTGCTTTGTAATTAGCTTGTATCTAAATGTTGACAATTGATTGAACTGCATAGCAAGTTCTGTGGAGATTTACTATATCATTATTTTGCCCAGTTTTTGTAATGTGATTTTTATTGTCTACAAAATGTTTCAGAAATACTAAACCCATTGTCAGAAACGACCCAAGTTTAATCTAACAACGCCATTTCTGTCTAAAATCATTTGTATCAAAATCCGTGTTAAATAAACCAAAGCAAGTCGAGGCATGTTTTATCAGTATAAAGTATTCAAGTTAATTTTTGTTCACTGGTTAATCATATCTGAAAACAAGTTCAAGATTTTGTAAAGTTTGGGGAATTTCCATCTGGAATAACAAGAATGTTTACTATGTAGAGGCTGTACATATGTTAATTGACGTCGGCAGAACGCAGTCAACGCACTTTCTTTTATTCATTTTATTTTCCAGATTTCAATTTTATTCTGAGAGCTTGATGTTTAGACAAATATGTTAGAAAAACTCACAGCTGACATTCCTTCAAGTTCAAAACTTGGAAACAAAAATTGAGTTTATGCAAATTGAACAACCATCAAGTTTCTTATTGCAGTGATGTCACACACTATAACAGTTGCATTATATTTGTTTGTTAATTAACATGCATGATAGGGCTATTGTATGCTGTAGAATAAGACACATTTATATGTACATGTACTGTCAATCATTGTAATAAATGCTCCAGTCATGCTTGGTAGACAATTTGATACACTGTTATCAATATTGAAGCACCTATGTATTTAGAGTTCAATTTCAAATCTCAATTCAACATTCATGATTTGGACATGCATCTTGCATATTATTTTACTTTCAGTCTCATGTTTCTGTTTAACGACCCATAATCAAAGACGGCCTTTGTTGGTTTGTACCTACAAGGGTAGTTAGGGTTATTAAGCAGGCTTATCTTGCTAAGCCACATTTGCCTTAATTCTGCTTAAAGCTTTGCTTATTATTTCATGTTATGCAAATCAGCTTTGTGCTGCTTTCATGATTGGTTGGAAACTTGCATCAGAGTCTCACAGTAACTCATGATGACTCTACACGCAGATTGTAAAATCAAATAGTTTAACCTGGATAATTTAGCTACCTTATACTTGTATTGGATTTCTTTTGTTGTATCTCTTGGTATTCTGTTAAAAATGTGTAACGCTACACTTAGCTTTTGTAAGCTTTCATTTCCTTTTAATTATGGACCAATTTTTGAGAGATTGGTGTCTATCCAATATGCATGAATTTGTCAATTATAATAATAACAAATTCTTAGAACAAACAACCTGGGGACATTAAATTGAGTGACTCTTTTTGTAATTGCTGATTTGTTGCTTTTCATATTGCTAAATGGAATATTGCATGTAATATTTTACACAAAAATACTGAATTGATCATAAATTTGAAGTACAGTACTTGTGTTTTCCGAAGATGTTGTACAATTTGTTCTTATTGTGTGCTCAGTATAAAGACTATAACTGCCCTCCTTTACCCTTTCTGTCCCAAGTCCCCAGCTTGCGGCCCAAAGCTTGTGGCCCTTAGTTTGCAGCCCCCAGCTTGCGGCCCCAAGCTTGTGGCCCTTAGTTTGAAGCCCCCAGCTTGTGGCCCCAAGCTTGTGGCCCTTAGTTTGCAGCCCCCAGCTTGTGGCCCTTAGTTGCAGCCCACACCTTGCGGCCCCAAGCTTGTGGCCCTTTTTAGCTTGCAGCTAAGGTATCAGACTTTAAAGCTCGCCCCAAGCTTGTGGCCATTAGCTTGCAGCCTCAAAAGCTTGTGGCCCCCAGCTTCCATTCCAAGCTTGCAGCCCCAGGCTTGTGGCCCCCAGCCAGATTGCAATATTGTCATTTAGTCCACGGTCGTTGTTTGTTTGCTAACATGGCCATTTGTGTGAACTTGATGTCATTAATATTCGAATCAGAATACATGATCCATGAAGTTAATTGTTTTAGATATATTATGTCTAAAGAAGAAAAAAGTACCCCCCCCCCCCTTTCTCTTCGCCCCTTCCTTTGATTTAGACGAATTAATGGTCAATTGAAATAGCGCCCTCTCTAGACCAAATTAGACCAGGTCCATCGTAGGTTTGGTTCCTATACTCATATAACGCATTTTCTTATAAAACAACCTATGGTATCAGACTATAAAGCTCGCCGAATGAAAGACCGCTTTGCCCGCATCGTCGAATTTTCTTGAGATTTGCCCTCAAAAAGTTGCAAGTTTTAGTGTTATTGATAAAAGTTGCTAACTGCAACAATGCCTGAACGTAAGTGTAATAACTTAGCTTGATCTGAAACTATTTTAAAACGCGTTTACTATGGTTAATGGTAGTACATTTTCGACGCCGTTTTTATACAACAAATTGATGAACCCATTTTTTTGAGTGCTCCCCCCCCCCCCCAAAAAAAAAGTCAAAGTGGTCCTATTTTTGGATAACTTTCCGTATGGCGCCACCACTTTTTCACTCATTTTTACAAAAAGGGATATCTCATTGAGGTAAATTAGATACTATATTATATCATATTGAATGAAAAAGTGGTGGCGCCATACGGAAACGTTTCCGTTATTTTTTATATGGGTTATTAAAATAAATCTTATTCTTAGATATGGGTAATTTTGTAAAAAGGATGTTGCGCGGCAAGACGAGCGCGCTGTCCGCTTACGATGCCTGCCGTTCACGCAAAGTGCACATGCACTGTCGCATACAGCCCTTCTTACAGAATGGTTTAGTCCAACTCGGTCGTGGCTTGGCAGTTCGGCAAGCGAGTAGGCTGGTGCCCGTGTGTACAGAGCGCTTGGTGACCAAGTGACCCAAAAATAAAGCGTTGAGCATAAGTAAAAAAAAACTTGCGCTGCAGCAGAAAAAAACCCAGTGAGCACCGAGCAGAAAATTGCATTTTTGAAAGGTTTTTGAATTTAACTCAACAAAAAGGCCATACAAGCATCATGAATGTATATTGAGTGTGTGTGATAAGTTTTGGGTGTGTAGTAAAAAGGAAATTTTAGTTATTGATGGCGAACGGTCGTAAAACTTTCATCTATCAACGCCGTTTTAAAAAACGTATAGCGTTAAATTAAGGAGGTCCAAAATATTAGATCCCTATAAGGCTCACATAGTTTCTAGAAGTACTATACAGTATCATATCAAATGAAAAAGTGGTAGCGCCATACAGAAACTTTTCCCTTTGATTTAATTAATAAAATTGACTCTTTTTAATTCAGGTGATAAGGATGAGCCTTTCTCCAATCCATTACCTCCGTCTGAGGCCAGACGGATGTCAGCAGAAGAGGCTGATGCATCGTAAGTAAACAAAAATGCTTCATCTAATTCTAATTCTAATTCTAATGGAAGTGTTGTGGCTGAGTGGTCAAGCTCTGCTGTATCTGACCAGCAGAGTGTGGGTTCAAGTCCCGGTCGTGACACTAGTGTCTAAAGCAAGATACTTATAAACCATGTCTTCATCATTTGGATGGGCAAAAACAGCTGTCCCTAGTGGGTCCTTTGTGGTGTTTTAAAAACTATCAACGCACATAAATTACCCCAGCAGCCGATTTCACTAAACTTTCTGCAACCTGCATATGTCTACTTGCGCAATGTTGATGGCGCAACTTGCACCTTAGCAAGTGGACTAATGCAGTTGTGTAAAGTATCGTGAAACTGGCTGTAGCCCAGTACACACTTATCGCAAAGAGAAGGGGTTAGCCCCATGGTGTCTTCCAGTGCGACTGTCTTCAATCATAAAGGCTGCACTAGAAAGGAAGAAACCACTCTCAAAAGTCCTTCATGCACATGTACATTTGAAAGGTTGATGGTAACGTTGTATATTTGCCTTTCTATCTCTATCCAGATTGACACACATGACGAATGCCGACTTCAGGAAGTTATTGATGACACCAAGGGCCACACCTGGAGAAGCGCCACCGTCTAAAATCAAACAGAATAGAGAGTAAGTAACAAAAACCCACCCAACACAAACCTTTCCAAATTCACGCATTGGTTGAGTCAATATGAATTCAAGCATTCTAGTTTAAGAAATTGACCACACACTACACAGCAGGGTGGATATGTGCGCATTACAAGTCTTACTTTTACATATAAATCCTATCTGTTTGGCTTCGATCCCCATATGTTTTGGCAAGATGCATGGTTAAAAATGGTTTAGAAACCTTACTGGATGAAAGGTTAAGATTATCAATGAATGTTTGAAAATTGAATAACAAGTTTATTTTGCTTTAATGTTCAGACTGCCACGAGACTACAATGAAGCAGATGATCCCAAAGCCTTACGTCGTAAGAAGAAGAGCTTTTATGCAAAACTCAAGAAACAAGAGATGGAGAGAGAGGCAGAATTGGCAAAGAAATATAGAAATCGGGTAAGAATCAAGATTTGTAGAGCCATTTCAGATACTGGCCTGCAAACTGGCCTGCAAACTCAAAGATACAAATGTTTGATTGAGCTTATCAACTTGTGAATTAATTTTACAATAAATTATCAGCAAAATGATGACATCTATATTCAGTTTAAGAGTTTATGAGATCAATATGTAGGATGTATATAGTGTAATATTGTTAACTCCTAACCATATTGGGATTGCATCTATACATAATACAAATGATTTGAATGGGAATAGAGATGAAATGTTTGTATTGTTTGTGTTTTGATAATTAGGCTCAGGAGCGTCGTGAGGGTAAGAATGAATCTGAAGAAACGGAGGTTGTCAGTACTACGGCCAACTATCGAGCAGTGGCTCCGGATTCACAAGCGTAAGTTGCTTTAATACTTTATTCTGTTTGCTTCCAGATAAGCAGCTATATGACATGTTGAGCTTGATGGTTCTTGTACTGTGATTGTTTTTTTTCTTTTCAACCACACCCAACAGCGCAAGCACCAATTACAGGATGGATAAAAACATTAAGTTACATAAAATAGCACAATAAAGTTATTTAAAAGAAAAACAGACATCACTTGACAGAAATTAAAATGGTGAAACGTTCTGATGATAATGATTTGATATTTCAGTGGTGACACGGCATCTAACCGACGTAAACAGTTGATTGAAGAAAGTAAATACCTTGGTGGTGATATGGAACATACTCATTTAGTGAAAGGCTTGGACTATGCATTGCTTCATAAGGTCAGTATCTGCTTAAATTCTCCGTGTCCATTGTGTTGTTTTGTGAACTTTCCTTTTTGTAAGACAATCTGTGTGTTTTTGTGTGTTTACATAATTTGTTTCGAACATTACCCTGTATTTGCCAATGGTTGAGTTGGGGTCGTTGGTTCTTCATGTTTATCCAATTTAGTATTTTGACTGCTTTGCCAATGTTGTATGACTTGTTGTTTGCTTGAGTGGAAATTAATAGATATTATAAACAAAAAAACAAAACTATCGAGGTGTATGTATACTATTTGGGGGTTTAGGCCACCCGCTTAAATCACCTTTGTTTTTGTCCAGATTTGTATTTTTTCCCCCTTATACTTCCCCTAATCCAAATATTCGCAAAACATTTTCACATGAAATTTGTTATCGATCGATCTCAGGAACTAGTCTTAAAAGACACAAACAATGCATCAAATTAAAGCCTGTGCTCTAACCTAGATCCAGAAGCAAGTTTTTTTTTAGATATTGTTATTTACACATCATTGAACCCATTTGCTAAACTGATTATGTTTACTGATGTTTTGAAATTCTTACGATGTGTTGATAAAACCTTTTTGTTTGAATAAAGGTCCGAGCAGAAATTACAACCAAGGAGAAAGAGAAGGAAGATATGATGGAAACAACGTTCCAAAGCTCCAGTAAAACACCCAAGAAAACCTATGTGTAAGTTCCTTGTTATCATATCATGAGATTATAATATAGAATCTAGATGAGGGATAATTATGTGGAAGTGCATTAGATATGTTTTTACTCATAACTTGTTTGTTGCTTTGCTTAACAGTGAACCTGAGGAAAGCTTGCAGTTCAAAACAAAACTTGGTAAGTGCATTATGAATACTTCATTGAGATCCATAAATGGATGTGAGTGACGTGTGATTGCCACTGGATGGGACACCCAGAGTCAATATTCCATATATCCTCGTATATATTACATGGGCGACATTTCTGCGGTTTTAATCAGATATCCAGTTTATTTTACAACAGAAATATTTTTGAATTTTGGGACTGTAGTTCTTTTAGACATAAACACTATTTGTATTTTAAGATATTGTTATTTGTTGCTTTTTTGCTTTTCTTCTTGATTTGTAAAAAGCACAAATGTTGCCTTAGTTATGTATTACTTGTTTTCAACTGTTTGGCATAATTTATTTTCAAACCGCAGTTGCCTTTTCTTGAGGTTCTTCCAAGAATTCATTCTTGGACATGAGTTTACAAATGCTTTTCTTTTCTCATCTCAGTTGATATTGTGTTTTCCCATCTAACCAATAATTCTTGAATGTTTTATTGACAGCTCGTAACATCTATAGAAGTTTATTCAAGACTAAAATGTCTGAGCGTAATGAGTTATTTTTACCTGGTCGGATGGCTTACAAGGTGGATCTAGAAGATGACTTTCTAGAAAGTGATATCCCAACAACAGTCATTAGAAGTAAAGCTGACTGTCCAACCATGGAGGTAAGTCAATCATATCACACTGTTTAGCAGAATCAAGTCATTCAGGATTCACAGTCATAATGGTGCATTTGATTACAGTTAATTTTGGTTTTGCCCAAGTTGCACCGATGTGTGTAAGCACTGTATACTCAGTACTTTCCTGAGTTCTGTGAACAAAATTATAGGCATATTACTGAGTACACAGTGCCTACACACATCGATGCAAGGGTAAAAACCAAAATTAGTCTTCTTTATCCCGATGCAAATTTAACATGTATTGATTACTTATCTGTTTTTAAATTTGTAATCAAACATAGAAGAAATGTCCAGGGCGGGATTTGAACCTGTGTGAGCTCTGGATTAATCTAAACCTAATGTTGGACGTCTCCATTATGATCAAATGTCTTTGTTTGCCTATTTATCAAATGTCTTTGTTTGGGGATGAAATAAACTGGCATTGTTTAAAATGCCATTGATGTTTTCGTCTTCATGTGTTCTTCAATGATCTTGGCAAGACACTCTAACCTCTGTTCTGTAATTTATTTTCAGTCTCAAACAACACTGACTACTAATGACATCGTAATCAACAAACTTACTCAGATTCTGTCTTACATGAGACAAGCACAACGAGGCAAGAAAATGAAGAAGAAGGACAAAGGTAAATATTCAAATCTCAGTCTCAGACAAACTCTTCTAGGATATTCTAGGATTCATGTGAACCTGTAGCTTAATGTAGGATTTGAAACTTTGCATGGTTGAAGTGTAACTTAGAGAAGTTTGTGGTAATACCATGTGAATATCTCTTTTTGAGTAGTGTTGGTTCTGGAAAGACGTCCTGGTTAACGACTCAATGCTTCAATATGCTCTATTCTCTACTCGCATGGTGTTACCACAAACTTCTTTTAGATACCTGTAGCTTGCTGTATCAAAGGATGCATTAACCTGCTGTATCCATCATGAAATATGCTGAATTACTAGTAGAATAATAATTTTACTTTTTACTTTTGCAGCCAAGGGAAAAGATGACAAGCTTGAGAAAGACAAAACACAAGGAACTGATGACAGGTAAAGATTATATAAACTAGGTTGAATAGGAATGTTGTCAGTAGCGCCAAGAAATACCGAGCAGTACTTTTATATGTAGCTCCTGTGGCCTGCTGCTCTGATTATTTTACTTTTAATTGTAAAATTGCTGTAGCTCCCTTTGTGTTGTGATAATAGTTTTAAAAACATACTTTAATATCCATCCATCTATCTTTCAAATAACTGGGCAGGGTAATTTTAAATTCTTTGATGACTCTATTTCTCCACAGTATTTTCGCTGATGTTGGAGAATACGTCCCAAGTTTCACCAAGACCAGACCTAGCACCAAGGAAATGAAGGAGAGAGACCGTGACAGGGAGCGTGACAAGGAGCGTGACAGAGATCGTGACAGGAACCATGACAGGAACCGTGACAGGGATCACGACAGAGATCGTGACAGGGACCATGACCGGGATAGAGACAGGCATCGAGATAGAGAAAGAGATGATGATAGAAAATCCAGGAGTTATTTTGAGCGACCCAAAGTGGATGATGAGGTAAGAGATCCAGTAGTTAGGGTTCCACTAGTACAGCTCATACATCTTATCACATAGCATCTGGTCAGGTTGGCGTAGTGGTAACTTTCCTCGCCTTCCACGTCTAGGACCCCAGTTCTAATCCAACTGGGGGCACTTTGTTGAGTAGGTTTTTAGTACCTACTTGACTGGGTGGGTGTCCCCTGGAATAATTCTCTGGGGTTTTCCTCCCACATGTAAAACCTCATTTTTAAATATATGTTAAATTGTTTTATATGATAGTTATGCCTATTTGTTGTTTGACCTTTGACACATCCCCCATCTTCACTCTTCATGTGCTGTTTACTGTGGACCGATTGGCTTGTTAAGGCCAGTGGACACTATTGGTAATTGTCAAAGACCAGTCTTCTCATTTGGTGTATCTCAACATATGCATAAAATAACAAACCTGTTAAAATTTGAGCTTGATTGGGGTTGGAGTTGCGAGATAACTATGAAAGAAAAAAATACCCTTGTCACACGAAGTTGTGTGCTTTCAGATGCTTGATTTCGAGACCTCAAATTCTAACTTTGAGGTCTTGAAATCTGTTTTTTTATAAACTAGACATCATACTCATAATGATTTATTAGATTGCTTTCCTGTTATGTAGGTCTGTATGATTGTTTTATATTTTGGGCCAAATAAATAATAATAAATAAATAATAAAATTAATAACATCTCAAGGACGGTAAATAAATGTTTTAAATGAGCTATTTCTAATAGTGTGTTTCTGTTGTAATAATTGAAGGAACTAATGTTGTTCGTTTGTTTGTTTTGTAACTAGCCTGTACCTCCACCAATGAAGAGAGGATCCAACCTGAAAGACTTTACTCAAAGCATCAATGACAAATATGGAAAGGTAGGAATATTACTGTCAGCTTGTCTGTTTAATTAAAGGAGCCCACTTCTAAACATCTGGTCATATCGAGAATCTAAATATTTACTGTGTACTGTTATTTATTTATTTTTATTGAGAGTTGTTGGTCAAGACTGTCCTGAGCTAACATCAGGCTGGCGTTTATAACCGGTTCATTTTAAACGACTGAGAATATTTCTATTCCCCCACGACCAGTTGCCAATCAATCGAGGGTACTCCCTGGCTCTCACCGGTTCATTTTAAACGACTGAGAATATTTCTATTCCCCCACGACCAGTTGCCAATCCATCGAGGGTACTCCCCGGCTCTCACCGGTATCCATTTGTACTCCTGGGTGGAGATAAGCGATTATGATAAAGTACCTTGCTCAAGAAAACAAGTGTTGCGACTGACCAGGCTAGGATTGTGAATTACAGAACTCTAGTCCATCGCTCTACACCATTCTGCCATGACACCCCTGAGAGTTATTCAATTGTTTAACATTATATTTGATTAAAGGTTCAGCCAAGGACAGAGGAGCGGTTTGCTGGGACTCTTACTGCTGTTGATATGGCAGCATCACAAGCTAAGGATAAAGAACGAGGGTGAGCAAGGATTCATTATAAATATATCATTAAACAAGCTTCTGTAACTGGGTGTTTTTTCATTATTATTGTTGGTCTCATAAGTACATTTTATCTATCTACCATCTTTATGTTAATACCTTTTTAGCATAAATTGTACGAGAAGTTCTGCAAGGGTCTCGTGTTATCATTTATGGGTTGTATTTCCTAACTTTTAAACAAATTGTTGTGTTTATTTTGCTGTAGTTTACCCTTTTAATCATTCTCCTTTTGCTGTTGGTTTTTATTTAAATGTTTCTTGATTATGTTGCTAGCACTTGTTTACATTTTATGGACTGTGTGCAATATGTAGGCCTACATAGTATGTATTGTATTGCTAAAATTTGTGAGTGTTTTCTATCTGTAATAATATATGTTGTAGCTGATTTTTGTATAGAAATTTGAGGCCTTGCATAGACATTATATAAATGTTTTTATTATTATAAATCAATCAACTATTTTTTATTATAACTAAATCCGCTGTGACTTCTACATGAAACAAAAACTATGTGATTTAAATGGCTACACACAGTATGTACATAGCCTACTGCTGGAATGTGTATGTTAGCCCTGAGATGGCAAGAGTTTGTTTCAATGTTGTTTTATTTCTTGTATTTACAGCATAGCTCTAAAAGGTGATGACAGAAAGCGATCTAAAGGATCTAAGCAAGACATTGTTGATGGTTATGCAGAGTGCTACCCAGGGTAAGGATAGGATTTTGAGAATCCCATTCAAGATTACAATTGTAATAGACCCCCTTGCATGTGACGGAACACTCTCAAAGAATGCCCTCTATGAGGCCAAAAAGCACCCTCACTAAGGTTGAAGGAGGCAACTGTTCTTTGTGTTACACAAAGGTTCTATTCTCATGAAGCGATTCTGATGATGACTAGCCAGCCAGCCGTCAGTTTCACCAAACTCTTCCTAACTTAGGATTAATCTTAGGACTTAGGACGAGTAAAGTTCCGTATTCAAATACGTAGGACGCATTGAACCCATCCTAAGTTAGGACGGGTTACTCATCCTAACTCGAGTTAGGATTCATTCTAGCATTTCGTGAAATCGGCTGCTGGAGCCCCTACCTGGTGAATGATAGGCAGTGTACTTGAATTCATAAAGTCACAGGTTCCAATCCAACCTTGGGCGGTTTAACTGACATTCTGTAATAACTAATACACGTAATGTGTTAAGGGGGTTTGAGGCATTGCGTTGTGAAGTATCAATATATTATTTGGTTTGTTGGAACACCTTGTGTTTATCTTCTTGCTAAGTAGATTATGTTTTTTGGAGCACTCGTCTAGCTTTTTTTATATTCTACTACTACTGCAGAGTAGATTTTTTTTGAATTGGGGAGACTCCTTTACTAATAATGTGTTGTTGGTTTATGTAGGTTTGCAGAGACTGCTGATGCTCTAGATGATTCTGACGATGAAGTGGATTATACTAAAATGGATCTGGTAAGCCTATTCAAACTTAAGCTTCAATGTTAAGTTGTCTGATCCCAAAATGGATTACACTAAAATGGATCTGGTAAAAAGATTACTCAAACTAAACCTTCAATGTTTAGTTTTCTTATCCCAAAATGGATTTCACTAAAAAGGATCTTTTAAGACTATTCAAACTAAAGCTTTTTCTGAAGAGGAGCAGAGTATACTGTTTGAAGTGTCGATACCAAAATGGTTCTTTCCAGAGCCAACACTCACACAAAAGAGATTTACACATTGTTGTACCCACAAGTTCAATATTTATTTATAGTTTGTTCTTATTTCTCCACACCATGCAAAGCTTCAAACAATACGTTTTCTGATCCCTGGTTGTATAATTTGACGTCATGTTATAATTGTATGTGTTTATACTGTATTTGGGCGCTGCTAAGATTTAGATGGTCTAGCACTACACTTTACAACGTGTTGATATTCTTGCAGGGTAACAAGAAAGGTCCAGTTGGCAGATGGGATTTTGACACACAGGAGGAGTATAGTACGTATATGAACAACAAGGAGGCATTGCCAAAGTAAGTTGGTTACTTTCATTACAATATAGGTAAAGTTCACGCAAGGATAAATGGTTAACGAGTGGTTGTTTAGTGACGTACGTAAGGCATGCATACAGAGGTTAAATTGTGACCGGCGACCGGCAACTTAACGTACATTATCATTTTGTTTTAACTGGTCCACTCTGCACTGTGCTTTGAAACCGGCTATTGGTAACCAGCTTTGCGACCATGCCAGGTCAGTTGGTTCCAAATAGTGGACTAGCGTAGACTGACTAGACAGAGTTCAGGCAAACTTAGTCAAAACTATGGTCTACGATAGTCCTTGGCAAAGTAAGTTAATTGCTTTCATAACATTATTGTATTGTAATAAAATTATGGTAGTAACTTGTAACAGCATGGATTTATTACAGAGTTTTTTTCAAGCCCTGGGCCCAATTTCATGGCTCTGCTTACCACGAAATTTGGTGCTTGCTATCACCATTTCCCGCTTAACTGTGCAAGAGCCAAATTTCTCTGCTAGCTGTGTAAGCGTGCCTAGAAACGTAGAGTACGCATGCACACAAACAAAACTTCCCTGCTAACCCATGAAATACGCTTGACATAAGCGTGGACTTCCCTGTTTCTGTAAGCACCGATTCTTTGCTTATGGTGAGCAGAGCCATAAAATTGGGTCCAGGACTCTCAAAGCACCCTTGTTCCTTTGGCTGTGATTATTCCTAAAACCATGTCAACTCCTTGTGAGTATGCTGCACCAGCAGCCACATGGGCAGTCAGGTTGCGCTTACTATTGGAGCTTTTAAAAAAGCGGCTGGTTTTAAAGGCAGTGGACACTATTGGTAATTACTCAAAATAATTATTAGCATAAAACCTTTCTTGATTATGAGTAATGGGGAGAGGTTTATAGTATAAAACATTGTGAGAAACAGCTCCCTCTGAAGTGACGTAGTTTTCAAGAAAGAAGTAATTTTCCACAAATTTGTTTTCGAGACCTCAGATTTAGAATTTGAGGTCTTGAAATCAAGCATCTGAAAGCACACAACTTGGTGTGACAAGGGTGTTTTTTCTTTCATTATTATCCTGCAAATTCGACGACCAATATTGAGCTCAAATTTTCACAGGTTTGTTATTTTATGCATATGTTGAGTAACACCAAGTGAGAAGACTGGTCTTTGACAATTACCAATAGTGATGAGTGTCTTTAACATTTAAACTATGATAGGTAGGTTCATATTGAACTTGTTGTGTACATCAGGTTTCCATTTAGAAAAATTCCTTCAAAAAATGTCAAGGAATCTGAATGGTGGAAGGAATTTCCATTAGTGAGTGCATCACCGCTGATCCGTCGTCCAGTACTTAAGCAGAATGCAGCATCAGAGTCCAGCATTCTCCAGAAGACGATCAGAGCATACTGATCGAAACGTCGAGTTAATCCAACGGTTCTTTTCAGAACCACCCCAACTCATTTAGAGATTGTTATTACATGTACATGGTGTTACCGCAAACTCTTCTGTATCTTATTTCCACCATGCAAAGTTTCAAATCCTACATATTAGTGAGCTAATTAATTCTTTAGATGCTGTATAATTTATTTATTTGTATATATATATATATATATTTTTTTTTTGGGGGGGGGGGTTCCTTACATAAATTTGTAAATAACATGTTAACATTCAAAATGACAGCTTCAATGGTTAAATACGTTTTATTTGTTTTTTCCTAAAGAGCGGCCTTCCAGTTTGGCATAAAGATGTCAGAAGGACGAAAGACAAGACGAACATTTGGTGAAAAGAATGAGAAAGCAGAGTTGGATAGAGAATGGCAGCAGATTAGCCAGGTATGTATACAGGATACAGATGAAATATCACTTGATCATTTCATGAAGAATTGCATCAGGTTAGTTTGGTATGTGTGCAGATGTATCAAGTAGAATTAATATGCTTAATGTTAATAATTGCATGAGATATATATATTTGTACGAAAAATTCTTACATGGTTTATTTTAATCTTGCAGATTATTTCTAAGAGAAAGACTGGTGCAGAAGGAGGGTAAGTCAACAAGTTCAGACAAATAATTCATTGATTTAATTTAGGTTTTGTTTTTATTTGGATGATGTGTTCAGAGGTGCGTTTTGGCGATCCTAACCAATAACTGTTCAGAAATTGACCACGATTAACCAATGGCCAACATTTCAACCGAAACAGTTATTGGATACGAGTGCCAAAAATGTACCCAAAGCTGAAGTAGCCTTTAATCAGGGCGCACTCGGCACCCCCAGATGTCACGCAGGAAAAAAGACCAGCGCGAGCGACGAAGCGCCTTCAGCAACCTGTTATCTAATCAATTATTTATATATTGTGCACCTTCTATGTGTTGACTTCAGAACATGATTTTTTAGTGCACCCTTATGTGTGTGTGGGTCATGGAGCGTGCACGCTGCGTGTGATCAATGGTTATTATGTCTTCTTATTGGCCAACAACTCGTTACGCTCATGCATTATGCATTACATTTCCCCGACCAAAATCTGTGGCAAAAAGTGAAGAAAAGCTTAAGGCCCCAAAACGAGTTGCTAAAGGCACTTCGAGGCTTCGCCGCTCGCGCTGGTCTTTTTTCGTGCGTGATATCCAGGGTCCTGCTTGACATCTGTGCTGTGTGCGCCTTGACTAAAGGCTAAGGCAGAGGCTGTTAGGCTGATATGTTGATTGTTTTATCATTACAGTGGATCAAAGCGCCCCAAGTACTGAAGATTCTCACCAATCATGGAAAGAATTTTTGTATCTACTGGACATCAGGTGGTTGTGTATAATCCAGAAAGAATTTGAGTTTAAGAGACATTTTAATAACAACTTGATTTGATTGCCACATGGATAGTTTAATGTTACTGGATCTACATTTGGAGGAGCTTTTGTTCACGAGTCAGTTTTACATGTAGTTATTTATGTTACGTAAGGATTTCACAGATGTGTTGAATTTGTTGAATCAGTCTGTTATGTTTCTACATAACATTGGCACAATCTTTTATCAACACAAAAGCTCCAAGAATAGCAAGTTCTTTTGATCAATTACTCTGTTGAGTGTATAAAGTCGGCATCAGGCTCACATCAGGCCAAATTTCATACAGATGCTTAAACATAAAAAGTACCTAGGCACAGCAAACAAGGTTACCAGTCAAAGCACAATGGCACCTGTACAACTTGTGACTGGTATCCTGCTCATTTTTGCTTAGCAGACAATTGTTAAAGGAACACGTTGCCTTGGATCTGTCAGATTGGTCTTTGAAAAGCATTTGTTATAAAATGCATATGATTATTGAAAGATATTTTAAAAGTAGAATATAATGACCCACACAAGTATCACTCAAAATTGCAACAAAAACAATCGGCCATTTATGGGAGTCCTCCCATAAATGGCCGACCGTGTTAATTCGCAAAGTAAAACGAAAGCCACGCAATTTCTAGGCAAATGTGTGTGGATCATTGTATTATACGTTTGAAACGTCTTTCTAACCATATGCATTTGTTAACAAATGGTTAAAAACGCTTTTCAAAGACCAACTCGACCGATCCAAGGCAACATGTTCCTTTAAGCACTGTTTTCTGCATCAGAAACTCTATGAAATTGGGCCCTGATACTTTCAGTAACATTGGCAAAGAAAACTTAAAACCACTGTTTAGATTGCTTGACCATTACTTGTTTTTATCGTAACAAAGTTGCATGCCTGAATAATGAAAGAACCACAATAACAGCTATAGAGCTTTACTTCAGTAAAATGACTATAAATAGTTGTGAACACTATATCTTTTAAAATGTTTGTAAGATACACTTGTACAGTTTTGATTCCAAAAACAATTTCTATATTTTCTGGATGAGCATAAAATAATGAATAGTGAACCATTTTCTCGTCTTCTTTAACACCCCCTAGATACGACACTGTAACACTGATACATAAACAAGAATCAAGATTTCTTTGAATTGGCTGTGTTTGTGTGTTTTAAGATGTATCAAGCGCACAGACTTGAAAATGGCTGTTTCTGTTGAGTTAGTTAGTCTCTACAAATGGACACAGAAAGCTACCTAATTATTGTGTTTATGGTAACCCAGGGACAGACTGAAACTGCGTAAGTAAATAAACAATGGTGAGGGTAATTTGTTTTCTATAGGAATTTTCTTTATTTCCTTATAATTTAAAGTTTTTCAAGACTTATTTTGCGAGTTTCATGAGGTATAAATCTAGATTTTTGCCAGGTGGACACACCATCTTGGTGAATCTCTCCCATAACAACTATTTGAATGCCAACTTCCCCTAGCATTCATACCAATGCATCCTGGGACAGCTGACTCAAACTACAACTTTTTTTGCGTTTGTGAATTATGGTCAACCTTTTGAAAAATAATTTTACAAGCTTGGGTCAATACAAAGTATTAACCCAACCATGTCTTCTGATTTATGATGTTAATGGTGAAAAGGTTGCTTTTAAAAGGGTAAAACTATGTCAAACTATGCTCCCCGTGCTGACCCAGCCCCCGGGTGGGCCCCCATGCCCGCCCAGCCCCCTGTGGTGCCCCCATGCCCACCCAGCCCCCGGGTGGGCCCCCATGCCCACCCAGCCCCCGGGTGGGCCCCCCATGCCCACCCAGCCTCCGGGTGGGCCCCCATGCCTGCCCAGCCCCCTGTGGTGCCCCCGCCTCCCTGGTAGCATCACTCGTACAATGTCCAAATTGGTGGCTACAGCTACTGCTGGATTGCAGCTTAATCATCAGGCCTGGAATTACACGCAGGCCACGGAGGCTACGGCTTTCAGTGCCCCTCGTCTTGGCCTTGGTGCCCCTTCAATGTTCCCCATTGACTTTAAAATCTTATAATGGAAGTGCCCTTTGCCTTGCCTTTTTTAAGATAAAATTCCAGGCCTGTAATCATGCATAGAAATATACGAGGTCCTTAGTAATAGTCGTAGCATTAGACGTATCTGCTAAATTGGATATGGCCTAGTCTGTACATCTGCCGTCACACTTCGAGGCTGGTGAAATACGCCAGAGAGTGGCCTCCTGACCTGACTGATTTATTGGTAACTACTACTAACAACCCAAAAAGTCAATACAAATAAAACAATTTTACAAGCTCATATTTTCATGCCCAAAGCTGACTTGATGTTTTATTCAATTCAATATTATTCAACACTTCCACAATGTTAACCTTGTATAAGTAAACGATGTTAACATTTTGTAAATATAAAGTAGAACTTGAACTTTGATATGGTTGCATGTGTTACTACAAGGCAGTGCATAAGCAGCATCTCGCAACAGAGAGTACCATCCTCCTGAAGACAATCAAAGCATACTAGTCGAAACGTTGGGTCCTTAACCACCAATTCTTTTCAGAACCAAAGAGATTTTCACATGGTGTTCTCGTCAACCTCTCTTAACAAAATATTTATGAAAACAAGTACTGGATTGTAATTTGTACAAAAGGGGAAGAATCCTGTGTCAATTTGGTCATACTGATTACACTTATCTCATCAAAGTCACCAAATTGCTTCATATTTAAAATTTTCTTATAAGCAAACAAGATAATGTACAATATAAAATACTAAAATAGAAAGTTTAAGGATAAGATTCCTGACAAGTAGCATTGTTTGGTTAATGTGGTTTTGTCATCTCTACCCATTTTCTATCTCCCTATTGTGCTTATGAGTAAAAACTGAAAAGTTGATTAAACTACACAATTATAATTGTTTAAAGGCCGTGGACATAAACTCAAAATAATCATTAAAACATTGTGAGAAACAGCTCCCTCTGGTGAAGTAACATACTTTTGGAGAAGCAATTTTCCACGTGACGAGGGTGTTTTTTCTTTCATTATTATCTCGCAACTTCAACGACCAATTGAGCTAATTTTTTTCACAGGTTTGTCATTTTGTGCATATGTTGGGATACACCAAGTAAGAAGACTGGTCTTTGACAGTTACCAATAGTGTCTAGTGTCTTTAAGATGGTAAATACATCTCGTTGTTGTTGAATATTTAGTTATATATAATAGTATGTACAATGTACATGTATTCTTTACACCCCCCCCCACTGCAAAAGTTACATCTATCAATATCAGGTTTGTGATTTGTCTGTCACTGCTGTCCATGTTGGATGCAAATTAGCTGCCTGTGCAAGCTTGAAGCTTGCATGGGCAATCTTCAAGATGGGCCGCCAGACTTCAAGCTTATGGGAGTAAAATTAGCGTGTGGCAAATTTGCGCATGCGGATGAAGATGCACGCTTCATTTTGTCAAGGTCGACATGCAAAGCACAGCATAAAATTACCCATAGGGTGCCGCGTAATGTACACTTGCTTGCCCAGGTTGAATTAAATTGAATTGGATTGAATGGTTAATTCGTCAAGTATATAAAAATACATGAAATTTTCAATCCTATTGTACAGCAACTGTATACAAAATATTAAAATCTAAAATTGCACAAGTTATACCACAATACCACAGAAAACAATAACCTTAATTAAAAGCTCATCACAATTTATATAAAAAACAAACTAACATTAAAACATGAAAGAGCAGTGGACCCCCTCCCCCAAACTAAAAGAGGCCAAGTTGCACAGGAGATGCCAGAAAAAAAATAAACAACTATAGACAGTACATAGGGCTGGATGCATTGTACTCCTATAACTATTTTGATTTTGTTCCACTATCGACGCGTCTCCCGTAGTAAATGTAAGACGACAGCGGAATGAAACCGAAAGAGTTCTAGGACTAGGAGTAGTGCATTGTAGTTATCTAATAAAATCACAGTTAAAATTATGGACTTTAGTTCGGTATTAAAGGCAGTGGGCACTATTGGTAATTGTCTAAAGACTAGCCTTCACAGTTGTTGTATCTCAACATAAGCAGAAAATAACAAACCTGTGAAATTTGAGCTCATATCGGTCATAAAACTTGCGAGATAATAATGAAAGATAAACACCTTTGTCACACGAAGTTGTGTGCGTTTAGATGGTTGATTTCGAGACTTCAAGTTCTAAATCTGAGGTCTCGAAATCAAGTTCGTGGAAAGTTAGTTACTTCTTTCTCAAAAACTATGGCACTTCAGTGGGAGCCATTTATCACAATGTTCTATAACCATCAACCTCTCCCCATTACTCGTCACCAAGAAAGGTTTTATGCTAATAATTATTTTGAGTAATTACCAATAGTGTCCACTGCCTTTAATTAGTAAAGAACCATTTTAAATTCTCAAGGATTCTTTTTGAAAAACTATGATGCAGTGCAGGAATGACTTTTGTTTTGTGGTTCGATCACTTGAGTGGCATGCAGCAAAAGCCGGTCCCCCAAAAAATGTATTTGAAATGGCGATACAAATATTAACAATAATGCAGGATCTGAGAAGTTGGCATTTCTACCTCCATAGTCCATGCTTTAAATACTTCTTGGCTGGCTGAATATGAGTATGGCGTGTCAAACGTTGCATTATTCGATAATGTACAATATATGTGCGATGTTTCTCATATATATGCGATAATTCTCACATATGTGCGATATTCATTTAATGTATGTAATAAATGTAATATATATGCAATAAATGTAATAAACTGCGCCAATAAAGTATCTAAACACTTACAAAAAGTCAGATTTATCGGAACCTGAATTAGTATGCCAAAGAATAATTATTCATTTCTATTCACCGTTAATTTCTGCACATTTTGACACATCTTGTGTTGCGCTATGATGTTGTTTGGTGGATTTATGGACACTTGAGTGGCTTAGGTCGAATTTCAAAAGTTGCAAAAGCCCCTATTCACCCCAATTCGATCCAGAAGGGAACTCACACAAGCCTCACACACAGACAAAATCAAGACAAAAGACACAAACTCGTTTCGTTTACTTGACCATGAAATTTATGGCCGTATCTTTAACTCTAAAACTGCTGATATCCTGTCCTCAATACTTGGTGTGTCCTCCATCACTGTTAACGGCAATGAGTCGTCTTCTCATACTCCAAACGAGACATCTGATCTGTCCCTGGTCAATCCCCTGCCATTTCCTGATCAGGATGCGTCGCAATCCCTCGAGAGTGGTGTCAGGCTTGATGGACTTGTTCACTTTCTTCTGCTGCAGAAGTCACACTCGGGCGGCCACTCCTTGGCAGGTTGTCCACATTTCCCTGAGCTTGGTAGCCATTCCACCATTTTACTGACCGTCGCTGGTGACGTCCAACTTGATGAGCTGCAGCTCGAATCGACATACCGGCTTCTATCAAACCAACGATCCGTCCTCTTTCCTGTTTGGTCAGTTGAGCCATCTTTCCTGTTATGGCCATCTTTCCTGTTATCTTGAAACACCTTTCCCTGTCTTACCATAATCAGGGATTCTGGCTCTTAACCCATTTTGTTGTATGCCACCCATCTTTGACCCCTTTGCTTGGTTACTGACAATTATTGCTGATGTTCATCGCAACCGATTTATCCAAAACGCGACAAACAAATCATTTATAAAGGGCGGGCAAAAGAAACGCTGATCTTACTCGTCACAATACAACGATTTAGCTCGAATAGGGGCTTTTGCAACTTTTGAAATTCGACCTTAAGCCACTCAAGTGCCCATAAATCCACCAAACAACATCGTAGCGCAACATAAGATGTGTCAAAATGTGCAGAAATTAACGGTGAATAGAAATGAATAATTATTTTTTGGCATACTATTTCAGGTTCCGATATATCTGACCATTTGTAAGTGTTTAGATACTTTATTGGCGCAGTTTATATGCAATAAATGTAACATATATGCAATAAATTGTAATATATGTGCGATAAATTGTAATATATGTGCGATAAATTGTAATATATGTGCGATAAATTGTAATATATGTGCGATAAATTGTAATATATGTGCGATAAATTGCAATATATGTGCGATAAATTGTAATATATGTGCGATAAATTGTAATATATGTGCGATAAATTGTAATATATGTGCGATAAATTGTAATATATGTGCGATAAATTGTAATATATGTGCAATAATTTGCAATATATGTGCGATAATTTGCAATATATATGCGATAATTTTTAATATTATGTTTGATAATTTTGTAGTATATTATATGCGATCATTTGTATGCGATGTTTTGTGACGGTATACATATGCGATAATTTAATATACATGTGCGATGTTCGTTCTTATATATGTGCGAAAACGGAATTGTGGGATATAGTATGGCTTCCTGTCCACTTGATCCACGTATCCGTAATGTTTTAGATCGGGCCAGACTATACTCTGAACGGTATAGTATGGTTCCTATGGTTAAATGAGATTGGCGTAGGGTTTATAGTGATGGTCAGGGTACGAGACTCGAGCAGCGTATTTCCGAAATAGCCAGCCAGGCGCGTATTCGGATAATAGAAAACATACAGTACAGGGAGGTGACAAAATGTTGCATTTTGCTCAAATCTGAAGGTGAAGATCTGTTTTACTCGAACGAATTCTGCAATATTAGCATAATTTAGATATGTTAATTGATAATATGTCAATTTCATAGCTTCACATGATTAAAAAATAATTTATAAAAGTGAAAAACATTAACAAAACGTCAAAAGATGACCCGCAAACAAAAAGGCAAAAATTTTTATTTCGTATTTTTTGCATTTTTTAATATGTCAAAAAACATCACTGTGAAATACAAAACCATAACTTGAAAAGAATTTATACCCTTCGTTAAAACAAAACATTTAATTTGTAATCCAGAACTTTCAAGACTAATTTAGTGGGCGTATCAAATTTTGGAGCTGGGTAAATTTGGTTCACTATCTAGTGGTTAATTAACCACAGTTATTCTGACGCCATTGTCAATGTACATTCCGCCCAATTACATAGACGGTGGACTTAAACACAATTTGAAAAGAATTTGAACCCTTCGTTAAGACAAAAAGTTGCTTTCTTGTTCCAGAATCTTGAAGGAAGATAGACTGGACGTATCAAATTTTGAGCTGGCTAAATTGGTCAACTATTATTGATTCTGCAATAAAAAGAAAATGTTTAAAGAAAATGTTTGTCTTATCGAAGGGTGTCACCACCTTTTGCTCGCGGCTGACATAACTATAAATGTGGTGACTAAGATTCCAAAAATTTGAAAAATGATTTTGCACACAAGACACAGTTGAATTTTTATAGCACAAGAACTTTTAAATTTTATTGACAACAATCAAAAATAATCAATCATGAGTGTTTCAGATATAGCTCGGTAATTTACTAACTTTAACTGTTCTACAATTTAAAGTCACCTGGAAATAGAAGTGTTTTTCTTTCAAACATAAAAATATATGCTTACGAACAATAAAACAATTTATTTAGTAATTGATAAGACAAACATTTTCTTTTTATTGCAGAATCAATAATAGTTGACCAATTTAGCCAGCTCAAAATTTGATACGTCCAGTCTATCTTCCTTCAAGATTCTGGAACAAGAAAGCAACTTTTTGTCTAAACGAAGGGTTCAAATTCTTTTCAAATTGTGTTTAAGTCCACCGTCTATGTAATTGGGCGGAATGTACATTGACAATGGCGTCAGAATAACTGTGGTTAATTAACCACTAGATAGTGAACCAAATTTACCCAGCTCCAAAATTTGATACGCCCACTATATTAGTCTTGAAAGTTCTGGATTACAAATTAAATGTTTTGTTTTAACGAAGGGTATAAATTCTTTTCAAGTTATGGTTTTGTATTTCACAGTGATGATTTTTTGACATATTAAAAAATGCAAAAAATACAAAATAAAAATGTTTGCCTTTTTGTTAGCGGGTCATTTTTTGACGTTTTGTTAATGTTTTTCACTTTTTATAAATTATTTTTTAATCATGTGAAGCTATGAAATTGACATATTATCAATTAACAATTCTAAACTATGCTAATATTGCAGAATTCGTTCGAGTAAAACAGATCTTCACCTTAAGATTTGAGCAAAATGCAATATTTTGTCACCTCCCTGTACTGTATGTGTTCTATTATCCGAATACGCGGCTGGCTGGCTATTTCGGAAATACGCTGCTCGAGTCTCGTACCCTGACCATAACTATAAACCCTACGCCAATCTCATTGAACCATAGGAACCATACTATACCGTCCAGAGTATAGTCTGGCCCGATCTAAAACATTACGGATACGGGGATCAAGTAGACAGGAAGCCATACTATATCCCACAATTCCACTTTCGCACATATATAAGAACGAACATCGCACATGTATATTAAATTATCGCATATGTATACCGTCACAAAACATCGCATACAAATGATCGCATATAATATACTACAAAATTATCAAACATATATTAAAAATTATCGCATATATATTGCAAATTATCGCACATATATTGCAAATTATTGCACATATATTACAATTTATCGCACATATATTACAATTTATCGCACATATATTACAATTTATCGCACATATATTACATTTTATCGCACATATATTACAATTTATCGCACATATATTACAATTTATCGCACATATATTACAATTTATCGCACATATATTACAATTTATCGCACATATATTACAATTTATTGCATATATATTACATTTACTGCATATATATTACATTTATTGCATATATATTACATTTATTGCATACATCAAATGAATATCGCACATATGTGACAATTATCGCATATATATAAGAAACATCGCACATATATTGTACATTATCGAATAATGCAACGTTTGACACGCCATATGAGTTGTGAGCCACATGCATCAGGTTTGTTTACATAAACATCCGGGACATTTCTCACCTTGCCAGGGCCGTTAGAATTAATGAACGGCGTCCGCTGGCCTCTTCAGTCGGGATTATTTCACGTATTTGCGTTGCGTGTGCGTAGATCTTTGATGTAGTTAACTGCCATCAACATAAAAAGGGATGTCGTGCTGATCACAGCGTCATTTCTTCTCAAAGACATCATTAACCCATCCTACCTCTGTGATACACCCACAGCAAACTCGCCCCAAGCTCCGCTCATTCCGATCTCCGCCTTCTTCTCTCGCCCACACTAGCACTCTCCATTCGACACCCTTCGCTTGTTTATTTAACGGGCTCCTTAAATAGCGCCCCTTCAGGTCAGTTTAGGCCAGTTTAGTTAACGGTGCCTTTAGATAGCGCCCCCTACGAACTCTACAGACTACGTCCAATTCTTTGGATACAACGATTTCATTGGTCAAACGTGCAGTGACGTAAGCTTTGCATAGTGCGTTATGATTGGTCAGCCTCGAAGTGACGTGTTGGTCACTACCTACACAATCATTCATGAACTTTTCTATCGTCTGCTAAACTGTAGCTGCGCGCGTATTATTAAAATGTGCTGTACACAAAAATGCAATGTTGTATCTGTACAGTATGTGTACAACTACGAAATTCCCCCGTGTGTTTGGAATTGTTATGTTATGGGGTGACCGTTTAGAAGACCAGTGGGCCAAATGATCCCTTCTTTACATTACATGCTTTGACCATCTTCATAATTGCAGTGTTAGTCTTAAAGGCAGTGGACACTATTGGTAATTACTCAAAATAATTATTAGCATAAAACCTTTCTTGGTGACGAGTAATGGGAGAGGTTGATGGTATTAAACATTGTGAGAAACGGCTCCCTCTGAAGTGCCATAGTTTTTGAGAAAGAAGTAATTTTCCACGAATTTGATTTCGTGACCTCAGATTTAGAACTTGAGGTCTCGAAATCAACCATCTAAACGCACACAACTTCTTGTGACAAAGGTGTTTATCTTTCATTATTATCTCGCAAGTTCGATGACCTATTGAGCTCAAATTTTCACAGATTAGTTATTTTATGCATATGTTGAGGTACACTAACTGTGAAGGCTAGTCTTTGACAATTACCAATAGTGTCCACTGCCTTTAATTTGAAAGACTTTTCTTTTATTAGAAGAAGTAAAAAATAGAGCAAAATACTTGTGTTTTAAAATCAGCATTTGTGTATTCAGTAATATTTTATTTTCCTTTTTCGCAATTGATGTGTTTAAGATTTAACTATAATAGTTATGAAAATAATTCAAGCGCGGTATTTTGGACCACCCGAGGCTCCCGATTAACAAGCCGGCACATCGATGCTCTGCCAGTTGAGCTACCAACGAATCTAGCCGTATGATATGGTGGTCTCCCTGTTTGTTTTGGTGTCAATGTTCGGAGGGGGAGGGGGGTGCCAGTCAAAATTAAGCCATACAACTAAACATACAATACAATCGAATCAATAATATTATTATAATCAATACAACTGTGAACTGTCATGCAAGGATCAAACCATGTTTACAGTTCAACATTTTGCTTATTCAAACTTACCCCGCAACCATGCCACAACCACCATGACCAGCATCCACTTCCATCCGCACGAACCAGATAAAAAGGGTGTATGCACCTGCTGATTATGCATCCTGCAAACAGTACATGACATGCATGTAACATGACCGTCACTCTCAGCAGCATGTGTACATTGTTTACGTTTATTTTTAACGGTCCTCTTGAACAGCGCCCCTTCAGTTAAGGTTAGGTTAGTTTAGCTAACGGTCCCCTTAAATAGCGCCGCCTAAATATTACGTCCAGTCGCGTCCAGTCTATATCAACCTTGTTCCTTTGGTTGTATGTTTTACTTTGGACATACTTGCCTCAAAATTCATGGAGTCTTTTCCCACCAAAGACAAAAACAAACATACAAAAATTGATCAAACATTGTTGAATATTTTCAATGAATAAACAATGTTTTATTCACAAATTGCTTCAGTGTTTACATTTTTCTTACAAAGCAAACATAATAATATTATTCAATACATAACATTAAAGTAGAAAGTTGCAAAGATAAAATTCATGACGAAAGTAGCTTTGTGTGATGTGTATGTGGTTTTTCCCTGAATCCTCAACGAATGAATCCAAATAAGTTTGGTAAAACTATAATGATGTAAACATTACAATAATAAGTTATTGGTAAAATAGGCATGTCATGATTTTTTTCTGAATTATAACTCAGGACATATTAATTATCAAAAATTGGTCACGTTTTATATTCTTACTTGTGTTTTTATTAAGCAGTACCAAAACTTAAAAGTTTGTTTGTCTTATTTGTTGCTGTGAGGATGGAAAATTTGTTTTTAAAATTTAGTATTTTTGAAATACAATTCAAACATCATTAGCATTGATGGCTGATGTTCCCCAGAGATGGGTTGTTCAGGTGATGTGTGCACAGGGTGTAAATCTTTTTTGAGTAGTGTGCTGATCAAACTGTGTGTTTTCAACCACTGGTTCAGAACCAACATTACTTAAAAGAGGTTTACAAATGGTGCTACCCCAAACATCACATGATTGTACTCCAACCATGCAAAGTTTCAAATCCTACTGATGAGTTCTTGTCCCTGGTTAACGAAACATTGCCTGCAGAGTAAAAAAGAAAATAATAAAAAAAATGATTTAGTGGTTAATTTTTCGATCAAAGAATCAATAAATACCTCTAAAATTATTGACTTTTATTATTTGTTTTTCTCTTGAGAACTGGTAATTGAGCTTGAAAACACAATAATAATAATAACAGCTCTTCTATAACGTGATTCCAAAAATGATCATTACGCTTCACACACAAACAAAAAACAACAATCGTCATCGGTAGCCATTCCTTCTGACCCTTTCCCCCTTTTATTGCTTTCTGAAATGACAGGCTTTGAGAATTGAATTTTAGGCCCCTTTCTCCTCTAGAGTCTAGTTCGACTCATTCACAAACGATCCTACTGATAAAAGTAATTGTGTACAACATTTTTACACTTTCCAAAGGTTTTAACACTTGTTTTAACTTGAAACATCAATACCTTTGCTGGTCTTGAATCTTTGATGAATCTTGATTTAGTTTTCACCAGTTTCCCATTCGTTCCTGTCCGAACGTTCTGTGTCTGTAAATTAGTGTAAATTGAAGAAAAAAAATAGCTATTTAGTAAATATAAATGCAAAACAAGGAAAGCATGTTGACAAATAGAATGAAAGTGACAAAAAGAGACTAAGTGATAGCATGGACAGACATCTGACATTTTAATTTGTATGAGTGACTGAAGATTGATAATATAATAATAGACAAGTTAGCCTATGTGATTTAAATATTTTTATAAAAAGCCTTCGAGCACAAAAACTTGCTAAGCACACACAAAAAAGTACTGCTTAACTGTTCTTAACACAACTGAACAGGTCAAAATTTCATAAAGGTGGTTACTAGAAAACTCTGCTTTGCAAATTTCTTTGCTCCTACAGTCAACACTAGAAATGGGCAGGGTATTCATATTTTTTGTTATGCATTACTACTTACTATACTAGTCACAACAATGGTACATAATGTTTGGTTTTTTGGCTTGACCTTTAATTTCTATATTATTAAGCAGGTGTTTTTCTGTGCTAAGCAAGTTTCTGTGCTTGTTGTAGTTACAGGCTTATATTCGGGGCTAATTAATACAATTAACAATTAATTAATACAATAAATATAATTGTGAAGAAAGTGAGTGATCGAATTGGATTTGGAATGTGACTGCTGCCGTGCCCCACTCACTGATCACTCAGCTTTAGTTTTTTACTTAGCTTAGCAAAGGAATTTGTCAAGCAGTATTTTCTGCTATATTAAAGCTCATGAAATTTGGCCATGCCAGTTTCAGTAGAGGCTATGAAATGAGCATGAAATTAAAATATCTACCTGCCCTTTTTCACGAAAAGGATGCAGCACAAAATAAGCATGCCATTTGTTTGACGTGTGAATGACATGACCATCATCCTACAGTACAAAATAGGCAAAAGAAAAACAACTGCTATATTTTTTCATGTCATAACTTACCTTATATCAAAAGCACAGTGTTTTTTTCCAAAAGGCAATTATGAGCAATTTTTCAGTTCTGAAAGCTGTCATAACGAGCTAAATGTCCAAGTCTTTTCGCTTAACCGAGGAATTAAATGGCGGCCGCCCGAAAAAAGTTTTTTCATTATGAAAGTGACGTCATCGGGTCATCGGGGGGGGGGGCGGGGCGGTGGTAAGAAACAAGTCCAACCGTAGAGGGAGGCTTATAAGGGGACCGTTAAAAAACCCTCAGGGGGTCGAGCGGGAAGCAATAATCGTGAGCACGATCGGAAATACGGGTCGACCACCAAGTGTAGAGGTTGTGTAATGACGTCATGATGTCCCTGGTTTACTGAACTGTAAGAGGGCGCTATTTATTGGGACCGTTAATTAAGTACACTAAACACTTCCGTCCAATGAGAGCGCTATTTAGGGGCACCATTATTAGAGAACTAGGGCCATTTACGGCCAAGTTGGAACCATTGTTTTACATGCTCACATATTATACCCAGACCCGACTTGATGTTTTTCTTTTTTCAATTCTTTTAAGAGAATTCTTTTATTAGAAACTTTTTGGTAAATAGCAAAACAATCATGAAACACAAGAGCACTCACTGTGTTGGAATTTTGGGAAGGGAAATAAATATTTTTTTACTTTGGACATGCTGTCTCAAAATTCATGGAGTATTCTCCCACCAAAGACAAAAACAAACATACAAAAATGGATCAAACATTGTTGAATATTTTCAATGAATAAACAATGTTTATTCACAAATTGCTTCAGTGTTTACATTTTTCTTACAAGCAAACATGCAACAAAGCAGCATGATGGGAGGGGGTTCAAGCGGGAGAAGTGAAAATATTGTAAGCACGATCGAAGACGCGGGTGACCGCCAAAGCGAGGTTGTGTAATGATGACGTCATGGTGTCTGGTTTACTCAACTGTAAGAGGGCGCTATTTATTTGGACCATTAACAGACCCTTCCCATGAAATATGTAAATTGCATGTAGCGCATGCTCACTAACGTTTTGGTTGGCAAAATGAGGGAACATCGCGCTGTTTTGTACACGGCTAATGTGTGCGTGACACAGACGCGATTGCGCGTCTGCTTAGTGCACAGCTCTATGGCGTTTGCCAACCAACATGGTCTGTACGCATGCGTGAATGTAATTAGCATATTTCATGGGAAGGGTCCATTAAAGGGTGCGTTCGTTTAGCTTCCCTGGGTCGACCCCGGTGTGCAGCGTTTTTTTTTTCCAGGGCGAACGTGTGCAGATAATTACCCACGTTTGTCCTGGAAAAAGAAAACGTCACACACCGGGGTTGACCCAGGGAAGCTAAACGATCGACCCAATAAACAAACACTTCCTGTCCATTCATGAGAGCGCTATAGGGGCACAACCCATAGAAATACAACCTATTTCATAATTTGTTTATGGGGGCTAGATTACTAACACCCATATTTTGGGCATGGAGGAAGCCATGCTTTGGGCGAACTTAGAACCTTTATTTTACATGCTCAAGTTTTATACCCAGATCCCCCTGATACAAATGCTGTTGAACAATGCATGATCATTGAAAGCTTGTCTACGTCTAAACAAGACAAGTAGTCAAAACATTTTTATTTCTCCTTCCTGGTTGATGAAATAGAGATGATAATCATTTACCAGTACAACCATTTTACATGCTCACATTTCCATGCCCACATCCGTCTTGATATTTGTGTTTTTGTAAATTATTCTCATAAGAGATTCTTCTTAGTAATGCAGCAAAACTTGCATTAAAAAACCCAGCCGTGTGTACTGTGTTGTTGGGGTGGGGGGGGGGGGGGTCATCAAAGTTAAGCGCGCCCTCCTTTGAGTCAAAGTTTGACGGCTCCAAGTGTATCATACCCTGATTAAGTATTCAACAAACACATTTGGCTTTATCCGTATACTGTGCACCAGACTATTACTAAAAAACATGCACAAATGATGCAGACGTGGTTTGCAACATCGTCGTTCAACTGACAAACAAGAGCTTCCATGTTGATGCTTTTGTAAAAGAAAATTGAAGTTTAATTTGAAATTTGACAGAATCCAGTCCAAGATCTTGTAAACAACACTCGACTTGAATAAAATAACAGAGTAAGTAAACTTAGCCTGCCTAAAGTAAAGCCCTAATCCTGTAATCCTGTAATCCGATAATCGGGTGGGGTAAAGACAAAGTTCAACTTCATTCTCAAGACGTCAGGTCAGCAAAAGTGAAGACTGAACAGGGGGTCGGGTCCTACTTCTAGAAACTTTAAGGCTCCCCGTGAGCCTTGGCCTTGTATAATATAGGGGTCTAATATTTTGGACCTCCTTAACGCTATACGTTTTTAAAATCGGCGTTGAAAGATGAAAGTTTTTCGACCATTCGCCATCAAATCAAATAACTAAAATTTCCTTTGTACTTACTATACGTACTAGACTACACACACCCTAAAGTTTTAGCCCACCTTCTTGTTGAGCTGTTAATGGCTCTGTTGGGCGCTATCGGTCAATCTGCGCGATCAATCGATCGCGCTGCGCTATTGAAATATCTATTGGTTGTTGGTCGCACAGCAATCGGTCGATCGCGCAGCAATCGGTATATCGTGCAACAATCGGTCGATTGCGCAACAATCGGTTGATCGCGCAACATTCGGCATCGAACATGCGCGATCAACCGATCGTGCGGGAATGGCTCGGCGCGATCGGCCGATAGTGCAGGAATGGTTTTGAGCGATCGGTTGATTGTGCAGGAATGGTTTTGCGCGATCAGCCGATTGTGCAGGAATTGTTTGGCGCGATCGGCCGATGTTCAGGGGCCGAATTCACAAAGATGTAAGATTGATCGTAACTGCAAATCAATCGTAGATGGTAACTAAAGTGTGTGTTGTCTTGCAATGAATTTTATTGCTTTGAGAAATCGCCCCCAGGAATGGTGTTACCTGATCGGTAGATCGCGCAAATTTTTTCCTGCACTATCGGTCGATCGCGCAAACCCATTCCTGAACGATCAGTAGATCGCGCAAAGCCTTTCCTGCGCGATCGGCTGATAACGGGAAAAAATACTCGTACCGCGATTGGTCAATCGCGCAAAGATGTTCATTGCGCGATCGACCGATTGTTGCGCGATCGACCGATTGTTGCGCGATCGACCGATTGTTGCGCGATCGACCGATTGCTGCGCGACCAATTGATCTTAATTGATCTTTCAATAGTGCAGCGCGATCGACCGATCGCGCCCAACAGCTCTGCTTTTTTAACATCGGTCTCATCACTGTCGCAATTACAGCCCACCTTCGATACATGTCTAAAACACTAAGTTTTCCAAGGTCGCAAAATGCGTGGTAGTTTGATTGCAAACTTCTCCCATTTTAAAAAAATCTTTCACTACTCCATCCAACGTGCTTCATTTTGTTCCTTACATTTTATTTTGTGGAATTACTATGACACATGACTGTGACCGGGCTTACCAAATGATGACTTTGTCCAGTAGATCATAGATGTAATGATTTGAAAATTGCCCCCCAAAAACGTGTACAAAAATTACATTTAACGTGACTCATTCATGGGCGCCGCCATCTTTTAATGATTCTCCGCCAGTTGATTGTGAGCGTACACGCAATACAAGCATCATGAATGTATATTGAGTGTGTGTGATAAGTTTTGGGTGTGTAGTTAAAAGGAAATTTTAGTTTGTGATTGTGAACGGTCGTAAAACTTTCATCTATCAACGCCGATTTTAAAAACGTGGAACGTTAAGGTGGTCCAAAATATTAGACCCCTATAAGGCTCACAGGGGAGCCTTATAGTTTCTAGAAGTAGTCAGGTCTTAACTAATAATAATAATAATAAGACTTGTAAGTTGTAATGCATACATATCCACTCTGTTGGGTGTTCAAGGCGCAGTTAAAGCAAAAACAAAACAAAAACAAAACAAAGAAAATCAGACACAAAAAAATTAGTCCTTGAAACCCTGTGACATAAGATAAGTTTTGAGAAGAGATTTGAATTTTATTGTACAAAGACAGGATCGAAGATAAAATGGTAGAGAGTTCTAAGCTGACAACACGCCGACAACAAGGCCATGCTCAAAATCAGCAAATAAACCAAAGAATTATTAGAACTATGTGTGCTTTGTATTACAAATTGTAATGGCAAAACCTTACGAGTTGAAAGGTCTGAAATTTTAACCTGAAAATAATAAAAAACTTATTTGGAGAGCGGTCAGATTAAGCACTTATAAATAGCACTTATAATTAACAATAGCCCCATAAATCGGTCCAATCCACTCTGTATCCTTGGCCCCAGCACGTCTGATATCAAAATCTTTCGCTATTTTGAAAAACCATCTGTAACGATCTGCATCAAAAACTTACCGATCAAGTAGCTAGCTAAACAAAACTCATTTCATAACCAAAATGTAACATAAAACTAGTAAAAATTCTCTTTTGGCTAATGCATTACAATTCTATGACTCTTTTGTGGATTTTAAATACATTATTGGAGGTGTTGATGGTGATTTGACGGCACCAAGGGAGTTGACATTGAGTTGACAGCAAGAAGATGAAATGAATTTTCAGTGCGTCCGACATATAACTTGAATAGTAATCTTTATTAATTTTTTTTTTGTTCTTTAGCTTACTCATTTTTTTAAAGTGGAAAACTTTATTTGTGTCATTAATAGTCCACAGGTTGTTTTGCCTCAATCATCCCACCAGGTTTACTGACCCATTCGTGGTGAAGAAATATGATTGCTCTTGTGAATAAATGTAATTGATTTTGGGCTAAGTTTATGGAGATTGTTCATCTGCATCCAGATGCATTGAACCTCTTTCAGACGACATTTCTGATGTGCACACTGATAAAAACCTATTATAGGATAGGATTGACTTGGATCATTGCACAAGCAATAAACTTGCTACTAATTTTTCATGCACCTCAAGGTTATGACATTAATTTTAAATAAGTAACTCTTGTTTTTTCCTTTTACGTTTCCTTTGTAAACAGCAAGTTCTGAAGTGATGCCTAAGGCAGCCAAGAAGTCCAGTAAAAATGTACAAAGCCAGAAAATTACAAACTTCATCCGTCCAGGTCCAGTGGTCAAAGAGAATCCATCAAGCCAGGCAGATTGTAATGTTGGATCTAGCTGTAATCCAGTGCAGAATACACTGCAGACAGTTTTCAAGCATGAACACTTCAAGAGTAAATTGCAACAACAGGCTGTAGAAACAATCACAGAAGGTAAAGTCACACAAAACCATCCAAAACAAAAATAGTCAACATTATGACAGGGTTCAACCTTAGTAGTGATCATCTTTGCAAATCCAGTTAGAAACACCGACGGAATTGTTGCAACACCATGCCAAATGGTGCGACAAAACAATACAAAATATCTGCAATGGTGTAAAAGAACTCCAGCTGATTTCATGTTAGTTTATTTTAATCTGAGGAGGCTAAATATATTTATATTAAACTGTATCAGTCAGTGCGCACCGTGCGGAAAAGTCCTTTATTTCATTTGCAGCATATGCAAGACAGTCGCAGTTTTGCATATATAATGAGCTTGGAGGGCACATTTTCAAAAAATCATATCGTGAAAACCCAGCCATGTAAAAATACAACAACGTGACAGTATGAACGAGGAATGCATAATTGTAATGACAAAAACCATAGGAGAATTTTTAATTGTTCAGAAATAAGGAATTTCGGACTATAAAAATGATAAACGGTCTCCGAAAAAGTCCCTTTTGTAGCATTTAACGAAATCGTGCAGACAAACCTTAATCATGTGTGTTCAGGTACATTATTCATCTACTCAACCGCTACTGTCGTTGTTTCTGAATCCACTCGAAACAGTCGGGGGCACCCTAAGTATCCGTCGCCGTCAGAGCGAACTTTCTCGGTAAAAAAATCCGCCATTACTCAATGGTATAATGTGAGCCCGAACGCGATTGGTCAGAATGTGCATCAAGCGTGCCAACTGACTAATCAGCTTCTACGTAACAAAACGCAAGGCACCTTTGGTTTGGCATGATTCCTTGCTCATGTCATGCAATCACGGGGGCTTGTTTTGACAACAAAGGGGTGCCCGACTATTATTCGTTAGTATGGTGTTTGGCCGGGTTTAGCTTCAGTTATTATCTGATCTGCATCTTTACGTCTACGGAACCAAAACTGGCATAAACGCAACGGATAATTGCTATTCTGTGCCAAAATATGATGGCCTTCCAACCCAATGCTATGAATCCAAGTATATTTGAGTTTTAAAAAGAAATCCTTCTTTGTATTATCTTGATTCAAATAAAATTAAAAAGGGTTCAAAACTCATTTGTTGTTTTCTTTTAACCAATGAAATGTTCAATTTCTGATCCTGGCCTTCTCCCCATTTATTAACTGTGAAATCTCAACTAAAAGCTGGAAAGTTTGGTCAGCTTCAAATTAAATATATTCAATATACAACACACAATAATAAACCAGATGACAAATCTTTTAACTTTGTTAATTTTACAAAACATTTATTTTAAAGTCCCTTTCAGCTGCTTACATAAAATAACAACGACATTATGATGCGTTTCTGCACACACGACAAGTTGAAAAAACTTGAGTGACCACTGCAAAATACAAATTAAAAATTACTTGGGAAAGTACCTTGGTATACTAATATAAATTAAACAGAAATATCAGTTTTGTTCAGTTTACAAAAATATCTTTAGAGGGAGTCTCCTAGTGAAATTTATTACTCGACTAGTCGGGCCTCGGAGTCGCAACTTTTACACTAGTTTTCGATGCCCAAGATGCCTTACGGCATATTGTTTGGCACAGGCGCAATGTATTAAAGTTAACGCTGAATGGATTGAAAGATTATGTAACTGGTGAAAAACAATCAGATTGTGTTCCGTAAAGTAAATTAAGACCCTTTTCAAAACCGCGGCTGCGGCATTGGATTCGGCTTCAGGCTCTGTCATGTCTGACACCCCACGGGGCATAAGCAAAGCATGCGCAACTGTTAAAACAACCACGGGGCCAAGCTAGCCTGAGCCGAATCCAAAGTCAAAGCCGTGGTCTCGCAAAGGGCCTTTCGCTGTTGTGAATGGTCGCAAGCGATACAATAGCACTCTGCACTTATGACATCACTTTTGCTTGAAATACCCCGCTGTCAGACAAACATTCCACTAATTTAGCAATCACGCCAAACGCGCCATATGGCACTTGTATGTAGTAGTAAGTAGTAACGCGAGTAAACATATAGTGGACAAGTATGTGTGCATATGTTGTTAGTAAAATTTTGTACGCTTGTCTGAGATCCATGTACTAAACTTGGTTTTAGCATTTAGTGCGGAGTGCTTTTGGTTCACAAGCAGGTACATGTAGTTACGACTATGCAGTGGCACGATAACCGAGTAGTTAAAAAATGTTTGCAACTCGACTAAGCAATCAACAGTCCCGACTTCAACAGTAGTCGCCCTATGTAGTCGTTCAGGCTCGGGTCTCCCCGTCACTTTAAACCGTGAAAGATTTTCAGAGAGCTGGGACTGTAAAAGGAACACAAAGAAAGCAAATAGAGTTAAAAACATGCCCAAGAAGACCAAAATGTTTCAGAAACACTTTACACAGAGCAGAAAACTGACATGGACTACAGTTAGTACCAATAAATTGCAATCCCCCAGTGAAATATTTTTGCTGTGTGAAATTAAAGTTAGACATGTATGACCGTTCCCTTTTTGATTAAGAGTTAACCAAGACTTGAATCAATAGGATTTAACCCAGTATGAACTAGCAAAAAGTATTGACCACCTGATCAAATTGAAACTCAATCAATAATTATTGTATTATTTATTTTCTCAACAACGTGTCCACAAATATTGAATATACTTTCAGGTAATTAAAAAAATATTCTTTTTTGAATAGTAATATACATGTAAAATAGAACTTAGATTCGAATCATAGAAATAGAAGACCTACTCTTAGTCTTACTCTACACATTTAATACAGAGTCTCAACCATCACGAAGAAAACCCATAACAATTCCATATTTCAATCCTGCATCAAATTGCCATGTTTTGTTATTATTGATAGAAATAATTTTTGATATTATTCTTTTTTTTTCTCATGAGAAATTTTATTTCTTCATGATTTTTTTTCACAACGATCGTCATCAAACAATCATGATAAAAAAGAACGCCATACGAACAGTCCACAAACCAAAGCCTTTTCTTACATGATGACATCACGTAAGCTAAAACGAAGCGGCACAAACAATGATTTTTGCACATTTTTGGCACTGAAAAAAAATATCAACGGCAAAACCTGCAGAAGTGTATGTGGTACCAAACGAAAGAACTATCCTTCGTCTATCAGAATATGGACTCCGTTTGTCTCAATCGTGCTCGAAACAGTCGGGGGCACCCTAAGTGTAAAGCCTATCAACAAAAAGTGTAAAACTTCAACCACATTTCAGACGAAGATTCACATGTATTTGGTCTCGAAAATCCGGTAAAAATGGATTTGTTTTACGAGGAAAATGTTCAAGAAACTTACCACTCCATGCTTGACCCAACACTGCCCTCTTGCTGGGACCTGTAGCCAATTCTGCACATCGTCTCCGAGTTCTCGCGCTGTCACGCGAAATCTCGAAGGGTCCGAGTGCGCCACGCGACTGCAAATGAAACCTGGAAAATATGCTAATTATCTGGCACTCTGGGCACGGACTGGTATGTAAATTATGCAATACTAAGAAAGTTTGGCTGGGCGAATGCTCATCACCCATGATTTAAGGCATTGCTCGTGTAGCTACACAGTACACAGCTTCTTGTCCATCAGCATCAGTCAATGAGAGAACTACTGTGTTGGAATTCAACAACTATAAAATTATTTCTTTGAATTTGGATTTTAAAGTAAAAATACTTCCTTTGATTTATTTTACAGGTAAAAAAGATGTGTTCGTTTCCATGCCAACAGGATCTGGTAAATCTTTGTGCTATCAGCTTCCATCATTAGTGCGAGCAGGAATCACATTAGTTGTTTCACCACTTCTTGCTTTAATTCAAGATCAGCTTGAGCATCTGGACAAGATGAAGATTCCTTCTGAGACGTTGAATTCACAGATACAGGGTGAGAAGAGACTAGCGATCCTAGCAGACATCTCAAGCAAGAAGCCAAGACTCAAGCTACTTTACATTACTCCTGAGCTCGCAGCTACAACTAACTTCCAGTCTATATGTCGTTCCTTAGCATCTCGCAAACTCCTTTCATTGATAGTGGTTGATGAAGCACATTGTGTCTCACAATGGGGGCATGACTTTCGACCAGATTACCTCAAACTTGGTAACTTACGTTCTAAATTCCCTGATGTACCTTGTGTAGCTTTAACAGCAACAGCTACACAACACGTTCAAAAGGATATTCTTGATTCCTTAAAGCTACATCAACCTGTTGCCATCTTCAAAGCAAGTTGTTTCAGACAGAACTTATTCTATGATGTTATCTTCAAAGATCTGTTAGAGGAACCAATTCAAGATTTGAAGGACTTTGCTACGAAGGTTCTAGAAAATGATAACGCGGAAGGGGTAAGCCACTAATGTTGATTTATGCATTCTGAAGTTGTTAAGATACGGTTGTGGCATCATCTACTGTCTCACAAGAGATGCATGTTCTGCAGTAGCTAATCATCTTACATTTGTCTTAAACTGAGTGTTTGAGTTGTATTTCTCATCTTGTTTTCTAGGGTAGTGATGGTTGTGGCATCATCTACTGTCGCACAAGAGATGCATGTTCTGCTGTAGCTAATCGTCTTTCTCGCCTTGGTCTATGTTCTGAAGCATATCATGCTGGATTGAAACCAGCTCACCGCTTACGGGTTCAAAATGATTGGGTTGAAGGCAGGGTACCAGTGATAGTTGCTACTGTTAGTTTTGGAATGGGTGTGGATAAAGCAACTGTCAGGTGAGTTTTTGCTAACAAGTGTTACCAGTTTTATTTTAAATTGGTTTCTTTTATGAGAGATGCCTGACATCACAAGGCCACGGATGGCCACTTCAAAATGAGGGCTATGCATAACAGATTTGGGCTATCAACCCAAATCAACTGCCACCTACTCATGGGGCTGAATCAGGGTTATCCCCTCCATCCGTAAGGATGTAGGCATGGGTATCATCCACATATGAGCCTGGCTGGTAGAGCAAAATGCACTTCATTTACAACTTTTTACAAAGCAGTTGTGGTTCAGTGCCTTGAACAACGGCACAGGTGTCATGACCGGGATTTGAACCTACACTCTACTACTGACAATACCAGAGCTTGAGTCTGGTGACCTAGACTGCTCTGGCACAACAAACCACAAGTAATTACCCATCATTAATCCATTACAATTTGCATGGAGCTTGGTGTAGTATTGCTACTATTGGATATCAAGAGAAGTCTTCTTCCATCTTTGCCTAGGGTTTGAAATGAGTATGTTTTAATTAATGTAAAGTTTGTTACTATTTGATGAAGCCTAACTGATCAGTTCTTGATACTATTTGTCGTTGTAGGTTTGTTGCCCATTTCAACATTCCTAAATCCATGGCCGGATTTTATCAAGAATCAGGAAGAGCTGGTCGAGACGGTCGTCGTGCGTATTGCCGTCTCTATTACTCTAGAGATGAGCGTAACAAAGTAGCCTACCTCATTACGCAAGAGATGATGAAATCAAAGGCAAGACTAAAGTCAGTAAGTTATCACTGTGTGGAAATTGGACTTTCTTGAAAACATATGAAGGTGTAGTTCCATTTACCCCTGTAGTATAAAGGGCCCAATTTCATGGCTCTACTTACCGCTGAATACTGCGCTTACAATCACCATTCTCCACTTACTGCGCAAGTGCCCAATTGCTATGCTAGCTCCGGAGTGAAGAATGCCTAGTAGCGTTATGATTATTTACAAGCAAAAATTCCAAGCTAACAGTGAAATATGCTTGATGTAAGCGCGGAATTCTCTGCTTCCGTAAGCACCGATTCTTTGCTTTCAGTAAGCAGAACCATGAAATTTGGCACAGTTCTTTAGATTCACCCCAAAGTTTATGTTTGATACTTTGACTGTGATGTGCAAATAAACTGAAGTTTGATACTCAATGTTGTTTCTTTTTGTCATTAATTTTCAGCCGGAGAAGAAAGCTTGTCAATCCAAGTTCGGCAAGGCCAGCATTCAGAGTTTTGAGTGTCTTGTTAAGTTCTGTGAAAGTGAAGAGTAAGTCAAAAGATTTGTCTGTATCTGTTGGGGATCAGGTTTGCTCAGTGGTTTCTTTCCTTACCTTTCACCTCTGTGGCCCTGGTTCGTATGCAACCTCAGACCAGAGCTTTGCATGTTGATTGGGTTTTCACTCCCTACCTGATAATGTGGATGTTTCCCATTTAAGGTTTTCCTCCCACATCTTAAACTGAACATTTCTTCTTATTTCCTATCCATCCTGTAATAACGCTAGTTGTGCAACCAAGTGTGTTATAAGAAATTTTCTTGCATTGTAGAGAAGACACTCTCTACTTGATAACAAGATGCTTATTTCTTGAACCTCTCTTAGCACTCCAGCTAATTGTAAACAAGAAAGGTAACACCATTTGAATGTCTCTTTTGAGTAGTGTTGAGATTTTCAGAACCAACACTTCTCACAACAGACATTCACATGGTGTTACAACAAACCTCTCTTAGTTATACTTCCACCATGCAAAGTTTCAAATCTTACTTGCAAACAGTTTTCTTTTGACTCTCATTTAATACTGACATAAATTCTCTTTAGATGTCGCCATCTTGGAATCACCCAATTCTTTGGAGATAGCCCACCAGACTGTAACAGTTCTTGTGATGTTTGTACAACGCCCAGTGAAGTTAGTAAACAACTGGAGTATCTAAAGCGAGGTGTGATGTCCAACTCTAAGAAGAAGGGGGATCAATCAGGTCGGACTTGCATCAAGAAAGATACTAAGGGTAAAGCAGACAAGGAGTTGTATGGTGGAGGACGCTACGGGGCTGATAGGTATAAACCATAGATGCTTCTCTCCTTCTCTCAAGTTCAACCAATCAAGGTTGATTTAGTCAATGTTAAGTTTGAAACAAAGAAAAGAATATTTAGTTTTACCCTCACACCAGTTGTGTGTGTAAGCACTATATACTTGTAGCCCTGGCGGCCGTACACTTTTGTATTGTACTACAGTGAAGTCCTGGACATCAGGGTACATTCCTGGGGCGGAAAATTTTCACAGCTTCATAACTCAAATCTTACCTGCAAGAAAGCACCAATTTCAACAAATTCACATTCCATGGCAGCATATGTTTTTCTGCGGTGGGTTTTGATCGTAAGTTATTCTTCACAAATCCGTCATTTTCATGAAATAATGCAGCTCCCAACGTTAAGGAATTCCCATTTTTGTTCGTATTATCACAGTCTGCCGTGAGTACGCAAGACGCACGACGCGCAAATTTTGAATTGTGTTACGTGTAAACGCTGTGCAGTCAAGATACGGTGACCAAGAATTCATGCGTCTAAGCTTGCATCATGCGTCTTGCACGCGAATGTATACGCGTACGCACGACAACATACAACACTGTGAGAAAACGATCGAAACGGGAATTTTTTAACGTTGGAAGCTGCATTATTTCACGAAAATGACAGATTTGTGAGGAATATATGGGGACCAAAACCCACCGCAGAAAAATATATGCCGCCATGGAATGTGAATCTGTTGAAATTAGTGGCTTGTTGCAGGTAAGATTTAAGTTATGAAGCTGTGAAATTTTTCCGCCCCAGAAACGGGCCTCAATAGTTAGGACTCTGTTCCTGTGTACAGAGAAAGAGTCCTATAAATGGCTATATATATACTTGGTACTTTCTCAAGTTATGTGAACACAGGCATAGAACTACTGCAGGATTCAAACCCACGACCTTTGCCAATTTATAGCAAATGTCTTACCAACTAGACCACTGAGATTGCCCGTTAGCTAAAGATGTTTTTAACCTGACTATTTATGTTGACTTTGATGCTGAGCTCCTGACTATTGGATTATTGACTCCATGTATTTGTTTGATTGAATAGTTTTTATGAGAGTAAGTGTAGTGGTTCTAAAGCTGCTTGGGATGGTAGTGATAATGAAGACGCTGATAGTGATGATGATAGAGCAGCAGCAAGAGAACGAACCAGTATGATCAAAGCAGAATTTGAAAAGAGAAAAAAGGTATGTAGTCCCATTGAACTTGTGCCTCAATCGTATCTCCTTCACTTTCTTGTACCCTTCTTTGGACCTTTCTTGAGTCTACTTTATTGGCTCATTGTAATAAATCATGATGAACTATTGATTTGTGTTTAGTGACATACAACTGATTATGTTATATGCTACACTGTGTATTTAAGCAGTTCCAGTCTATTGTTTACAGTTACATATTGAAGAATGCAACTTCCTTGCAGCTTGAGCGATAACTAACTACTCTAGGTTGTGTTTTGCAAGGCTGTATTGTGTTGTACTCTGTTCTACTCTGCCTAGAGGAGATTTTCATTTTGTCTCATTTTCTTACAGAATTTAATCAATGAATTGTCAAATTTTGATGAGTATTCATAATTATTGGTTTGATCAAGTAGATATATGTTAAAAAAAATATACATATTACATTAGTTCTACGTAGATTGTCCAATCCCAAGTGAATATGAGTTGATATAAACATAAGTTATTGTACCTTTTCCCTTCACAGCACCAACTCAAGACAAGTGAATTTATTCAACCAGGTTAGGATCAAATGCTCTTTCTTTCTGATTTCTCTTTTTTTTTTAAAGAATGTTTTTTAGTCATTTGTTTGTGATATATATACAGAATGATACTAATGTATAACGTGTAGCACAAACAAGGCCCTGGATAAATCATAGACATGCTACAATTGAGATCTCAACAAAACATCTTCGTTCATCTACCTCTTGTTCCCTGTTTGTTCGTCAAGAACTCACAATTCAACTTTTGCAGAGAGATCATTCTCAGTATATGGCCCCAAAATGTGGAATAATCTTCCTGTACAAATTAGAAGTGCCAGTTGACTTATTCAAGACAATCCTTACAGCTCATCTGTTTCAACAGGCTTACTAACCATTCAACTGTGCCCCATAGCCTTTAAGCAAACATTTGATTTTGGCGCTCTAGAAATAACATTTGACTGCTTGATTGAGTAATCAGATGTAAATGAAGTTCTACAAGTTAATGTTAACACATGACCCTGTTATTTCAGATGCTGACTGTCCATTGAGGGATGCATCTAGCAGCAAGATTCCTGCTCTCACTGTCAAGGTACAATATTAACTTTATCTCTGGTAGCTATATTGCCGTCTATTTATTATATAACACCCCCGAACAAAAATATTGACAAAATAGGGACACCGCCAACATAGGGCTAGATAGCTCAGTTGGTAGAGCACCGGCACGTTAATCCGGAGGTCGTTGGTTCGAGTCCCACACTAGTCAATTCTTTGCTCAACCCCAAAAGTCTATTTATTAATTAGGTGTTCGGGCAACAGCCAAACTACTTTTACTTTTTGTTTGTTTGTTTGTTTGTTTGTTTGTTTGTTTGTTTATTTTTGCTTTGCAGTATTTCCTGTTCTTACTCTCAATTGTCCGCAAGCAATAAGTCTGGTACAATGAATAATGTCTGGTACAATGACTCGCTTTGTTACAATGCACCGCTTACATTTGAATTCCTTGGACTATCGAGACAGTTGCTACGCCACATGATTAGGAGCAAGCTTTTGCGTAGTTACATAAGAGACGGTGAACACCCGTACACATTTCTGAATGGATGTGTATGGCACAATGGTACCTCATCCTGGAGGTTGCTATACTGAAACTTTACCTGTAGTTATAACTTGGTGATGATCAAGTATTTGTGACATCCTGATGACTTCCTCAATTGTCAAAATACATTAAATCAAAGGTTATTATTTCAAAACAACTTGACTCCCAAGCAACAACAGCTATTGATATGTCATATAAAATGCTGATCGAGAGAGCATTGATCGATTTATTTCAAGTCAATTCAATTGAATTCATTTTTAATGGTCCTACCATGGAGGAAAATTTGCATACACGTAGTACACAAAATAATTTCTGTTCACACAAACATAATAATATACTACTGAAAATAAATTAGATAAATTAAACACTAAACCATATAATAAGAGAACACTGTTTGATACTGATTGAGAAAGCATTGTTAATTTTATTTCCTTTTGCAGTCCAGAGAACATTGTTTGATGCTGATCGAGAAAGCACTAAAGGATAACTTTAGAGATTACTGGAAGGAAAATGAAGGCAAATTAGCAGCAAGGTAATTTTTCATTAAAACAAATTATGAACTATATATGCACCAGTTTTAGAGCAAAGGGGCTTTGATTATGCACAATCAAATTGAGGCTAGGTGCGCAGAATGAGTGATCGTGGCTGAGCAGTTAAGAGCACTAAGTTTAAACTCTGGTGTTTTTGATCAGCAGAGTGTGGGTTCGAGTCCCAGTGGTGACACTTAACCATTGCTTTGTCCTTTGGATGGGATGTAAAGCCGTTGGTCACGTGTGTTGTGTAAGGCACAAAAAAGAACCCAGTGCACTTTATACCGAAAAGAGAAGGGATTTACACAGTGCTTAAAGGAATAGGTCTCATACTTCAAATCAAAGGTCCACATTCCTTGCAGGAAAAATACTGTGTGCTTTGATACGCTACTTAGGGGTGTGATAAAGCGCTATATAATAACCAAGTATTATTATTAGGTGTTCGGCCACCAGCCGAACAACTATTGTTATTGTTCTGTTTTTTTTCCTTTTTTTTTTTTTTTTTTTTTTTTTTTTCTGCGTGTTCTTCTCCTCGAACGTTCTCGCGCGATTTTCGCAAAAACTAAAGCTTGTATGAACCTGAAACTTACCATATATATTGATCCTAATGAGTAGACGAAACAGCAACATTTTTGGAATGATGACGTCATTGATGACGTCATTACGTTCAAAAAAACGCTAAAAATTGGAGAGTTCATATCTTGAGAACTACAAATGCCACACACAAGTTATTTGGTGCATATAAAAGGTCTTGTAATTAGCTACAAAAGTCGTGCACAACGTGACCTCATGTGACTTTTACTTCCGGTTGAAACCGGAAGTTCAAAATTTCAAAAGTTCATATCTCAAGAACTATATATCATATTCGCAAAATTTGAATATCAGTTTGAAGATCAGTTATCCTGCTCAAACTTTTGCACAAACATAATGCCAGTTGAATTTTGCCTTCTGGTCGTAAAAGCGCGCGTTTGTGTTGAACTCCATTCATTACGCGTAGAAACCAGATAGTATCGCCATTCATGTATGTGAATGCTACTATTGTATTGTGGGTGTGTGGGTGTGTGTGCGTGTAGTTCATGTAGGCCTACATTGTATCCATGCTCTACGACAAAACAGCACTGCGTGGCTGTGGGCATTACGGGTTGTGTATACACATGCAGACTCCGTTGAAGGCGCGCGTAATTCAAATTCCACTACGCTGGGATTCGCCTCATCTTTCTTCGTGCGATTTTGAACAAAATGTTAAACTACTATGAACTTGAAACTTATCATAAACATGAACCTTCATGAGTAGATGAACCCGCAACTTTTTTGGAATGATGACGTCATTGATGACGTCATTATGCTCAGAAACACGTTAAACACTAGAAAATTCATATCTTGAGAACCTCAAATGCTACATACAAGATTCTTTCACTACATGAAACCTCTTGTAATGTTCTACAAATGTTGTACACAACGTGACCTCATTTGACCATTCACCCGAACACCCTGAGTTTGTACACAAACTCTCAATTTCTAGTTATTATTATTATTAATCTTACACTGTGGTCTTCAACCTGATTATACGCATGATCAAAATGAACAGAATGAGTGTTTTTATTAAGACTTGATATTGTTTGATTGCAGTGAATGGGAGCCACATTGTAAAGCTATAGATGTTGAACATGAGATGTTTAAAGTATCTAGACAGAGTAACATGTATAAAGCCAAGATTCTTAGTCAGGTAAGATTCATCTGTCTGTCTCTCTGTTTTGTCTTTATCTATTTTTGCTATTGCTTTTTATATGATTTGTATCTGATTATCTATTTTTTCAAATTCCCTCTTTATGTTTTGTCTTTGCATTAAAGGGAACTATAGCACACCTCTTGCTTGTCTGTATTCCGGTTGGCTGACGGTCACGTGGGTTGAACTAATATTATAGTCTGGTCACCATGCGCGCGTGTTTTGCAGGAATAGTGCCCGCTGGGCACTAGTCTTTTAAAATAGGGACTGGTTACAGCACCCTCTCTTAACGTGAACCATGAACAGCAACTAAAAAAACTTTCTTTCTTTTCCAAATTTCTTTTCATATTTTACATTTTAGATCGAGATGTGTTATAAAACACATATTGACTAGCATAAGTTGGTAGCTAGTGCACGTCTATCCCCCCTCGGGCCTGTGAGTGACCAGAAGAGGGACCTATTTCCCCCGGCCTTCAGCCCTGGGAAATAGGTCGCTCTTCTGGTCACCCAAAGTCCCTCAGGGGCATAGACATACACTAGTTACCTTATTACCAGTCAATATGTGTATAATAGGTCTCCAGAGATTGTTTTAAACATTTTGTGGTGTTTTTTCTTTGCTTATTTATTCAATTGTTTAAGGGTTAGGGTTAGGGTTAGGGTTGAATGGAATTCGATGTAAACATGGGTGAAGCCATCGGACTAGTGTCAAGAGGTAGTTTGTAAACAAACTGTGTCTACTTTGCTACAAAATCTGTTAACAAAATTTTTGAAATTGAATTGAGTTAAGCATTTGTGGATAAATGTAGCTGCAATGTATTTCTAGATGTAATTCTGTTCATAGTTTGTTGTGATTGGTTTTAATGATGTAGGTGAGCAGTATTAAGAAATCTACCAAAGAGTGCATGCTTCATGAAGTATTCTTACAAGATCAACAACACAAGGAATCAATAGATGACACTTCCAGCAACCAGGTAATAAGTATAAATTGAAATAAGAAAAGAAAGGTTTGTTGTTATTTGCATATCTTAATCTGACATTCATTAATACCCCAGACAGTTTCGCTATTCCATTTGGTGGAGAGCATGTTACGTGGGGATGTTATAGCGGCTGAAAAAGACACAGCTGGAGCTGTTTAAGACCTCCTGGTTATGCATGTTGGGCGCGCGAATTGTAGGGCAATTTACTTATGCAAAATGCAATTTATAGCTATTAGTTCACATGAAACAAACAGAAAGTTTTTGGAAAATGTGCAAACTTTAAAACCTGGCAAAAGAAACATAATGTCACAGATTGTCTATAATTGTAATTTGTTTTGTTTTTTAACAAAAGGCCATTCATGAATTAGAATAAATGAGTAGATAAAGGCCCTGCATGGTTTTAAACGGTCGTCTATGAACTTGTTGCCACTCATTCTCATCCCTCATTGGTATAGGTTGTCCCAAAATGCCTCCTTTTTTTGGGGGGGGGGGATACTTATAAGTGTCTGATTTCTTCTTGCTGCAGCTCTCAGCATAATTTTCTTACAAGGTAATGATGTATAACATACTTTTAATGTATGATTCTGTTTGATGTCAGGGGTCAACACCATTAGGTGCTGTTGTCGGCTTCCAGACAGTTTCATCTCTACTTGCCAGTTCATCTGACTTATCAATAAATCAACGTATCAACGACTTCTGTAAGGGGAGTAAAACACAACCTTTTACTGCTGTATCGTCTTGTATAGATACGCAGTTATCAACTCTATCTCAGAGTGCCTCCGATGATAAAAAGTTTATTGGCTTCCAAACAGTTTCATCTCTTCTTGCCAGCCAATCAGGTGCTTCCATTACTCGGCCAGTATTCTGTGATGACACAGAACCAGTTTCCAGTAAACACTCAGCTTTGCGTACTGGCTCAATACAACCAGACAACATTACACTATCTGGATTCCAAAAAGTTTCTGCACTCCTCTCTCAAGGCTTATGGAACTCAAGAGCCAAGGTGAAAGGTCAAACTAGTCTATCCAAGCCAAAGTTGGAGACTGGATCAAATGAGTCAACAACAAGTGAAATACCGTTAGTAGAAACTACCATGGTTAAGGATGAGGCACTTCCTTCTGATCCATTGAATGACAGCCATGCTACAGATCACATTGAAACTGATAATCAACTGCTGATTGATGACCAACATACTACAAGTCCCTCCAATGGCATTAACACAGCATCACTTGATGGATTCACTTCATCTATTACCATGGACGAAGATGACAGTAAACAGCAGTTGACATCTTCCAGGAAAAGATCATGTGACTTCAACAACATGGTATGTACATACTTGGTAAATGTAACACTGTTGCTAGATAGTAAATTAAGTCATGTTCTAGTTGATTTCTTTCAAAAATCAGTTTTAAGAAATCAATACTTAAATGATTCTCACTTAGTATCACATTGCCATAGCTGTAAACGAAACTCATGGCACTGAAATATCAAAGTTGTTGAAGCTTGTGAGATGAAGCAACAACACCTTGCAAGGAATACAAGGTGAAGTGGCGCATTATGCTGACAGATCATGCCAAAAACACCAAGGCAAACCCCTTCTCTTTACATTCAATCATTCAATCAGTTTGCCCATGGAAAATGTTCCTATTTCTTTTTTCCAAGAACCCAAGTATCGTGCAAGAAGCAAAACCGGTTAAGTGCATTTCTTAAAAACACGAATGCACCTTGAAAACAGAGACTTTGCTATCTATTTTTGAAACTTTTGTATCTCTCATCAGCAGGTTGCCAACCCTGAGAAAAGACCCAAAGTATTAGATGAAGACTGCCCAACCCCTACTGAGGATAACAACACAAACAATGACAAGAAGTTGAAGAAATCGGTCACCTTTGACCCCAGTATTGTAGACAAGGAGATGTCAGAAGAAGCAATGGAGAAACATAGAAAGTTAATTGGAACGGATCTCCGGAGAACAGCAGCAGATGCTGTGGTTAAATACTTGACGCCTCATTACAAGAACAATAAGTTTGCTTCCAAGGACCTTTTTAAGATGCTTGCAAAACGTCTTGCTCATCAAATCACAGTAGCTGAGGGGATCAGCAAGCGATCATGTAAGTTCAAATGTTCTAAAAGTTAAACTGACTCAGGGTCCAATTTCGTAGCGCTGCTTAAGCAGAGAATATTGCTTTACTTTTTTTTTCTAAGCAGAAATGAGCAGGATACCAGTCACAAATTGTACTTGTGACATGGTCGTTTGGCTACTTTTTGTGCTTAAGCAACTCTATGAGATTTGGCTCTGATGTACATGTAGTTGCTGAAATGTCACAATGTGTGTGCAGTGGTTTGGATTCACTCTGCTGACAATCTTTGGAGCAACATTTTAACTACTTCACGTCAAATGCCAAGTTTTTCTGAACTGACTTAGGGTGGGGCAGTTAATTATGACCCAACGACTGATGGAAATATCCCTCGACACTCCATTGTGTAGTCTGCACATGCATGCACCTACCATACTTCGCTTTATTTCACCTGTACAAAGGGGGACACCAGGTATTGGAAAACATGCCTTGTTTTAAAAATATCCCTCATATTCTCTGAGCTATTTATGAGGACCTTTGTAGTTTTTCTGTCGTGAAGTCAGGGGTTTCATTGTGATAAGAATAAGACCACGGAAAATGTTGGTTTATACTTCATGCAAAAAGAGAATTTCGATGAAGCAATCAGCATAAGCCGTTTCCCTGCTTCCCTTTCCCTATTTGAAGTATGAACTTGTTTAGCCATAAGAAAAAGACTTTTCCCAACGAATCACCCACTCAAATAATTAACTCCGCTCACCAAAATTCTTACCCAGTTTTTTTTTGGTGTTGTTTTTATTTCTACTTCACAGTGAAAGACAAGGCCAAGAGACTTGTCCGATATTACTTCAGGGAACATGCCATGTGTAACTCTGAAAGTGAGCTACCTCCAATGCCAAGCAAATGATGACTCAGCATGTCATTCTCGTTTCTTTATTCAAAGAGAAGTATTGACTAGGTTGGATTAAATCATGTCATTCTCGTTTCTTTATTCAAAGAGAAGTATTGACTAGGTTGGATTAAATCATGTCATTCTCGTTTCTTTATTCAAAGAGAAGTATTGACTAGGTTGGATTAAATCATGTCATTCGTGTTTCTTTATTCAAAGAGAAGTATTGACTAGATTGGATTAAATCATGTCATTCGTGTTTCTTTATTCAAAGAGAAGTATTGACTAGGTTGGATTAAATCATGTCATTCGTGTTTCTTTATTCAAAGAGAAGTATTGACTAGGTTGGATTAAATCATGTCATTCTTGTTTCTTTATTCAAAGAGAAGTATTGACTAGGTTGGATTAAATCATGTCATTCTCGTTTATTTATTCAAAGAGAAGTATTGACTAGGTTGGATTAAATCATGTCATTCGTGTTTCTTTATTCAAAGAGAAGTATTGACTGGATTGGATTAAACCATGTCCAGCAACTGAAGCTGTCAAAATGCTTTCCTATTAACATAAGCATGTTACATAAGTATTACTTTATGAGAAAGATATAATAGACTAATTGATTTGATACTTTTATTTATGTTTATATAAACTAATTTCACGATGAGTCATTATTTAGAAACTGCAAACATAAATCAGGGTCAGGAAACAAACAATCTCAACTAACTTCAGTCCTCGTTTGTTAAGCCAGATCCGAAGTGGCAGGTTCAGCTATGTCTGTTGCTATAGACATCCTATACTTCATAGTGATCCAACCATAGCCATCAATTCAGACACAAACTTAGAATTCACATACAGCTTACAAGCTGAAAATGAACATGGAACCTGGTCTGTTCCTCATCACAAGGAATCATAAGATAAACAAGTTCTTTGCTTTAAGGAGCCCCTGATACGGATGCATTGTTAATTAAATGGACCCCTCTTGGTTTTTTTAGATAACCTGTGAATAATTCAGTTCAATAAGTGGTAGAAATATTGCTGAAAATCTGGAGAGGTTATGTCAACGCAGGAAGAATAATCTGCCATTTGAATGTATACACAATCTGAGAAGTGTTACCGCTGTAACGATTCTCACATTCAAATTTTAGGGGATAAGAAGTTATATATTTTTCATAACCACAATACTTTGAAGTGAAAATGCATAATACTACCAAAGCTGCTGTACTTCTTAGCAAGTCAGTTTTATGAAATTGGGCACAGGTCGAGTCCTCTCCTTACTAAATTATTACATCAAGATATTAATAATAATAATAATAATAATAATAATAATGAACCATTCTGAAGGATTGTAGCAATGCCATCTTGAAACCCAAGTTATCCAATATCAATCATAACACATGATTCTTAATGTACCGTTTGCAACCTATAAAGAAACCTTCCTATTCTGATCTTGATCTAGCGGATCAAGTACTTTACCAGAGATATTCTTATATTTGGCTAATAAATTATCCTTTACTAAACAGAACTTGATTTATTTGTTAATAATTTTATTCCACATCCAACAGCCCACGCGCCAATGACAGGATGGTGAAAAGCAAATGAGAAGAAATGTCCTGATAGTTATTTTTCTTTTGGTTTATTATAACCATTTAACTGCATTTAATGCAGCACGTTGATGCATCTGCTAGGCGGACTTTGGCACTGTATAAGTTTATGTTATTATTATCGGTGTTGATACTGCATGAAAGAGCATCTCGGAAATTGACTCTCATTCTGGATGGTACTACTCTTCAGTCATATATATGCAACGGAATAGCCGAGTATTGTAGATCTACATCACTTCACTGGGTGAAACAAAGCATTTCAATTTATTATGGTATAGTTTGAGTACTTTCTAAGTTCAACTCTAAATTTACTCTCAGTAAAACCTAAAGAGGTGTAATCATCAAAGATTGGATGCATTTACTTCTTCTAGTCAGGCATCACTCAGTGCAGCAACTCCTGGCAAAGTTTTACCTGTAAAATAGCAAAATCAAACCAGGAATAAATCAAAGTAAAAAAATGTTCTCATGGTAAATATTTATGGAAACTTCCTCAAGAAAAGGTAATTTAAAGCCATTTTGAAACGAGTTGTGTCATGTGGTTTGGGTGCAAACTTGGTTTTTACGTAACAATAATTCTTCAAAATCTTCAAAACTCACCCTCCAGAAGTTCCAGGCTAGCTCCACCTCCAGTACTGACGTGACTCACTTTATCTTCAGTTCCCCATAAAGCTGCACATGTAGCTGTGTCACCTCCACCTAAAATAGATTACAAGTCAAATAAATGTTCAAGTCTAACAATGATTCAAAGTACGTCCACTCCTTCTACTTCAGTGCATTGTAATTCAAATATCATTCAACTTTGACCGTAACAATATTTTACCTATTATAGTTGTAGCACCCTTCTCTGTTGCCAAAACAACAGAGTCCATTACAGCTTTAGTTCCAGCAGCAAAATTTTCAAATTCGAAAACACCGACCGGCCTGTAAAGGTCAAAATCAAGAACAAAATTAAATGTCATGTTTGAGTTTAGGTTGACTGAATCATTTTAAATCTATGTGAACAATGTACTCACCCATTCCACACAATAACCTTGGCTCTCTCAACAATTGTTTGGAATTCTGACACACTTTTAGGTCCACAGTCCAGACCCTGAATATAGAAATGAAACAATCATTATTGTTGCATTCAGTAATGCTACACACTACAATTTGTATTTAATGTTGGCTTCAAAATTATTTTGTTCAATTCAATTCAATTCAATTCAAGGTATTTTATTCAAATATTTGTAGCCAAAGGCTAAATTACAATTGAACTTACAAGGTAAAAACATCAAGATTACATACATTGAAGGGAAATGTACAAAACATTAAACCAACATAAAATTTGAATAAGAATGAAGGAGATAGGCAAAAGCAATAGTGGCATGGTATAAATAATGCCTATCAAATAATCAAAGTATGCGGAAAAGAAACACAAAGTTACAGGCTTTAACATAAATTATTTAGAATTGTTCTGAGAACAAATAGTGTAGCTTGCTAAAATAGATCCTACACATTTACAGTAATATGCAACTCACCATCCAGCCCTTTGGAATACCAGACTCAACGGTAGCCGTTCCAAGCTTTGCATCCTCGGCAAACTTATCAGCAGTAATGAAGTCACTCGGCAGGTGGATTTTCACTCCATTTTTCTCTGCAGTTTTCATTAAGTCACCCACAATCTTTGCACCATCCTCGTCAAACAGAGAGCCACCAATCTAAGGGTCCAAGGATTATACCAATAACTTCATGTATACAAAGTATTTTCTACATAGAGAGAAATGTATGACTACAACGTTAGATAAAGATAGCAATATGGATCAAGAAACAAAATATGTATAAACTAACCTCCATCCCATTCAGTACTTTCAGGAACGTGTACGCCATACCACCACCAATTATCATCTCATTCACTTTATCCAACATGTTAGATATCAGCTGAATCTTGTCCTTTACTTTAGCCCTAAACAATCAAAACCAATAACACAGATTACCACAATTTTCAAATCAATCAAGTAATATATGAAAACATCAATGAGTAAAGCTTGGTGTATACTTCTTGGGAATGCAATATAAATTTCAAAGTCACCGGACCTATTTAGAAGCAAATGTTTCGCAGGAGCTCAGCACAGCTCAACTGATGTGAATTCTTCGTTGCAGATATGTGGCATCAAAATTCGTATTGCATTCACATTGGCAGAAAGGATGAAACAGGCTTTACTGAGAGGGTCCAAGCGTTTGTGTTTTGAACTTACCCTCCAAGGATTGCCAGGAACGGTCGGTCTGGATTATGTAAAGCTTTGGCAAAGTAAGCTAGCTCCTTCTTCATCAAAAACCCTGCTGCCTTCTTGGGTAGATCAACTCCAACCATGGAACTAAATAAGCAAATAAACCACAAAGTGGTGAACCAAATCATCTAAAACTAAAAGACTAGCCCAGGTTGGACTTCTCCGTCGGGTTAGGCTTAGAGCTACTAAGAGACCAACAACACACATTCAAATCTGTTAGCACTTTATAAATGTAGGAACATGAACATGCATTGTGATACTACTCTGTATATTGTTCGAACCACTCACCTATGTGCCCTATGTGCAGTACCAAATGCATCATTGATGTAAACATCACCAAGCTTAGACAAAGATGAACGGAAAGATGAAACATCTTCTGCCGAGGCTTTCACCTGAGTTTTAAAAGATTAACTGATAAGTCACTCAACAAAAAGTTTCTGAACAAAGTAAATATTTTAAATGAACCTACATGTCTTACACTCTTTCCAACTGAGATAGCTGTAATGTATTGGGAAGGAATAAGACAAGCTGAGAGACGAACCTTCTTGCCTGCAGCATCCTTTCTACTTCCTTCTTCTTCAGGATGGAAGCGCAGGTTTTCTAGAAGGATAATAGATCCAGCAGCAGGGTCTGCACAGACCGACTCTACATCAGCACCAACACAGTCCGACAAGAACTGGATCTCTCTTTTGGTGACACAAAACAATTGATGGTCAGATTCTTAAACCATATATGATAGGAACATTTCTGATAAATACTTCTTAGTTAGCAAAGTTAGTCTAATGAATACATCATTAGTTTTTCTGAAAAGTACTTACTTTCCCATCAGTTTCTTGAGCTCTTCAGCAACAGGCTTGAGAGTGAACTTATCTTGTTTCTTTCCGTCTGGTCGACCAAGATGGCTCATCAGTACCAATGATTTAGCCCCCTTCTCCAAAACATGCTTTATGCTTGGTAAAGCCGCTACAATCCTGTTATTTAAAATGTTAAGAACATATGAAAACATTAGCATTCTTGGGAAACGTTTCCGTATGGCGCCACCACTTTTTCATTCGATATGAAATAATATAGTATCTAATTTACCTCAATGAGATATCCCTTTTTGTAAAAATGATTGAAAAGGTGGTGGCGCCATACAGAAAGTTTTGTATCCAATGGGCTCAAAATCAAATCATCAAATTCAAATCATAAATAAATGTACGGAGTGTACCTTTGGTTGTTGGTGATCTGACCATCTTTAAGAGGAACATTAAAATCAACTCTGAAAAGGAAACAAAAATAAATACAGTCAATAACAATAGACATTGCCGAGTATCACGTAGAAGTAGAAGACAATTATTAATTGAAAATACTTCCTTTTGATAGCAGTGACGAGACGTGCACACAAAATAAAAGTAAATCAAGACATCTTATTTTAATTAAGAAGAGCAGGTTACTCTGTAACAACATACCTCATGATGACTCTTTTCTGCCCAAAGTCAAGGCTATCTATGCTGAGTTTGTTTAAAGCCATTTTTGATTCTCTCCTGTTAGAGGTTTGGACGTATTTAGAGTTGAAATCTGCAACTAAATTGTGCCGGTACCGGTGTTTGCAGACCGGTATTTAACTTTTAAGTTAAAGTTTGGTTTCCCGTATCTCTGTCGTATCAAGTAATCATAATATTAAAAAAAGGGAGAGAGGTACCAGTCTATTGCAATTGCTCTCCCCTGGATGACCTTCGACCTCCTTTTTAATAAACTTGACTCGATGTGTGGCCCACTATTTATTGAGCGGATATAATCACAACAAACACATTTCCAAGAGAAGTTTTAGTTATAATTCGATATGTTACTTATGTTTGAACATAATCAAATTTTTGCGAGATGACAGAAAAGAACAAGGTAATATTATTTTAACCAGCTTCCCTGAATAAATGTGGACTTACACAAGTTTTGGAAAAGCGACGTGACAATGTTGCGCCCAACTAGATTATCGTCCGAACTATAGTTGGGATTGTCCCAACTATAGTTTTACTGAGATGTACTTAAGTTGGGTAGTTCCAACTGTAGTTGGGAGTATGACTCGAGTGTGCTGTGTTGGTGGACGTTGGTGCATGCAGTATGCTTTTTTCAGAAGAGTCTGCTGCGTTTTTAATAGTTTCCCCTGTTTAACATGATCAAGTTCTTCAGCAGTCAGGCTGCAAATCCAGCGCCCAAAATAAGGTATTATCGTAATCAATTGGGGAAGGGGGGTTCTTAACGGGTCTTACTCATCAATCAGAATGTTAAAAAAATGCTGGCCTGGGGGTGTACGTATGTTTACTCTGTCATCAAAGGAGGGCGCCATCCATCATCATGGCCTGCCTGCTTTACTTCAATTTAATATACCTTTTTTGTGGTTTACTGACTGATTAAACTTTTAATTTAAAGAAAGCTGCTGCTGCTGGCAAAATAAACACTCTCTTTGTTTGTATTTTCTGTATTTTATACTTATTTTATTACAGTCGTTTGACCAGTTCGGGATCACTTTTTGAATTCACATTGTTTTTTGTTGCAATCTCTTTGATATCTTAAACAAAATTTTTTAGCAGTTTACCTAAACATGTCATAAAACTCACCAAGTATTCACTGACAAAAAAAGATTAGTTCTTTTGAAGAGGCTTTGAGAAAAGTATCGTCACCTGTTTGACCAGTTCAGGATCAGTTGAATCTATTCTGAATCAGTAGAGTGCCCTTTATTGCAAACCCATACTCCCATTCATAGAACTGTCTCTCAAGGACACGAAACTTCAGAGGTGTGTTGGCATGGACTTGGACTTCCTTTCTTTAGTGAATGTCATGCAAGTGTCCTCAATAGCAGCGCAAAAACCCAGCGACAAAACCTCAAAACAACAGCAAAGGCAAATGAAAAAGTGAAGCGAACCTAAAAAGCATTATTGACCCCTCCAAGTTTAATTTTCTCACAAAATAAAAAATCTACAAGAATTTGTTGAAGTAACATTTCTCAAAATCAACTAAATAAACTTCCTACTGCAGTAGTATGATTTTACCATACTTAATAAGTTAGTGCGGCACCATTTGACGCAATGAGATGTTGAGTGATCCCGAACTGGTCAAGGGTAAGTTGCCCCCCTAAAGAAGATTTTGGGATCTTCGTCACCTCAAAAAAACAAGATGACTGCACAGTATTTACAGGAATGTTTTTTTACACATTCTTATCATTTTACATAAATATTTTTTGCCCCGGCACTCCAATTCTAAAGGTAAGAAGTTTTAACAGTGTTTTTCAACCAACATTTTTAAACAAAAAAATGATAAATTTCGCAGACAACCTACAGGAAAACAGCCATAATTTATTTGCTGATGATATTTGGCACCTTATTTTGGGTTTGTTGGTTTAATGGGTGTTAATCTGCACATTTATCAACAGAAATTGGTAATAATGAGAAGTGATATAATTATTTGGTTATTGCAAAGTTGAAGTGATCCCGAACTGGTCAATGATCCTGAACTGGTCAAATGACTGTACAAGTTATGTTATTTATATTTTTAATCAGTTCCTGGGGTTTTTACATCACTGGAAATGGTACAAAGCCAAAGAAGAGCTGCCAGCTTCATTTGTGTTTTTTGTGGTGATTTATAGCATGCTCGTCGTACCCTTACTTAACTTGGGTTGGGACACACTACAGAGTAAACCACAAATTCACCAATTATATTATATTTATAGGGATACAAAATAAGATGATCAATGGAGTTATCAAAGCTGGCCACAGCCTCATTTTAGAATCAAAACCACAGAGGGCAAGAAAGGGTGGTGACAATCAGTTCAAAGTACATTGCATCTCATCTACAATCTACCAACAAGAACATTGAAATTATGGAATAATCTTCAACAATTTCCCATAGATTCTGAATCCCATAAAATGTTCCAAAGCAATGACAGTCACAACTTAAACAATAACAATAAATAACCTAATTAGACAATGCTCTCCTGACCTCCTTGTCAAAGTGGTTGACAAGTTCTCCCCGCGGAAGTTTCAAGAGGATAACCACCAGGTACCAAGTGTTAAGTACCAATTGTCATGTGTTTTGACTTAAGTGTGGGGCAATCAATGGAGCTATTTGTTTAGGTTACTGTTTGTACTACCAAACTATACCTATTGTACTGTACTGTAGTATAGTGCTTGGTACTACTGTGGTGACGAATACTTATTTATAATAACTTTTTTTCTATTTCCTCTGTATGTAGAGCACACAAGGGATGGGTGAGCGTCATTGGTCTAGAGATCCATGCACAGATTGCATCCAAAACTAAACTCTTCTCAGGGTCTAAGGTGCAATTTATGGCTCCACCCAATTCTCTGGTCTCCTACTTCGATGCATCTCTTCCTGGGACACTTCCAGTAAGTTAACACTGTCAAACTTATTTATTTAGTTGACAAGATTTTAGAATATCAAGATAGGAAAGTACAAGTGTATCTAGATTTTCTTTAAACAAGCTTACTTGAATTCCAATCAACTCATATACTCCAACCATCTTCTTCTCATTTTGGTCAATTTTGTAGGAGTATGGGCTGGTTGTCCTTGGTTGGACGTTGAGCTGGTTGGAGTACAAGACTTGATTTTTTTTATGAACTCTGTTGTATGTCTGGACCAGTTTCTGAGGTAATTAGTTTGTTTGTTACAAATGAACAGTGCAAAAGATAATCTCAGTTAAAATGAGTTTTTTTATTTGCTCTGTGTGTAGGTATTAAACAGGCGTTGTGTTGAAGCAGGTGTCCTAACATCACTGGCACTTTCTTGTCAAATCAACAAACGATCATTATTTGATCGCAAGCACTACTTCTATGCAGACCTGCCGGTAGGTAAGAAGAGTAAATAATAAATAGTATTTTGCAACACATGGATTAACTTTAGTTTGTAATGTTTGGTATATGTAATACTATGAACAATTTTATGTTTATTAACCCTCCTACTTTGGTACTTTTTAAAAATAGCAAGTTGATGCACCAATTTGATGCACCAATTTGAAACCATTCACTGTCATTGTTTTGAATGGTGACATAACTGTACAGTGTCATTTCCCAAATATGTGTTGTTGTTTTTTAATGGCAGATAAGCTGATAGATACATGGCCTTGTAATATTAGTCTTCATTACACAAAGACTCCATTTATTTATGGTAGCACACAGAGGTGTAATGCACCAACCAATCAAAACCATTTGAGTGGTAGCACAGCTGGCCATCAGCACTTTTCACAATGATAACCTTTCCTGTGTAATGGCAACTGGGACATGTGAGAATTGGAATTTTTAATGAATTTGCATAATTTGAAGTAAGTAGGAAAGTAAATCAAGAATATTCTCGTTTATGATCTTGAATGCAGTCAGGGTACCAGATCACTCAGCAGAGACTTCCCATTGCAGAGAATGGTCAGATTACTTTCACATTATTTGACAAGAAACATAAAGAAAAGCCAACAAGTCACAGAATAAGAATCAAACAAGTTCAACTTGAGCAAGATTCAGGAAAGAGTCTTCACGATGACGTCAATCATGAGACTCTGGTCGATCTCAATCGAGCTGGTAAGTTTTCAATCTTATATTTACAAAGATTTTTACAAAAACACAATGTTTACAATCATCTGGACCCAATTTTCAAACACAAGAACTTACTAAGCACAGTATACCATTGCTTAGCAGAAACATTACCAGTCAAAATAAAAATTAAGTTTGCATTGTTGTGGCTGGTGCCCCACTCAAAATGTCCACCCCCCCCCCAAATTGCCCAATAAGGCAGAGGTGTCCCTTTAAATTGAGCTTGTAGTTTGACTTCAAATACTGAGTGCTTTGAGTAGATAATGCTCTATATAAGAACTGCGTACTATTATTATTATTATTACATTGTTAGGAGTTGGATTGATGGAGATCGTGACCGAACCAGACTTGTCAAGCTCACTGGAAGCAGCAACCTTAGTCAGAGAGTTACAACTCATTCTACAATGCATCGGAACGTGTGATGGGCGTATGGATGGTAAGCATTTTCTTTGTCATAAATTCATGACATTTGATTCATTTCATATCTAAAAATACTGCTCTCCAATGATGGGAAACTAGAGGTCAATCTACTTTTTTAGAATGTGAAATGCGCATTGGCACCATTTCAGCAAGCAAATGTTTGTATATAGAAGAGTTTGCGGTAACACCATGTAATAACAACCTCTAAATGAGTTGGGGTGATTCTGAAAAGAACCGTTGGGTTAACTCGGCGTTTCGATCAGTATGCTCTGATCGTCTTCTGGAGAATGCTGAACTCTGATGCTGCATGCTGCTTAAGTACTAGGGGGTGGATCAGCGGTGATGCACGAAGGCGGGAAATGTAGGTGGGAAGTGAACTCGATGATGCGTGGTGAAACCTGTTGTGGAGCCTTGGGTGTTGTGTGGGGGGTGTGTGCTCACTGAACCGTGTCAGTAGGAACAAGCACAGGGGATAGTGAGGGTGTGGGGCCTAGGTGACTGAGGGTATAGATGACCCAAAGCAGTCTAATAGTTGGGGCCTAGGGGGTGACCGTGGATATAGAAGATCCATTGGTCGGGAGAAGGGGGAGCCAGATGTCGCTGATGTGGAAGCCGATGTCTTGGGGTACGGTGTCATGCTTGTGGATCTCGATGGCCTCTCTAATGCTTCTAGGGTGCCACGTCTGGATGGGAGCGATGATTACAGCAGCATCCCAGTTCACTCGGTGGTCAGCCATGTGGGAATGCTTGACGATGGCGGATTTATCGAAGTCCCCCCTCCTTCCAAATGTTTGTAATATCATCATGATCTATTGTTTCATCAAAGAAAGTTGCTTATTGAAATGGCATCAAAACTCCAGTGCACATTTCACATTTCAGCCTAAATTCCCCAATATGCGCCATATGTGCTTTGTAATTATTGCTGCTAACTAGGTCTCAAGTTTTGTGAGATGAAACTCATGTATCCATGTTGTGTTTATTCTCTATTCTATTTTTTCTATTTATGACTAAAACACGGAGAGAGGTTGCTAAATGATTACACTAAAAATGTTTCATGTTTTCAACAGAGGGCTCCCTTCGTGTTGATGCCAATGTCTCTGTGAACAGACCAGGTGACCCACCAGGTACAAGGGCAGAGGTCAAGAACATCAACAGTGTCCGCTTTGTTAGGAATGCTATAGGTATGTTAATTATCATAAACTCAGTCATGGAAACTGCTAAAAACAGATGAGCTCCCGGCACACCATTACACCAGAGCTCCTCCCAAACTGCTTTCCGAACCCCCAGCTTTCCACACCCGGGCCCTCCACACCCAGTCTCTCACACAGCCTTCCACATCCCTAGCTCTCCATTCCCTCAGGTCTCCACATCCCCAGCCATCCCCAGCCCTTTACACCCAGCCTCTCTTACACAGCCCCCAAATCCCAGCTGTCCATGCCCTCAGCTTTCTACACCCAGCTCCTTCACACCCAAGCTTTACACATCTCAAGCTCTCCACACCTCATCTTCTCCACACCCCAGCCTCAATCACACAGCCTCTCCACATATCACATTTCCATACCCCACCTGCAACCCGATGAATAGGAGGATAACCCATGAAGCCAAGGTGTGTTTCAGCAGATATATGATAAGTGTGCTTGTGTTACTCTGAATAGTTTGATGACTAATTGAAGGATTTCATTTTCTTGATTAATATGTTCAGAGGATTAAAGATAAAGTCAAAATGGTTTTGTTTTCAGACTATGAGATCAAAAGACAAATAGAGCTCCTTGAAGATGGTCACGATGTCATAGCAGAAACACGCTCTTTTGATCTTAAAACAGGGTAAGTTATTATTAGTGTGTCTTGGCTAAATGTGCACTGAAGGCAAAGTAATGGTGTTTTTGAGCTAAACAATTAAAAGTAGAATAGTACTTAGGAGTTGGACCTCACTAAGAAACTGTGTAATTTTGTATCCAAAGCCTACTTGTTTTAAAGATCGTGGAACATCAATTTGTCTGAAGTGCCTCTGTTAATCAGCATTATGTTGACAAAAGCCAAATAATCATCCTACCTTTAAAGGCAGTGGACACTTTTGGTAATTACTCAAAATAATTATTAGCATAAAACCTTTCTTGGTGATGAGTAATGGGGAGAGGTTGATGGTATGAAACATTGTGAGAAACGGCTCCCTCTGAAGTGCAATAGCTTTCGAGAAACAATTAATTTTCCACGAATTTGATTTTGAGACCTCAGATTTAGAACTTGAGGTCTCGAAATCAACCATCTAAACGCACACAACTTCGTGTGACATGGGTGTTTTTCTCTTTCATTATTATCTCGCAAGTTCGATGACCGATTGAGCTCAAATTTTCACAGGTTTGTTATTCTATACATATGTTGAGATACACCAACTGTGAAGGCTAGTCTTTGACAATTACCGATAGTGTCCACTGCCTTTAACTCAATACAATTGCATCTCCTGAAGCACAAAGTGAGTCTGTAACTACAGGAGTAGAGAGTGTTATGAAGTATTTGCAAACTTTTGTTTAGTTTCCAACCTCCAAAGTTGTGTGAATGGTTTGTAGGATGCCTCTGGTTGTACTAACAGTGTGAAGTACCTAGATACAGTGCAATTAAAGTCATGTTTAAATGTTATTGTTAAATGTTATTGTTATTATTTTAAGGTATAAACGTCAGATTTGCTAGGTTCAGACTACCTACATAATCAAGAACCAACATATTTTGACTGTAAGAGTTTTGTTCTTTTCAAATCATTTCAGGCAGACTGTCCCCATGCGTGACAAGGAAGGAAAGCAAGACTATCGTTTTATGCCAGAGCCTAATCTACCACCACTCATCCTTTATGATAGTAACACCATTAATAAAGCCTCTCATAACAGCAGTATTGTAAATATTGATGAGGTCAGGGGTCAGCTGCCAGAGTTACCAGAAGCTAAGAGACGAAGACTTGTTGTGGATTATGGCATAAGGCTGGATAGTGCAGTCAAGCTTGTGGTACGTGTGTCAGTATAAATTGTAGGAAAAACAAAAGTCTATATCAACACTGGTTTAACTGGTTTTACTGCGTCGGACTTGAGTTCTGATGGCTGAATCTGTAGGGTGTGGGTTCGCTTCCCTGTCATGACACTTGTGTCCTTAAGCATGGCACTTAACCATAACTGCTTCTCTTAACCCAGGTGTACAAATTGGCACATGAGAGGGCTGAGACAGTATTGTGTTGGATAAATCCCCTAGCGCTAATTTAAGCAGATAGGGGTTGTATGCTCCCAAGGGAGCTGAAAAAGTTAGAGGAATTGTCTAAAAGTATGAACCGAGATACAAATTTTGTCAAGCACTTTGATGTAGCTACTAGGATATGTGCGTTTTTATAGAATGAATTAGTATTATTTTTATTATTAACGATAACAAACTTTGAAAACTGTTTCCAGACTCACAACCTTAACTAGAACGTTATAATCACCTTGCAGTATATTTGAACTCACTTCAATTAATTATCTATGTAACAAGTTTATCAATCGCTGTTATACAAAACAATTTTTGTTGTTAAAAAGTTTGTACAAATCCTACTCTTCATTGACCATTGTTTTGTCAGCTAAATGACCTTATAACAAGAATAATTTACTTGTTTTTGTTGTGCAGAATGAAGATGGTTTAGTGGATTTCTTTGAAGCTGTAATCCAAGACAAGTCTGAGCGAGATCCACAAAAGATTGTGAATTGGATTGAGACTGAACTCCTGAGGTGCCTTAATGAGTATGACCTCCATGTTGCTGAAAGGTAAAAGCTAATTACATCCTTTTGGCATATTGGAACCATTGGCTAAGACTGGCTTGATCATCATGTCAACATGTGTTGAAGCATTTAAAGCACATAGCAGCACCCATAGCTCTAGCTGCTGCCGCAGCCGCCAGTTAAGACACTGCCTAAATGAGTATGTAACTAAAAGGCCAAGTGTATTGCAGTATGACCTCTCTTGTTTTTTGCTTTACTTTACTTTATTTCATCTCAAGGCATAACAGAATACAGTTTATACTTATTATGATTTATGCATGTTTAAATATAAAGATCAGAATAATAACATTTGAATAACACCACCTAGAGATGCAGGGGACCCACTGTAGACCCTATGCAAATAAGTTTAATAGGGCACCTTCATCTAAAGGTCAAGGGAAGGTACTTCATTGGCTGACACTATGCGCTTCGCAAACACAGATGTGCATTTTGCCCTGTTTAATTATCATTTTACTTCAAAGGTGGGGGCGTGATGCAAACTGTGGCAGTGTCTATTACAAACAATGCCCGTGTTTTTGAAGTTCATTAAAACCGTGAATATAATAATATTGAGTCTAACTTGGAAGACTTCCCCCCCCCCCTAGTTAAAGGGGTGGTGGAGAATGCAATAACCTCTTGCTATGGCTGTTACAATAATCGGATGATAGTCTTGATGTGATTGTATGTATTTGTCTCTGCAGCCCACTTGACTCTGCTACACTAGGTGAGCTTTGTGATCTAATGAGTGATGGAACAATTTCTTCCAAAATTGGGAAGAAGATCATGACAGAAATATTTGACGGTAACACAAGAACCATTCAAGAGGTAAGAGCTAGTTTCATTTGTGCTGTCAAGACATTTCACTTTTAATTCATACTTGTTTAAATTTCTCAACCACTTTGCGTCAGTATTTGTAAATATTTTGTGTGCCCAACCTTCGTAGTATTTTTTAGAACTTTTTGGGGCTTCTTGAGTTATTGTTTTCCTTTGAAAATTGTATTGCCACACACAAGGGAACATTGACTTAACAAAAGAAAGACAACAAAGTTTCTCATAATTGGCTTTGGGATTTGATCATTTCATGTGAGAAAATTTAGTATGTACCATGCTTGTTACGGATATTGTGTGCCTTTAATTTTTCATGGTATGAGCATCAAAACCATACACTTATAAAAGTAGATAGTTGTGAACATGATAGCATGATATATGACCAGCGTGCTTATCAAGTCTCACTTGTATAAAGTTGTGGCTAGTGGAGTCAGTAAATTCTGAGTTCTTGTGGCCACAATATTATGGTAAGTAAGGTGTCATGGACGAGTGGTTAAGAGCATCGAAGTTGGGAGCATTCACGTTCTGGTGGTTAAGTCATCAAAGTGTTAGTTCGAATCCTGGTTGTGGCATTTGTGTCCTTGAGCAAGATACTTTACTGTGATTGCTTCTCTTCACCCAGGGGTATAAATAGGTACCTGCGAGGGTAGAGGTTGATATTGTGTATGACAAAGTCTTTGGAACACTAAGGTTGCCCGTCAAAGGTTGTATACTCCCCAGGGAACTGAGTAAGATTGAAAGGAATGTTTATTGGCCCAATGACCAGTGTACTAATGTCAAGTGCATTGAGATGGTTAAGGTTAAGTGCACTATAATTATTATATTATTAGTAGTAAGAAGACGTGTTTTTTTAATTGTTAATGAAATACAAATAAAGCAACTTTGTGTATTTGGCGGTGTATATTCTACAGGATAATGATAAGACGAATTTTGATTCAATTCTAGATGATCAAAGACGGTGACTGGGCACAAATTACCAACCGAGAGGAACTGAGTCAACTTTGTGATCAAGTTTTACAGAATAATCAACAAGTGGTGAGTTACTAGAAAGACACTTCCCTCAATCACCCTCAGCACAAATGACTTGTCATCAAATTAACTCACCTTTTATAGACAGAAAATAAGACACCTACAAAATAAAGTGCTGTATGCATTTTGTTCGTGCAAAGAGAATGCAAAATCAAGTAGTTAATTACAAGGAAAACTGACTGTGTAAATTTTAAATAAGTTTTGGTTGAACAAAGAGAAAAAGACTAGAGTGGGATTTGAACCTGTGTTTTCTGGATTAATGTATTTTCGTTCAGCGCTTTATCTAGCTCTAAGTTGGCGGTCTCTCTATTTTGTCATTATCTTTGTTTGGGGTTCCAGTCAGAAGCTATTCAACTTGTAACTGGGCAGTGATCACACCCAAGTTTAGGATTTACTGTGAAGGTAGTATCAGTGAGACCAACAAGGCTGGATTTAACAAAGCTTGCAAAATCTAATCAATCAATCAATCAATCAATCAATCAATCAATCAATCAAACGTAATTTGTATAGCGCCTATGATTACGCACATCAAGACCAGAGTGTATGAATTATATGTTTTGTATAAACAACGTTGCCATAAATGTTCATTTGTTGATTATTTTCTTTTTCAGGTTGAATCTTACAAATCTGGTCACAAGAGAGCCGTCAATCGCCTGATGGGAGAAGTGCAGAAAGTAACACATGGCAGAGCAGATCCTGTCATCATTATGGACTTATTCACTTCCAAACTAAACAGGTAGCATTGATCCTGGTCTACATAGAATTGAAGTAGGATGGAGCTAATGGAACGCCATATACCATTAGCAGGTTGATGTAGAAGTTATGTTGTCATCAAGGATTGAATAAAGAGCAACAACAGCTGCTTAGACTAAGTGCATCATCTGGATATCTTAAAGTTTTAGAAAGCTGTTCATTACACAGTGGTTTATCTATGGATGTAAGCTGTGTACAAACCAATACAGTAACATTTTATTTTGTGGGACAGATGTGCATTATATAAAAGATGTCATGAACAAGGCAGGGCTGTATGCTTCGTTTTTGAAAGGGCAAGGGCACCAAGGCATTTTCGTCTTGGTAAAGGGCACCCTATGGTGAAATTGCAAATTTGTACTGGAGCATTTCAATGGCACCAAGGCAATTACCAGGGGCCTCGAAGGCAATCGTCTTTGTTGCCTCCGTGAAGTATCAGGCCTGATAAAGTAGGTGACCTTCTAGATTATATTCTTTCGCGCAAAAACTTGCTAAGCGCAAAATATTATTGATGAGCATAAACAGTAGGTTTGCATTGTTGTGGCTGGTGTCCTGCCTAATTTTTGCCTAGCAAAGACATTTTGTCAAGCAATATTTTCTACTTAACAGCTTTGTGGATTTGGGCCCAGATTAAAGTGGGACCTTCTGCCTATCATGTTGGTTGGCAGTGGAACAATTGAGGGTGCAGTACTGCTATGACTGCCCTTGACTATTGCGTTGTCAAATTGAAAAAGGGTGGTTGATGGCAGCACATCCGTCTTATGTGACATGAGCCAACCTTGTCAGGTCGGCCGAAGTCTAAAATAAATCAATTTTTCATCAATTATTCCATAATTCAATTAAATTTCTCTCAAAAGGAGAAAACCTCCAATCACCATATGAAAAACTTAATAAATTTATGGATAATTTCCAGTTTTATATTTCTGTAAATTTGTGAGTTGTTATTTTTGTCTATTGTTATGCCTTTACTCATACTTGTACAAAGGGAAAACAAATTTAATGTTTTTATCAAGACAATTTTGAGTCTTTGAGTCTTGAGTATTAGCGATTTGTTACAACATGGGGCTCAGTGATTCAACTTTGAGGAGATTTTATAAATCTAAGGATTAAGATTGGGCCTCAAGAAAACTAAAAGCAAAAATCGATTTGAGAAAAAAAAAAAAAAAAAAAAGCAGATTGTCAGGGTGTTTTTCAGGGGTAAATAGCAAACATTCCAAACGGCTAACCTGCCCCAAAAAAGGTTTGGTTGTCTGGAAACATACGAGGCTGGGAGACTCTTAATATTAATTTTTGTTGAGTATTTTTTAATATTATTTATTCACGAGCCTCGAAGTGCTATGGCAGATATTTTAGGCTAGCCGAAGCGAAATAAATGTACATATCAATCTCAACAGAGGGCGCACTTCAGACCCACCGTTAATTTTCAGAGAGCTATTCTCTAGTGTACGCGGCATGTAGAGCCGCCGAACATATAAAAAATATGCACTGACTGCACCCGAAGGTTAGAAATGACACACACTGGTGGGACTCTTCGGTCTTCATGTAGAATACTTTGTAATAAATATTTTGTATTCAAGTAATATCTTAAGAAGTATAGTCTGAAATGACTTGAACGAATTTAATTGAATTTAAGCCCTTTTGGGATGGAAGTTTGATCTGTCAAGCTAGACTTTGGTTTGGTTTGTGTAGTGCTCCCACCACCGCCGGGAATTATTTCTTGCTTTTTTATATCCCGTTGGTCTGAAACTTGTTGCTTGATTTTGTTTTACTTTATGGATTCATCACACCCCCATGATCAAAAACGAATAATATAATTTTGATATTGGAAAGATCCATCTCAAGACTGCACTTTGTTTCAATGTGTCGAGATAATAATAACCGTATTATAACCCGCCTTTTGCCAAAGGACAACAAGCGCCAGGTACTTCTACTGGAAGGTGAGTGGCCAGAAGTTTGATCTCGAGACGTCCTTAGCACCATGTGATGTTTTTTTTATAAGGTATCCAGGCGCAATATGCTGCCAGCCAGGAACACCGGGGCAAAACCTTCGATAAGTGCACTGGGTTCTTTTACATGCGTTTACACAACACATGGCACCGACGGCTTTACGTCCTATCCTCAGGGTGTCTTGCTAAAGAACGCAAATGCCACAGCTCGATTCGGAACCCACACTCTGCTGATCAGAATCACCAGAGTTTGAATTAAACCTCTTGAAAACAAATTAAATGTGTTTTCAGACAACTAAATTTAAGATTTCTTTCAATTATTGGCAGGTCAGCCGCCGCTTGGAATTGAGCTGCTCAAAATCGGATTAAGCGCTGCCTCTAGATTGAGCACTATCTTTAAAATACCCCTCTTTAACTTCTAAAATCCTGGACGTTATTCGTGGAAATGTGTGTCATTGTGTGGAATGTCACATTAATTTTTATTGCATGATTTTGAGAATGATTAAATCCATTATAAATCATATTTCATTTATCATTCTAAAAAAAAATGAGACAAACTATTTGGAGCAATTTAAATATCTATTAAAGGTATGGCATTTTTAGCAAATTATCATCTTATTTAGTTCAACCAGTAATGATAAGCTGAAAGGTTAAGAAGATTGATCAGAAAATCACGGAAAATCACTCCTCTTGCCTTCTTTGCAATACAATATTTTTGGCTAATAACCCCATCGGCCTGTGAACAATGGAATGGAATGGAATAGTATTGCCCTTGGCGTTGCGTTGTAAAAATGAAAAAGGGCTGTTGACGGAAAAACATCCGTCCACAATTATCATCATAATTTATTCAACAATTCAATTAATTTTCCCTCTTGGAATTAATTTGAAGAGCACCTCAGTACACTGGGAGCAAGCCAGTTTTGGAAAAGCACATTCAGGTGTATTTTTCAGGGGTAAACATCACTAGGTCGAATCGGCTGAACTGCTAAAAACTGGAAGAAATCTGAAGTTTAGTTGTCTGAAAACATATTTGATTGGTTTTCAAGAGATTGAGCGACTCTAAATATTGTTAAAGTATTTTTATGACTAATAATTCACGAGGGATAGGAGCGGAAATAATTTTATATATATACGCGTAAATTATATCAACAGAGGGCGCACTTCAGACCCACCGTTAATTTTCAGCTCCAATGTAGCTAGCTTGCATGCTGTAGCAACGTCGTGCGTGCACAGTTCACGGGATGGATGTAGTCGATGCCTAGAACATCTTGCCTGCACTTTATGCAGCAAGTGAGTCGGCACACATAATTATGGCTCAGTATACTATCAATCAGTCTCCATAAAGAATGTTTTGTAAAATTTGGTAAATAGTGATAGCTTGAGAAGTGTAGTCTAAAATACTGAAATGTGGGAATTGAAGCTCAAAAGTTTTGCTGATTTCTGGTCGTCAACAGCTAGAGTCTCTACACTTTAGTGATGGTTGTCTGGTTCTTTCATCCAGTATATTAATGGGCATTGTTTCTTGGGCCTGAAACGCTGTTGTTCTTTAGATTGAGCAAAATCTTATTCCCATTGTAAAACCCACCATCTATTTATCTTTTTATTGATATAATAAGTGGTAAGTTATAAGAGGTCCCTACCACACCCACTAGTGACAATTCTAACCATAGCGTATTTAACGTCATGTGATTGGTCGAAGTAAATTCTCCAAACCACCCGTCTCCTGTACAAAAACTTGGAGTACAATAAAAAGTATTATGAATATTCATAAGAAATAATACCTTGTATGCGCATACAGACTGCGCACACTTACATCGGCAGTGATGCTATGGTAAATTGCGAGTTGTATGGTGCCTTGACTTCCATCCAAAGGTGTACATTTAATCACTAAGAGGAAAACAAAATAGTCTGACCCCATTGAGCAGACGTGTGTTGAGGACGGAAGAGACGGTCGTCCGTGAGATCGTTGTCGGTGTATGCTGAATAATTGCCGCAATTTCGACTTATTTGGAGCACATTCTGGACAAAGTTATCGTATTCATGTAAATTAAATGAGTGGCTATTGAGACCGGTTGATATTGTCCAGAATCGATTCATATTCTTAGACTTATTTGTTAGAGTTGGAGCTAGCTGGTAGCGGAGTTTGCATGTTTCAAATCTTCGTTTTGTTTGGCCAACAACTGATGGAATATTGATCAACAACACACAACACAGTGCAGTGCAGTCAAATAATCTGATGGCGAGGACTAAGCTAGATTTGGATTAAACTCTGGTGAGTGGTATTTACAATTTCAAGATCATTTGTCTGATAATATATTTCAGTTTAAAATGTGTTCACAATAAATAACATATTACAAAATGTCCTATTTTTCACCAGACAGCAGTGAAAACACACCCTAGACCTAGTCTTACTTACATTAATAGAGCAAGGAAATAGTACTGATAGTTACTCTAACTAATCCAACACAGGCCATGCTTTTATCATTATTTTAAAAAGTGTTAACTTTAACTATCAAAATGTTTATTAATGTTAGACCTTGCTAATATAAACTAAGAATCATGAGAATGGATGAAGCATTTCATGAATTTTTCAATCAGCTCAGCGCAGTAAGAACCAAATTTTGCTGCATGTCAAAAAGTAACACTAACAGTACACTACAGTGAGTGAGCTGGTAATAGCTTTTCCTGCTTATTCACTTGAAAAGGTAGCATTTTAAAATAAAAGGTCAAGTTTCAAAAGTCTTAAATCTGAGTTTCTAAAGCGGCATTATATCCTGTAACAGTGTACTATAAAATAGTTGTAGTCTTGGTGCATGCAATGTCAATGATATTTTTCCAGAAATTTGAAAATGATTTCAAATTAGTTTCAGTTTAACTAAACTAATTAGTTTCAGTTAAACTAAACTTCAATATGTTAAAAACAAACTAAAAAAGAATAAAAGATTGACAATAAATCTTGCAAAAATCATTTTTGAAACTGATCATGTTTACTTTGAATGTGTTTGATCAACAGGGTGTTTGGATGCAAACCTGGACAAGAACGGATAAATCCTGTAGTACCCCTGCATCAATCTTCAGAAATGAAATAGAATCCATAGCAGCTCCACTTACATACAGGTGTACGTACAGCAATCAGAGAGCCAGCAAGCCTTCTTCAGGAACGTTGGAGTTGAGGAAAGTAAAAGTTTGTGACAGTTTGTTATGAAGTAACATGCAAGTCAAAAGCGATTCCATTGGAATCCAAAGCTGATGTGGTATCAATGATGAAGGATTATCTAGTTGACCCAAATATGGCATCCATACCATGTGTTGGATGTCACAGAACCAATAACAAGTCAACATTTAAACATTGGAAATCCAGAAGTAAAATGTTTTCAATGCTCATCTTGTTACTGTGTATTTCTTTGTGCCATGGCCAAGCCTTAACGGAACTCAATTACAACATTGAGGAAGGGTTACCAGCAGGATCTATAGTTGGTGACATCAGTAGTGATCAGAGTGCACCAGGACCTTACCTTGTTATACTGATACCAGATGAAGGTCAACCGTTTGAGATGACAAGTCAAGGAGTCATACAAACTAAAGAACCACTAGATCATGAGGATCAATCTTTTTTTAGCTTCATTGCTGTACCTTTGTCTAGTTCTACCACACAGATTTATATTAAAATCACAGTGACTGATGTGAATGATAATTACCCTGTCTTCCTTAACCTGGAAACACATCTTGATCTGTCTGAAGCCACTCCAATAAGTACCAAACTATCACTAGACTCTGCTACTGATCGTGATGAAGGAATATTTAGTACCCAAGGATACAGGATCCTATCTGGTAACGAGGATGGTACTTTTAGCTTGGAGTTCCGGACAGCACCAAACGGTGAAGTCTTTCTTGATTTAGTTGTTTACCAGAGCCTTGATCGCGAAACCACATCTAATTACACTCTCATCATTGAGGCATATGATGGTGCTACTCCTCCCAAGACTGGAAACATGACGCTAAACATCAACATTTTGGATATTAACGATAACCCACCTGTTTTCAGCCCAACACTTTATAGTGCAACTGTGAATGAAACTTTAGCAGTTGGTACTAAGATATTGCGCGTAACAGCCTTTGATGCTGATGAAGGTTTGAACGGAGCTGTGATCTATGAAGTTCGTCGCCAAAGTGATCCAGGAGAACTATTCCGTATCGATCCAATCACTGGATGGCTTTATCTCAATAAAGCTTTGGATTATGAAACAGCTTCTTCAAATGTCCTTGTGATCATTGCCAGAGACAATGGTACTCAACCAGAAAGTGCAAATGCCTTTGTAACCATTTCCATCCTCAATGTTAACGAGCAACCACCCATGATCAACATAGTCTTCCTTAGTGGTAATGGTGAACCTAAAATTTCAGAAGCTGCAACTCCGGGAGATTTTGTTGCTCGTGTTTCAGTGAATGATGCTGATGATGGTGAGCTTACTAACGTTAATGTGACCCTTGTTGGTGGGGAGGGACAGTTTGGTGTTATAACAAGCAACAATATCATTTATCTCATCTGTCTTCAACAACCATTGGATCGAGAACTTGTTCCAAGTTATGATCTGTCCATACATGCTCATGACTTTGGTATACCCCCGCTCCATACTCGACAAAACATCACCATATACATTGAAGACATTAACGATAACCCTCCCATATTTGAAGAAGTTGAATATAGTGTCTCAATTATTGAGATTGTCGAGATTGGATCGATGGTGAAGCAAGTGCAAGCAGATGACGCTGACGCTGGTAGCAACGCTGCGGTAACATACCGCATCCTTGACACACCAGGGTCCTATTCAAACTGGTTTCAAATCCATCCGGTTTCTGGCTTAATAACAACCAAGGAGCTCGTAGATCGAGAGATTCAAGAGATAGTAACCTTCATAGTGGAAGCCAGAGATTCTGGAGATCCATCATTAGCAGCCAATGTGTCAGTAACTGTTACACTCCGTGATGTTAATGATAATCAACCACAGTTTCTCATGTCATCGTATAACGCCAGCATAACAGAAGATACTGAGATTGGTTCCTGTTTTTTACAGGTAAGCAATTCTATTTTAACTATAAACTAACTATAAATTTAACCTTTCTAGATAAATTTTGTGGGCTTAACATTACCCGGGCCCAGTTTCATAGAGCAGCTTAAAGCACAACAAGCAGCTAAGCACAACAAAATGTTTACCAGAAAAATATTATCCAGCTTTAGAACTACCGTGTCACATGAATAATTTGTGACTGGTATCCTGCTAATTTCTGCTAAAGTAGAATTGGTCAGCTCTATGAAATTCTTTTTTCATTTTTTTCTGGGGGGGGGGCCCAGGCAGAACAAAATGATTTCCTTCCTTATTCAACGAGACCTTGCTTACCATTGGGTTATGACCAGTCTATTTGTGTGATTGCTTGTTCAGGAAGTTGTTGGCTTCAACCACTTTACACTGTATTATGTTATCAGTCTATATAAATTATATCCAGGAAACACCCCAGGTACTGATATACGTTTAAAATTTGGTAGGAAGGAAATCTGCTAAAAACATTGGGCTGTAAACCAACAAAAGTACAAATGAAGCTCAATTACTCAATTCAATTCAACAAATTGCCTTTGAATTTATGGAGAAAAAATTCTTAATAAGCTGGTTACTTCAATGGTAAATTGTTAATACTACATTCTAGTGAAAGTTAAAGGGTGTTTTGCCAGCAGCTACAGCTATAACAAGGGGATACACTCAGTAAGCCTTTTATTCTCTTTACTGGCCAATTCAGTGTTTCCAAACAACAGCCTTTGTCATCATTTCATCCTACTGAGTAATCTGTCACAACACTGTGTCTGGCATAAAACACGTTAATAAAGCCCCATTATTCAAACTCCATTTAAAACACAATGTGGGGTGGTTGTTCAGCCTTCTGGAACTATGGAGGAACCATGGATTGATCATGCACAGTCATGCAGTAATAGTGAGGCAGCACATCTTCAGGGGGCGATTTCACAAAGAGTTAGGACTAGTCCTTCCTAGGAGATATTCAAAACTTAAGGCTGGACCTAAGTTAGGACGAGTTAACTCAAGATAAGACTAGTCTGAACTCTTTGTGAAATCCACCCCAAGCACTGCTGTGAACATCTTGTGAATGTTCTCCTGTGTGACCAGTTTTTATTAACAAATCTTTAGTTCTGTCCAAGCCTGGTTCCGTCATCTTCAAGAACATCTTCTTTCTTAAATCTGATCTTACTTTGTATTTCTCACTATTTATTATGTTGTCTGTACACAAGTTGTTTCAAAGCTTGTTTTCATGTCTAGAAGTTAATATTATGTATGCTTCCTGAAGCCACATGAATTACATACTTTTAACACTGGATGAAGGATGAAACTATTTGCTTGTTGTTTAAAGCATTTATATAAGCAACTAAACATTTAAACACAGTTGTAGTCGTCCCGATTCTAAGATCGTTGTCCCACAAAATGACTTTGTATTGCAACCTTCCCTTGGAGTAGAATCAATACAGTATCTTGTTTCACTCTGGGTCATGGCCTTTGAAGTAAATTGACCTTAGGAATGTACTTGCGGAATATTCTATTGTGCTGGTTTAGTATCAGCTGAGATTTATGAGTTAACAAATGTTCTGACTGTTAAAATATTAGACTCTCTAATAGATATCAAGAATAACCTGTTGCAAAGTTTATATAATTATCACTCTTCAAAGTGAGTTTCTGTGTTACTTTCTTTAGAAAAGATTCCATTAAACGCACCCTTATCTCGTTTTTGAGAACTTTGTTTGTTATCAAACATCAATATTTTCATCATAGGATTTTTTACATAGTTTTTTTTTTAAAACAGTGATGTCAAGCTTGTATGTATGCACTAAAGCCTACTCTTCAATTTGATCTATTTTTTTGTACTGTATTATTTTCATCTTTTTAGAATCTGAGGTGTGTTTTGAGGGTTGTAACACAAAACTGTTTCGGTCATTGGCCATTGATAAGCTATTATGGCTAATTCAACCGAAAGGGGTTTGGTTCTTACTGCCAAAATGAACCCAGACTCAGTAGGCCTTTGATACATCAATGTATGTATACATTATTTCCTTATCTACAATCTCTAGCTTGATGTAAAAACAACTCCAGCATGATTTTCACAGTGGGTTCTTAAAACTTGGATATTATTTGGTGTTAGCTTTCTGGCATTTAAGATCCCTTGCGAACTACTTATTTGGTTTAATCCCTGAATATGATAGAGCCTTACAAGACCCATTGTTAACACAAGCTTACACCAATACCCCAATGGCTTTCCCATGGGAACTGTGTTTGCAGAGTTGTATACCTTTTGAAGCTATTTTATTGTTGTGAATTCCATGACTCTGTTTGCGCTCACAAGCTGTTATGCTATTCAATAGACAGGAATGTATAAAGGTGCACACTACATGCACAGAGAAGACACAATGTCTTAAAAAGATACTCGCAACCTCCCGTGCGATAAACAAATCTTTAATTTTTAAACATTTTGAACTATGATGTGCATTTAACATGATGGTTTTTCATAGCATTAGCAGGTTGTAGTGGTTGTCATGGCTACTTGTTAATCTTCTGTTCTACTGTTGTCATCAGTGGTTTTGTACTTGGTTCTCATTCTTATCTTAGCAATGTCTTTAGGGCTGGTTAGTGTAGCTGGATAAAATGAGTCATTCTTTTGGAGTGTTTATGGTCACTATTCAGAGTGTGTGGTATTTATTTCCTGTCATAAAATGATGTTTATAAATGAGATGAGAGATTTAAACCACCATGCTTCTATACTTGTTATGATGCAGTCTTTAAGGAATGTAATTTTGTTTGGCCCAATTAAAGGGGTCTCTCCGTTTGTTGACCTTTGCATTGGTACACCTTTGTCTTGAATTTGGCCATTTGGACGCCCTGTTTTGAAGTTGGTCTTTTCGTAGGGACACCCCAATTTAAATTAAGCCTTTTCATTTGTCAACTTTATTTTGAATTTCTGTTTTCTAGAGTTGGTCTTTTTGTTGGGACACCCTGATTTGATCATAAATTTTCATTCAGGACAAGTGGGGGTATCCATCGTTTTCCCAGCGACAAGTTAATAAGAAAGAACTTTAAATAAATAGTAAACTTGCGGGTAAAACCATATGTAAATCTCTTAATGGGTGAGTGTTGGGTCTGAAAAGAGCCGGTTTGGTCTTGACGTTTCGAACAGTATACTCTGTTAGTCTTTAGGAGAAACGACAAGTTAAAGGAACACGTTGCCTTGGATCGGACGAGTTGGTCAAAACAAAAGCGTTTGTAACCGTTTTTTATAAAATGCATATGGTTGGAAAGATGTTTTAAAAGTAGAATACAATGATCCACACAAGTTTGCCTCGAAATTGCGTGGTTTTCCTTCTACTGTGCGAACTAACATGGTCGGCCATTTATGGGAGTCAAAATTTTGACCCCCATAAATGGCCGACGCGTTAGTCGACAAGGTAAAACGAAAACCACGCAATTTCGAGGCATGTTTGTGTGGATCATTGTATTCTACTTTTACAACATCTTTCTACCCATATGCATTTTATAAAAAACGGTTACAAACGCTTTTCAAAGACCAACTCGACCGATCCAAGGCAACGTGTTCCTTTAATGTTTATCCTGAAAATTATATCATACAATGATCTCAGTGGCTTTCATCGTATAATGTGGTTTGTTCATTGAGCAAGGGTTACATGATAATCTTATTCACGCTCGCACACTAAAACCAACACCAGGCATTAGGCTACCCAGTACCTACTGTTTGGACTCTGATTATGGTGGTTATCTAACCCCCTGTACAACATTCCTACTGATGATCCCTTTAAACAACAACTTTATTTTACTAGTGCAGTCCGTAGAGCAAAAGAGTATTGCAGTTGGATTTTGATGGGTTCTAAAACATTGTCATCCCCAACTATTTGATGAACTTCTTAAAATAGGGATACAGTACAAAATGTACAAACAGACGTTGATCATTTATCTTCGATTCATGGCCAGCGTGAATTTTAAGTGCATTTTTAAAGAAGATACCTCTTTTGTCTGTTTATATTGAGTTGATTTCATTGAATGAATGGAGTAGAGGATAAGGTTCTCTGGTCAGTGTGTTGGTAGCCCATTCAATGTAGTATAACACACTGATGCAATCAATGAAAATCATTGATCTCAAATTCTACAATGAGCCTCAACAAATGCTTATGAAATTATCCACACCAACTGCCCATTGCAGTACATGTACATGTACATAGTACGTGTACATGTATGTACATAGTACTTCTACAAATACATGATGTCGTTCACTTATTGAATACATGTACATGCAATGAAATGCATGTTTTTTTCACTGTCCAATTGAAGCGACTGAGTGTGCACTGTGTTGGAATACATTTTAAAAAGAAACATAAATAAAAACCAATCCTGACCTCTCCATCCTGTAAAATATTACGTGTGTTTAGCTGTATTGTTGAATGTAGTGGTCGTGTTGGCTCGCCTTCCACCTCTAGGACCCTGGTTCGAATCTTGTAGGGGCACTACGTGGAATAGTTTTTCAGTCCCTACCTGACTGCTTGGATTTTTCCTGGTTTAGTGCTTTATGTTAATTTCAATGAATGTTATTACTTATTGTAACCACACCTGATTGCACCATCGGAGACAGAGACATAATAAGTCATGCTGTAAGTATTTATATCAAGGATAGATTATAAGTGGTTAATCAGTATCAGTGCACATCTTAATATCAATGACTAGTCCCAACTGTTTTGCCTGTCAATCTTTCCTCGGTTTAGAGATGAACTACAATGTAATGACAAAATAGTCTTTATATTAACCGTACACAGGTTGCACTCATTACTTGGACTCTCTAGATATTAATTCTTATCATTTTCAAGTTAGGATTATTATTGTAAATGTACCAGGCCATGATCCACCCTGTTGTAGTGCATTGTTCCGTCCAAACTTTCAAATTGTTCTAATTGAGTGGGATTGCCTGATAATGTAGTGTGATCATAGCAATGTCATCCTTGCTCTATGTTGTCTTGTAATACACTGATAAAGGTAAACTGTGATCAGTCAGGGGAACTTAAAAGTCAACTACAATCCTCTCAAGTTTCCATTGAGTTTGTAAAACGGGTTTTAATATTTGGCAATTATCAAAGAAACTTGTGATAAAATTTAGAAGAGGCCATCACAGCCCCTGCCTATACCCTAATAATGCAATCACAGACTAGTCAGCTCCATTGCACAGTGAAAGATTAGCAACACCTCAGTTATCATTGTTCTGCCCTCAAGGTGGGACCATTGACACGTACCAGGTTCACTACCAGGGATCAATCCTGGTGTAAAGAACAAAAAACTATCGGTTGCTTCAGATGTATTTGGTCCATAAAAAAGGCAATCGTTGCGGAGATTTACAAAGGACTTAATCCGCATAAATACTTTTCATTTTGTTTGATTTTATAATTTGCATGACGTGTTTCAATAGTTTATGTGTACACAAAGTATAAAGCGTGTTCTTTGCTCCCATTAGTAAAATGTTTATACTTTATGCACATAATGTGAAGCTCATAAACTGATACTTATCTTTTATGAATACTTACCACATAGTACAATCTATAGTTCCATTGTATAATACAGAGCACTGAACTATGCTTCCATCCATTTCATCTCTGTTTTTCATGTTATAGCGGCCAATTCTTATAAAAAAAAATAAATAAAAAAAAAAATTTAAATGGCAAATAGTATTTATTATACCATAAAATAATAACAGGTTTTTCAAAAATATTTTAACTTCAAATAGGTTTTTCTCCAAACATGACAGTCTGGCTGCACAGTAATTTTTTTCTCCAAGAAAACAGAGCCAATTTGTCGAACACAAGGTTACACTATACAATGGCTTGAGTTTTACAGTGGACTGCAGGCCTGAGGCTTGTGATTCTAGCATCCGGCCAGTAAACTCAGGACTGGATTTAGTCTGGTGGTCTTGTGGTTTGTGTTTTTATGTTGACTTTCAGAAGAATACTTACCCTTTATTCAAATACTTCAATTGTTAAACTGTGTAGAAAGTAGACATTTTGTTCAAGAACAAAACTGAGAAGATTCTCATTTCAACGTTGTTATATTGTACACAAAATTCTAGTCCAGTAAATGTTCGAGCTACTTGTACATGTAATATGTAATGCAGTCTTGTGCCCGTGCCCCCCCCCGACACTAATTTTGAGACTGACAATAAACACGTACATCTTTGAGTACAATATAGTACATATTTTGGAGTAATTATTGTACTAATTATGTTTGTTTATTTGTTGGTTTGTTGGGGTGTTTTTTGTTGCTTAGTGTTTTTTTAATTTTTAAATAAGACTTTTGGTCTATGTAGGCCCTACATCTTTCCCTGTTTTTTAGAGAATGTTAAATTCTCCTTATGATAACTTTTGATAGGCATCTTGTTTCCTCTCGTCCGAAACTGTTAAACTGGTTGTCTCTTTGCATAGTTCAAGGTTTTGGCTATCAGATTGCATCAAGGTAATTGCAATTTAATTTGAACTCCAGCAGTGAAAACCCTGAAATATGTCACTCAAGCAGCTAATTCATAGACCAGATCCAAAGTATTAACTCAAAACAATTTTTCCTTTCCAAAACAACGTTTGTAGAGTGTTTCATGTTTTCCTGTTTTGTTTGTGATTAGATTAGATAGTTGCTGTTGTCATTTATTTCTTGGTATCATTGTTTTTAATGTATTGGTTCAAATGATTTATTGTTGCCATTTACAATGTAACAACTTATTGCATACATTATGAAACTAGAGTCTATATCAGTCCTTTCGATAGATCTACATGTATAACTACACACATGATTAACTTCAATGTCATAAGAATGTAACTTAATGCATATTAAGAAAATTGTTCCGTCAAATTGAAATGAATATTTTAAGTATTTGTTCTGTCTGTTGTATCATTTTATGAAACACAAGCTTTGGTTTAGACTTTCGTTAACAGTATTTCCTCATTTTGAAAGATAAACGACTCTCAAACAAAGTTTAAAATGCCATTTACATGTCAAACCATGGTCAAACTTATGGTATCAAAAATGAAACTTGACTACAGAAAGTTGAACGGTTGATTGTTTCTGAGGCCTTGTGGTGTCTTACTAATTCAAATACAACTTGCATAGCATGTCTGGGGTTATTCTTAATTTAATGCGACTCTGTGTATCCTCTCTACTGATTACCTTCAAAGAGAATTCCTAGGAAGCAAATACCTAGAATAATCCAATCCCTTAGATTATCCGATTAACTGTCTTCCCTTGCACCATGTTGTACCCCATTCCTTTTGTTAAAAGACTACCAAATGCGTTAGATTTATTTTGAGGAATTTGAGCTAACACCCCCATTGTAATGTTTCCTTGGCTGTCTTTATCTGAGGCACACACCCATGATAAAACATGATGGATAGATAATGTACATGGTGTCTTCACTTTAGAGAAAGTCTTTTTTCAGGTTATTTTTAAGTATTAATCTCTGTTTCTAGTCAATGCCCTGGTATGGACTAAGAAATTAACAAAGAAAATTCAAGCAAAGAAATTAAGCGCATACATGTAGATAAAAGGATAGAACAAGAAATGACGTTTCTGTCGCAAAGACTCTTCCTCTTGAATGTGGTCAAGATGGAGGGGTATCTGCCCCAATAAATCCAACCTAAAATATTCATACAATGTAATGCTATAGTGCGCATCTTGGCCGATTTCTTGCTCTGTACAATGTAATAGAAAATGTACAAGCAAACGAGGCTTTGCATATCACAACGGAGACTTCGTTCAACAACAAGTACTCACTCTCAACAAAAGATTCAATCCACCGTGAGTTTATATATGACCTTTCTGGTCAATCAGCCATACGCATTCACTGTGCGCTCTTTAGAAATATTATTCCAACTCACAACTACTTGGGTTGTAGTGCTTAGGATCATTTGCATAATTTATGTAAAGGTAGAATATTTAGTTTAAAGTGTATTGTTGGTCATTCAAGGTTGCTGTTCCTATTTGGTCATTCCCAGTTGGTCATTTTCAATTAATCACTGTCAAACCCTAAGTGAATGGGCAGAAGTGGAAATGAATGACAGACTGTGTTGGAATTAATGGATTTTGCAGTGGCCAGAATGCCCAATTAATGATGTCACAGTCTGCCAATGCTAAGCCCTATCCGAAGTAACTTGATTCTGGTGTGGCTAAAGACCCCTTGCATTGGCCGCCATCTTTGATTTTAAACAATAGAAACTTGTGTGTGCTGCGCATGATTCTCGGCCAATGTTTTGGGCTTGTGACCTCATAAGCAAGGATTCTTATTTGTAAACATAGGGTATCAATGTCAGCAGTTTTTTTTGTATGCTCATCTGTTCACAACACCATTTGCTGAAAACATGTTACAGGTAAAATTTGCACAACATTAAGATAATTGCCAGCAAAACTCTTTGTTTTTTCCAATATCTGAATCATCAATTTAGTTTTCTTTTTACATCACAAAAGAAATTTGGTATTTGTCTTTATTACTTAATATTTTATCCGAGACTGTTGACCCTCGGTTGGTATGTTCATTTTCCATGATTCAGGATATGTCCACAAATTGACAGAAAGTATTTAACATGGATCAGGAAGTACAGTCAGAAGTCTGTCTGTCAGACACACTGGTTGATACACCTAGGAATATCTAGCAGGGAAGATTGAATTGAATCCAGCTGCGTGTTTAAAATGATAGACTACTACTCAGGTCATAGATCATGTATCTGTCTAATAGTGATGGGAATGATGATGATGATGTCACTTGGATCTGAGAATGAGGAATAACAAATTGGGGTCTCCACAGGAATCCTGCTAAATAGGGAAAGAAGTCATTGATTTTCAACAAACAAAGCACTGTACTGTATCAAACCTTATCAAAGGGTGGAATTATAAAGGCCTGCCAGTGATTTATAACCCGAAACACCCCCTAACTTAAGGCATCTCCTTCTTATATTATGATAGATAAAATATTCTTGACATTCATCGTACAAAATTTAGCTGAAATCTACAGATATTCGAAACAGATTTTGCATGGTGGACATTTCTCTTTTCACCAATACAGGATCTTCATTTAATCATTCATGGTGTCCAGCCTCATGGTGTCTCTATAAATAATTGCCAGCCCCTCATCATGTTAGGGGCACCAGGTGGCAGCAGACATACCGGGTGAACCCATTGTTCGTAGAAATGTGCGCATGCTCAGAACTTTGTACACAACAGAACTTTACCTGGTTAGTCTGCTGCCACCTAGTGTTCTAAAGTCTTCTATTCTTGTCGCCCTTGTAATATTGCTTGATGGGTATAAGTAAGTTTTATTTGAACTTCCCCCCTCAATATTCAAAGAAAGAGCTTGTTAGTTCAACTCTCATTCTAGTGGATTTTATCTTATTTAAAAATTATGGACTAAACCTCTTTCAAATCAAACAAAACATGGAAACAAAATACACTTGATAACTTATAAAAAGTCAAAAATATAATTTGAGCAGAACATGGTCAGAGCTAAGCCTGGAATACAATGATGACGATCCTTTTTATTTACACTGGCGTCACTTTGACTTTACCCATAAAATGTTAACCAGTCAAGCGAAGAGTAACAACCTGGTTCTTTTCTCCGATATGGTTTGACCTTTATAAAGATCTGTTATTGTCTGTATGCATGAATTCTTCCTTTCTCAATGATCCATTTTGGGGCTGATCAAATTCTTTGAAGCTTAAATATCACACAAAGCCACATACATCAAACAGTGGAAACTTTTGTCTGTACAAGTTTTATTGCAATCTACAACAGAAGTTTTTCCTATAATTTAAGAAATAATAAGGGTAGGGAATTTAGACAAGATTCATCCACACATAGGCCGTCTACTTGTTTGTAAATGAATGTTAGACTTTTTCAAATAAACTTCTTCTGCCTTCTTCAGTTTCTGACTAAAGGCTGCGACACACCAAACTAGTTCTGAAAACATCCGTACCTATCCTTTAAAAATAAAGCGCAAAACAGGTTTGGTTTGGCTTGACGTACTATAGCTTTGGCCGGACATTGTCTATAACGTAATAATAATAATAATAATAATAATAATAATAATAATAATAATAATAATAATAATAATAATAATAATAATAATAATAATAATAATAATAATAATAATAATAATTGTAAGACTTGTAATGCGCACATATCCACCCTGCTGGGTGTTCAAGGCGCAGTAAAACCAAAAACAAAACACAACACAAAGAAAAACAGACACAACAAAATTAGTCATTGAAAACCTGTGACATAAGATAAGTTTTGAGAAGAGACTTGAAATTTGCTGTACAAACACAACTTGATCGAAGATTAAGTGGTAGAGAGTTCCAGATGCGTGGCGCGGCTGAAGAAAAAGACCTCTCACCCCATGAGTGTCGAGACTTGGGTTCAATGAGGAGAAGCATGGAACTTGATCGAAGATTCCTTGATGGAATGTAAACTTGAAGCAGTTCAGAAATATAGTGGGGAGCCTTGCCATTTAGAGCTTTGTGGACAATGAGCATCAGCTTGAAGATGATTCGTTGAGAGATAGGGAGCCAGTTTAGTTGTTTCAGAATGGGGGTGATAGAACAGGATTTTCTAGACAGTGTCACAATGCGGGCAGCAGTATTTTGGAGCCGTTGAAGTCGGGAAATCTGGTTGTTTGGAAGACTGTATAGAAGAGCATTGCCGTTGTCAAGACGAGAAGTAACAAATGCGTGAATGACCTTTTCAGTGGAACTTTTGTCCAAGTACTTGCGAATCTTACCTATATTCCTTATGTGATATGATGATAAACGAACTATATTGTTGATGTGTGGCTGAAGTGTCATCGATGAATCAAAAATAACCCCCAAGTTCTGAGCTTTCAGTGAGGGAGCTATCCGAGCATCACCGATGGAGATGTACACTGTAAAACCCGGTGTTTAACTTCTGAACTCATAGTTAAACGCAAATCTGTAACACTTTTTGAACACCTAAACGTGTATATGAATAAACACATGAACACATGTTTATAGTTGAACATAACGTTTATTTTTAAAACACATAGTGTTTATATGTAAACACACGAACATGTTTTATAATGATGTTTATAAACTAAACATGTCTTAAATGTAAACGTGCTTATGCGTTTAAGGGATACACACATTGACGCGTATATGGCTTGTAACACTTTTTGAACACATAAACGTGTTTATAAAAATGAGACATGTTTAAAAACTAAACACTCTTTTAAAATTCCCCAAGAATGTTCAATTTCAAAGGAACAAAATCAAGGAAACAAAACAGATGTTCATGTAAATAACTGTTTTTTTACACTTTTGAAAGATTTTGAGATTTTGTTTTTATAGCCTTTTTGTACAAGTTACTTTTTGCTTGTGTCTTATTAATAAATGATTTGGAGCAGTAACAAAATCATTGTTTTTTTATAAGATGTGTAATCGGTGTTGTTTATCTAAATGTCAGGAAATTGGACCACAACCCTCAGCTGGCCATATTTATCCCAGTTCTTTCAAAACACTTCAGATTTAAATGAACTAATTATCATTTTTCTTAATCGATGCTATAACAAACATGTTACACTTTCTATTTTCATGTGAATTAACCGGTTCCAATATTCCAACTATGGCAGACAATGCTTTTAAATAAAGTAAAACATTATTTCTAAATATACTGTAAGTTCTTCATCCAAAATTAACCACATGTAATTTTTGAGACCAATTTATTTTTGGTATGTCAGTAATGCGTCTTAAACAAAGCTAGAAATTTTGCAAAATAATACTTCATTACAGATATCATAGTTAATTGCACAGGAACTTACAGGCTTTTAAAATTTTACCATGTCAAAAAGAGTAAAAAAGGCAGACAATTGTAGGCTTTCTATTTATCGGTGAAATTTTGTTTAGCAAGAGTTCGTTTGTCTGATCAGTATCCCCCAAAAAGGGTTTTACTGAAATCTTGTCCAAATAAAATAATGTCCTCATATTGTGCATTTTGCAAAATAGAGCACCATTGTACTATTTTAAAAGTTCTCAAATGAAAACAAATCTTTGTATCATGAGCCACTCGGTAAACTGCCTTTTTCCATAATGTACTTGAACTCAAAACACTCAACTCCAAATGTACATATAAACAAAAGGCTCATAAGAACAATTTGCTATATAAAATCTTCTTGTAATAATGCCACTGTCATTACATTTGGGTGAAGGTTCAGTAAGTCTGACTGAATAATTCAACACAAACACAACACATTACTCAGACAGCTTTTTGCTCAGTACAGTGCTGAAAGATCTGTATTTTGCACTTTTCTTCCCATCGAAGGGTATGCCCCTCAGTAGGTGAGTCTGCAATATACCCAAAAGCTGAGAGTACATCTTGGGGTATTCCAGGTGAAACACATAGTACACTCCAAGCAAAGTTTAATGGCTGAAGTTACAGTTTTATCCGTGCTTGTGTGGCATCTAATGCTAACACCGTCTCCAGAGATGAAAATGCCTATTATGGCACCGCCCCTCTTTATTACCAAGATCTGGTTCTAATTCAGCAGTTTTCAGGGCTGCTTCTACTTCACCATCAGGAATATCCTGAAAATTTAAAACAAAAAATAATCAATATTTTAATTGCATGCTGCCTTTTCATTTAACTAATAATTATTATTGCACCGTCCATATCACACCTGCTCCTTTACACTGTTCCCACTTCGTATTGCACTATTTGAAGCTGCGCATTAATGCTTTTAAAACAAATCTTTATCACAATGCATGTGACATCACAGAGAACCAGCCATGTAAGCAAGTGGCCAGTTTTCGTAGGCATTCCTTAAGACTATCATTTTTAAAGAAAATAAATAATGTAAAATTATACAGGAATGCACAAAATGATTTTTTCAAACAGAATTATTAAAAAAAAATTATGAGGTGTATTAACATAAAACCATCTGTCTTTAATATTTCCCCTCTTGAAAAAACATAACTCTTATGACATGGACTGCCATGGGCCATGGTTAACAACAATCTACTTTAAATTTTGTTGTGCACATGTAAGGCAAATTCTAATGGGAGACTTTCAGACACCAGGGCCCAATTTCATAGAGCTGCTAAGCACAAAAATTTGCTTAGCAAAAAAATTTCTTCCTTGATAAAAACAGGATTACCAACCAAATTTCCACGTGATTTTCAGCATTAGCAAACAACACCTGGATACCAGTAACAAGCAATATACAACACATGGAATTTTGGTTAGTAATCCTGTTTTTATCAAGGAAGAAATTTTATGCTAAGCAAATTGTTGTGCTTAGCAGCTCTATGAAATTGGGCCCGGGTGGCAGCAGACCTACTATATAAACAATATAAATGTCCATTGTTTACGCCATTCTGAACATACTGGTGATACTTCAAACAATGAAAAAGCCCAGTATGCTGCCACCCATCTTTCTACAAAGTCTCCCATTAAAGAATCTTGGCACATGTACCTCTTCAAGGGGACAGCATAATAAATGAACAATTGTTAAAGTTCAGTCTAACTTTCAAGTCAAGAACTGCATAACATTCACAAACCTCTTTGATGGTAATGACAGACTTGCTCTTTGTCCCTTTCCCCTTCTCAAACCCTGTTGCTCTCTCTATGTAACGAATGATAGGTATACACCTCTCGGGTTCCTGTGTAGAGTTTCAGGGAGGAAAACCAAAACAAAACAATGTCAATACAAAATGGACACAAAAGACTGCAGAACAAAATAAAAATACATTTACATTTTAAGGTTTAATGATTCTGCCGAGCTGTAGTGTTAGTCCAGGTGGGGGGAGGGGGGGGGGTTGGATGACGATTTTTTTTTAGGTTTTCATACAGTAATTCTACTTTTAAAAAAGACAACTTTGTTGAGAACCTTTGTGGTAGATAGCGACACTGTTTAAGAAGTGTTTGAGTAAAAGCCGAGCATAGGCCCATACTAGCAAATGTTTTTGTACAAATGGGCAGCGACCCAAAGCTAGACTGGACAAGTATAGCCTGGCCACTTTTCTGTGCAAAGAATCAGTGCTAATTTTTCAATGAGTATTCAGAGAAAGTGACTTAGATGGCTGCAGAATAGTGTGCAGATAAAATCAATTTAACTTTGCCTTACTAAATATTGGCTACACTGTAGGGGAGACAAATCAAAAATCAAGTTTCAGTAAAATATCATATTGTAAATATGATATAGTCTTAATTTTAGTGTGTACCTTGACTGATGCACCAATGATGCCTTCAACAGCACTCATGAACAACTCTGTCTTAGAAGTAATCGATTGGGACGATTCTCTGATGACCTTGAGGAAATCATGCATAATCTGGTGATAAAGTAAATAAATACATGTAGAGAAAATTACTAAAATAAAATTCTTTCTGGGTTTAAGTTTTTTGCTGTTTGCCGAAAACACTGTATAAAAACCTACAAGGTAAACAATGCAATTTCAAATGTAGAAATTAATGCAAGCAATCAATATAGGCCAACAGCCCAAAAATAAACAACTAGGCCTGAGGCCATGGGCTGGCCTTGGCCTCTGTTGCCTTGTGCCTGCCACCCTTGTTTGTGCCCCTTTTGCTTTTAAATGCTTTCTGCAAAAGTGTAATCTGTACACCTTTTAAAGATTTTAATACCCAGTCATTGGAAGTTGCTCATTGCATTGAAAAATGAAACTGAAGATGGTCTCTTAAGTCTAAGAAATTCCTGGCTAAGCTAAACCTCACTACATAATACACTGTTCTAATCTGCCATGAACCATGCACAGCACACAAAATCCACCCACACAACACACTATACAGGTCTAACTATGAACGTGAGTTTAACTACAGTAGGCATACATGTACATGTACGTCATTTCGTCATACTCATAGTGTAGTCGTACTGTACTACTACTCTAGTAATAGTAGCCCGAGTAAAGCTTACATGCACACTTCATTGCACTGTCGTGTGCCCAGAACCCTACGACAACGAGCCAACAAAATCACTAATACCAACGGCAACTAACGCATTACTAATTCATTTTACGGTTTCGAGGTTGACCTTGAAATATATAAAAACAAAATAAGCATGCTCAAACCTGTGACAAGTATTACTTGATCTGTAGAGAAACTGAGTGAGATCATGGAGGCTGGACACCACGAACAATGGCGACTCCACACTTGTGGTCAGGCGGTTGAAAGGAGGTCAAGGTGCTATTGCGCATGCGTATATTTTTCCATGGAGAATTGCCCGCGAAAAATACTAAACGCGGCGTTTACGTTTCAAGCTGATTGTCAGCATTATGTTTATGTGGTTGTTTGGTGGAAAGAAAAGAACAAAAAAGCACCCTCAATCAAACTAATTAATATTAGCCAACGTCTATTATACACGAACTAACACATCCTTGGCGTAATTATGCCCCGTGCAGCCTGAATTCAGCAAATGAAATACACACCCACACGATTACGACTGAACACGTGTTTATAATAGTGAATATAAATGCATAGTGTTTTAGTTATAAACTCTTTATGTGTTTATGTGTTTAACGTATAAACGCGTCATGCGTCACCGGTTTTACAGTGTATGGCACTGAAACCTTAGTTAACTGTTGACGTGACCCAAATAAAAGGAACTCTGTCTTATCATCATTTAACTTCAGGAAGTTTTGTTGTGTCCAACGTCGAATCTTTTGGATGCATTTCCCAAGTCTTGCAATAGATGCATTGGCGTTTTCTTGAGAAGATTTAAACGTGATGTATAGCTGAGTGTCGTCTGCGTACACATGGTAATTCAGATTAAATTTGAGGATGATGCTGAGTTCTATTGATTTGCACCATGCTAGGGCTGTGTCCTCTATGCCAAGGTGATTCTGGAGCCGAGAGAGAAGGATGTTATGATCAACAGTGTCAAAAGCAGCACTCAAGTCTAGCAGGACTAGTGCTGTAAGGTTACCATTGTCCATAGAAGAGAGAATATCGTTGCTTACACGGACTAGTGCAGCCTCGGTCCCATGGAAAGGCTTGTATGCTGACTAGTGACTGGAACACGTCGGACAGGTTGAAAGTATGAATGTGATCAGAATTACGTGATGACACTACTCGTTCGATGACTTTTCCAAGATATTTTAAGTTTGCAACCGGTCTGTAGTTTTTGAATATCTCCTTGTCCAGGTTTGGTTTCTTGATGAGCGGCCTGATGTAGGAAACTTTGAGGCTATCGGGGAAACAACCGGAACTGAGAGATTCGTTTACAAGCTTAGTGATGTAGGGTACAAATATATCAATGTTTTGCTTTATCATGGATGTTGATACTGGATCCAGCTCACAGGATTTTGAAGGAGATTTCATAATAACCCTTTGAATCTCAGCAACAGTGGCAGGCTCAAACACAGATAGTCTACACTCTGGTTGACTCTAGTTAGTTAAATTCTGGTAATGGGTTGGGTCTGTCTGTGAACAGGATGAACTTGCTTCGAATGGACCTGGTCTGTGCATCCAAATGTCGCCTGACCACACCACATCTAGCACGCCCCTATAGTGTTTTTTATTATTTTTATTGGTTGTAGTTTTTAGTTGGGTCTGACCCGTACTGTTTGTACCTATATCCGAAGACTTAAAATAAATAAAATAAAGTAAATGGTATAATAGATGTAAAGTAAATGGTGTTTTCACAAAAAGTTTAGAATGATGAAGTTTTATAAAACTTGAAAATGAAAAACCCAAAACACTTGAATTTTTTTATTAATATTGTACTATTACATATCTTTTATCCTTTCCATAATATCATTGTTTTGATCTGGTTAATATAATAATATGCAGTTTTTACAATTAAAAAAAAAAAATTCATTAGTATTTCTTATAAATTGCTACTAATAATACTTTACTTCAGCCAATTTTGTTTGCACTTAAATGACACCGAATTTTGAGACACAGTTAAGGCATAAGACATTCAATTGAAATGCAGAAATATCAAGTTACTGAAAATAGATTGTTTCAGTTTGGTTTGAATGAACCATCTTGAGCCATGCTTAGCCATGTTGGCTGGCTGTAGGAATACTATCTAGCAGTTCGATCAGTCTGACACGCAATATTATGTGAAATGTTAATTAGCAGTTTGGTTTCAGGGCAAGTCCTTCTGGTTCACTTTCTGATAAGTTCTGTAATGATTTCTAAAATACGAAAGCCATTCAGATTTTTGACACACTAAAAACTATCTTTTGCGGTTTGTTTCACGTTTGAGTTCTTTTAAATTTATTAAGTTGATTTATATGAAATCATCTTTGATTGTCTAATACTGCACATTACATGTAGGTTCACATAATGATTGACAACTTATATCTAACAGTAGTTGCAGCCTCCAAATTAATCATTTTTGCACTTAGTCAGTCGCAGTACTTTCAATTACTTTTTGTGCACAGGGTGACCTAGCCACTGTTATTTGGAGTATAAATCATAATGAATTAAAACCAAAACTAATTTATACTTTTGCCAATTAAAATTGTGTTTATGTGTACAACTATGTACGCATGTTAGTTGTTACATCAAACTTTCAACAAATTTAGTTGCGCTGGTTTTTGCGCCACTGATGATTTTAACACAGTAGTATTTATTACACAACAAAAGGCAGTGCTCTGTGTTTGAACTCCAACAGGATCCGTTTGGGGTTGAGGGTTATCAACTATTATCCACCTTCACTATTATTTCAGAAGTTTATTGTTGCAGTCTAGGCTCATTTTGAAAAACATCTCTCTATTTTGCACGTATACACATTCCCATAAAGTCATACCAAGTAGCAATGTAATAAATCTATGTTGTATGTTATTTTCAAGTTCCAAAACCAATGGTTTCTTTTGTCTGGTTTTATGGATGACTGACTGAGTGATATGTAGGACTAAGTCACAGAGAGAAAGAGTTTGACATCTCAGTCATTTCTAAGTGAAATATGTTGGTTATTGAATAGTGGACTAGCGAACCATAAAGAAGTCTGACAACTTGAATATCAGAAATACTGTATGTCTACGCCATGCATGGTAATGCACAGTGCATTTATATGTTTTTGGTCACGCCCCCAATATTCATGCTAAATTCATTTCTGTAAGCCAATAGTAATGAATGATCGTGAAGTTCAAATTGATTGATTGTTGCAATGCTAAATACGAGTAAAATAATATTTGCAAGATGTTGTAAATTCTTTTCTTATCTTGCAGCTTGAAAGCCCTTCACCTTAAATTCCTAATAATTATTTACCCACTTTTTCGGTACAATGACCTAGAAATTCTTTCTAAAAATGTCAGTGACACGGTTGTATTATCAAAGAGTTGTGTGTGGTGTTTTCCCTAAGGGTCTGCGCTGACAGATGACCCTACACAAAGGCCAGTTTCTTAATAGCTTGCAAGAAATCTGATTCTACTAGTGCCAAAGTCTAGCTGCCTCAGTACCATATGTCTGAAAGGCTATGCAATAAGCAACCCAACTCTAAGTTTAAAGGCAGCCTATACCTTTGCTTCTTTGAACTTTTTTAAATAAGTACCACATTTAAAGGTAAACGTGCACTATAAAACTAACATCTAAAAATTTAGTTTCAAAAGGTTTGGATGTGCTGTTGAGATATATCACCGAAAATCCGGAGCGAATATTTCCAAGCAGGAAAAATAATCCCCAGTAGGAATACATAATCTGAGAAGAGTTACCAAAAATCTGGAGTGAATAGGGGGCCTATATGTCCAAGCAGGAAGAATAATCCCTAGGAATGCACAATCTAACCAATCCTACCTCCATGATCTAACCTTTCCACAAAACCACATTCTTTTGAAGTGAAATGTTTCTCAAAATGCTATATACTATCAAACGCTGCTATCAGCTTTTACCCAATGGTTTTTATTGCCTTTGATTTTAAGAGTGATTAGCAAAAAACAAATGTATACCTTCCATTTAAGCATAGGCAAGCATCCTATCAATGTTTTACTGTTACTTTTGTTACAAGTAATAAATGTAATTAAGACCAATATGAAAGTGGAACTCTTTTGGAACTTGGAGGTTGTCAATCTTCCTCAACTTGCTGTCCGACTGCTGTCAATTTCTTGTAAGAGAAGACTTTGACGAGTAAACCACACTGCAATATTAATTTACATTCGATTTACAAAGCTACATAGCTTAGGTCTTCTCGTCGGCGGGCTTCAAATTCTGAGTCAGTTGTACTGCATGTTGATTGGATAAACACAAGTTTTAAATTGGCATTTATAGTTGATATGTTTGTGGCTGTGCGAAAAAGGAACCAAGTGGAAGGTGAGGTCCTTTATCGCACAGCCATGACCCTGCAAGGTTTTTAACGGCCACTTAAGATCAAGTCACGATTCCATTTATTTTTCAGTTTCCGTTATGGCATAAGGCTCAGTGTCAAATTTGTGTACCTTTTGATTGGGGTATCATATGGGTAAACTAGTGCACTCATAAGCTGGGGTGCCAACCTGCGTGTGGCTGCCTGTAGTGAGCACCAAAGGTGTGTTCGCAGTTTCATGATGTCTTTATCAACCACTTAAAGCCAGTCTGAAATGGTCATATGACCACCTTCTAAACTAACTGAGGTTTGGTTTTACCACTGGTTTGTAGAACTTGACTTATTTGAAGATACAGACTTAAGAGACGTATACCCCTTCTTCTAGCACCAAGTCACCTGTTGTTATTTCCATCACACCTGTTTCATTGGGATTTAATATGCATTTCAACCCTGCATCACGTTGGGTATGCTTTTCATTTTCTACTCAATTTGTGTATTTTCTTAATTGGGCGAGTGTTTTGAGAGAGATTTAAGAAGTGTTTTTTTGGAGAGTAGTCTGAGGTCCCTTTTTAACAGGAATTGAGAGGATTACAACTGGTATGTTGAAATGAGGAATCAGACTCCTAGCCAGTACTCTAGGCATCCATATAGGACAATTAGGCTAGCCATTTGGGTCTCTGTAACGCCCAAGTGTAAATTGCACTTCACTAAAAGGTATACATTATGTACAAACATAATGTACACCTTGTGAATAAGGTGTTAAATAAGTATTACTCATTAATACTGTGCACCTCTATGTAAAAACCATTAGATTTGCAAATCATACCAAGGTGTTAGAGAAGAGTTTGATTTGTTTGGATAAGACATTGAGCCAGGTGATGCAATTAACACTTCAGACTAGCCATATTCACATGGCAGCAATTTAACAAGGGTCCCTTGTTTAATTTTATCATGGTTGTAAAATGAAGCAATATTTTAGTTTGACAAGGTGTTACAAAGGATCTGTGGACAGTACCGACAATAGGCCTGGGCGAATTATTCGAATATCCGGTTAATGGCGAATAGGTTTTCCTATCCGTAACCGCGAATGCCTTTTTTTTCTTAACCGGATATCCGCATAGGGCGCGAATAGCTATTTATAAACCGGATAGTTCTGTAATTACAACCAAGTAACCGGATATTCTTTAATATCCGAATATCCGCGGACGTCGGGCGACAACTGACATGAATGTTTTGTCTGAATCCTAATGAAACTTCTATTAAGACGGCATAAAACAGCATAAATTAAGTATTTAACTATGCTCACCTCCGTGAAGAGTCAAAACAATGACATTTCTGACGTAATTTGTTCAAAGATTACAAAAGTTTTCCTTCACGTAGAGTCATCCACGATCAAAAGAAAAAGCAAATCGCCATCTTTAAATTAGATCCGGTCATTTTTATGAATGAACCGAGTGACACTGTCTAAAACTAATATCAATCCGCCCAGAAGATCTCATTCACAAATGAACAGCGCCCTCTAGCGACAAAAAAAATTTTTTTTTAAATATTTTTTTATTTTTATTTTTTTTATAGCGCCCTCTAGCGGCGAAAAAAAACTATTCGAATATCCGGTTAATTTCGGATAGTTGGTCAGCGGTATCCGAATAACAAAATTTCACTATTCGCCCAGCACTAACCGACAATGTTGTCGTTTCGCTTCTTGATGTACAATTTTGTAAAATTTTTACAACTACATGTATGCTACAATTTAGCAAAGACAATAGTGTAATTCCCTTTAATAATAAACTCTCTACATCACCAGGTAAAGTACAGACACGCACATCAAATAAAGAACAACCACAGAACACTCCACCTGACATAATTCAATTTAGTATTTGTTGCACCTGTCATTTCAGACCAATGCAGATCCAATAAATTCATTATTTTGATTTAACTTCACATGAAATAGTTAATTTCCCTTAAGATGTGACCACATTGTTTTAAATAGTTGGATATAATACAAGAAACCATAAAGATAGATGGGACCAGGGTCAGGGGTAGTTGCAAGTAGACATTCCTTAAATTGTCAATTTAGTAATTTACTTGTGACAAAGCAACATTGATAAATAAATAAAATAGAATCTCCAAAGTTTGCTTCTTACATTTGTTTTATCTGGACCTTTACAAAACCTTCTAAGTTAATTTAATACCCGAACATTAATAAACACATGACTGTTTACTCCTTGGACATTATGCAGTAATTAGGGTTTTAAAGTCTGTATTATTTTTAATGTTAGAGTTGCAGTTGTGTGGCTTTAGAACCACAGCTGATATTAGCGTGGCAAGACCAATGAGAGATCGGCTTGATCTTTTAACCAGGCTTCTGGGGAATAATTATGTAAAAGGTTAAATTATTATCCTAAAGTACATTCTCATTGAAAACCAATATTGGCTCTTAAAGCCATTGGACCCTTTCGGTAAACAGTGTTGTCCAAGGCCCACACTTTGTGTACCGCAACTTCTATATCAAATAACAAACCTGTGACAATTTAGGCTCAATCGGTCATCGGAGTCGGGAGAAAACAACGGAAAAACCCACCCTTGTTTCCGCACGTTTCGCCGTGTCATGACATGTGTTTAAAATAAATCCGTAATTCTCGTTAACGAGAATTTATATTGTTTTGCTGTTTTCTCAAAAAGTAAAGCATTTCATGGAATAATATTTCAAGAGAAGTCTTTCACCATTGCCTTCTGTAAACCCTGTAAGTTATTTGTAAATCTGTGAACTTTTTTTTTTTTTCTGAACCGAAAGGGTCCAATGGCTTTAAAACGAATGAAATGTTAAGTGCACATTATATTAAGGTAGGCTCCACTCTAATAGGTCCTTGTAGACTTTTTGGTTGCACAAATTGAAAGGGAACTGAAACTATGCATCCTGTACTGAATAAATAACCGAGCAGTAAGGACTCCTAAGTTGATGGTTTTTTTCTCAGCCCAGTAACTATCAATTATTCTCATGGTTTTGTTTTCAAATTAAACAAACTTATTAACGCATTCATGACTTGGTATTGTATTTCATTATTTGTCTTAATCAACAGGGTATTAGTCCTCAGTTGGAAATTGAAATTCCTTGCTGATACAATTTTAGGAGACTGTTCTTGCTTGTATCCTGGATTAAATACAACTCAATTTGTAAAACCACAAATAATATTCTTTATCCCTGATGTAATTGTATCTATTAAAACGAAAGAAAAAAATATCCTATAGTTTTGAGGGAAGCAATTTTGAGTTGAAACAAAATGCAGGAACGCAGTGCACTGATTAGAAACATTGACCTTCCAATGGTCAACATTACAATGGTCAAGATAATGGCACAGTTTACTGCAGTAGTTTGGTTACTATTGAGTTATCACACCCTCTCATTGATCCCAGACAACTGTCAAGTACTTTTGTATCTTTGTAGATTTATTGCTACCAAATGGTGCGTTAATTATTCACTTTGTTGTATTCAGACTCAGAAACTGACATATGATTAATCAAAGCAGAGCGATCTCTAACATCTATATGATGAAGTGATACCGTATCTCTATATCTCTAGTAAGTACAGTGTCAAGTTGGGTAGTTGTCAGCTTTATGTACCGGTACCAAAAGGCAATGTTTGTTATGAGGCAATTTTATTTAGGGATCGTTGAGTTATCAATGTACAGCACTAAGGACCTTGTTGTAAGAAATATATATTTTTAACAGAAAAAGGATGTTTTTATTTCATGCATGTTGTTTAAAATGATGAAATTTGTATGTTTATAGCAAACAAAAGAAAACTAGATGTGTTTGTTGCATACAATTGAAGATTGGTCTTGAATAACAGTCAATGTCCTTCCCAATGCACTTATTCATTATGAAAACTGACCTCATGTAAGCATACCAGTTCCCTCATTCCTTTATGATTACCTTAAACCATTGAGCAAGCATGCACAGACTATCCATACCCCATGCCTAAACCATTGTTAGCAAAATAACCCAAGGTGTTTTAATCAACAGTGTTTTCATTTCTTTGTTACTTGGCGGCTCCCCTGAAGATATTAATAATAATAATGAAAACAAAAATGATTGCGTGTATTGGCCAGGTGTTTTATTTAACCGTAAGAGGAAGCAGGGATCATGTTTATGGGTGGCTATTTTAAGGGTTGGATTTGTGCCCGAAACTCGAATAAGTAGATTTTCTTATAAACGTAGGACCTTTGTAAGAACATTATTAAAACCTCCATGATAGAGCTAACTATTTTGCTACTCAAATGTTTTTTTCTTCTGCAAAATACACTTCCGTTCTATTTGTTACGTATCACTCTAAATAATTATCTCAGTAGTTGAGTCAGTTAAGTATTTTTTATTAAGCTTTATTTGAGACACTGTGTTGAAATGAATATGAAATGACTAGTACCCGCACATGATGTTAACTGTAGTTGCTGTTAGTTGACAAATTCGGTAATTGCTTTCTCTGCTTTATCCAACATCCTCCAACCCTAGTTTCACTAGTTCCCTTTGATAAAATAGTCTTAAAGGATCTCAATTTGCTGACTTAAATGACCCATTTGAACTGCAACTATTGTGGTTGTGTCAACACATTACTCATGTCAGGGTCACAAGTTGTTTCTTGGATAGTCCATGGAGGTACGATAGTCAATGGTAGTAGCGCTGGTACATTCCATGGGTAGTAGGGAGAATTTAAAGTCTGATGATCTAAAACGTATTGTGTGATGGTGGAGCTCGCTGAATTCCTACAGAAAGGGTGTCAGGTCAATTGAAGGGCAGCTTTGACTACCTCTGTGCATGGAGCAATGTGTATCTGTCATGAGTCTTTCATATTAAGCTCTGTAAAGTACAGGGTTCAGAATTTTAAAAATCCATCAAAATGAAAGCGAAATGCAATAGTGACATTTTATTTGAGCTTGAGTATTGCTTTCTGGATATTGTGGCTGCATATGTTTTTGTTATTGTACTGACAATGATATGGACAGACAATTAATTTAGTCTAGAGTAGACACTATTGAAAGTGAATGATATTGATAACTTTGGAAATGACATTTTGTATGATCTGGTTGAATGGTTTGATGATAGACTAGAAGGAGGTGTCATTATTGATTCACTTTAGACTGGTTTCCTAACACCAGTGACAGTTACTGGCGATCAATACATCAACAATACAACTTGTTTATTGTCAAGTGGGCATCTTACATAACAGGTTTGCCATACTGAAAAGCAGACTACACACTGCAGTGTTTGCTTGCACTAGTAGTACTGAGCATTACTGAGGTACTGAGTAGTTGTAATGGGAGTAGTCTACTGTACTGGTGGATTGCTGATCGTGTAATGCTGGCCACATGAAGGTCTTATACCCAAACAATACAAGGACCCAACCCAATAATGAGAAATTTACCCAATCTCTGAAGGCCATGGTCTGAATCTAACAAGTAATACTTGTTTGGAGAATTCAAAGACTTTAGAGGAAAAGGACTACATGTAATATTACAGAAATTAAAATTATAGTTAAATGGAATGACATTTTCAACACTAACAGAGTCTTTCTCGAAGGCTAACAAGTTTGACATATTTAAACAAACATTCTTTTTGTAGGTCTATATACACTTTCTTGTCACATTGTTAGTAACTGATAACTTAGTAACTGATGAGTATGCCAAATACTTGGTGAAAACTCATTAGTGCAATATTTGGAGTTAAAACACTGCATTACATCAGGGTTTGATGGCCTATTTAAATAATATTGGTTTAGATCATACTCTTGTTGCTGATGGATCAACCATCAATCAAGGATTCCAGTTGCTTGAATTTGAAGATAGAAGTAGTTGTTGAAATCATAATATTTTATTTGAGAGAAACTTGTTGTACATTGCGTGTTGCTACAACAACACAAAAGTCCCTATAAAAAGGATGCAGTTTTACTTGGCATCAAATTAAAAGTACTTTCATTTGAATTGATTTCAGGTTGAAGCAGAAGATCCAGATTCTAACAGCTTTGGTCCGATATCCTACTCCATTGGTATTGGGTTCGGCTATCAACCTCCTCCAGAGTTCTTCATTCATAATGACAATGGATTCATCTGTACCGCTGCACTGCTAGACAGAGATGCTGGAGTTACATCGTATGAGTTTCTAGTCCAAGCAACTGATGGAGGAGGTCTGAGTAGTGTAGCTTCAGTTAAGATCACTCTGCAGGATGTCAATGATAACAATCCCAGGTTTTATCCCTCAACCTATGCAGGTAATAATCCATTATTACAACACTCAAGCTGACATTAGGCCCATGTCACATGAGGCAACTTATAGGCAACCAGTTCCAGGCAATCTCTATCTAAGAAGAAAAGGCATTCATATTTGAATGCTCACATTAGTTTCTTAGGGTTCGTAAGACATTGTTTGATAAAGTTACTCATGTGCAACTTACCAAAACGGTCGTGTATCATGCACTGCAGTTGGTTGCCTCCAAGTTGCCTCGTGTGCCAAGGTCCTACAAAACAGTTACAAACAAGACTGAGTTTGTGTTGAAACAAACACAAGGTGTTGGTGTAGACTAGTCTAAATTAGCAGAGCTGGTGAGAAGTAAACAGAAAATGGTATTTGTATGAAACATGAAGACTTGAGCTGTTATCTGTGGTTGGTTGTAAAGATTTGTATAAGTCACAACTTGTATGGGATGTTGACATTGCCGATGATGTCATAACATTGAGGTTTTAAAATAACATGAACTATTTTTCAAAACTTGTATATGCAGACTTAAATGATTTACAAGATCTCTTTACAAAAAACCCTCTAATTCATTTTATAAATCTTACACATGTTACCCCTTGTGATCTTTTCTTTTGGTATAAAGTGGACATTGAACGTAAATATTTGAAAATCATTTCTGATTAACTAAACATACACCTTAGAAACAAACCCTCAAACCAATAAAGCTTGCGTAGTTGGTATTGATTGCATCATAATTGACATTTCCCATTTTATTGTTTTTATATCTTGTAGTTGATGTTGAAGAGAGTAGTATGGACGGTACAGTGATTACAACAGTATCAGCTACTGATCTTGATTCTGGACTGTATGGTTCAATCATTTACTCTATCGTGGCCGGCAATGATATGGACCTCTTTACCATTGATCCAATCCAAGGTATGTAAAACATTAGCGTGATCACATTGTTTGTCATACTATTAAAGTCACTGGACACACTGTCAAAGACTAGTATCCTCATTTAGTGAATCTCAACATGCATTAATAACAATTCTATGAAAATTTAGCTGAATTGGTCATTGAACACCCTTGTTGCATAAATTGGTTTGCTGTCAGATCTTTGAAAGACTTCAGGCCTGAAGTCTTTCTCCGATTCAAACATTTACCAGTGGCATTGACTCTGATTGGTACTCATCGCCATTTCATTTGTACTAGGTATTGTGACTCTGACTGGTACCCTGAATCGTCAGCAAGCATCTGTTCATTACCTTCATGTATCAGCCATGGATGGTGGCGGGCAGGCTGCTCAGGAGAATGCAGATATTAGTATCAGTGTAGTAGGACCGGATGACTCACCACCTGTCTTCTATCAGCAACAGTACACTTTCACTGTGTATGAAAATGCTCCAAGATTTCACTTCATTGGCACAACTACTGCAGCTAATGCTGATCCAAGTAGGTTACCTTTTTATTTTGTACTTACATTTATGAGATATCACTAACTCACTTGGCCACTTGAAGGTGAGCCACTTCAAGGTGAGGGCTAAACTTACCTGTTTTGGGTTGTTCTCCAAGATCAACTGCCACGATGGGCAAGTTGCCACCTCCTCCTGGTGCTAAAACAGGGTAACCCCCTTCACAGTCTGTAAGGTTGTAAGAATGGCTTTCAACCACTAAAGGCCCATTCACACGAGCGCTGCAATCGAGGGTCCCGTGCGATTTCATAACATCGATGTTATGAAATCGCAAATCCACGTCGTGTGAATGCTATGTATGTTACGAAATTACCTGGGTCCCGTGTTGTTCATAACACAGATCGGGACCTCCTCCAAATAATCGCATCGATGTTATAATCATGGGGAGCCATCGTCTGAACCGAATGCCTGCGATCGTAACGAGGGACCGCTGCGTTGACACGTGTAGAACTATGGCGGAAGAAATGGGCGAACTATAGCATGCATATACATGTACATGTACATACATGTACATGTATATCTGCTCAACACTGGACTACGATCCGTTTGGCTGGTGGGTTTTGTGGCCGGATGCTGGACCAGCCCAAACCTTGAAGCAAAAACATCGTTCAATCGGAAGCAGAATACGTCATTTGGCAAAGCTTTTCGATGTTCTAATTCACCATTTGTTATGTCTCATCAATAATTCCATATCTAAAAAAAACATTTTCATTCAACAGTGTAGCGTTTTTAACGTCAAAAAATCTATTTGAATCGTGGAATTTTGTGTTTTTCTTCGACTCGAACATGACTCGACGTTGCTGGATTGCTGCATTTCAAGACAAGCTCAAACCTTGAAGCAAAAACATCGTTCAATCGCAAGCAGAATACGTCATTTGGCTAAGCTTTTCGATGTTTTAATTCATTATTTGGTATGTCTCATCAATAATTTCATATCTATAAAGCATTTCCATTCAACAATGTAGCATTTTTAACGTCCAAAAAGCTATTTGAATCGTGGAATTTTGTGTTTTTATTTTTTTAGCTTCGAAAACGTAACCCCCTTCCCGCCGGCCGCCGGGATGAGAGTTACGTTATCGCAAATGTTTTTAAAATATTCTACATTTTATGTGACTTAAAATAAAATTGATTTCAAAGAAATTGATTTATTTTATTCCTTTTAACTGTAAGGTTTTTGTTTTAACTCAAACCTCTTGCTTGATTGTCCATGCAGTAGGCCTACCCAAACGAAGGACGTATGTTTACATGTGTGTGTGCGTGTCGTGTGAATGCTCGCTAAAAAATCGCACGCGGTATAGGTGACAGACGGCTGGCGCCCTTAACCAGGGACCCGCGTTTGCAGCGCTCGTGTGAAAGGGGCTTAGGAGCCTGGTTGGAAGAACTTAAGGAAGCAATTATGGTTAAGTGCCTTGCTCAAGTGCACAAGTGCCATGACCAGGATTTGAACCCACACTCTGCTGCTGACACCAAAGCTTTGGCCCAGTGAACTAGACCGCTCAACCACGGCACACCACACTCTACTCACTTGACTCAATTACTGGTTTTCTTGAAATAAAAACGTGCAATTTAAGTACATTTTTTAACAGATACATTGATTGTTTTTGGTTGTGATTTTCTTGTTTAGGTAATCTGGCAGTGATATCTTACACCATCTACTCTGGTGACCCTCAGGGCTATTTCACCTTGCATCCTGCTAATGCTGAGTTAACAGTCAATTCACCTCCAGACTACGAACTCTATCCATTCCTGCTGCTCACCATCCAAGCTGCAAGTGGCTCACCACCCCTGTATGGACTCACTCAAGTTAATATCAGCATTGTAGATATTAACGATAACTCACCACAGTTTGTTAGCAATAGGGAGGTAGTTGTTGTCCCAGAGAGTACATCGATTGGAAGTGATATCTTCATTGCTACAGCAACTGATCGTGATAGTGGTGACTTTGGATTGCTACGATATAAACTAGTCCTGAATCCGGGGAATACGTTCTCCATACATCGAGTGACTGGACAGGTTATACTGGAAGAGGAAATCAGTTACAATGTACAAAGTTCTTATGAGGTCATCATACAGGCTTATGATCGAGGTAGTCCATCAAGGAAGGCTAATCTAACACTGTCAGTCGTAGTGCAAGATGTGAATGATAATGGACCACAGTTTAATCCTGCTACCTATCAGATGTCAGTGTCTGAATCAACGGCAATCAGTACACAGTTCTTACAAGTTATGGCAACAGATCAAGACCAAGGTGTTAATGCACAAATCACGTACTCCCTCAAGCCAAGTATTGATGCAACTTACTTTGCCATCTTCCCTGATGATGGCTGGGTCTACACAAGACAACGTTTAGACTTTGAGTTAAAGCAAGAGTTCATCATCGAGGTCATTGCTTCCGATAATGGTAGTCCACCCCAGAATAGCTCAGCCATTGCCCGTATAACCATAACAGACGAGAATGATAATGCTCCACAATTTCAACAAGAAACCTACTACTTCATGATTGATGAAAACTTAGATGCAAACGCGATGGTTGAGACGGTTGTTGCAGTGGATAGAGATTCTGGGATGAACTCACAACTGACGTATAATTTAAGCGGAAGTGATGCATTCATCATCAATTCAAACACAGGTGAGGTTTATTTGAAGAAACAATGAAATCAAATGATGCCTTCTGTTTATTAGAGGAAAACAAAGAAAACAAGTTTGTTTTTGGGTGGTTTATTAAAACCATTTTCTCGTTACTCAGATGACCAATTACATTTAAACTTTCACAGGTTTGTTATTTCATGTATAGGTTGTGCCACACTAAGAGTGGATACTGGTCCTGAACAAATACCACTGTTGTACACCTCAACGTCTTCAAGTTGTTTAGCTGTGGCGAACATTTACCTGAGATTCAGGACCTGTCTTATCCTCACAGATTTGCTAAATGAAGTTTAATTTGATTTTGTTTTAGGCACCATTACTACAACTAAGATGTTAGATAGAGAAACCAAAGCCAGCTATAAATTGACAGTATCTGTTGCTGATCATGGAGAACCAAGAAATACTGCTACTGCTATTGTTTATGTCAAGGTCAATGACTTGAACGACAATCCACCAATATTCTCACAAAGTCTTCAGTACCATGTATCAGTTATGGAAGAACAAAACCCTGGAGATTTTGTTGCACAATTGATTGCAACTGACTTGGACAATGGGGAGAATGCTAGAATCACATACTCCTTTCTCATGGGTAAGTTCTTATAAATTTTTGTAATAATGAACTTTATCTTTAAGCAAATTCAAATCCCCACTTCCAGCAATATATTTCTGTTTGCTTTTCTTAAACAAGTCCCTTTCAATGTAACGTTTACAAGATTGTGGAAGAACAAATAAACAACATCCTCAAAAAGGTTTTGAAATATTTTTTTGTGTAAATCTATTCTGATGTTAAAAATTAACTACGATTTAAAAAATGCTCCATTCATTTGTGTTTTTCTAAAACCCTGAAACTTCAACGAGTTATTTTTAATGACTCAATTTTGTTTTTATTATCAGGTGGTGAAAAGTTTAATATCGATCCCTCTACTGGTTTGATCACAACTGACAGTTCTCTAGATCGTGAGCGAAGTCAAGTTCATATCATCACAGTCCTTGCTCAAGATCACGGCAGTCCATCTCTGCAATCAGAGACTCGAATTGTTGTACGGATTCAAGATATTAACGATCACATTCCAGTTGCTGAGAGAGATGTTTATTCATTCACCATAGCAGAGAATATATTCCCAGGTTCCATGGTTGGTCAAATCAATGCTCATGACCAAGATGCTGGTGACAATGCAAAGATCTTTTACAGTATCGTTGATGGCAATTATAATAACGTGTTCGGTATCAATAGAACAACAGGTGTCATTATAAACACAAAGCAGGTGGATTTTGAATCACTTTCCTATTATGAATTGACTGTTCTTCTTGAGGATAATGGTCCTGTGCAACCTCAAATGAGTCGAGTCATTGTTCATATCAATATCTTGGATGTGAATGATAACACACCAGTGTTTGCTACTGATCCGATTTACTTAGGTCTGAGTGAGAATGTACCTATAGATCATGTAGTCTGGACATTCTCAGCGTTAGATGCAGATACTGGAACCAATAGTGATATCCGATATAGTATCCTTACACCTCAGTCTACCTTCAGCATAGATGCAGTGTCTGGCGTTGTGACTACTATCGCAGACATTGATCGGGAGCTAGTTACACAATATTTATTTGTTGTGCAAGCTGAAGACCAAGCTGAAGATGAAATGGATCGCAAGTCAACCTCTGTTACCGTCAGTATACTGGTTGAAGATCGGAATGACAATACTCCTATCTTTGTATCTCGTGACTTTACTCATATCAATGAGGATGAACCAGTGGAATATCCTATCCTTCATGTACATGCTAATGATGCTGACTTGGGGGAGAACGCTCGCTTGATCTATGAGATTCGATCTGGAAATGAGGAAGGAAAGTTTGTCATGGATTCTATTACTGGTAAGTCATGTATCATGTTATGTTTGGCTTTTGATCAGAAGAGAGCTGCGTAATTGTTGAATTCATCCAAAATTGAACTGGCTGAGTATGTAGCAAGTGCTACATTGTAACGAGCTTCTGTTGAAAAGTAACAATAAAGTTGGTGTTCTCCAATATGTTAAAAAAGGTTGGCGCACCACCACGCTTTGTGCGGCATGTTGCCAAGAGTCCAAATGCAGTCTGTAAAAACATTGCTTCAAGAAGCGAGGATGAAGTGGCAATCAGGAATCAGCTCAGAGTGCATTACCAGAATCACAGAGCATGTACAATCCATTTCATTCCAGGGCCCTTAGGCAGGCCCTGGATCTCAAGCTGAAAGGCTTTGTGCTTGCAATTGCCCCCTTAGCCCCAACCTTTAATTAAATGACTACCTTTGTGCTATGACTGTTTATTTAATTGTTTGACTTTCCCTAGGCCTGCTGTCCATAGCTCATTCTCTTGACCATGAACATGAGCGTCTATATCATCTTAACATTACGGCCACTGACCATGGACTTCCACCATTGACCAGTGTTCAAATTCTAGAAATCCGTGTTGAAGACGTGAATGATCTGCCTCCACATTTTGATCCCTCATCGTATGTCATGAATGTGTTTGAGAACCTGGATAGAGCTACATTTGTTGGTACAGTAGTTGCTGAGGACGGAGATACAGGTAAGTGTAGCACCCTACTGCTATAGACCGATCCATTAAGCTCCGCCCCATTGCTTATTGACCAATCACAACGCAACGAAGGTCCGACAAATAAGGTCTGACATGCGTGCGCATATCTTGGCGCGCACCGCAGAGTTGTGCAGAAAGGCATTGGAGAGCCCCACGTGTTCTTGCTCACACGTGCGTCGTGGGCGGAGCCTACTGGATCGGTCTATTGATGGTTCCCTGTACATGTATAATACTAATTAAGAATTCAGCCACCAGACTGTTTACCCTTCAACCTCATTATGGTAGCTATTATTATTACAAATTTGTTTTAATGAAACCAATGATCCTCATTAGTGAACTCAGTCACTGTTGCTTGCAAGCCCGATAAAACCTGTAAACAAGTATGCTTGCTATGTGAACCAGAACCAACAAGGGCAACTCCTACATTTCCATGATTAGTGTTCTGGGATATTTTTATTGCACTCTACCAATCCCAGTTTGCAGGACTTTTGGCTGAATGTCCCATCCGAAGGACAAAGCAATTATGGTTATATATCTTGCTTAAGGACACAAGTGCCAAAATCGGGACTCAAACCCACACTTTGCTTATCAGAAACACCAGAGCTTGAGAGAAACTTTCAAATCAGATTGTCCATTTGAGAATGAGTAGAAATGAAATTATCCAGTAATGTGAATATTGACTCTTTATACATATTTCTACCATTGTTTTCTTGCAGGTACCAATGGAGAGATAACATTTGAGATTCCATATGGTATAGCAGATAACATGTTCACTGTGGATTCAACAACTGGAGTAATAGTTACTAACGACAGACTGGATAGAGAAGCAAAGGATTCCTATAGTATAACAGGTAATGTACCATCCCTGCAAATCCTAGATCGTGTATATATTTTCTGCTTAAGGAGCTCTATGGTATTTGGCCTCCGTTAGGTTGGAAGAGATCGCCAGCTATGTTTAAACATTTAGTAGAGAGATGGTAAAAAGAGTTCAAACATACGTGTACATACTGGTACTCGATGTGAAATCTACGCATATGTGTGGATACCCAAATCTAATGAGGGTCTTATGCGACGCTAATTGGATATGCGCACCAACACGTGACATGGTTGACATGATCCTGCAGGTGTCATATGGCCATTTCAGATGTCGCCACTCTTTTATTTGTGTAATAATTCATAAATGTTAATGTTCTTGTTATTGTTGTTTTTGTTGACAGTGTATGCAAGAGATGGAGCTTTTCCAGCCCGCTATGATGTAGCTTCAGTTGTTGTCTATGTACAGGATGCTAACGATCATAACCCTACCTTCCTATTGGCGTATTATGTGCTGAGTGTACCTGAAAATGAAGCGTCAAGCTTAGTCCATGTTGTCGTTGCTGAGGATAAAGATATTGGTGACAATAGCCAATTGAGTTACTTCATTGTAGGTAAGTCAGTCAGATTAAACACTGGTTTAGTTTCATTCCTTTCTCACAGGAAAGTTCAATGGTAGTATTTATTTTGTCTTGTTTTAAATCTGCCATTTTTTTAAAATATACAAACTGTTGTTTTAGTGCATGAGACTATGACAAATGTATGACTAGAAAAGGTTGCTTTGTTTGAGATCCAATTCAACGTAACATTTTCTGCAAAAGAAAACGTTGCTCAGAGAGCTGTGTACCTAAACTACTCCATAGTGGAGAGTACAGGCAGCCTTTGTTCTAGCCGTCCAACGGTACACGATAATACAAAAGTCCGGGTTTCCGGTATGCATTCTGGGAAAAATTTGCATGTTATTGCATCATTCAGTGTGAACTGGTTTAAGCATGTGATATTGTAGCCTTGATTTGTTTTTAAGAAACGTATATGTTAGCCCAATGTTTTCTATAATGTTGGAATATTTGAAACACTTGTGTGGTTTGTATGTACTAAATGTATACAGAGAGCTTCTACATAGTTTATTTTTGTGGTCTTGTTTAGGTGGTAACATAGATGACTTGTTTCAACTTGATGCTGTGACTGGCCAATTATCTACAAGTGGTCCGCTTGACCGTGAATTTACAGCCCAGTATAATCTAACCATCCGAGCTACTGACCATGGTGACACGTCTAGGTCAGGAGAGTCCATTGTCACTGTCAATGTCCTAGATGACAATGACAATAATCCCATCTTCTCAGCGACGTCTTATCATCATCAGTTATCAGAGAGTACTGTGATTGGTCAGTCTTTGTTGACAGTTGAGGCAGTGGATGCTGATGAAGGGACTAATGCTGTTGTACAATACTCATTAGATAACTCTACCCTCGGTCTCTTTGGAATCGATGTCAACACGGGAGAAATCACAACCACAGGGTAGGTTTGTGTCTGTAGATTGTGATTTTGAAGAAACTGTTAAATAAGTCCAGGAGTTTGACATTGTTAATCCATTTTATAAATATGAAAGGGACAAAATTTCCTTTGTATTTCCTTTGATTAATTTTTTTACTCCTGCAAAACAACTATAAATCCTTAAAAGGTACAATCCACAAAATTAACCATGGCTGAGAAAATAAAAGCACATACGAGTGAGTGGCAAGGAGAAATAGCTCAAGGCTGCCTAGAAGAAAAAAAAACTCAACAAATACTACACCCCTCAAAATGCCCCAAGAAATATCAATAAAAATAATATGTAATGAAACAACTCAAAAACTGTGTGAAAACTAGGTAGTGAACAAGGAAAATAACTTTTAAATGAGTATGGATAAATATAATTTTTCAAGCAAAGCTGTCCAATAGTGAAAACAGTTACTAAGGTAAAGATAGGTTGGATAATTGAATATCTGGCGTGCCTAATATGTTAACAAACTTTTTGAATTTCTTTATTTATTCAGGCTGTTTGATTTTGAGAAACAAGAACACTACATCTTTCAAGTGTGTGCAACCGATGGTGGAAGTTACGGGCCTCGATCAGAGAAGGTTCAAGTAACTGTGGATGTTATTGATGTGAATGATAATGCACCAGTGTTTACTATGGTGCCATTTAGAGCCAATCTATCTCTGGGTGCACCATCAGGGACATATGTGACTAGGATCATTGCTGAAGATAAAGACTCGGATGTTAACGGTCAAGTTAATTACCAGTAAGTACAAACTCATTTAAACCATACATCGGTGTGTGTTAAACATTGTTTTTTTTAGTATTTTAAGAACTTGTGCGACTAGTTTCAGAGTCACGACTATTGATTGCTTAATTGAGTCGCAACTACCACTTTTCAACTAGTGGTTAAGCAAACTGATACGACTACTGCAAAAATAGTCGCGACTTCCTGCTTTGAAAGAAATTGTTTAACCCACGACTATTCACAACAACATAACTACTACAAACACAATCAGATATCAGTGACACGATCCTTCAATCCTTTCAGTGTGGATTTTACTATATTTTGCCTTGAGCAAACAATATGCTGCAGTTCATCTTGGAAATGAAACATTAGTCGCGACTAGTGCTGAAGTCGCGAGTTAGAACATGTTACTCGTTCAAACTTAGGACTAGCCTTTAACCCTTTGTGAAATCGACCCCAGGCTTAGTATCTTCCAGACTGGGGGAAAGTACTGTTTCAGGAATATTTTCTTTTCCTTCACCTGAGCCATGTAGAGGTTTATACTCAACGCAGTGTTTGATTGTTTATTTTGAAAGTGGTTTTCGTTACTAATTGTTAATGAATGTTGTGTTTAGGTTTGTACAGCCCTCTGCGCAGTTCAACTTGGAAGCCTCGTCTGGTGTGATTCTAACGACTGTTGATATGAACACTTCAGCTTTATATCGATTAGAGGTGGAAGCCTATGACCTTGGATCACCATCCTTAACATCAAGAGGTGAGTCTGTTCAAGTTGATCTTTAACCAATAAGGCCATTTGGAAACAGATTTCAATTCAATGACATTGTTTCGGGTTAAGCAATTCAGCTGTTGAACTTCTCAACACTATAGAAGCTGCATATGGAGTTGACTTGATATACATTTTACCGATGGTTAAATTTTACTGATGTTTAAATGCACTTCTTGTTGTGTGGAGGATTATATCAATTAGTTTATATGTATGTCAAGATAACCTAGCTAGTCACTGATTTCAAAATGACTGTAATTAGTATCGTCGTCTAGTTACTGAATCACAATTTCTTGGTTTTTCGGCTCATAATCATAGGCGTTGAATCAATATTTGTATAAGAGAGATTGGCGATTATATATTCTTGTTGGAATTTGCCGAGTTCCCTTGATGTGAAGATCATCTAAACAATTTCTATAGCAAAATGTATGGAGATTTTACCCTTGGCTATATTCAAGTTGTTTTAATTGATTGTGTATGTCTTGCTTGATAGGTTTGGTTGAAGTACATGTTGGTAATGCAGCTGCTGTAAGACTTGTCTTCACATCACCAGAATATTCTGCATCTGTAGATGAAGATGAATCTCCACACAGTCAGATATTAATTGTGAAAGCTATACGAAGTGATGGCAATCCAGTTGGTGCAGTTTCTTATTCTATCATCAGTGGAAATGAAGATGGAGCTTTTGAAGTTACAGGACAATCAGGTACGTTGTCAACCCAGGCAGAATTTTATTGCAGAGAAAATACGATAATACAAACATTTAGTAAGTTCAAGGACAAAATAAAACATAACAACATACACTAAAAAGGAAGACAAAAAAAGTGGCCCAGACTGCTCTATTTGAGACAGTAAACCTACATTGCCTACGTTTTCGCAGTCGTAACCAATAACTGCTTTAATTAAACTTGCCATTGGTTTAACAGCTTTTGCTTATAGCCACGGAAACACACCCATTAAAGGGAAGAGGTGGGCCCTTGTAAAGCCTGTCTGATAGATGATTTAAAGCTAGAAGCTGGCTGAAAACATTGATGCTGAGATTGGATGTTTCTAATGGGATTGTACAATTTGTCAACCGGTGAATAAACCCATTGTTTGTTACATGGAGCTTGAAACACAGCAGGATAGCGGTGATTAGAGCGTGAACATTGTCAGGGAGACAACAAATCAAATTGCAATTAAAATGAGAAGTTTTACACTGAATTTGCTGACATTGTTTATTGAATTTGAATGAAATTCATTGAATTGTAACCCAATCCTCAGTAGCAGATTGTTGGTTAATTGAGTTATCATGCTCCAGTTGTTATCAATTAAGAGATTGTAATTTTCTTGTAGTCAGTCACATTGTGATTTGATTTACTAACACCAGGTATTAATTTGTTTGATATTTAGATTCTGCAATACTTTCTGTTCTGGATTCAACTTCCTTGGATTATGAGACAACAAAACAAGTTCGGTTGGTTGTACAAGCTGATGCACCATCTGGTGGGGCTGTTCCACTCTATGGTTATACCACCGTTCAACTCAACCTTCTGGATGCCAATGATAATTCACCGCGCTTTGTACAAGATAAATATACCACATCAGTATGGGAAGGACAATCTAGTGGCATCTATGTCATACAAGTAAGTCAGGATTAGTAAACTATTTACTCGAGAATTACTCAGAGAGAGTTCAAAATTATATGAACAGTTCAGGAGACAAATATTTATCGATTTGTACTCAAATACTTACCATTAACCCTTTGTGTCAGGAGTGTGATTTGTCAGCTCAACATCTCCTTGATCATTAAAATGTGTGTTGGAAGAGTAAAGCAGTCACCAAAGGGAGAGAGAAATAGTCCATGTTGTGTCTAAACCTGTAGTTTTGTGTTGTTGGTGATACACATAGTTGTAAACCTCCCAAATTTTAAATATTGTCTACATACTATAAGTTATCACACAAGCACGAGTGGAATACGGAAAAATATAGCGCTTCTGCGTCCCATATGCAATGAGGCCGAAGGCCAAGTTGGATATGGGACGCAGACGCGCTATATTTTCTGTATTTCCAGGAGCGCGCGTGTGATAATGTATTTATCTTCAAGCAAACTTGGTGCGTGACATAGAACACACAAGACGCATGGTAGTGATATTAGCCGTGCAATACAGGTTTTTATCACCACTCCATTCTGCGAATCTGATTGGAGGATTAGCGCGTACTTGAAGATAAATTGTTTTATTACTTTCTTATTGTCCCAAAGATAATTATGTACAAATTAATATGTAAATGTTTTTACCTGGAACTGGTTGCCTGTATGTTGCCTCATGTGACATGCCCTTGAGTCCCCTTGTTTAAATTTTAAACACTTGAACAAGCGAACCTAAGAAATTTAGAAGTCCTCATCAGCATAATAATTGTGTTTGTTCATTCTTTGTGTCCAGGTTTCAGCCAATGATGCGGATCATGGAACAAATGGTCAGATTCGTTACTTTATCCGGAGTGGTAATATTGACAATGCCTTCAATCTAGACGCCAATACTGGTATTGTAACCACCAAGGCCAACTTGGATCGGGAGATTCGCGATTCATATAAACTAACATTAGAAGCTGCTGATAGTGGAAGTTCACGTCTGACAGGAACAGCAACATTGAAGATAACAATCGTTGATATTAACGATAATAGACCCAGATTTCCACCTGTCAGTCCAGTTATTATTAGTGAAGGTTAGTGTGTTACAGGCAAAGTGTTCCTTTGGCTTTTTTAACTGTTGGATCGATTTCAAAAGGTGGGCGCAATTTTGAGGTATCGTCAACAATCTGAATTGAGTATGTCCCTGCAGGAAGAATAATCCCTCAAAGGAATACACAATTTTAGAAGTGTTGGTGTTAAGGCATCTCAGATTCAAATTTAAAACTCTTATTAAATGTTTCCCAAAAAACTATCAAATGCTGCTGTACACTTCTAACCAAAGTTTGTTTTTATTGCCATTCATTTTGAGAGTGAATACCAAATGATTACCTTCCATTTAGGCATATGCAAGCATCCCATCAATGTCTTACTGTTCCTCTATCATTGGCTGCTATTGCTGGAGTCGGTCGCTTTCAGTCAATGATGAGTGCGCTGACTGATGGGGTGTGCTGCTATTCAAGATGTCTGTGCTAACACAGCTAGTGACTGTGACTGGGGGTGGGGGGTTCAAGCTAGAACACAGCATAGTATCAACCTAAGATGTCCATGTGATTGACTAAGTCAATCCTGTTCATCAAGATTATAAAAGCAATTTGACTTTGAATTCTTTTCAGATTTTACACATCCCAATAAAGAACAGAGAAAACAGTAAACTATTTTGGTGACATTTGTCTTTTGTCTTTTATTTGTAGGAGCTGAAGTTGGATACCCAGTCACCACTGTAGTAGCTAATGATGCGGATACCAACCCTTCGATTATCTACCAGTTCACATCTACTGGTAATCCAGGTAGTATGTTTGCCATTGATCAGTTCAGTGGCAGCATTACTCTAGCTGCGCCACTAGATAGAGAGATACAAGATCTTCATAGTCTGGAGATCCAGGCATCTGATGGTGTTTACACTGACACATTAACCTTGGTTGTGAGAGTCCGAGATGAGAACGACAATGAACCACACTTTAGTCAACAATCTTATCAGGTTAGTTGTAGTTCACAAATATTAATGTACTGGCAATGCCACCAGCCGTTGATTGCACCAAACTCTTCCTAACTTAGGATTAATCCTAGGACTTAGGACGAGTTGAGTTCCGCATCCAAATTCATAGGAAGCATTGAACCCATCCTAAGTTAGGACGGGTTGCTCGTCCTAACTCGAGTTAGGATTAATCCTAGAGTTTCATGAAATCGGCTGCAGAAAATTAAGTAGGGCACCAGTCACAGCACTCTAAACAATGGTGATTTTGGCTAGTAACCTGTTTCTGTTGAACAATACTTTTCTATGCTTACCAATATTGTTGAGCTTACAGGTTTTATGAAATTGGACCCTGACCTTGTTCAGAGCCACCAGTCATCCTTTAGCATGATATATGAACACAGAACTGCAAACTCGCCCTGATTCTGCAGAAATTTCCCTGAAAACAAACAAAGCTGTCCATGTTATGGTAAAGCATTCAAATCTCTCTGATTATGAAACTATTTTCACTGATTGTTGTACAATTAAAACTGAACTGTGATTATACTTGTTTTTTGTTCCTGTAGGTTACGTTATCTGAACTGACCCCATCTGGCTATCCTGTGTTGACAGTTAATGCTACTGATGCTGATATTGATAATAATGCTCATATTGTGTACAGTATGGGAGTGGCGCCAGTTCAAGGCTTCGTCATTGATGCTATAACAGGTTAGTCAAAACTAAACCTCCATTTTGGTTTGTCCGGGTGCTCCTGGTTTGATTGGGTGCATATTGCGCCACTGCATCTTGTTAACCGTTACATGGTGTTGTGTTAAAAGTCCTGTACTTAAAAACGTGGCCTCACAATACCTTGCAGGAAAATACTGAATGTTGAAACGCCTTGAGTGCTTTATTAGAATCCACTATTTAGAAATAATGTTGCCGACCCTCAGAATTTGCTGTAAACACAGTTTCTTTATGAAAATTTGACCTGAATCTGAAATATGCCACTCGCTGGGAAGGATTTGAATAATAATATATATCGCATTTATGGTTTGTCTTCTTTTCTCTTAATCTATAGGTGCAATAAGAACCAATCAGACGATAGAATTCAACCTAGCTCAGCCTGTCATTCAGTTGGTTGTCACAGCAACGGATCATGGCAACCCACCTCTTTCCAGTGTAGTGGCAGTTCGTGTTCAAGTGTTAGACGTCAACAACAATGCTCCAGCTTTTACTCAAACAATTTACTCTGCTTATGTGGACGAAGATAAAGCCATAGGCTGGCCGGTAACAACTGTGACTGCCGAAGATCAAGATCCGTCATACCATAACAGAAAAATTGACTACAGTATTGTAAGTGGAAACCAAGCTGGGAAATTTGAAATCAAAGCTGACAGTGGAGATATTGTTGTATTTGACAGCTTGGATCGTGAAGTTGAAGATACTTACACACTGATAGTTGCTGCAACGGATCGTGGACTTCCACAGCGTAATTCAACAGCAGAAGTTGTGATTGAAGTACAAGATATTAATGATCATGCACCAAGATTCACACAAAAGCAATACTCAGGATCTGTACAAGAAAACGCCACAGTTAACACAAGTGTCGTTCAAGTATCAGCAACAGATGGTGATATTGGACGGAATGCAGAAATTCACTTTGATATCCGATCCGGAAATGAGTTGGATATGTTTACTATTGATGAGTTGACTGGTTGGATAACAGTTAAAGGCAATCTTGATCATGACACTGTACCTGAAGTGAGAATCTCTGTCAGAGCTACAGACCGTAGTATTGATAACCCACTGCATGCCATTATACCAGTGTATATTCAAATCACTGACTATAATGACAATGTTCCTTACTTCCCATTCATGATGTACTTAGAACGTGTTGCTGAGAATCAACCTGCTGGCACTTTAGTGTTTGAGGCTCATGCTATTGATAAAGACACTGGTGAATATGGTAATCTTACTTATGCTATTACTGATGGGAATGGGCAAGATTTCTTCAACATTGATCCCATCACTGGTAATGTCACCACTAAGCAGCCGTTTGATTATGAAGCAGAAGATTCATATCGTCTTGTCATTCGTGCCATAGATCGGGGCGGAGAATCTGTCTCTGTACAAGCTCAAGTAGAAATCACCAGCCGTGATGATTACTCACCCCAGTTTGATGAGGACTCGTACTCGTTCAGTGTTGCACAGGATGCTGCAGTTGGAACAAAGATTGGAACAGTTCATGCTAAAGATGCAGATAAAGGAATAGATGGTGTAGTTGTTTATGCCTTTGAACGAGGGGATGAATTCTTTGCAATTAATCAAAGTACAGGTATTATAACAGTAAAGAAACGCCTGGATTCTACAAACAGACGAAAGCGCTGGGTAGATGACCATACATACAGGAAACGCCGCCAAGCCACGGATGGGAAAGAGCAGTACTCACTGATTGTAAGAGCAAGTTCTGGAAAGAATGAATCCAAGGAAGCCATTGTGTCAATCGTATTAAATGTTGGTCCTCCTAGTACTGGAGGTCGTCAAACAGCAACTCCTGTCACAACAATCCTTGCAGTTGCCATCCCAATCTTTGTAATCATCATTTTAGTGGTCATCTTTCTTTGTTTTATAAGGGTAAGAAGAAAGCGTGAATACCGTCAAAAGAATCCCAAGCCTACTGATTACCAGGCCGGTGACCGGTCACTCTCACCCCGATCCTATGATGCTACTTTTGATGCTGTTGAAATGGGTCACAGTGCTATGGTCAATCATGCTATGACACCAGAACAACCTTTGACTGCTGCTGATACTCCGTACAGCATGTATCCTCCACGTAATATTTACAATATGCATCGAAACAACATGAACAGCTCCATGGAGGTCGGTCGTACGGATGTATCAGAAGGTAACTCTGCCTCCAGTGGGCGAGGATCAACAACTGTTGAAGATGAAGAAATAAGACGCATTAATGAGAGAAATGTTCCTGAGGATCAAGGTGGTAGTGTCAGGGAGAAGGTATTAGATTCTGGAATTCAGCAAGATCACGAGGATGGATTGTCATTGAGAGATAATGCTTCTGATATTATGGGATCACCGAGAGAAAAGAACATGAGTTATTTGAATAGTGCTAGCGCTGAAAGCATGCATGTGTTTGTTGAAGAAGGGGGCGGAGAGGCCGGTGGTGGTTTGGATATAGGTAATCTTATATATGCAAGATTAGATGAAGTAGGTGCAGAGGAAGATGATGCCATTATGGATGGTACAAGAGCATTTGGATGGGGGGATGACATCCAACCTTCCATGGCTGGTTCATTAAGCTCCATTGTTAACAGTGATGAGGAGTTATCAGGAAGCTATAATTGGGACTATTTATTAGACTGGGGGCCTCAATTTCAGCCTCTGGCCCACGTCTTTGCAGAAATTGCCAAACTGAAAGATGACACAGTTGTCAAACGGCAATTAGAAAGGCCTCAACAGAAGCATAAAGCAGCAAAGCAGTTCCCACCTCCACTGCTGACTAATGTTGTTCAGGGTCCCATTAAGCCAGTTGCACCACTTGCTATGAACAATGTAGTCACCACCTCCAACTCTCATGTCTTGCCAAGATCACCAATAGTTAATGAAAGTGCTTTTGCTGCTGTAGGTGTATCACCTGATTTATCACCCTCTCTGTCACCTCTTGCACCAGGATCTATGTCAATTTCACCTATGGTTACGTCTACAGGTGTAAGTTCCGGTCAGTCCTCAAGTAGAGGTAACTCTGGTTCTAGTACACCACAAAGAACAGCTAGGAATCCCAGGCAGGCTGCTAGCATCCGATTTATCCCCTCGTTTGCTGGGGATGAAGAAGAAATTCAAATTTGAGCATTCCAGCCATTTTTGCTTCCTTTTTTCTGTAACAATATATTAATGATGTTAAATGGGGGTGGGGGCAACAATTTATTGAAAAGGTACCTTGATGAAGTGACAAAGTTATGTTGTGTATTTGGTTTTACATAGATTGTTCTTAAATACAGTACAGGTTTGTCCCAAAATATTGATTGTGTTTATTTCTATAGGGACAGAATGTCGAGCCAAATTGGTGTATATAAATGGAGTTTTTACCGTGTACCATTGGGTACTGTTAAATTTTATACTGTATTTTTTATGCGATCTTCAGAGTCATGTACATAGTTCTTTATATTATTATGAGGCTGCATTTTGACCAACTGATTTTGAAAAAAAGATTGGACCTGTTTTGTGGTGCTACTTCTTTGACTACCCATTTTATGGTTGGAGCAGTTTCGAATTAGCCCAATCCACATGTAACTATTATTTTAAATATAAAAATTATATTAAGTGATTCTGTTCAACTCAAAACCCTTTAAATTTGTCCTTTTTGTTTAGATGGTTTTAGTTTGTATTGTCTTGTATAATTAAGCGTGTGTTTGGCTGTAAATATATGTATTCAAACCTTTTAGCTTTGGTTGCACTTCGCAAAAAATGTATTCATGTTATTCTATCCATTATGCAGTACTTAGTGTGTATTTTTTATGTTGTATTAACTTGTTAACCATGAACCCTTTTTATTCTTTATTTATTTTATTTGTAATATTTTACTCAAATCACAACTGTATTGTGACTGTCGTGAAAATAGCAAGTAATACTAACATGCCTGTATTTATTGACACAACGTAAAAAAGGAATACTTGCTCTGATGGGGTCATAGGTTATTCAATTTATGTTGTCTGATATGGGACAATGATTTATTTTGTCTGATAGGGGTCATAGGTCATTTGATTTGTAATGTCACGAGTCTAAATTTTCTGTCTTGACTGGAATGTCATTGTGTTTTAATACATGTACTATACGAATAACTAGACTGAAATTGAGCATGTTAGGTCAAAGGTCATGCTAAGCCAAACTATTTTGAAACCCTCCAAAAAGAGGTTTTGAATCATGTGTATTGAGTGACTATTGACTCATTTCCTTTATGTATGTAGAATGCCTATTTTAGATCCTTTACTTTAAAAAGAAATTTACTCATTACCTTTTAATGTATGAATTGTTTCTAGGTCTTCCATTTGTTCTCACCTATATTTAACCCCCACATCCAACACATTACCATTTTGTGGCCTGAAAATGAAGATCGTAAAATAACTATGGTCAAAACAATGTTACTATATTTAATATTTATATGGAAAAGATTAATTTTGGATTCAGAATATAGAATACCTAAAGGTTTTCCGTGTAATTTCTGGCATTATTTATGCAGGAATAAATATTAATACAACAAGTCTATGTAACAATTGTTGAGCAGAATTAGCATTGAGCAATTTATGCGTATATATTGTCTTCTTAAATGAGTGAAGACTAAAAGTATTTGCCTTTTTTCAATCAGGGTATTCACGATACAATATAATTTAAAGAACATATAAATTAGATTAACTTTGAATATCATTCCACTAAATTCCAACATTACTTAAGGAAAAAAAAAACTCTTAGAATAAGTCAAAGTGATTACAGGGTAAATATTGTGAATAGTGGTTTTCCTTCAGATTTAGTCAAGTTATGATGAAATAATAATATTTTCTAATATAAACTAATTCATTTGAATGTTTCATTCGTAATGAATCAGTTATTTGTGAGACCTTTAGGTAATAACAAACTAACAAGGGATTTACTCAGACACTTTCTCTTGTTCCATTTTAGGCTTGGTTTTCTATTGTTTAGAGATGTCTAGCCGTACACAGCTTGTTTCTATACTTTTTTTTCTGGTATTTAATTGCAAGCGTTGGGAATGACATTAACACAATCATCTTTTTAAAGTTTTATTATTTTTCCTTGTAATTAAAAATTAAAAAAATGACTGATGTCAGAGGTCTTCCCCCATTGAATGAAGTGTGGACTTAATGCATACCATTCAATTTAAATGGAACTGCCACCAAGTATTAGGATCTATACCTAATTGAACCTGGTGAATAATTAATTTAACTATTCAAAATACTCTTTCAATATTTTGAACATGGTTATTATGTATATTAAATTGGACCATATGTGTTTATCATACTGATTAAAGAGTAAATTTATGCAAATATAAACTGTTTGTTGGCTTGTTGGCTTGTTTGTTTGTTTTTTTCGGGTGGGGGTGAATACCCTGACATGCTCGTAAAAGTGTGTGTTGCATTTGGCAGGATTCATGCTAGTGTAGGGGAATCGGTCTCCACTCCAGAGTAAAGGAAGGTCAGAGTAAAGGAAGGTATAATGACTAGGGCATAGAGACTATTCGCAGTGATCGGCTGATGGTCTAACGATGAGTTGTTTTTCGGAGCATTTCTCCAATGTAAACGAGCTTAATGAATGTTTTTTATGTCGATGTGTCCTTTTCTATGGAGAATTAAATTAGATTGTCAAACTGACGCCATGATCTGACTTGATACATTTATAAATGCAGAAGGGAAAGTTGTAACCCTAAAACCCTAGTATGTACGGTACCATGTGTTTTGGTAGCTGTTTATTTTGCCCTTGGGAAAAAGAAGGGCAGGGCTGTCACAAGAACATGAATTGAATGGGCTTTAAGATTATACTAGCAAATTTTCACTGTTTGTTTTGGACAAAAAGAAAATCATTCAAAGAAGAAAAATTATTTTGAATGTCATATCCTTTTCAACCACGCCAGTACATCATTGTGCATTATGCATACAATACAACACACAATGCACTGTGTGCAGTAATGCGCTGCATGATGTAAGGCGACCGAAAGTTAGCTTTCTGTGTTTTGATTGGTCCGAGGTGATGTTTGTCACACCAATCAGCACACAGATATGGAACGCTTAGGTCACTCTGCACGTGGGGTAGCCAATAAAATCATTGTTCGGCAAGAGGGCGCTATTTATTGGGACCGTTAACTAAACTAGACTAAATTTACCGTTGGTGGCGCTATTTCCAGGGACCGTTAACTTTTGGCAAATGAAGATACGTCCGTGCATTATCATCCCATGCACACACCACACACACTCTCACATAGTGCACCGCTAGAATCCTACCGGCTACACCGCCGGCCGCCTGACCAACCACCACCAGACTCCAATTGGCGGGGGATTTAAAAATTTCTGTTTTTTGTTTTTAGACGACGACAGACTTCAGAAATGTGTTGTTTGACTCAAGGAATTTTCGTAAGTATTGCAAAGTAGTTTCGTTGTACTCTTAATAATATTAATAACATTTGTAAGCTGGGGTCAGTCAGGCCAGGTAGTTTTCGAGAAGAAGAGGCTGACATTGACAATCACAATGTCATTGACAAAGTCTAAGTTATTATTATTAAAAATGATTAATAAGTACAGTAGAGTAAAAATTAATATTGTTTTTGCAAATTCAAAAGTTTAGATTATCATTTTAACTTAATTATCTTAATTTTAAATTAAAAGATTGTATATGTTGGTTCACCAAATTTCATTCCTTTTTATTTTAAATCTAAGCCAGGAAAACCCACTAACTACGGTGGGCATGGTGACATGGTTGACATGGTTGATGCAAAATATCTGGTTCATTTTTGAGGCATACGCTTACTTAACTTTGTTCCGCTTGTCTGCGGATAATAAAAGCATAAATTAAAGACGGACCACTCTAAACATTTACCCGCTGAAGACGCTATTTTGCTAGACCGCTCAAAATAAAATTCAACAAACAACACACACAGGGGGGCGATTTTACAAAACTCTTTGAAACGTAGCTGTGACCATGCTGAGACGTACCTCATAAACCATTTCAAAATACGAGTCGTAAGAACGACGTATTGAAAATGCCCTTTATTCAACCTGGTCGGTACAGTCGTGTGAAATATCAATCAACTTGATCATTTAACCTGGGCTAAGTATGGCAGTATGTATTCCTTGATACATTTTGTTGTTATTACCAAACTTAGACACAAGTCTCAACCAGCTACAATGGCGTATTTACATCCAAGAGCTTTGTCAGTTTGTGGGTTGGTCAACCCTAAAAATAACTGAACATCGAAATTCATTTTTCTTTTTTCACTAGGCCTACTACAAAAAATGTATAATGTTAATAACAGACGAAAAAAAATCAAAGATTAAAGAAGAAAAAGTACCCAGCCATTAGAATAAAATGTCATGAAGTTTTAATGCTCAAGTCCAGACTCCAGTAAAAAAAAACAGTGTTATAAAGCCAGGCCAGGGGGAAAAACTAGTAATGTTGGTGACCTTTGATGTACAAAATGTATCTGGTTCACTTCATTTGAGACAATAATGCAGTGTATGGATGATAATAATAATGTAACCGACATTGTTTGTTAAATTGAGCCTTGTATTGTAAAATTGTATGCAGCCAGCTATGGCGTGTCAAACGTTGCATTATTCGATAATGTACAATATATGTGCGATGTTTCTCATATATATGCGATAATTGTCACATATGTGCGATATTCATTTGATGTATGCAATAAATGTAATATATATGCAATAAATGTAATATATATGCAATAAATGTAATATATATGCAATAAATTGTAATATATGTGCGATAAATTGTAATATATGTGCGATAATTTGTAATATATGTGCGATAAATTGTAATATATGTGCGATAAATTGTAATATATGTGCGATAAATTGTAATATATGTGCGATAAATTGTAATATATGTGCGATAAATTGTAATATATGTGCGATAAATTGTAATATACGTGCGATAAATTGTAATATATGTGCAATAATTTGCAATATATGTGCGATAATTTGCAATATATATGCGATAATTTTTAATATATGTTTGATAATTTTGTAGTATATTGTATGCGATCATTTGTATGCGATGTTTTGTGACGGTATACATATGCGATAATTTAATATACATGTGCGATGTTCGTTCTTATATATGTGCGAAAACGGAATTGTGGGATATAGTATGGCTTCCTGTCCACTTGGTCCCCGTATCCGTAATGTTTTAGATCGGGCCAGACTATACTCTGGACGGTATAGTATGGTTCCTATGGTTCAATGAGATTGGCGTAGGGTTTATAGTGATGGTCAGGGTACGAGACTCGAGCAGCGTATTTCCGAAATAGCCAGCCAGCCGCGTATTCGGATAATAGAACACATACAGTACAGGGAGGTGACAAAATGTTGCATTTTGCTCAAATCTGAAGGTGAAGATCTGTTTTACTCGAACGAATTCTGCAATATTAGCATAATTTAGAATTTTTAATTGATAATATGTCAATTTCATAGCATCACATGATTAACAAATAATTTATAAAAAGTGAAAAACATTAACAAAACGTCAAAAGATGACCCGCAAACAAAAAGGCAAAAATTTTTATTTCGTATTTTTTGCATTTTTTAATATGTCAAAAAAACATCACTGTGAAATACAAAACCATAACTTGAAAAGAATTTATACCCTTCGTTAAAACAAAACATTTAATTTGTAATCCAGAACTTTCAAGACTAATTTAGTGGGCGTATCAAATTTTGGGGCTGGGTAAATTTGGTTCACTATCTAGTGGTTAATTAACCACAGTTATTCTGACGCCATTGTCAATGTACATTCCGCCCAATTACATAGACGGTGGACTTAAACACAATTTGAAAAGAATTTGAACCCTTCGTTAAGACAAAAAGTTGCTTTCTTGTTCCAGAATCTTGAAGGAAGATAGACTGGACGTATCAAATTTTGAGCTGGCTAAATTGGTCAACTATTATTGATTCTGCAATAAAAAGAAAATGTTTAAAGAAAATGTTTAAAGAAAATGTTTGTCTTATCGAAGGGTGTCACCACCTTGTGGTGACTAAGATTCCAAAAAATTGAAAAATGATTTTGCAAACAAGACACAGTTGAATTTTTATAGCACAAGAACTTTTAAATTTTATTGACAACAATCAAAAATAATCAATCATGAGTGTTTCAGATATAGCTCGGTAATTTACTAACTTTAACTGTTCTACAATTTAAAGTCACCTGGAAATAGAAGTGTTTTTCTTTCAAACATAAAAATATATGCTTACGAACAATAAAACAATTTATTTAGTAATTGATAAGACAAACATTTTCTTTTTATTGCAGAATCAATAATAGTTGACCAATTTAGCCAGCTCAAAATTTGATACGTCCAGTCTATCTTCCTTCAAGATTCTGGAACAAGAAAGCAACTTTTTGTCTTAACGAAGGGTTCAAATTCTTTTCAAATTGTGTTTAAGTCCACCGTCTATGTAATTGGGCGGAATGTACATTGACAATGGCGTCAGAATAACTGTGGTTAATTAACCACTAATTTGTTACGCCCACTATATTAGTCTTGAAAGTTCTGGATTACAAATTAAATGTTTTGTTTTAACGAAGGGTATAAATTCTTTTCAAGTTATGGTTTTGTATTTCACAGTGATGTTTTTTTGACATATTAAAAAATGCAAAAAATACAAAATAAAAATTTTTGCCTTTTTGTTTGCGGGTCATTTTTTGACGTTTTGTTAATGTTTTTCACTTTTTATAAATTATTTGTTAATCATGTGATGCTATGAAATTGACATATTATCAATTAAAAATTCTAAATTATGCTAATATTGCAGAATTCGTTCGAGTAAAACAGATCTTCACCTTCAGATTTGAGCAAAATGCAACATTTTGTCACCTCCCTGTACTGTATGTGTTCTATTATCCGAATACGCGGCTGGCTGGCTATTTCGGAAATACGCTGCTCGAGTCTCGTACCCTGACCATCACTATAAACCCTACGCCAATCTCATTGAACCATAGGAACCATACTATACCGTCCAGAGTATAGTCTGGCCCGATCTAAAACATTACGGATACGGGGATCAAGTGGACAGGAAGCCATACTATATCCCACAATTCCGTTTTCGCACATATATAAGAACGAACATCGCACATGTATATTAAATTATCGCATATGTATACCGTCACAAAACATTGCATACAAATGATCGCATACAATATACTACAAAATTATCAAACATATATTAAAAATTATCGCATATATATTGCAAATTATCGCACATATATTACAAATTATTGCACATATATTACAATTTATCGCACGTATATTACAATTTATCGCACATATATTACAATTTATCGCACATATATTACAATTTATCGCACATATATTACAATTTATCGCACATATATTACAATTTATCGCACATATATTACAATTTATCGCACATATATTACAATTTATCGCACATATATTACAATTTATTGCATATATATTACATTTATTGCATATATATTACATTTATTGCATATATATTACATTTATTGCATACATCAAATGAATATCGCACATATGTGACAATTATCGCATATATATGAGAAACATCGCACATATATTGTACATTATCGAATAATGCAACGTTTGACACGCCATAGCCAGCTGTGTGCAGAGCAGACGACAGACCGAAAATTTTGCAACATTATATTAGACCAATCAAGACACAGATATGAAAGCTTACGTCACCGACGGTTATCCAATGAAATCATTGTATCTAATGAAATCGCTGGTCTGTAAAATCAACTGCCTTACTTGTTGCGGATATGACAGGGGACCAGTTTTGTGGCATTGAACATTTGTTACCAATCGAGGGCGCTGTTTCAAAACATTGGCCAAATAATGTGCAGAAACTGGCAGAACTCTTCTCACGTGAAGGAGTTTGTCGAGGTTTAACCAGGGTTTCGCCACAAACTTATCTTCCTATACAGTGCAGAAACATCATCCGGAGTATACTCGCATGTAAGTGCAAGTTATGAAGCGAAAAACATTAGCTAAATGGCTGGTTTTCGGTCTTTGTTTTGTCATTCATTTTGGCATACAACTTTACTTGATGTGGCGAGTTCCTCAATATGCTGCACACGTGTATTCAGCGTCAAAGTTAGACCGGCTGGACGCAGACGACAGACGTGAAGATTTTCCAAGAATAAAGCAACACCACGCTGGAGTGAAGGACAACAGAGGAAGCGAATTTAGAGACAGGAATGGAACCCTGAATGGAAAGATTTTGTCAAGTGTTATCAGTCAAGCGACTGTTAAATTTGATAATAAAGGTTGGCAAACTTCAGTTATTTATTTACACAAGTTTTCGTATCCTCATCCTGCCACCACTTTTTCATTTGTTATAAAAATAAATTAGTATCTTATTTATATGAACACCCACCACCATCCAGCGGGGTGGAAACGTGTGCGTTACAACAATTCTTTACTATTATTTACAAAAAAGTGATATTCCTTATGGTAAAAATGAAATGCAAAAGTGGAGGAAGGATATGGAAATCTTTCCCTCAAATGTAGTGACCAGTGACTTTATTCCACCTTTCCTTTTTATTTTTCACCCTTGCCTTGTCACATCATCTGTAGAAAACTTTTTTTACGGTGAATGGATACTTTATCAATCTGGTGAGAAGACAAAAAAAACCTAAAATCTTGTTAACTTTTTAATTTTGAATAAAATGCTATTTTCCTGACTGGACAAATTATCATTCTCCTGAAGACGAACAGAGTATACAGTTCGAAACTTTAAGACCAAACCAGCTTATTTGTTTTATTGTATCGTTTGGTGTCCCAGTGTGCTCCATGTATTGTTGGGTTACTTCTATTCTATTCTAGCCCCACTTGTGTGGCCAAGGATAGCTAAGGATTCAGCTATCCTTGGCCACACAAGTGGGGCTAGGTTACTTATTCTGTGTTTCTTATGTATTGTTTACACCTTTGCAATTGGTTGATGTCCTTAGAGCAGTACGCCCCCACGTGGTGTTTCTGTTGTTATCAATGTTTCCTTGTGCAATGTTGTTAACAATAATTATTCCCCTTTTTCGGTTTTACATAAAATAGTATACTTTTAACTTCTTTCTATAGTTTTTATAAGCCAGTCATATAGGAAACACAGGCCCCAGGCCACAATTATTATGTTAACTATTTTTTTCCTGGCATGTGTTGCTGGCTCTATTGTTTGTTCTTGTGTTGTTTGATTATTGTCTTGCTCTGTGTTTTATGATTGTGTTTATAATGTTTGTTTGAATGCCGAATAAAATAATATATAACAAAAAATAGAGAAAAAAGTTTACTGGACAAATTATCAACCTTTGTACCTTAAATGTATACGTTCTGTGCATTGAATTGTCTAGTTCTGATTTCAAGGATAACAGTATATTTTTACATTGAAAATTGTATTTAATTAGCTGGTAAGCATAATTTGGTTGTGCTTAGCTACTTATTATGCTTTTAAAAGCAGGTCTTTGAAATTGGGCCAAGCCCCGGTTGGACAACTCTGTTGCATGCATGATGCAATGCGACACAGTTTCGGATTAAATATCTTGTATCGATTCAAACAAATTTACAGCCTAGTTTTCGTAAACTTACTGTATTGAGGAAGGGGATTTGTTTAATATTTTTTTTATTTTATACCTTGATGACATTATTTTGTGAAAATAAAATTAAAATTGACGTCTCCAATAGACATGTCCTAAACTAACTTGCTTGTAAACACTTTCTTGCATTGATGTAACACTTCATGCTGTAAAAAGTGTTGGGCGCAGTCCTTGAAGATGGCCCCGTTTTTAACAACTTGTGCTAGCTGCAATATTGTACGGCGCATTCTTTGTTTACTTCTTACTTGTTTTTGGTTCGCACAGTTGGCTTGAAATGCCAATTAACATAATGCCAATTGCACCACCAGACTAAACTCCAAGCCATGCACTCATGAGTACATGATGATCACATCGCTACTGCAGATAATTTTATCCTTGAATATTATTAGTTCTGAGCTCATTGGAAGTGTAGTAGGGACACAAAGAATATTTAAATGGAATTTCAACTTCTCATATTAGGTAAACAATTAAGAAAAAAGTTAGTAATATTTCTGTTCTCATTGTCAATCTTTGTTTGTATTTTATCATTTGCAGATGACCCATCAATCTTAAGCGAGCTTCAGATAATAAAGGAACAACTGTCACGGCCTGAAACTCGACTCTCATTACTACAGAATCTGGAGTCCAGTTTATTCAGTTCCAGAATTGATGTTCCAAGTGACAGTAGTTGTCATCTGCCGTCTGTGATTCCACCTGATATGTGTGGCAATGTATCATGGGAGTGCAGTCTTAGCTCATCATTTGTTCAACATGACAGGGTTAACAGGTCAGTAAGTTCTAAAAACTAACTCCAAAATTAGATTATATAATTTGGCAGTTTCACAGGAAGGTTGCAAAAAATAATAATAATTAAAAATAATTTTGAAAACTTGAAAAGCGCCATCTATCTAAGACTGAACTTATTCCGAGGCGCATGAAAACAAAGAAGATACAGAGAATAAAAATAGAGTACAAAATCTCATGTTGGCTCAAAAATGAAACTTTCTGTAGGTAATCGATTATGTTTTGTATTGAAAGAACAAATTTCATAAAGGTACCAAATTTGTTTTAATGATTGGGGCCATTAGAAAATTGTAAAACAATAATCTAATTTGATTTTCTCTACATGTCAAAGTTGTTGTCTTTTTAAGGACATTGCTTTTAAAGCATGTGAAACATTATCTGTTTCAAATGAACATAACGTAATGCAATATTGCATTTTATGTTTGATTGTCTAAAAAGTCTGTTAAACCTTGTTGTTTTCACACAGAACACTGCAGGTGCATTGCCCAGGTGAATTTCGAATCAACTTTATTTCAAGAGAAGAGAGTGAAACACTTCTTGCTAACGCTAAGTACATACCAGACCGTGAATGGAACACATACAAAGGACCTGCTACTGTACCTTTCAAAACTCAATATGCAGATGTAGTATGTCCCATGAAGATTGGAAAAGAGTAAGTTTTATAGTGAATCAACCTGCCTGGGCCTGAATCGATTAAGCTGATTCAGCAGAACATTTTGCAGACTCACTTTCTGCTAAGCTAAAATAAGCAGGAAACCCGGGACAGGTGCTATTATTTTGGTTAGTTATCTATTCTGGTATGCAACATTAAATTATTACTTGACTATTAAAGCTGAGCATTAGAGGAGCCTAAGAGGCTGAGTATAAGAACACTTGCGAGCTGAAAGCAGACCTTGCACATTGACACAAAGAGAACGATGATGTTGATGATGATGACTGTAGACTAAGATAAGTTCATGTTGCATTCACGTTGATTAATACTACTTGCTGAAAATCAGTTGACTGTGGTGCCCTTGTTTTTACTTGGACCTGGGCCCCATTTCATAAAGCTGTTTTGAAAGCAGAAAATATTGCTGGACAATTTCTTTGCTAAGCAAACAGTGATCGGGATGCTAGTCATTTTGGTCCATCTTCGTGTTGAATTCACACTGATTACCATTACCTGCTGGAGCTCTGTTGGTCGTGGTGCCTTTGGTTTTAATTGGACTTGCCCTTGAAAGTTTGCCCTAACAACACCCTACCTTGTGTTTTTAATTCCTCATTCTATGTTAATCTAGATCCCAAGAGTTGTGTGCGATCTTATTATTATTTATTCCTTTATGAATGTTTGGTTTTATTGTGCTTTGTTAATGCAGCATTGTTGATCAGCATAACTACAGAACCCAATTTATTCCAAATGTGACCTCTACAAAAGAGCAAAAAGAGACTTATTCTAAAAAGGTAAGTTACCATTCATGGCAAGGGAAATTTGTATTTGAGTTCGATTTGAATGAATAATCATATTGTTGTGTGAAAGTCCCAAACAATCTTCATTTTCTTAGGTAAGATTAAATCTTTAAAGATAATAATGAATCTCTTTGGGTAAAATTTTAGATTGCATTTAGGTGCATCTAGTTGGTAAATCTCATTACAGACATTTCAACTGAGGCGTAATGCTGTAGGTAGACCTAATTACGGGTCAGTCAATTACGTATACCTAGTTGGTAGGCCTCGTTACATACCTTAAATGTACCCTAAAGTACTTGGTGGGAACCTTTCAGATTCAACCTTTATTTGATTTTTCTTTGCAGCAATCATCTAGTGACAATTGGCAACCTTTGTCCATACTATCCATCAATCTTGATTCAATGTCACGACCACATTTTCATCGTCCGTGTGGACTTTCAAAGACAGCCCAGCTCCTGAAGGATCTATATTACTCAGGAACTGGAACTAAATCAACTCATCAAGCATTTCTCTTTAACCGATTAAATTCTGTTGGTGGTGTGACTGCAATGAATCTGACACCATTGTATGCAGGTAAACAAAAAAGACAGTTATTGATTTAAAAGAGTTGAATTAGATTATTGTCGGTGGTGATGCGCAAAATAGGGATACTTCATTTCTATAATTTTCTAAAAAGGTAAGTTACCATCCACTGCAAGAGAAATTTAGTATGAGCTTGTTTTGAATGAAGAATCATATTGTTGTGTAAAAGTCCATTGAACAAAACTCTTATCTTAAGTTAAGATAAATTATCTTTATAAAGATAGTGTGAATGATCTCTAATGTGCCGTGACTCTGACCTGCAATGGGAGGAGCTGTGTAAAGCAATGGAAGACTAAAGTGTTTGGAGTGCCATCATCTGATGTGCCGAAAAAAATGAATGAAAATGAATTTCTAGAATGTTATGACTTTCTATTACAAGTTTAATATTTTGTCAAGTAATTATTTTTTACAAATTTGATGTTTTTTATTTGCAGGGCTCTATTTAAGAAAGAGTGATGAAGAAAAGCGTGTATTACTTCACAGGTATAGTACCATATTTTTAAACCATAGTTTCAAGAAGAACAAGATGAAATTGAGATAAATGGAATGTCTCGACTGAATGAGATAAATGTCACCAGAGCATTTGTGTTTGTTATAAGTTTTTTAAAACACCATTCTTGTTATAGTAACAAAAATAATTTGGGAGGCTAATCATCCTAACAGGAAGATGAATTGTGTTAGGACGTGACTACAATGTGTTTGAGTCGCATGCGTGCAAGGGTGCCCTTTGGCTGCCAGCCAGATTGAACCCATGCCCACGGAGCACAACCTTAGATTAAAAGTGTTATCATTCTTTAAAATTTTGACTAATAGGGAGACCGCCAACATATAGCTGGATCCCTCATTTGGTATAGTGCCGGTATGTTAATCTAAAGGTCATTGGTCCAAGTCCCGCTCCAGTCAATTGTTTATGCTCAAATCAAAGCAAGTATTTAAGAAATGACACTGCATAGTATTGAAAATTTCCTATAATTATCCATTAAGGACTCCTATATCAAATGTTGGAGCATCTCAGCAGTATACATCATTCAAGTAACCAGTGTCCATGTTTGCTGTAGATTCAAAGTAGTATTCTATGCTGAGTTGATGTATGAGACAGTAAGAGTGGTTTTTTATTTTTATTTTTTCAGATACCCGCGTAAAATAAATGAATGGATGTGGGACTATGCTAATTCTCTAGGTTATTTAACTAGCTATGGAGTTGATACAGGAAATGGTCTCTTTGGTACTAGGACTGTATGTAAGGTAAATCACTCCATTTATTCCAAAATTTTGTTTCACACAGTTAAAGTGTCTAGCTGGCAATTTATCCTCATTTACCTTCCTTTTGTCTTGTATCTTAGTCAGACATCTGACTTATTACTAGTTGTGAGGACTTCTTTGTCACCATGAAAAATAGTTGGATTGTTCCACAATAAACATGACCGTGAAGTGAGTTTGATATTGGACATTGGACATTCACATAGGTTTGTACAGCGAATGTCTACTTTGCTATTTTTATTGGACATTCACGTAATATTGGTAGGTGAATGTCTACTTTTCATTGGACAGATTGGACATTTCTTTAAAAATCTGTGAATGTCCTGTGCCATGTCAAATATCGAAACAAAAAGTAGACACTCGCTGTATAATCCTATGTGAATGTCCAATGTATTCGATGTCCAACATCAAACTGACTTTACTGTTATCAAAATTATACTTGAAACTAAGTATAATGTTAAACAATCTGAAAGCAAACACTGACTTTTCACTGCTCTGTTTGCCATTTGTTACTTGTCAAAGATAATCTGGCGTTACTGTAAAAATAAATGCATTGTCTGCATTTAAATTGAAAAATAGTTTTAAAAACATTGAAAGTATCCCATTGAAACTTATAAATTGTAAGTTCAAATGGCAAGGGAAGGTGGGGGGGTAGGGGTGGCAGTGAGGAAAAATGGGGTGGGTGACTGCATACACAATTTGATGAGGAAGATTGAACTGCAATTTTTTTTCACAAATTCATCAATACACATGTGTAGTTAGTGTTGTCATATATTCATTCATTCATTCATTCTCTTCTTAGGTTGCTTTACTGTGGTTCATCATTTCATCAATCTACCATCCACATTGTGCATTCATCCATCAGATGCTCACATCAGTCAATCTTATCATAATATGAGACGATGTAATCACTTCAAGGTACATTTTATGTCTTCATAACATCTTTTGTGTTTGTGTCCCAAATGGTTCTTTGTAAAACATGCTGAATTTGGTTTATATTTATTATGGTACACTGTCAATATTAGTATTTCTCCAACATTTAAAAGAATTCTGTCATAGTTTTTCCTGTTTCCTTGCTCATTGTTGTGACATGTTTTACAATGAATTTTGTGACACCATGTCAGTCCAATTAGCTAGACCTCAATCTGTGATTGTTTTATTACAGACTTGTACCAACAGACCAGGATCATTGCCTCATTGGGAAGATGGATGGGTGAAACATGAAAATAAAGAGGTTTGTCAATTAACATTCAACTTGTTTATAAATAGAATCACTTGGTGTATTCCAGGGCCTTTCCTTGCAGGTAAGACACTGCAATTTGTTTCCTGTGAGGAAATACTTGCTGTTATAACAAGGAACTTACAGTCCTGCTTTGAAATGGTGACTTCAGAAAAAGTTCACAACCTTCTGCTTTAGGGTTGATGCAATTTACTCACCATATCAAGTGTTGTTGTGATTATTCTTAGATTCGTCCTGGTGTGTTGGCCGGACTATGTAATGGTGATACATTCATTCATGAACATATTATGAATTATACCAAGGACTTCTTGAATTCTGACCATCCAGCCAAATGGGCAGCTTTTGACCTGAATGCTAAACATAGGTGAGTTCCCAATATTTAATCACATCTTTGAAAAGTTGGAAAAAATGGTAAATTTACCATTTGTTTTTCAGAGAAGGGCTTCGCCGTGGTTTTTTCTGGTATGGTTGGCAGCAGCTTGCACATCTTATATTTCAAACATAGCTCCGCAAACTTTGTAAAAAATAATAGTGAGTGCTTTGAGACACCCTAAAAACACGTCAGGTATATTTTACCATGTTAGAAGAAAGTAAGGTTTAGAATAAACTATTTGCTTTGTGTTGATTATAGGCCTGAACCAGACTCAGCAACACAGATTGATGACAGCTTGCTACATCTATTAACACAACTGATGAAGTCACAACCAAACCTGGTCATTGTAAGTTCAGCAATTAAATCAAGTCTTAACTCATTGAGGAGAACCTTTCAATGAGGTATCAGGTCTAAATATTCAAACCAACGTGTTGTAATATTCTTAACCTGTACAATGTGTTGTAAGTTTTAGAAATCTGATAGATGATGTTGATCGTATTTACTAGACATCATAACAACAATCTTTGTTGTGCCATTTTTTGAGTCAGTGTCCATGTGTGTGGTACATCATCCTGCAAATTTTAGGGGATACACACATATATGAGCTTTGCACCCTGACTAATTCAAGTTCTGGTGGTTTAGTCATCGGAGTTTGGGATCAAACCCCGTTTCTGACACTTGTGTTCTTGAGCAAGACACATCACTATACTTGTTTCTCTTTATAAACAAGTACCTTAAAAAAAGGGTCGAGTTTGTTATTGTGTTTGAAAAAATCCTCTGTAGCACCACAGCAGCCCAGTCTGTATACTGCCCAGGGAGCTGAGAAAGATTACAGGAATGTTATTGGCCAAATGACTAAGGAATTGATATGTTATTGTAAAATGTGCTATTAATATTACATTGCATTAAACAAGCCTCCAATGAAAGCCAAGCCTCATTGTTTGTGTTACATCCCTATCATGACATGCTTTATTGACACTGAACAGTGCAAGTTTCTTATTCTTATTTGCAGTTCTTATTTGGTGATCATGGTGATCGTTACCATGGTAACTATTCTGATCATGCTGGGAGTTACCTTGAGATATTTTTACCGTTTTTAAGTATCATCGCTCCAAGACATGTCATGGAAAAGCATCCTGAATGGGAGAGGAAATTACTGATCAACAGTCAGAGATATTTGGTGAGTTATAATAACGGTAAAGTATACCTGTGGTTTTTGGAACCGTTCGGTTGTTCTAATACTATAGAAATGTAGATTTACACAATCAAACTAACATCTGAAAATAAGGGAATCAATGTGTGGTGAAGAGGTTTTCAACTAGTGGTTAAAACCCATCGAGGCCTGGTTCTTGATAATTTTACCAAGACGAAACCCATTCATAAATACCTCAACCTTTTTCATCAAAAATTATCGACACTTTTGGTGGAAAAGTAAGATAAATGCAAAAATTATAGTTGTTCAAAGATTTCTTTCAACACAACACCCTTCCAGCTATGAAATGGTAAGGCCCCCGGGTAAACAACTCCTTATAAGGGAATGCTGTGCGCGTTGCGCGTATCGCGTGATGTGGCACAACTGTCCCGGCCGTTGCTCTCGACAAATAGGAATGAAGAAACTGTGCAAGCTCGCATATCACGCCCATGTTTCAACACTTTTTTACTGGTCATAAACATAGGTTTATACACACCCACGTGACGTGCTCTCCACCAATAGGAATAGCGAAACTGTCTGAGGTATTTATGAATGTCATTTCAAATATTTGATAAGCTTGCACAGTCTTTTGTAACAGTGTTAATAGTATTTGAGATATGAGAGTGCCAGGATTTCCTTGCCCCAACGTTGGTAGTTGCTTGAGGATGATTTAGTGCAATCTCTATTCTTTGACCATTGATCTGTTTCAGATTCATCAAGATATACATCATACAATGAAGTCACTTATGCACTACCCGGCATTACACAATGTATCTGGACATGTGTCTACATATTCCTATAACTTATTTACCCAGGTTATACCAAGGTTAGTTTCAGTTTTTATAACAAATAAATACATGAATATAACGGTGGTGACGAGGTTTCTAAATGGCCTGTTCGGTTTGCTCCTTCATTGCAAGCCCATGACCCTGCTTAAGTTGCTGTTACCTCGCCACATTGATTTAAGAAGAGTGAAACACATGATCACATTTGAGCCAGTCAGAATGCAAATACTCTCCAACGTTAACACATGATTAAATTTGGACCAATCAGAATTGCAAATACTCTCCAAGGAGAACACACTATTACATTTGGACCAATCAGAATGCAAAAACTCTTCATGTAATATGAGTAACCTATAATTCAATAATCATTTGGTGCCAGATATTTATCATGCTTTTGAAATATAGAATGACATTTAAAACTGAAGTTGTATTATCATCAACAGGTCAAGAACATGTTCCAGTGCCAAGATGCCATACTGGAGTTGCGTCTGTGGAGGACCAAAGGTAGCGCATTGAATTCTTGTCACAAGCTTGTTTTGATCTTCATCATTATTGCATCTTCCAAAAGAAGTTCTTATAACTATGATTAGTGTTATTTCCTTCTGTTATTCATGTATTGTATAATGCCTCAATATAATCCTTGTTACTTCTTATCAAGACTTATAAAACACTAAAGTTTTCTGTTACCCCATTCATCTACTATTTAGTCATGATATCATGTTTTGAGCGAGTGTAGTTAATTTGTCTATTTGTATATTTACTTTACATGTTTCATTTCGTCTTTATGTCTGTTCCTGTAAACTTTTTGTGATTTAGTTTGATAGTTTATACTGACCAGCAGATATCTCTTTATTTATAACTGTTCTTCATTATCAATTAAAACTGTTTTGTTTCATTTCCTTGGTTCATTATTTGTGCAGCTCCTCCCTCCAGATAGATGGACTGAAGAGCTTCGGTCATTTACAAGAAGAGCTGTATCTGAGATAAATGCAAAACACTCTCAGGTAAATATTTATGTCATGATTACAAGTCTAGACAAACTTCTATAGGACATACTTCTTAGAAGTGTTAATTCATGTTGCAGCTTGTGATTCATGTACTGGTGTAGGAATATGATAATAGTTTTGCCTCTGGCCTTGATTTAACCACCTCACATCGGATGACATGTTTATCTGCCAAACTTTCAAACTGGTATATGGCTTTGGTTTACTGCGACCAAAACACCTTCAGAGCACCCTCAATGTCTTGCTGGCAGTCAAACTATTCCACCCGGACACTTCATTGTGTAACATGGACAAATTTGTCAGAGCACCAGCTTTAAGTGGTTAATTAATGTTGTGATGTATATTTATATTTGTATGCGTGATGCTGATATTTTTACCTGTGGTTTGGATCTGACTCTGAAGGTTGCTCGTCATGCAAGACAGTGTTTCTAACAATGACTCCCGTACCAGATATGTAGTTTGTTGTAATGAACAATTCAAATAATTGTCATTAATATTTGGACAGTTTGATCAAAACATACTTCCAACTTTTAACTATTTAAGATTATAAAAGTGCTGTTCCTAGTGAAGGTCATGAAGCCAAACAAAATATGGCAGTAGGCACAGTTTGACAATTGGAACATACAATGTCTGTTTGTTGCATTTAGGAATGTTTTATTGTTTTCTACAGCAAACTTTACTTCATGAAGATCCAACTGAAAAGAATGTATCAACTAGATGTCTGGACATTGTGCTGAGAGATATTAGTAGCATAGCAGCATATGAGCATGAATATGCTGGGGTGTTTACTTCATATTATCATATAACATTCACATCTGATATTGGACCATCAAAATGGCAAGCAACTATAGACGGTAAAGGATCCATTCAATCTGTAAGTATTGATTCAAATTAGCTTCTTAGCTTTATTACAATGATTCAAGTTTGAGTGCAGTGCATAACAGTTTTCTAGTTGTTGTCTGAAGTGACTGTGACTAATGGTCACCTATTTCTATGGGGTTTTTGTTAATAGAAAGGTTTCTTTATGGTAATAAGATTTGATCTAATAGATGTTAAATTCACATCGGGGATAAAGAATATTTATTTGGGTTTTTATTCATATACACCGATGCAGGCTGCACCGATGTGTGTTACTACTGTATACTCAAAAGATATCTTTTTGAAACCTTGCATAAAAGTGTTGTTTGTTTCGGCAGTATTTCTTTGTTTTATGAAATACTTCATTTTAATTTCAAGGAAGGAAATTCAAATGTATTTAACTGCAACGTTCCTTTTTTCCATTGACTTGTTTTCAGCTAAAGCAATTGACGAGATACCAGAAATATGAAACGTGCAGAGATTTCAGAGTATCCATAGAGTTTTGTGTTTGTCATCAATTTCCAGCTGGGACTCCTTAATATAAAAGTATGTAGATTAAGTATCTAGATCATCCAATTTGTATAATTCATGTAAACTTTTAGAGAAATACTCTTGTGTACGAGTTGGTGTGTATACGAGTTGATGAATGTACGGGTTGTTGCACTGACGAGTTGTATGCAGCCACCCAAAGGCAAACAGGAAGCTGGTCATCTCGCCCTCTGGCAAGCTCACCCCAACCTCAAATTATGTCGCCCCAAACAAAGTTACTCCCAACAATGTCGCCCCAAACAAGCTCACCTTGCCTGGGTAGTGTTGAGCTGATCCTGCCTGGGCGTGGTATTGAACTCACCCAGCCTGGGATATGAGATCCTCCACCAATTACCAACGGTTACATATTGATGAAGGCAGCTTAAATGCAGAGATTCAATGAGCGGACATTTTAAAACTGGCAACTAAAGGCTCACTTATTTTCTTCTGTTGAGTTAACTGTTCACTGTTTTTATTTTTTAAATTTTTTATAAAACTCTGATTGTACTTTCTACACAGTTCAGCCATTTGGCTGCAATGTTTGATTGTTTTTATTTACTAATAAAATCAATTAATCCTGGACAGACTATTGAGTATTGTTCCAAATTATGCATAAACTTGTTAATGGCTCTAGCAGAGTCTTTCTCAAAGGCCAACTCTAATTTTCAAAATTCTTGAATGATAGACAGCCCTTTTGTTGCCGAGAATGTGGCACCAATCTCTGTAAAAGTCAATTTTGTTACAACACAGGGTGAGCTCGTTTGGGGCAACTTTGTTGGTGGCAGGCTACCTTGTTGGGGCAAGCTTGTTAGGGGATGATATTACCAGCACTTAGACTTCCCCCTAGCTCTATGTCAAGGAGATGAGAACACCCAAAGGATGGGGGTAAGTTATCCTAACTACGGTACAACAACCCTTCAGTACCATTTAAGTTAAGTTCAAAGCTGGAACATTATTAATGCTGTGTGCATGCATTCATTCATCATTACATTTACTTATTTCTTGAAAATATAGATGGGCTCAAAGCATGAATAGCTTAAAAGTTTTAATAGCTTAAAAGTATTATAGATAATTCATAACCACCCGCCACAGTTTATCAATTATGACCCCCCTAACATTAACATCAGACCTGGATAGAAGTGATATTAGGACTTGTACTTGGGTGGGGGATATCCATTGGAAAAGTAGAGTTGGTAATATTTTGGGGGTAACAACCTCAAAGGTCAAGGTCATGGCTGTGATTTATAGCTAAAAAGCTGTACAGGTAAATTCACAAAAAGTAGGAATGCATAGAGATAATTCCATTCAGCGTATAATTTATTCCATTTTCTGTATACAGTAATGCGAAATACAGGTGGGTCTGTCCACACTAATGGGTCTTTTTGGTTCCAAAAGATAACTTTTTGGACTGTGACTGGGAGGGTACACAAAATACAACATTTTTCCCTGTATTTTGTTTTGTACAATTCTCTGCTGATAGTGAGTGTGCTTACCAAACAGTATAACAAATGTCTTATTATTTAAGAAGTTACGCAGTTTTCTTTAAGACACATTGTTTGTAATGAGGACAGACATTTTGTATTGGAATTGACTAGAAATGGATGACACAAATAATTAATTAATTGATTTACTCAAAGGTTAATTAAGTTAGACCCATTGGCCCTATTTTTATGGTTATCTGTATAAACCAAGAGTACCTTGAGGTTTTTCAGCTGGTATGAATGTTTGTTTTTAACATGGACAGACATATTGTGACAAATATCTGTCCATGTTACAAACCTAATATCTTCAAGATAATTCCCTGTAGTTTCTTGAGTACCCACGCAGATGCCTTGGTTTTGCCTGGAAACATTCTTTGCAGGGACAGCATTGTAGGGGACAACATTTTTGGCAATCTGTTTATATTATTATGCCTTTCTCACCATTTATGTACGAAATGTCTGTCCAACATTCCCCTGTTATAAACATAATCATCTTGAAGATGATCCCCAGTTATTGCTAAAATACAGATAAATGTGTCTTGCTTTTTGCAAACAAAAACCTTGAAGTGATTTGGAATGTGCATGGGAAACAAGCTTGACAAAACTCTTGTTTATTTTTGTCACCCATTTATAAAATAAAGTCACATCAAATGGTCCCATTAGTGTGGACAGACCCAGGTACATGCATGGGCTGTTTTGTTTTACACTAACAGTTAAAGGGTGAAGAAGTTATTTTAGAAGTTTAAGAAAAAAGAGTTTTTTAAGCTTTACAAATCTGTTACTTTCTTATTTTAAATGTGGTTCATATTGTTGGTCATATTACAAACAGAAGATGGGTTAAAAATGGAAATATTTGGTTGAACAGTGTTTGTCGAATAATTAATTACCATTCAAAGTTCAGCAAATTTCAAGACCTAACTTGTAATAGTTTCTTAAACACTAATTAGCGTGACTGATTATATTATACAAGAACATTAACTAGCCTGCAACCGATTTCACAAAACGCTAGGATTAATCCTATCTCGAGTTAGGATGAGTAACTCGTCTTAACTTGGGATGGGTTCAATGCGTCCTACGTCTTTGGATGCGGAACTTAACTCATCCTAAGTCATAAGATTAATCCCAAAACAGGGAGAGTTTGGTGAAATCGACGGCTGGTGATTTGAAGCCATAAGAATGCATCCATGTTTGTGAGCAAACCCTTGCTACAAACCCTTGTTCTATAAAACTTTTCTTTGTAACCGGTAAACTCAAAATTAAGAACATTAAAAAAAAAGTTTGCGTCTCATTCACGCACATGCATCAATTTGCATGCATCTATTTTGTGTATTTTTAGTTGCCATCCTTTATATATTTACAGTGAGAATATGAGCTAAGCTACAAACTTTATAAAAAAAACATAAATAAAATAGCTATATAAAATTGCACATTGTTTTGATAAGAATACCACCGAGTAAACAAATCACAAATAAAACCTTTTGGGTAAATTCAATTTACATGATACAAAGATTTTATTGTATGGATGACAGTCCTATAAACTATTTTCTACTTTGGTACATTAATCTAAAACTCTGCTACTAAGGTTGTTTAAAATCTGAACTACTTGTCTTTACACAGGGCCACTGTACTTTCCAAGTTAGCACATGGGTGTTGAATGTCAGATTGCACTGGTACTTGGAATACTCTCCCACTTGTTTTACATACACAAAGCTTGTACACAGAAGCTCTTGGTCGATTTATTACACCCCTTGCAGCTTTAGGAATCAAAGTTGAGTTGAGATAGAGACCACCACTGCCATCAAGGATTAATGTAGACCTCTGAAATAATAAAAAGACAATTTCAGTCCATATGAAGGTTTGTTACGATTGTAGTCCCATTTAATGCCGCAATAGCCCATATGCACACGCACAATCTTGAAAATATACCACAAAATGCATTTTGAGAAACGATGTACAGTATACAAAAACAATAAATGCTGCAAAATAGGATGCTTTGCTGTAGTTTATATGTAACTAGCCAGGTTGAACAATTGTGTACCACATTGCTTCAAAATCAGAGAGCCATAATGGTTGCCGGTTTTGCATGAACCCAGTTTCACCCAAAATCCTTTGAGCATAGACCCTACTCCCAAGGCTACTCCTGGGTAATGCTGTCTTCGTGGGTGTAAAGTTCAAGTGTAAACAGATCAACCAACAATGTCTGTGAGAGTAGAAGTTTTAGACTGGAAATTTATATTAATGATTTTGTTTATCAGTTTACTTACCGATTCTATTGAGATATCCTGTGCTTTGAAATTCAATTGTTTAGCAAAAACATTGACTGCTTCACTGCCATGTAAACCAACAGGTGCCTCTGATTGAATCACCAGGTCTTCCTTTGCACTGCTTACAATCTGAAATCAACACACAATGTAACAAAAAATCAGTCATTTCATCAGCAACAAATTTAGTATAATATGCAGCAACACTAAGAAATAGGTTTGTGGACTTGAGGAAGATGTCTATCTTCCACAACTTGCTAATCAAAAAAGGAATTAAATTTTTCTGTTTCTTAACCACATGAAACAAGATTATCAGGCATAGGTTTTCTGGTTCATGAATGTTTACACGTCTTAAAATGCCAGCACACGCATAGTAACTTTGTAATTAATAACTAGTTCACTAGTTATTACCTGAGGAGAAGTTATCTGTAGTGACTGTAGTGTGTAGGCACTGGTTGGAGCAATGACTTCCTTGTCTTTGTCAGTATGGAAGATAACGGCACCAGACAGTGGGTTGATGACCTTCAGACCTTTATGACCTCTCATAACGGTCTCTCCAACTTTCACTTCAACTGATGAATCAAAGTATTTAAAGTGGTTAACTTAACGTAATGACAGATTATTTACAAACTGCGCATCCATCCCTCAGTCCTAGTGGGCACTGTCCTTTTCCGACCAGAACTCCAGTAGAACTTGTACTTGGATAGGGGTTGCCCAAGTTCTGAGCACTGTGTTGATTGCTACATGTCTTGGTGGTCATTTGGTTCTTATCATCATACCAGATACGTGTTGTGACACATAATTAATTTATTACTAAACAGCTGTTGTTAAAGAGTGGAAATAAATACATTAGGGTTTTGAAATATATCAAACAAACTCTTACCACTTGTTTTCAAACTGCTACCTGCACCAATGTGTACCTGTTAACAGTAAAGAATGTTTAAACATTAAATAAAGTGCAAATTGATCAATGGTGCTTGTTTTTATGAACGAATCAAAATAGACAATATGATCGCGCAAAAAATCCCTGAAAAACTTCCACCATTTGAAAAAGTACTTAATCGCCAACATAAGTTGCTTGTAATCATGTTTTACTCAACAAGTATAACCTGCACTTACTGATGCGTTTTGAGCACTGATTTGCATATCCCGTCCCAGGAAACTACCAATTTGTCCATTGCTGCTCTTGATGTTCTCTGCGTTGGTTTCTTGGGAGAAGCGTACAAGTCCACCTCTAAGAAACTGCAGAGAAGGCAATCCGTTGTGATCCAACTGAAGAACCCATATCACTAAGGCTGTTACCTAGTCATAATTAACATAATGAGCAATTTGTGTCAGATCTTAATACAAAAAATTTATGTTGCACAAAATTTATGATGCACAAAATCATAATGGAAAAAAGTTAGTGGGTCATCAGTTGCAATATAGTGTAAACTTAATGTAACTTATGACAAAGCATTTATTATAAGACCAAGCACAAAGCACAGACAAAGCAAGATTTGTCTGCTCAGCCAGTTTATGTGCTAAACAGAATTTATGAAAACAGATTAAGCGTCAATCAATATAAACATAACTGACATCGTCTATACAAATAAATACTTACAGCTAAATTACCGATTGCAGTGATATACAATAAAGCCAAGAAGCAGTAAGCAAAGTATCGCTTTCTCCCTCTGAGCCCAGTCTTATGCAAATGCTCTTCATGCACTGGTACATGACCTGCTCTAAAGTTACTATTGTGTTCTTTATTCACACGGCGTCTTTCCAGAGACTTCTCAAGCATTGACAAATTCCCATTAGTACCTCTCTGTAGAAAATACAAAGAAAAAAGGTTCCACATAAGAACGAAGTTAAATTCAAGCTAGAAGGAAAGAATTACACAGGTTTAGAACAAATTCATCGGCCCAAGTTTTCATATAAGTTTTCTGACAAGATTTTAGGGAGAAGTTTTTCCTTTTGTTTATTATACGCTGCTACTTGCTAGTGCTACATTCGAAATCAGCAAGTTTTATTATCGGGTACGTAACCAAGCGAATGTTATGCCAGAAAGTTATCACACGGTCTTTTGTACTAGAGTTGCTGCGGAGACTTGCTATTGACTATTATTAATAATTGTTTTTTTTTCCATTTCTAAAAAATCAAGTTGTGGTGGGACAGTATAATCTTTCCTCCATGGGTTAACAAAGAAAACCACTGTGGCGACCTTTGTTCTGTGTTCTCCACAGACTCTGATGTGTATAGACCGTATTGAATAACCCCTTTGTTGTTGCTGCTATGAAAGTCGCCATCTTGTAGGGCCAACTGTATGCGCGTCTTAATGCAAACATAATAAAAAAAGGCAAAGCAGCATGCAACATTCCCGGTTTGATACGGCACAAGCACACACACACAAACACACGCACACGCTCACACTACACAAACTCCGCTGTTGTAAGGCAGATATTGAATTTCAATACCGTTGTTTGCCGGGGATCTGTATTGCCTACCCGAGCCTACCCCCTTCTAACTCTACTTCTACTTCTACTTGTATACTCGGTAGGGTCCATACGACAGGCAGGACGTAAAGCCTACTAGAGTCTAGACCCTGTACTGGGCCCAGGCTGCACTGTGCATACATGACAAAATACAGTGCAGTAACGTTCAGACCCTACGACTACGTGCATGATGATGAATGATTGGTCGTGGTGGTGCACGGTCGTTCATCTTTGAAAGTATTGTTCGTTGTACCAAATCACGGTGTTTGCTAAACTCATAAGAAATATCAGTGTCTTGAGAACTCTTTTCAAAGGCACATGCATCAATAAATATATAAGTTTTTGTGAAAATCAATGAAAATTTAGTTAACAAAAGGTAGGATTTGTTACCTGATAAGCGGACGTAGCCATTTTACTGGGTTGTCATAATGTTGAAGCACGCCCTCTGTTGACACACTGATGCGTGAATTTTTGTTCGGACCTGCCATGCCACCGACCGACTGGGAGTCAGTGTTTGCAGCCCCACCCCCTCCCCTAGTAGCCACCAAACAAAGAGGATAGGAAAAAGAAGATTTATTTCAAACTATTAAAAAAAAAAAAGAGTTCATTGATAAAACCTTTAAAAACGAATGCCATCATAAAAAATCATGTCATTTTGCACAAGTAAGAATGTCTTCATTGAAATGTCTATAAAAAGAATTCACATGTCAAAAGAAGCTTGGATGATTTTTGTTTAATTGTATCCACCGGATGTAGGAACGAAAATTAATTACCAGACACTAATAATTGACACTTTTACTTGCTGCCTGTTAGGGACTATAGCTCTATCACAGGGTCAAAGGTTGCTCACATTTTTTGAAGGTTGCTAGCTGCATTGTTTTAATTCTTGTGTGTTATGGGAGAATAATTTTTACATTGTGTCAATTTGTCAATTGTTTGATGAACCATTAAATATTAGTTTCTTGAAGTTTATGTTCAACGTAGTAACTATTTCTAGTAGTAGACTGAGCGAGTCGAGCGTGTTAGAGCAGGGCGGGCAAGGGGAAAAATGCGCCCCGGCAGGCCAGGCGCGAGAGTCCTGTGGTGTCAATTTCACAATAGTTGGGACCGATGGTTATAAGGGGAGAGTAACGTTCGTCAAGTTTATTGTATTCAATCAAATAATTAACCGACATGCAAAGTACATATAACCGTGTATACCATAATCACTACTTTTATCAAAAGCTTTTCAGAGAATTAGATGACAATCAAAAATATTATTCTCTGCGGCTTTCGGCAGCTAGCTTTTCACGCATGGCAAGGAAGTTTGCCGTTTTAAACAACAGAGGGCGCTTGACCCACGCCGCAAAAGTTGAAAATCTGAAATTGGCGTGCAAAATGGCGGACGAGAAAGAACAGACCCCTGTCGTTGAGCAAAAAGAATCTGCTGAAGAAAAGACTGTTATCGACCCAGAAAAACAGGAATTCAAGTTCGGAGATCTCGTATGGTAATAAGCAACCCATTTATATTAAAATGTTGTTAAAGGAGGATTGTTTTTGTACGTTTTTAGACGTTTGCCATGTGTCCATTGTCCTTGAATTGGGAATGGGATCTTGTCTGTGTATGTGGTTCACTCGCCAGTCAACTCGTACTCCAACCAAATCGATCTGCTCAACATGGCTCAACAAACTCGTACTCCAATCAATTCAAGCAGTAACCAATTAGTACACTGTATAAATAACCCTTCTCTCTGCTATTAAATCGCTTTATCAAACTCATCTAAACAAACAAACAAACAAACAAACTTGTGGGTTGTGCTCGTATTTCGTAATTGTTTTTCAACATTGCCTACCCTACCCTACCGTACCACACAGCATACTTCTTGAGATTATTGGTTGAAACTTGCTGCCAACAACCTCGAACTGTATGTGAGACTGGCAAGGCTAACTGGAGTGGGGTTGCACTGTTCTCTTGAAATTTAACTTCTGATGTTTTTAAAAATGTTCAAGTAAAAATTTAAACTTTCTCCAGACAACTTTCCTCGCTGTGTCTGGAGTACGAGTTGACCTGCGTACATTAGATCAACCAAAATGATCACAAGTTGGTTGGAGTACAAGATGGTTAGCTGAGTCTGTGACTGTGTTAACCTGTTTCTTGTCCACTCGGATCCAAGGTTGGTGATCTGTCAATTAGTGGAGAAACATTGATCAGCTTTTTCTAAATATTATTGGTTTTGAATAATAAGTAATATCTATTCAGTTAATGATGACATTGACAATTAATTCCAAATGATACTATACCATGCTTGCTTTGCCTTACAAATGTTTTCCAATGGGTTTTTATGCACTTTACTAAATGTTCAACTGCCAAATGTTCAACAATACAACCCAAGACTACTTGATCGTTCAGGCAACTCCATAAAAAGGACCAATGCAATTTGCAAAAGGATTACATTTTTATTTTGAAGGGAAGTGGACACAGTCGGTATTTCAAGTTTTTCCCCCAAATGTGGAACTGACCAATACAACTTGGAAAAGGATTCGGGTTCTATCAAAAGAGAAGTGAATGGTTGGCATATCTTTGAGTTGTCTGAACCGTTGAGTTGCCTGAACTGTCAAGTTTTCTGAACCGACCTCAAGATTTTCTTTTTTCTTTCTTCTCATATCATAGTTCAATCTTAAGATTGTCCCTAGCTCTAATGCATAGTGCATAATTCACACAGAATCATTTTACTTATAACCCATTTATTATTAAGATGAAGCTTCATGATTATTATGATATCTATCAAACTGTGGCCTCTAATACTAATACAAGAACAAATTTCTACTCAATTTAAGCTGCACAAACTTCTCCTTCCGAGCAAATTAATTTCAAAAAAATTTAAAAAATTAGAAAAAATACACAAACTTAACATCCTACTTGAATGGTAGATGGATGTTTAGTGATTAAAACACAGTAAAAAAATGCTTTTTCTGTTACTGTTTTTACTTACTCTTGTCTTTTGGTTTATTTTGCAGGGCTAAATTAAGCAGCTTCCCACATTGGCCAGGAAGGGTAAGTAATATTTGATCTGATGAACCTTGGGGCGTAACATTTCAGTCTGATATATGTATTTTAAAAAGCTATGTCTGGTGATAACAAATATACAACAATTACAAAAAAATAAATCATTATCATTGATCTACTCTAGGATTAGGATACTGTTGCCCAAAGCTCCTTGGAATCTGTATTTGTAGAGCTTATTATTTTGACCTATGTTCCAGAACCTGGATCCAAGTTTTAGACTTTCTTGTAAGCAGTGACTCTCACTATAGCCTTAAACCAATCAGTTATCATAATCTCAATATCTGTTCTTTTAAAGACACAGTACACTATTGGGAATTGTCAAAGACCAGTCGTCTCGATTGGTGTATCTCAACATATGCATAAAAAACACAAATTTGAGCTCAATTGGTTGTTGAAGTTGCGAGATTATAATCAAAGAAAAAACACTCTTGTCACACGAAGTTGTGTGCTTTCAGATGCTTGATTTCGAGACCTCAAATTGTAATTCTGAGGTCTCAAAATCAAATTCGTGGAAAATTACTTCTTTCTCGAATACTACGTTACTTTTGAGTAATTACCAATAGTGTCCACTGCCTTTAATCAAGAAACCAATTTGTAATCATGATCTCAGTATCATTTCTTGATAGGGGCACCATTGTATCACTAATAGCAAGGTGACTTTGACTTTAAATCATTGATTTATTTTGAATTTGTAGATTGTGAAACCATGGAAGCATGTCAAGAAGCCAACCGGCAAGAAAATTACGTACTTTGTTTTCTTTTTTGGAACGGAGGATCAGTAAGTTTCTTTAGTATAGGAAGTTAAATATTATTTGACCATTCCACATTCTTTATATGTTCCCAATATTATTAATGGTTTATTTATCCAACAATATTCAGGGGTCGAAATTGCCACTAGCCCGCTAGTCCAGGACTACCAGATTTACAGCCGGGCCACTGATTTTTCCAGTTTGATAGCCCGACGGGCTAGTGGAAAAACAATGCAAAAATCATCATTACAAACAACAAAGAACTGTGCTATGGTGTATTGTAAAGTTTGAGCCGTGACGCGAGACATAATGTGTCTTTCGGGCTAACAAAATCTCATCAGGGCTACTAAAAATTATTGGTTACTAGCCCTGCTGACTACCATGAAAATACACTTAATTTCGACCCCTGAATATTAAAAAAAAAAAACACTAGCAGTGAAAAACTGAATTGCTGTCTTAAATTTACAATTTGTCAGTTAATACAATAAAAAGATAGTTAAATGTAATTTGACTGAAACACATAAAACATTAAATTGCACAAATGACAAAAGACCCCTAATATAAAGTAACGGGGCAAAGGACTCAGAATAACTAAAAAACATAAAAATCACAGAACAAACTCTAACCAGTTCTGGAAAGCGTTGCGACAACAGTTAAAAACAATTAAAAGTAAGGACAGCAAAAATAAACAAACAGTTGAATGAAGATGTGATTAAGCCGACATTCACAGTGGTTGACTTCCCAAGAAAAGAAAAAAAAGGTATTGTTTGTTGATGAGGTTAACCAGGTATGGAATAGTGCTTGTCTTGTAGCGGTTAGTACGGCATCTGATAGCGGACAAATGGTCGGAATTTCTTAAGTTATTGTTTCTCCTAGGAGGAAGCCAACCACTGTGAATGTTGGAGTTCAGCAAAGCGTTCCCAAAATTAAGGCTGAGCTTTTCAAGCCTGGCAAGAACAGGTGGAATTTGAAGTGTCTGGCAGATTTCACTAAAACGTTTAGAGTTGACTACGTCAGTGGAAAGAATAATATGAAAAGCTTTCCGCTGCAGCCCTCAAGGCACTCGCTTTGTGATTTTGTCAAACTACAAAACCGCACAGGGGAGGCATATTCCAGAGTGGGCTTGACATACTGTCAATAAATTGTAACAAGGTCAGCCCGTGGGAGATTACAATGTTTGAGCATGCGAAGAAAGTAAAGTTTCCTATTGAATTTGGTACACATACTTCCAACCTGAGTGTTCCACTTCAGGTCTTCTTGAACAAGAATGCCTAACAATTTAATACAATTAGCTTGTTTAAAGGCAGTGGACACTATTGGTAACTACTCAAAATAATAATCATCATAAAACCTTTCTTGGTTACGAGTACTGGGGAGTGATTGATAGTATAAAACATGGTGAGAAACAGCTCCCTCTGAGAAAGAAAAGAAAGAAGTCATTTTCCATGAATTTGATTTTCCATGAATTTGATTTTGAGACCTCAGGCATCAGGCACGTTTATTTCTGTTCTACGAAAGCATGAGATCATGACTTGACACTTACTAGGGTTAAGTTTCATCATATTATCAACTGACCATTGGTCAAGGCAGTAAATAAATACTATCTTACAATTATTCCTGCCTTCTCAATAAATCTTTGATTGATGCCTGACAACATAATTTGTTTCCAATATAACTCCGCATGTGGCATACAGGGTTTTTTCATATCAAGAACTAGACAGCTTGAATTTGGTTAATTCGAATTGTATTAGTCACCCAGTGACGCTCCTACAGATAATGTATTTTTTTCTTATTTTAGTGCCTGGGTACGAGCAGAGAATCTATGTCCATACCTTGAACACAAGGACAGGTTGTCTAAGGCAGCAAAGGGACAGAAATTCAAGAAAGCTATGGATGCTATCCAGGAAGCCATTACTCAGGATTCTAATAAGGTCAGACTCCAAGCAAAGCACTTCAACATTCTGTATTAATGTGATCTGGGTCCAATTTTATAGAGCTCAACACCAAACACAATATCACCAGATTTACAAAACTTACAGTTTGAAGATAAAGATAGTAGAAAGCTTTCCTTAAAGTCACCTGGAAGTGGTATTTTTTCAAAATAAAGCTTTTGTCACTAATATATGTGTTTTGATGAGTGGAATGTGAATAAACAGTTAACTAAGGTTTTAAAAAATCTGTTCTCATGTTATTTACAAATTTAAGAGTAGACCCGACCTGAGAGGGCGCTGTTCGTGACGTAAGTCGAGGCAGACTTTGCCTGTAATGCGTAGAGTAAACACAATTGCAAAGTACATGTACTGACCAGGTGTATTGCTGCTGAATGCAGAAAAACACTTTTTGAAATGTACCAACTCACGTCTTGGACGTACATGTACTTTGCACGTGTGTTTACTATACGCATTGCAGGCAAAGTCTGCCTCGATTGACGTCACAAAAGGGGTAGGTGGAGTCAGCCCCCCAAACAACTTTAATTATTTTTTAAACATAAATCGTGACTAACAATTACTAAAAAAATTATTTTATTGTTCGTAAGCAGATTTTTTTTTTTTTTCCAGGTGACTTTAAAATATTACTTGCTAAGGTGCTATAGTTATTGAGAAATGAAAGCAGCTAAGCACAACAAAATTTTACTTATCAGAATAAGGTTACCAGGCTAATTCCCATGACACATCTCCAATATGTTACTGGTATCCCGCTTATTTGTCCTGCTTAATATTTTATACTTAAGCAGCACTATGAAATTGAGCCCTGGATTTGAGTGCACAAAGCGCTAAGATGATTTTTATAAATCACCATAATAATTTGGATTTTAACTTCACACCTTGCTTGGCAAATTATTCAGATTGATGTTAACCACTTATCTCTAGGTTTTCTGAACCGTTACCATGCTCACCTGTCTGGAACTTACCTTGTTCATAATTTTCATTTATTTAGATCTACGAGCCATGATTTTAATGGGTTTTTTTTACAATTGATTTATACAGAAGGCATCTCCACTGTCCCCGTTTCATCCTGAAGACGATGAAGAAATCTTTCCACCCAAATCAAAGCCCATGAAAGACTACTCCAGGGAACCTCTGAGTGGCAAAGCAAAGGTATGAACAATGCATCAAAGTACTTTCCATGAACAGTTAAATGTGATTATGATGGGGTTGGTTCAATTCCTGTCTAAGGGCACTTTTGGTTTGGGTTTTTATTCTCTACCTGATAAAGGTTTTCCCTGAAATGATTCTTGGATTTTTCTCCCAATTCTAAAACTGAAACTTCCTTCTTTGTTTTCTCTTCATGGGGTTCTTGGCTAGTATAATGATGGAGTCTTTGGCTTAGCAACCAGAATTAATTGATGAAATTAAATGAAATCACTAATAAAAGCACCTTATATGCACTGGGAATTATTGCTTCTAAGTGCATACTAAATAAAGTCTGTAGATATCAGTTGTTCAAATAGACAGTGAACTTTGTGAGTTTGTAGAAGTAAGACAAAGTTATAATAACCAGGGAAAACTGACTGGGTAATTTTCTAGAGCTAGACTTTGAATCTTTTGATTAAAAAGCCAGGGCTCTTACCAGTTTAGCTCCCACCAACTAATTCAATAATTGAGTCAATTATAAGGTTTTCACAATAAAGACAAATGTTACAGAAATGTTACACAATGTTTCAACCTCTTTTAAATGAACCACCTCGGGTGTTAACTATAATTAAATTTCAATGATCTTCCATTGTCTTATTCTAACCCTCAATTGGATTGGGAAGTGGATTTACACCAATTACTATTTTCCCTCGGCCACTTTATAACTGGAAATTTGTATAAGTTCACTTAGCACAAATGAACAGCATTGACAACCAGAACTAAGTAGCAATAAAAACGTTTTCAGATGAATGAGTACTAAAAAGCTTTTTTTCTGTTATTGTCATTTCCAAACTTGATCCAAACAAAATAACGTAATGGAACTACTTTATCATATTCTTCAGTTGAATTCACAACCTGATGACAGAGGGAAAGCCTCACCAGAAAAAGAAGCAGTCGAAAAACCCACCAAGAAGAGAGGTCGATCGTCGAACAAAGATTCTAATGTAGATAGCACCCCGACCAAACTTACGTATGCCTCCCCAAAGAAGAGGGTAAGTTATCTATGCATCTATGGTTGCCGGGGCTTCAGCAGCCACAAGGGAGAGTGGCTGCTGAGGGATGTGTGGTTGCTTTGGGGGTGGGGGAGTGGCTGCTATTGGAGGGGGGTAGTGGCTGATCGGGAGAGTGGCTGCTATGGGGTAAGTGGCTGCCAAGGGGTGTGTGGTTGCTATGGGGGGGGGGGGCTGCTGAGCAGTGTGTGGCTGCTATGGGTGCTAGTGGCTGCTACTAAGGCATAACAAAAAAATCATGTTGGTGTAACCCGACGTACCCTAAAAATACGGCCGACCCTGGATATTTGATTTTTTCAAGGGATAACTTTTAATGATTAAAATCTATTAAAGACATAAAAATAAAATAAATGTCATCAAGAAAATACACGATTTGTTGTGTGAAGCCTTGTTTGCTTTTGTTATCGTGTATACTACCGGCTTAAACAATTAGAAAACATAATTTTCGTTGCTGGGAGGCGAACAAAAATAAAAAATCCCTACCTACCTACCCTATTTTGGGGGGCCCGTTACGCCAATATAACATATTTTTGTTTATGCCTAATGCTGTACCATGTCAATACGATAATGTGATTTTCCCCCTTGTTTGTGTTACAGCTAGCAGGTAGTACGCTGTCATCACCCAGTAAGAAACCCAAAGGCAATGGGTTGTCCTTCAATTCTCTCAGTCTTTATAACAGCTTTCAAACACATCTTGCTGATAAGGCAGAGGAAAAGAAAGAAGAAATTGTACCAACGGACAAAAAGTAAGAAACTAAATGGGGATCAAAATAGGCTATTTTTCGTGTACGGATATTTTGAACTGATTTTATAATTAAAACATTGGGAGTAGATGAAAATGGAACATGTTGGCAAGGTTATTTGGATCCAAACACCTTCACAACTAATGTGAACAGATAATATTGAGAAATTATAAAATGTTGCTTCTATGAAATATAAATTAAATGAATATCGTTACACACTGTTTAATACAGGGCACATCTAGTGTTCAAATTGTGTTGCAATTTACTTCATATACAACCAAGATGAATTTTTCTTAAACACTTGGCATTGTTAGGTCTTTCTATAACAAGAATCTCGGGGAAGTTAGTGTGTGTTTTGCTTTACTTTTGGTAAGAACGGTAATAAAACTAGTGGGTCCTTGGTAAGCAGAAAATATTGTAAAGTACACTTTTGCCAATACACATCTTTGTTGCTGTAGCTAGCTCCAAAAATGCTTACAGGCAAACAGCTTTGAAGATGTAGGTCCAGGATTTTTAACTGATGACAACTGCATTTTTCCAAGTCCAATCCAAGCAGTTGGGCACTGGTAAACAGTGTAAATTAAAACGTATACTTGTACAACATTGCCTTGTTAGCACCTGGCTATTGTAAATTTGAAATCATCATCAGTTATACCTATGTTTAACAGTGTATTTATGCAATTATCTTATTGTATAGGATTGGTTTTATTGGACTTGGCCTTATGGGAACAGGAATGGCCATGAATCTCATTAAGACAGGTCACAAGGTCACCGTGTGGAACAGAACTGCGGCAAAGGTCAGTCAATATTAAGTTTTTCATATTTTATTGATAACACCATTCATTTTAAAACGATTGCAAATATTTGGCCATGATTTTAATGAGGACTAAACAATGTCCAAAGTATGAACTGGAACAACATTGATGGGCAGTCCTATTGGTTGAAAGAAGGTCACATAACTGTTGAAGACATAAACGTAAGTTGTGAATGTGCGATCGGTGGTCATAGCCATATATGCATGTTGGTTCTTAAGTCTACGCATGCACTAATAATGTGGTGCACAATCAATACATATCGATACTCAATGTAACTATCTAATGGCATGTGTTCGAAGGGACAACCATTGAATCTCATCCAATACCCTTTATGGAAAGGGCCTGATAATGTAACATGAATTGAAAATTTAGGCTAAAAAAAAAAACAGACAAGCTTTACAGATTTTCCTGCGCAAAAATAACTATGCTTTTCAACACAAACAAAAATCTGAATAGAATGTTAATGAAAGAGTGATGACTTGGTCTTAACCGGCTGTTTAAAACATTGCGTGGTTGTGGCTGTCCTCAGTCCTTAATCACACTGCCACAACCAACTTGGTTCTAAAAGGTTGTTTGAGACCTCATGGCCAATCATTTATTCATTAGTTATTTGTTGAAAGTATATTTTTGGCTGTAAACTAAACCAATCAGCTGGTTTATGGAAGACATGATTGATTGTGTAACCATCTCTAGGAATATGGTTGAAAAGTGGACTCATTGTTGAGTTGTCAATTATTCTTTTATCCATATTAATTATCTGTTCGTAAAGGATTAACAATGCAGCTGTACAGTATTACAAATGTTATATAAATTCTTTCTATCAAACATTTGACAAGGCCTCATAAAGTTTGCTCTTAAATGTCAAGAACTCATGGGAGTTAATGTGAATAGAACTTCAATTAGGTTCTCCTAAAATTATTTCAAAAATATATTTATTCATATAATATCAAATTTAAAACACAATAAAAAAATCAAAGCTCAGACTGAGAAATGGATTTACACATTTGGATAAATCTATGTACATTTATAAGTTGCATAAGTTGAATTGAGTTGCTTCTATTGAGTTGCTTCTATTGAGTTGCTTCTAATAAATTTGATGATTGTTTTTTTTTGGGTATTCTTCCAAGACACAATGTTGGCAAAGACATCCACAGAATTTCAACATGGATAAATCCTAGTGTAGTAATCACAAATATTTGCCTCCAGCTTTATTTTTAAGCATGTAGTTAAAAGCACCTGAGCTAACATTGTATAACTTGTTGTTCTGGATTGTCTAATTCATTCATGTCATTGACCGAATGTTGCATGTTCTCATGATGAGACAATTCCTCGTCTATTATTTGTATTCTGAGAGTGTCTTGAGGATCCTGTATGGTTTTCAATGTGTTATCTTGTAACGTTGCTGTAAGTGAAGCATTTGTTGTGGACTCATCAAGCACATCTTGATTACTACATGTATGTACTCCTACAATATTCCCACTAGTCTCCAGTATTAATGGAACATCATTGTCTTGAGTCACTATCCCATTCCCTGACTCTCCGATGGGAATATCCTGCACAGATGGTGTAGGTGAACTTGTTGAACCATAGGTGGGGTTTTCAACATTGATTACATTAGGTGGGGAGTGCCTACGGTGTCTACCCCTACGGGTTAAGGTTATACCCCTCAGGCGAATAACATAAAGTATTGCAACTACGCAAATAAGGACCAGACAAATACAGAGAATTACTCCAAATATTGTCATGATAGTTTGTAGGTCCAGCTTGTCATCTGTTGCACCATCAAGGGAAGGTACTGGCATTGCGCTGTCTGTGAGAGGTCTGTTAGGGCGGGAATGCTGAGTGGTTTGCGAAGGGTCCGTCTTTTGTAGGAGACACACCTCTTCTATTATATTACCAGGTGACCTCTTACGAGAAGTATAACTGAAAGCAGCCAGGCAGATTGTGTAAGTTGTATCAGGTTTGAGTTGCTCAATCCTATACCAACGACTGCTTCCATTCAAAGAGACCTTTGTTTCTTGAGGATTGAATTCGATGTAGTCCTCCATGTACACTAAGCGGAAGTCCATGATATCCTCTGCATCTATGGACCATCTGACTTCAATATCACAACTTGTTACATCTGTTACAGTCATACTTAACATGTCTCCTGTGCGCCATTCACAATATTTTCCTTGGTACTCGGGCTGGCATACACACTGCCAGGTATGATGTGGCCTCATGACGCAAGTACCACCATGTTTGCAGGGGTTACCTTCACATATCGCGCCTCCATGTCTCGAATCTTCCTCACTATCATCCCTCTGCTGTCTGTGTTTATTACAAACATTCACTCCCATCATCAAGTCACTAAGCGATTGACCATACAGACGCCTTGGAAAGGCACACTTTGTACTGTCTAAATTCACAAGTTGAATGTTTTGCTTACTCAACGAATCTAACGTCATCTGTAACTTGCAGTCACAACCAATAGGGTTATTTGATACGTCTAAGATTTTCAAAAAGCTGGCTGCTAATAATGTTGTGACATCAGTAATCTTGTTACCATGGAGGTAGAGTGCCTCTATGTTGCCGAGTCGATCCATGTCTGCAATTCGTTTGATTTTATTTCCTGTTAGAATCAGTACTTTTGTTTTGACTGGTACATTTGGTATTTCCTCCAACCCTAAATAGCTACAGTCAACCACTTCCTGATTGCATAAGCATCTTGTAGGACATTGCTGATCCACAAGATTGGTATGGTTGGTGATATAACCACTAGTAGTACTAACCAAGTAGCTAGTCAGCACGAAGAACAGCACTTGTTGTGTCATCATTTCATGGCTTAGTGTAGGACCTCTCTTCATCAGTCATTCACTCCATACTAACAAATCTGTAGAAGAAAAGAGTACATGAGTACATTATGAGCTTAACGTGGTTGTAATTTAACAAAAAACAGCAATTAAGCAAGGGTCCCTTGCGTAATTTAAACATTCTTGCTTAATTGTTTCCCAAATACACTTTGTTTGAAAGGACAGCAATGTCCATGAAGGACAACAAAGATTTTACTGGGGACCTTCGACAGTCAAAACATTGTTATCCTCTCACACTACGTGCAATTTGGAAAATTTTACAACCATGCTAAAATGGAGCAAGGGACTGCTTAATTGGTTTTGTGTGAAAAGGGCTGGAGCTGACCAACTCGTACTTATTCAAGATTTTCAATCATTGAATTTGTGTAGATGTACCTTACTGTACTTCACCGAGTACATGTACATACATTAAAGTACATTAATTAAAGGCAGGAACTTGGATGTGTCACGTTTAGTTATCCTATGACTCATAGTGTTTGTACATAGTAGTAATGTACAAGTTTTGTTGAAAGTCAAGAGAACGATTCCCCTTGTATAGCAGAGCAAAATGCTACACAAATTGTGTCAGTTTTTACTCAAAAATAACAATTTGCTACTCAATATTGGCATTCAGTGTCCAAGAGTTCAGTAAAAAAAACAATTTTGCTTTTACGATTAGCAGCGCTTTGAAATGGAAATAGCATAAATAGTAAAAAGCACAAAATCATTAAGCAATGCTATGAAATCGGGCCCTGCAAAGCATGCTCATTTATAAAACTCATGTGAAGTCAGACACTTTTATCTAAACATAATCTTAATACCTATATCATGATGAAGGTTTCAGCAGTTGTCCAGGAGAGTCACACATTTACAATGTACATAGAGTAGCCAACTGTTAGACACACCCCCAGACCACTGATAACCAGGCAGAAAATATTTCTTTCATTTAAGCAAAACTAGAGTGGGGCACCAGTCACAAAATAGTCTACACTTTCATCAATAGAGTGACATCACAGAAACAGTTTAAAGATGAAGAACCTTGTTATGTTCTTAATGCTTTAATTTTCTTAAATCTTAATATCCATGCCAAATACAGATTCTTAGTTTCATTTAGCTTTTGAACCTGTTGATATTCCTTATAACGTCTTATTCCTGAGAGATGTCTCTACTTAGAAATACTTCATCTGGTTTGAGAAACTGATCTTTAATAAAATGAACATTTTTTTTCCATAAATGAAATGTTCAAATCAGAAGAACACTGTAGACAATTTCTTAAGTTACTTTTGTAATTGTAGGTGATCACAATTGTATTTGTTGTTGCTTCTAATACTCCCACTCATTTATGATTAGTTTGAGTATATTACCATGATACCTAACATTAAATTTTACTATTCAAATGAGGTGAAAAGGTCTCCAATTAATCCATTGCACCCACAGCAGTTGCCTTGGTGCCCTGTGCTTTTGCTTTGTTGAGCTTTTCCTTATAAAAGTGCCCCTTACCAGAGCAAAATTGTTTGCCCCTTCAAGAGCGAAGTTCAAGGCCTGATTAAAAGATGTACATGTACTCAGACTGAAAAATAAAATTAACACATTGTTTTGAAAAGGTCCCTACATGTTTTAACCAATAAAATAATTTGAATTCTTACCTTACAGTACAGTTTGGTTTGAAAATTTAGCTTTTTTGAGTAGTCCTGGTGTCACAGCTCATGCCATGTTGATGCCAAGCACAAGCTGGTACAGGCATGTAGTCATTATTCATCAATTTGTCAACCTACTGCAATACATGAACACTGCTATCTAGATGAAACTCAACCGTCCTCTCAGTCGAATGATCCGGAGGTGAACACTTAAAGTTGCTTAGTACTCAGTTTCATGTTGCTAGTATCACCTCCATGCTAGTATTCTGAAGACACACTGACAACTACATGTCATTATATTTTCTCATCAACTACAACTAACGAACGGTGAAGTCTTGAGCTGAGCTGAATAGTTGTGTATAGGCAGTTGAATTATAATCACGCATGATTTATTTGGTAATAATACTAATTTTATACTATAGCAGTTACCCCCACATGTGACTTACAAGTACATGGTGGCACTATTGTGAAGTCTCTTAATAGCTAGCTCCAATAATGAATAACAGAGCTATTGTTGTCATCTCCTTTGATCAACAACCAAACGGTTTTGGAGTGTTTCATTGATAAAAATGGGGGTGTCTGGGTAGGTTCCATTGCTTGTTACCCGTTAACTCAGTTATTTGTACAGGTTGTTTGTAGGCATAAAGGTTTAGTGGCACTCTGTACCCTGACACAGTTTGTTGAGAGAGTGTTTGAATAGTTGGACAAATAGACGTTCACAAAATATCATTCAAAGTCCATTTTTTTCTAGCTTGCATAATAATTAACAGTCTATGCACTATGCTGTGGGTGTTAAATCTCGCATGGATAAGAATTGACTTAAAGCAACCTCAGTAGTGTAGGATCATTGACAGTACAGGGGATGCTAATAATTTCACTATTTTACTAGTAAATCCCAAAGGTTGTAGCATTTTTGTGTTTCTACACACGTCACTTAAGAGTACAATACTTCATTAGGGTTGAATTGTACTACTATAGAGTCTGGTCCTTGCTCTATGGTACCACAGTAACAAAGCAAATATAAACAGCAATTGATGTAAAGCCATCAGGTATAAATTTATTTTTGACAAGATGACTCTAACTTAGTATTATTTGGATAACTTCCCTACTGTCTGATCATTTAATACCATCCACTGTGGTATTGAATGATAACTGTGCCATCTTGCATTTATGATATCATGTGGAGATACACAGCAACCATACAGTGAGTTACACATCAACCATACCATACAGTGGCACATAGTGAGTTCTGTGCCACCACAGTCCACAACCTTTCATTTTTGTTTTCATTTATTAATGTTGTAAGTAAAAATTAAAGTACAGACAATAAGAACAGTCAAGAAAACAAATACATGTACATACAATTAGGAGAGAGAGAAAAATAGAGAAGCAAGTAGCAACCCTGATGGATTTTTAAAAAGGAAACTAAACAACTATCGAGTTAAATGGTTTCAATGATTAGTACATGTAGGAGGGTTAAGTCAATCATGGAGGAATGATACTGAGTCTTATCAAGCTTTGTGCCATTTGTACTGAGAATAATCAACATTGGTTTGACTGTTTCCATGTGTTTACATCCCCTTGTTGGAGTTTATTGAGTTACCTTAATGGAAATATCATCTAAACAAACAAACAAACAAACAAACAAACAAACAAACAGTGTGACACTCCTTTCTTTCATGTAGCTATGACGAGACATATTCCTGTTTTATGTACTGTACCTGCACTTTAATAAACAAGTGGCCTCACTCAATGTCAAACAAAAACTGTAGAGCCATTGGCTGATAGTTATGATAGTTATCCTGTCTAGACTTTGCTCAGCAACTTGCAGCCTATAACTTAAGGCAATGCTGCACACTCTATAACAACGTATGCTCATAAAAGGCATTAAGTCTGAAAAGTTACAATTACAAACCATTTTTCAGTTTGAAACTGAGAAGGTTAATAAATGTTACTGTTAACAAAATAGAAGTGAGAGGTGTCACCACCAAGACCCAACTTCATTGTGCTGCTTCTGGAGAAAATATTGGTTAAACAATTTCTGTTGAGCAACAATTAGCAGGAAACCAATCACAGATGCTACATGTGAGATGGTATTTTAGCAACTAACTCTTTTACTGGTGAGCATTTTTTTTAGCTGAAGTATGTCTAAAATTGGTTCAGGTATGTCTATAAATTGTTGACGTAGGTTGCTAACTTTCCTCATTGTGTTTTCTTTGTTGACAGTGTGCAGATTTTGTAACAGCTGGTGCAACAGAAGCCAAGAGTGTATCTGATCTTGTGTCGTCATGCGACATTGTTTTCTCAATGGTGTCGGATTCAGAAGCTCTTAGAGCAGTAAGTACAAGCAAACATCTTGAGCAGATTTTTAAGCAGATTATGGCTATATACAAATTGTCATTTTTATTTTGTATAACTAGTGGAATGCACTGTCATGTTGATCATCTAAAAATGCAATGGATATGGGAATAATAGTAACCTTGTCTACTATAATAGGTTAGTTACAATAAAAAGATTAGGTTGCTAGGAAGGAATTTGTCCAGCAAGTTCTTTTTTATAAACACTTAATGATAATATTGAGAAGTAAATATGATTCAACTGATACATAATATATATGTAACTGATACAAAACAAAACCCCTGAAAAACAACAACAGAACTTATGAACATATCTAAACAGATTTAATTTACTAGAGCAGTTTCTTTGTGGTTTGTTTCTTGATATTCCTAAAATGTGTCTAATTGATAGTTACACTTGAACTGTTATGTAGATTGTGTTTGGTGAGCATGGTGTACTGGATGGTATGAAGGAGGGCAAGGCACTGGTGGATATGTCTACAGTGGATATCGGTACAGTCACTGGAGTAGAAGGGGTGAGTAGTTATCTATCATGTCTGTAGGCAGTTTTTGCTACAAGGTGTTATTAGCCCCTTTACTGGAGAGTAATTGTTGTTATATTGCTATTGTCAGTTTTTGTTGCAACATAAATTTATTTGTGTAAATTTGACTGTTGATATTGACTGTTGTGTGTGGTTTTGTTCCTTAGGCTATTTCAGCGCGAGAGGGTAGGTTTTTAGAGGCACCAGTAGTAGGCAGTGTCCAGCCAGCCATGGAAGGTTCACTTGTGGTCATTTCAGCTGGAGATAGGACACTCTATGAAGACTGTACATCATGCTTTCAAGCTATGGGCAAAAAAGCATTTTATCTTGGTAAGTACCTCTTAAGAAAAGAACAATAATACAGCAAAGGAGAATTATAGTCATTATTGCCAACTGAAGTCACCCAATAAATTAACAACTACATGATACTTAAGTCTTTAGTTTTCTAAGAATAACTGTGTAATTGACAGACCAGGGCCCAATTTCTTGGCTCTGCGAACCGCTGATTCTGCGCTTACAATCATTGTTCTCCGCTTACTGTGCAAGACTAAATTACTTTGCTCACTGTGTAAACGAAGAACGCTTAGTTATATGGAGTACGCATGTGCACAAGCAAAAATTCCTTGCTTACCTGTTTAGTACGCTTGATGTAAATGTGGACTTCCCTGCTTCCGTAAGTGCTGATTCTTTACTTGCGGTAAGTAGAGCCATGGTGTTGGGCTCTGCAGCTATATATCAAGGAACCATCAGAGTGAAATCAGGTCAACAATATGAACAATCTCTTGAAACATGTGTACATTCATATCATGATTTCCTGTGTAGGTGACGTTGGGAATGGCTCTAAAATGAAGATCATCATCAACATGATCACAGGGTGCATCATGAGTGGGTTTGCTGAAGGAATGGCGCTAGCTGAAAGGGCAGGTCTTAGTCAAGATACACTCCTGGATGTTCTAAACCTTGGAGCTATATCAAGTCCACTCATCAGTGGAAAGGGCAAAGGTATAGCCAGTCTCAATTCTTACTTTCAACTCCCAGTGGGATTATAATATAAAATAATAATAATAGGTTTTTACTGCACTTTATCACATCCCTAGAGGGGTATCAAAGCGCTCAATATTTTGTCCTGCAAGGTGTACCTGGTCTGATCACTTTTTGTCTCTTGCTTAAGGACACAAGTGTCACGACCGGGACTTGAACCCAATAGGTTCAATATATTTCTAATGACCATGCCCTTGTGTTACTGCTAATGTTACAAGCTGGATTTCTTCCAATCTTTGTTGTATAACTACCATAAACCCAGTGTAAGAAACATGAAATCATTTTTTTTATGTTACAGTGTGGAACGTGGCAACAAACAATTTATTTCTTTTGTCTTTTTCTTTTCAGCCATATTGGCCAATAAGTTTCCTCCTGCATTTCCACTGAAGTACCAGCAGAAAGATATGAGACTTGCGTTGGCTCTAGCTGACCAAGTAGAGCAACCACTCCCAGTCTCTGCAGCTGTCAATGAGGTATTTTATGTTATGGTGTATTTTTTTGAAGGGATTATGAGAGGTGGGATCAATTTCATGGCTCTGCTTACGGCTGAATACTGTGCTAACGATCACCATTCTCCCCTTACTGAGCAAGCGCCAAATTTCTGTGCAAGTTGTGGAATTGAAGAATGCCTAGTAATGTGAAGTAGGCATGAGCACAAGCACAATTTCCCTGCTCACCCATGAAGTACGCTTGACGTAAGTGCGGAATTCCCTGCTTCTGTTAGTGCCGATTCTTTGCTTACAAGCAAAGCCATGAAATTAGGCCCAGTTGTTGTGTCTGGTTGAAGGAATGGGGGTATCGCTCACAAATAGTTATGCTTACCAGAAATTGGTTACCAGCCAAAATGTCTGATTTCCTCCTGTGCTTGGTAGGAAATGTGTTGAGTATTTTTTTCTGCTAAGCAGCTCAGTAAAATTTGGCCTAGAGTATTGGCTTTATATAAACATCACACTCTGTACGTTTCTGTTTTTGGAATACTGCTTGTAATTGGATGGTCAACATTCTTTCTTTTGTTGTAATTACATTTTTCATTTTTCTATGAATTTTTCAGCTTTTTAAGAGAGCAAAAAATCTTGGTCTTGGAGAGAAGGACATGTCGGCGATTTATAAGGCAGTAAATCAGTGAGGATTGAAATGGAGACTACCACCTTCCCTTCATGCTGTACCTTAGACTCTATCTGAGGTCTCCTAGCTATTGATTTGAATCATGTACAAACATTGTTATATTTTGTAATTTCTTGTGCTTGAATATGTAATACACAAAAGTAGCTCTTGTTTTGGTGTAAGAGAAGACCATGTATTTTTTAAAGAAACACTGTTAAATTTTTAAGACTAAAAACTCCAAAGATATGAGCTCCAAAGTTTTAACAACATTTTTAAAAAGAATACGACATGGTCTACAGTTGTATTAGTTTTATGCCTTCTCAACTGCTGTACAATAGCTATCTTCTTTTTTCTTATGTTTTGTGTTTTATTTATGCCATTGATACATTTTGGGTTTTGTGGTAGGATTAGGTATGAAGTACTTTTAATGAACGGGCACTGTCATGCTGATAGCACACTGTCATTCAATTTTAGTTCACATCACCTCAACTATTGTAATTTTGCTAACATTCCAGAAACCATCTGAACATCATGAGATGAACACACCAAATTATACATTTCCATTGAAAGGAAGCAGTAATGAAGAACAAAGAATTCATATCAACTTTGTATCTGTTAAAATAAAATACAATGATTGAAATTATTTGACATTGATTTGTCAATATGAATTCACCAAACTAGTATTTGCGGTAAATTTTGTCACTTCTACTTTTTGGAATCGCCATAAACATTCTGGTGAGTGTTGAAGGTTATCTGTGTGTGCCCCCCTTCTTCAGTGTTTGTTTCACTGCCATGCCAACCAGTGCACCAGGAAGGGGAGATTTGTGATCATGACTCATGCTCTGAATTCGATTTTGCTTTTATACTCTTTGTAAATACAACAAAGCCAATTGAATCTTACATTTGAAATGTAAACCTTGGTTTGGTAAAACAATACAACCATGGATATAAATAGTTATCTCAAATGACACCTAGTCATGAGTCAATCAATCAAGTCTTGTATGAACACAAGTGTTATTTAAGTGAGTTAAGTCCCACTGCAGTGATAACGAGACGATAACGCAAAGAGAAGGCATTCTATTGGTTGAATTGCTCCGCACAGAATATGCCCACGCTTGTTCAACCAATCGAGGGCATATATTGATTACAGTTTCGTTATCGATGCCTGTGTGACCAGGGGCCGGTTTCACAAAGATCTCAAATTGATCGTAACTTCAAATCAATCGTAGTTGATGTCACAATACAAATCTCTATGGTGATACTGAAAATTTGTTTTGCGATGAATTTTATTGCTTTGTGAAATCGGCCCCAGGCCTTTACACTTATTAATTATTAGTGGGTATCATGTACTCATTACTTTGGTTTTCTTCAAGATGTTCAATAATTGCGTTTTACACAAGAGAAGTTCTACAAAAGCTGTTACCTTGTTAGCAATCTCCTTACCAAACAACTCATCATGACAGTAATTTTGATGAAGTCTGAAGAAAATACAAAATTATGCTGTCCTCTTTTGGCATTTCCCATAACTATTTGGGAGTTCAATTGAAACCCACTTTTACAGTGATTAACATTTTCCACAATCGTTAATCATCCCGGTTATTCTTGAAAAATATTCTGAATAAAGTTGTCCTAGTTTATTATTTTTGCAGATTAAAGATGCACATTGGACTTTCGGGCTTCTCATTTTTGTTAAATCGGCAATTTGTGAGTATGCACATTGATAAGGGTTGGAATAGGGTTCAAACATCTTTTCTTAGGGGCAAAAATAAGATTTGGTAATTCATTGACTTTGGTGTCATAAGTCTCCTTTAATAGAGGTCTTTCTGCCTTCTTTTTCCTGTGCCCAGATGAAATCTAAAACAAAATTCGACTCAATCCATATTTTATTGATTTGGGGAGGTGATGTGGCTTCTGGCTTGTTGTATAACATACTTTATTGTTAACTGTTGATTATTTTTTACTTTCAATATTAATGTGGTAGCCGTGTGGCAGCCTATGTCTTGTGTAGCATTGTTTTAGAAACACATGAATAAAAATGATATTAAACCAAATGATAGAAACTTTTAAATGTGTTGCCTGATTATTTGAAAACAAAACAATTTGGTAGTTATTGCCAAATTAATTGTAAGTTAACATAATATTTGCTACTGTCTCAGATCACAGAATCAGTGGTTGGTTAATAATATCCAATATACAATAAATTAAACTGAAAAGAAATTAATTAATCGATTATTTTTGATAGTCACATAAACAATAATTTAACAGATGGCTTAGTCAGTTTGATGGCCAGCTGATTCTGAAGTTCTGTACTCTTCATAATCATGCGAGGCCTACATATTATATAGATCTTTAAAATGGAGTAAATGCATTTTTGTTTAGAACTATTGTGAAATCTCTGTAGACCACCTGTGAAATCTCATAGCAAAAGCTAGTGGATTTATGTCGAGGTGATTGTTTTACTCTTGACTTGCCTTGCCACATTATTATTTAAAAATACTTATTAAGCGCATTTCCAAAATGACCAATCCGCTTTTAAATAAAAACACATGTACACACAAAGTACAAGAAAACATTAAACAAACAAATACACAAAAACTAACAAATTTGAGGAAGATATATAAAATCATTAATGTCATGCTCAAAATTAGGCCAAAATATTATTGCATTTTGTAATAAATTTATAACTCGTATTGATTAAAGGGTCATGATGTAATGCGCGCTTTGTGATTCTTACAGCGCCCTCTATGTAGTCTTTTTTTGTATAGCTTACAATGAAGCTGACACGTTATATATATTTCACACTAACAATATATTCTTAGAGAAACTTCAGCAAAGTCACATTTGGGACGATTGCCTTTGGCAAAAGGGAAGAAAAATAGAAACAAAACCACCCAACCACAAATCCCGCCCCCGCATGGTTATCTACGCACATAGAGGGCGCTTTTGATGTAAATAGTAAAAGTGTCTAAAAAGCAGACGACTTGACGGCGCACAGTCAGTAATTTAACATAGACTCGCTAACCAGTCTAACATTAGATTAGCCAGAGACATAAACATGATTCAATGTGGCCTTTGTTTGAGTAATTTAAACTTATATTTTATTAGAAATTGTTGTTTATATATTAAGCTCAAAGAAAAAGGCAAACAAAAATAGTTAACAATTTGTAAATGAAATATCAGAACAAAATTGGCTGATGAGCGACTGAACCTATTTATTATGTAAATGAGCCTCGCTTTCAAGAATTTAGAAATCAGCAATGGCGATACGCAGTGTTTCAACTTACTGTGATGTCTGACCATCAACTATTGTCAGATTTTCAACATTTAACAGAACGAGTTTTCACGGAGTATTTCACTTTTTCGATAGAGGAACATTTGAGACTCATCTTCCTTCAGAAAACTTGGCCATTTCGTGCCATTTCCGTTGGCAAACATGTAAAAAGTCGTAGTGCTCGGGCCCATCTGTTTTGTGAGTGAGGGCTGTTCGAGCTAGTTTTTCTCTTCCTTTTTACGTTCGTTACCCCCTTCAAAACACAATTTTGACTCGAGAAAGAGTGTACTCTTTATTTTGATAAAGTAATTAGACGCATTTTGCAGATTTTGTTGCGTTAATACCCGTCGTATCCAGTTCTGGTGACTGAAACTGAAGGTAAGTGCGGTTCATTTTCTGAATTGTCTGACAAAATTGGCAATGCATTTTCTCATAATTCAGCAGCAGGCAGCTGACTGAGACTGAGTCAGTCGGTTGGTGCTGACACGACAAATTGAATGTTGAACTTGCAGTTTAATTTTGACACTACACCCTACTTTCAACAAAATATATAATTTCCTTTACCTCTAACCTAAATACATAGCGAAGAGATGTGAAAGTGTTTGCAGTTTTACCCTTATCTAGAGTCTTTGCCCAGTCAGGCTGGCGGGCTGATGATTTTGTGTGGAAAAGCAAGCTATAATAAGCCTTGTTTTAAAAAAGGTAGTGCGGTGGATTAGTTAAATTAATTCACCCGAATAAATTAATTCACCCGACATCGGGTATCATAATATTAATTTCACAAAATGGCACTGAACATGTACAACAACGTTTTTTTTTGTTTTTTCAGATCAAGTGTATCAAATAATAATAATAATATTAGGTATTTGTAATGCGCCAAATCAATCTTTACAGATGTTCAAGGCGCAAGCAGTTTCCTTTGTACCATATTACAACCAAAACTTTCCCCACACACTTAGCCTTGCTCAAGTCAAGGCAGTCGAATTATTCAACCCGAAAAAAGACTGCCGCTGTATAAAAACCCACCCGTATGCACTGTGCGCAACATCGCACGACACGATGCCCCTGTACACTATCCGCATGCGTCGGTCGTCGGGCCGACAGCCTTGAAGTGTCTGTGATGAAGCAACTGACCTCATTACTATAATAAGAGAAGAGTTCCCGGTCAGCTCATTACCATGCCCCATTACCATTACCACATCACACACCACCACCACGAACGCTCAGCAAGCATGATAGGGTCCAAAGGTCGTGATAAGGGAAGTGGGTGATTGGACGTTAAAATGAATAATTCATTTGCCTCACATCCTGTGTTGTCTGATAGGTCTGACGAAAGATATACATATTCATGGGCTGCATACTAGCATATCCGAGAGCCCCCCCCCCCATTTTTTTCCACTAGTGGAAATTTTTTCATGAAACACATTAAACCCGGAAGTTACAGACCCGACAAGGCTGTCGGCCTGACGGCCTCCGCATGCGGTTAGTGGTACGAGTGCGGATGACTTGTGTGCACAGTAGTTGTACGATGTGACAGTGTGTATACGGGTGTTTCATGCAGTGTGATCGCACGCACCACGCACAGGGTATACGGTTGGGTTTACAGCGGCGTCTTTTCGGAGCGACAAATGCGACTGCCCTGAGCAAGGCTACCACACACTCAATTATTCATAATGCTGGCATTGCCTTTATGTTAAATGAAATAAAAAACATCTTCACAAAATGCAATTTTCTGCGCGGTACTCGCTGTTGTTTTTCTGCCGCATCGCAAGTTTTTAACTTCTCAATATGCTCAACGTTTATTGGGGGGTCATCAAGCGCTGAAGTGCACCAGCCTATTGGATTGACAAACTGCCGAGCCTCGGCCGAGTCGGACTAAACCATTCTGTAAAAAAAAGGGGGGGTTACAAGACAGTGCGGCAGTGCATGCAAGCTTCATAATGCGTAATTTTTGGTTTTCAGTAATTTCAATTGCCTCATTAGGCAAAAAAATAAAATACCAGGTATTTGTCCGCGGCTGCAACCTTTTGAGCAAATATATATGTAATAATTCCTTTTAATAATAATAACCCGTTTTTATATAGTGCTTTTCACACCCGGAGGGTGTCCCAAAGCGCTTTACATTATTACCCCTGGTCACTGGGCCTTAATTCACTCCTTAAACCATCTCAGCTCCCTGGTAGGGAGTATGCAGCCTGTGCAACATTAATATGCGCTACTCGGCTAAATCAACCACAAGAACCATCTCTGCCCTCACAGGTACCCATTTACCCCTGGGTGGAGAGAAGCAATTATAGTTAAGTGTCTTGCTCAGAGACACAAGTGTCACGACCGGGATTCGAACCCACACTCTGCTGAACATCAGAAGCATCAGAGCTTGAATTCGGTGCTCTTATCCGCTCGGCCACGACACCCCGACATCCTCCTCTTTTTTAAAAAATCCAGATGATCAACTGCTATTTTTGTTTATTTGGCCTTAGGCCTATTATCTATTTTGTTTGAAATAATTTAAAAGGACAAAAGTACTACTGTCAGTGTCAAACTTCCAAGACCAATCCTTCACTATACATGTAATTGCTTCTCTCCACCCAGGAGTAAATGGGTACCTTTGAGGGCAGAGTTGGTTCTTGTGATTGATTAGCCTTGATTGCGCTACATATTTGGCGGCACAGGCTGTATACTCCACAGGGAGCTGAGATGGTTTAAGGAATGATTTAAGGCCCAGTGACCAGGGGTAATAATGTTGAAGCGCCATGAGCGTCACTGCGTAACGGACCTGAGCGCTATATAAGAAGACACTTATTATTATTATTATTATTATTATTATTATTATTATTATTATTATTATTATTATTATTATTATTATTATTATTATTATTCAGAGAAATTGTAATGTTTACCCCTGCAAAAGTGGAGAAATAATTATTTGAAGAGACTATATTTGGACACTTAGCTAAATTGTTGCTTGTCATAAATAGTCTACCGTTCAGAATACCATACAGTTACCATGACTGGTACCCCACTCATCTCTTGCTTAGCTAAGAAATTTACAGCAGCAGAATTGTCTGCTTAACTGCTTTGTGAAAGTAGGCCCTGCATGATAAGGTCGGACAGCAGTCATACTCTGATATTGTATCCTAAATCAGGGTAAGTGCATATCAGCACTTCTGGATGCACCGTTGATGTACTTCACTCATGTTGAAACTGGAACTCCTCACATAATGTGTGTGTATGTTAGTTGTGCCTGAGCATCCCTGAATGCTATGTTATTTGCTATGTAAACATTTTATTGCCTTTTATGTTTTACTTAGCCTAGAGCCTATAACTGCTGCAACATTTTATGATATGTTCTGTTTAAATAATAGTGTGTTACAATTACAATGTAGATTACTGATTTGTTCAATCTACATGATAACTAATTGACATGTCCATAGTATTGTGTTAAGAATATTACTTGAGCATGGCATTTTCACTTGTGTTAAACTTAACATCCTATGCAGTCTTTCTATTGTTGGTGTTGTTCACCAATTCTGTTAGGCACAGTAAGTAGGCCAACATGCTACTCATTGAGTACAACATGCTTAGTATCTAAGCAGGAATCTAACCTTTGGGTGTGCTCTCTTTCAATTTTGCCACAATGTGGGTGTGCACTTCCTATGTTTTAATTATTTTCCTTTTTAAACAGAGACATACATGTAGCTGGGTGGGTAATTACAGGACGTAACCCCATGTCATGACATGACACTCAAGAGGAATAAAGCTCTGTTTTCTGTCAACAAGTTATACGCTTTCTTTAGTTGAATAATATGTATAAATTTCACAAAGTTTTCCAAACATATTGTTGAAAACAATAAACTCAATAAATTAGTATGTGTAGAACAATTACCTTTAGTAAAAAATCTTTGTTGAATAGAAATCTAGGAAGTGGAATTGTCTTAATTTTGTTCAAAAAAAAAAATCTTAAAGATGATTTTATGATAAACAGTCTTCATTTGTGATAATTTCTTGATTATATGGGAGTTGAGGCATGGTGAGGTATCAATATGGTTTAATCTTTAAAAAACGATTTGATTGCAAGTGTCATTACTTTACATGTACATCGATTGAACGTTCAGCTGCTGTGATGTGTTGATACATTGTTCAATTGGTATAGATGGCTTTTAGCCTAGATTAAAAGCTTAAAAGCGACATATTAATATTTCACATACATGTACGTGTCTAGTGTGCATGGTAGCCAGTGTGCATAGAGGTATTAGGCGCCATCTTCATTCACACCAAACAAATTGTAAAAATATCATTTGAGCTGAATCCAGTTTGATACCCAAAGAGGGACAAAGTCACTCAAATTGATGGTTCGTGCTTGTACACTACGCTGTAACTTAAGAGTTGGTATTATGACCCACACCATCAGGCCACACTTGTAAAGGAAACCATCATGTTTATGTATTATGGAGATGATTTGACAGTTTCAAACTTTCATGTAACTGTGAAGAGATAAGAAAATAATTATAATTTAATAATAATAATAATATAAAAAAAATAATAATATTGACAATAACAAAAATAAAACTCAAGATCTAATCGAATTGTGAACTGTGACACAAATGATACATGCATGACTGCACATTCACTAGGATGCCTAATAGCATCACAGTGTACCAATAAACTGAATGGGTTTAGGTATACATGTATGTTGAGGGCAGCTGGTTTTTTACTTCTATTCATTAAATCCGATAACCCAAGTTCAGTCATCATACTGCAAAGTAGACTGTGCAGATCAGGAAGATTAACATTGATCACAACCTGAGTTACCATGCCATCACTTTACCTACTGTGGGTGGTGGTTAAAGTTTTGTCTTATTATGAAAGATTATCAGGTGTAGAATCTCAAATCAATCTTCAGCTGATATTGGCTTCAAAACTTATCTCTTCTGCTTTGTAGCTGTGGTAATAATATGGCAGATGGCTTTTTTAAAATGCTGATGAGCGATGATTTTATAACACCTGTGTAGCATTTGAATTGATTTTGTTGACAACAATTGGTGCCAACGATAATTATTACTTTGACAAAACTACATGCATGTATGCTGTGGCTACCATTATTACTGATTTACATTCATTTTCTTCTCATGAATTTATTATTTGGATTTCTCCAAGTAAAATTTGTTCTAATAGAAAGTTGTTATTATTTTAAGGATTATGGTTTGTGGTTGGAGGAACTTAAACATTGACACAGGTATGAACACTCCATAATGACATACGTATGCTATAATACACATATTTTGTTGTGATTTATGTTAAGAGTATAGAGAATGTATATTTGTAGGTGTATCTTAACCACATATCATTGCCATACAAGTACAGCCAGGTTAAGCCACCTACGTATAATGGTGTGGTATCTTAACAACATTGTTGGCATATCACTTACAATTTCTGTGTACTTGTGCGTACATGTCAGTCCTTGTGGTTAAAATCCTTGTCGGGGGCAAGATTCATATTTAAATGTTAACAGTACAGTGGTACAGAATTTTTCAACTTGTTGTAAACGTAACAAAATTAACAGTTGTTTAAACTGGGGTTTGACATTTGTTGTTTTGAAATCCAGAGAAAACAATTTCACAGCTCAAAATTAACATCGGACCGCAGTAATAACCGCAGCCCCAACTACAGTAGTTTTAACATTGGGTCAGTAAACTCATGACTCAACAAAAGTCCAGCAGTCTCAGGGTGGGGGAACAGTGCAAGGCATTTGGCCCCCTTAAAGTTTCATTTTCAAATAAATCGCATCCTGGTTGCAAGCAACTTTGGTTACTTGGGACTTATCCATTAAAAAGTGTAAAATTTAAGTAATATTTTCAAGCATTTTATAACCATAACCAACCACCCTTACCAATTGTAAGTGCTCATAAAACCTTGCATTATTATAAAACTGTGCTTGCAAACGATTGGACAATACTCCCCCCCCCCTTCCGGGTTGTCTTGTGTGTTCACTTGAAAAATAATACCTTGAATGTAAATAAAAAACATTTGATGTTGACTTGGAATCTGATGATCATTCAATTCTGTTGAACACAGAGTATTCTTACGGATATGAGACAAATCTTGTCTACAGTCTATATCATTGTTTTCATTTGCAATACTTCATAGCCTGAAAGTGGGGTGTTAATGGTCCAGCGGTTCAGAACATCAAAATCAAGTTCGTGCGGTTAAGTCACCAGAGTCATGCCAAGCTCAATATTTGGAGCTCCATATAATGTACAAACCGATACCATTGTGTGAACGTTTTTTGTAGTTTTCAGCCTTAAGTGTGCATGTACTGAACATCTGAACACATTGTGGTGTGGCGTGGGCAGCTCACCACTGAAACTGTCTGGATGAGTCCATTGTTACTGAGGGTGGTAATTATGTTTTCACCAGAGAACTTTCGTAAATGATTTGTGTTTTTGTTGTTGCTAACTGCATCATGAATCTAATAATTTACTAATCAACATCCATTACTTAGCTTATAGTTTTAGCTAAGTAAATGTTGATTATTAGATTATTTGATTGACACATTTGGTGCTGCATATGTGGCATGGTGTGCCCCCTCCTACATGTTTAGTGCTGTCATTGTGTTCTGGGAATCTCTGGTCAAGAGGAAAGAGTGTATTAAAGTAAGGGAACAATAGGGAGGGGGGACACCCTCTGTCACATAAAGGGCTAAGTGTGGATCTACACTCTTAAAAACCCAATGACAAGGGGCTATTTTGGTGTTACATTATACATGTTGTTGTGGCTGGTGGCTGCATAATTGTCAAACTTTGCCAAACTTGGGCACCATCTGTGTACATTTTAATTTATTCAGTGCATTTCAGTGTTGACCTTAAACCAGGCCATCCTACACATGTAATACTTAGTATGTAGGCACAACTGCAGGAGGTTGTAGTTGTGGGCCTATTAAGTAATTAGTCTTGACAGTCTGACCATGGTCTGACAGGTTGGGAGCCAAGCATGCTGTATACTAAATGTATTGAAGTTTTTGTTGGCAGCAAGTGCCATCACCTGTAAACCTGGACACATGCAGTCATGAACTGTAGGGCCTACATGTAGTGAAGGACTTTGTGACATTTTGGAAGGTGCTACGATTTGGTTGTGTTTACAGATTTTTAACATCCATCTTTTTTTCAGAGTATGTGTAGGCCTATACAAGTGTTTTTCTATTCTACATACACAATGTACACATGTAACTGTCCAAATGTCATATATTCAGGTTTTTGTTATGAAATTGAATTGATTATAGTTAGTTACAATATGCCTGTCTTACTTGTTATGTATCACATCAATCTAAAGGCAATTGATTAATTTTAGTGTATCCATGCATTGTATTGACTTCACAACAGATAGCCTGAGGGGCTAGCTACAGTTCCAGATAGATAAACACATGACATGGAAGACCCCGTTCCCACTGGACCCCACATTGATCTCCCAGTACGAGAAAAGGGCAGTCAAGTACACGAAAGGGAGATCAAAGGGCGATCAAAGAGAAATAAGCTCAAGTGGGAACGCGAGTGCCATCAGGATCTTACCGTGCAATTTTGATCCTCCTCAGGAGTAAGATCGAAAGCGGGATCTGATCGCCCTTGTGGATTATTGGGCGATTAAAAGTCTAGTGGGAACGAAAAGGGTGTTCAGACCCCGCAATTTGCTAGCAAAACAGTGTTCTTTTGAACCCACTTCTGTTCCCCAAAAAGGGGGATCAATGCGCAATCATACTCAAGTGGGAATGCGACCGCGATTTCAGGCTTGCAACTAATCTTGTTGCGGGAATCGGGATCCCGATATCGCTGTTGTGGATCCAGTGGGAACGCGGTCCTACAGGCACTCTCTGCTACCATACAAAGTACTTTCCAAGGCACTGAATATTCAGGCAATGTGTGTATACATACGTACATACTGGCTACTGGGGTCAATTGTTATGTTGAGGGATGAGATTTTTGCTGATCACGCTGTGTGGTACCTACTACAATCTATTGCTGAAGAAAGAAGCTATCTTTGAGGGTGGCTAGCCACGGAGGCAAAGAAGGTGATTGCCTCCATGCCCCTGGTCTTTGCCTTGGTGCCCTTGAAATGCTCCAGTAGAAGTTTACAATTTCCTCGTAGGGTATCGTTTACTAAGGAGCAAATGCCATGTGTCCCTTGCCCTTTCAAAAAAGAAGCATACAGTAGCCATGCTCAGTAGGTATGGGAATTCATTCCGGACCATTTAGTGTCTTAATTCGTGTAATGGCAAAAGCTGAGAAGAACTTCTTGTGGAGCCTCAAGGCTGATGGAGTGGCTAGGGGTTTCTGAAAAACTGACCAGGTGGCTAGGGCTGAGGACTGATAGAGTGGCTTAGGCTTACGAAAAGTAACAGTATACAATTGTTACCCATTGGTGTACATTTGAGTAGATGGGGGCTGCTGAGGACTGATGAAGTGGCTAGGGCTTAGGACTGATTAAGTGGATAATGCTGAAGACTGATACATTTAGTGGCTATGGTTAAGAAAAGTAATGCACACATTTAGGATTAGATCCAGAACTCTTCAATATTAATGTGTTGATAGTGTCTCCACTTGCAGCATGGCTGGTTCAAGGTTGTTTAATTCACACAAAGTATGTATGTGCTCTACATGTATGTCAACACTGTGTCTACGAACAATTTGAAAAGCCTGTGTTACATGTAGGCCTATACCTGTACAATAATAGTTCTGAGATACACACCCAACCTGTCAGAATAGTGATGTCATCCCCAACTCTTGAACGTCTTTCCCGGCGAGTTTGGGGAAGTAAATGTGCGGTCATCATGGCAGGAACTGGTCATTTTGTCTTGGGAATTTCAAGGAGCATCAGGATGCATACAGGTAGCAATGTATTGAAATTTACTTCAAACTTTATTCACACATCTGGCTGTAGTAAAAGCATTAAGAGGGAAAGTGCCCTTATTTCAAAATTAAATAATATGAGCAACCCAATGCTTCAAATGATTTTTAAGGGATTTTGGTTATGTTTGTACAGAGGTATAGACCTTTATCATGATGCCTCCATCTTGGTCATGTTCCTCGTATCGAATAACATTAATGAATAATAATAATTTTGCAATTAGGAACCAGACTTTTTGTTTTTCCAGCCTTGGGCCGTGTCCGAATTGGCGACTTTGGCTACAGCTACGGCTAGATCAGCGCGTCTGTCAGTGTTGAAAAATGGCAGATGCGCGCGCCCTAGCCGTAGCTGTAGCCGAAGTCGCCAATTCGGACACGGCCTTGGTTTGGTTTCATTGATACAATGAAACCAATTCAAGATGGTTGCACCGTAATAAAGATCTATTTCAATTGCTTTGACGATTTAAGCAGTGGTGATTTTGTGGTCTTAAAATGTTGTTACCTCATTAATATTTCAGACCAAAATTGGGCAGTGTCATTTTCTACAATTTATTTTAAGTCAACATATTTGGTTACATTTACATATTGCCATATGGTCTTCAGGTAGTTAAGAGCACCTAATTAAAATCTCATTCATACCAGATGATAAATACATATTATGATGTACTTATCATATTCCTTGTTTCCCCCAAAGTGTCACTTCACACTCTGCCCGTGTTGTTTATAGAATGTGAACTTAGTGTATTTGCTTTTTTTCTTTATGAAAACGTTCTGAAATTTTACCTCATGGTGAGGAACTGAGCAGGAACTTAACATATCTCAAGTCTTACTTAATACCTTTTAATCATCTTTACAGTGAAAGTTGTTTACATTGTTTTGTTTTTAAATGTCATTGCTACATGTATGACCCATTTAAACCCTCTTCTCTAGTTCTTGATAAACATGTACACCATGTAACTAAACATGTCACCAGGTTGTGGACATTTCATAACATTTTGTTTCATCCTTGGCAATCTCTTACTTTGTTTCGTACTAGTCAGTGTGATATGAATGTTGTAGAAAGTATGATGTGACAACCTTTTGTGCACTGAGTGGGTAACACATTGTGACCCTGTTCCTTCACCGCTGCTTACTCGCTGACAATTAGTTTTGCGCATGTGCGAAGTTGTTGACGAGCGCTCTCTTGAGTCAAAATCGTAAACAAAACATAGCCTTTCAACCGTTGAAAACGATCTGGGGTCATCGCGATTTTTGACCAATTAAAAGCCAAGATGGAAAACTAAACATGAATATGCAATGAAGTTAGTTGCGATGGTCGGATTTTGAGTCAAATTGATCCTTCAAAATCTACGTAATGTGAATTTTCTTGTTGAGAAATAGACCTCACACGTAAGAAATACATAACAACTAATGTTTTCCACTCAAAATTGAGAGAGCAAACCCTTTGAAAACAATTCCCTGTTTATTTTTGTAACACATGACGACGTTCTGGTGAAGCATTTTGATCAAGAGTAATGTACACAAGCATTGGGCAATTGTCGCTTTTTGTGACGTGTGCAAACTGTAATAAACATTGTGCATTGCATGCGTTTGTTTAGTTTGTATGTGAAACATGTGGGCCGCGTCAGAAAAACGTTGGTGGAATCCCACTGATTTTAATTAATCCAGAGGGTTTGCTGCTACATAAACGGAATAATTTGATAGAATAATAATTTTCCTCTACAACAAACATTGTTTTAATATCAGGGAAATTCAATTTTACTCACAAACGCCAACAGAACTCATCGTTAAAGTCATAGAAACATGCACAAAACAGCGATGGGGTCACTGCTGTGAATAATTTATCTAATGTTGGACTTTCTGAAAATCTCGCACATGCGCAAAACTATTTGGCACTCGATGTAGAGCTCTGAACAGCGGTGCCTTATGAGGAAGTTATTACATTGTGTATGCATTTGTGTAAAGATCAGTAGAAACTAGTTGAACCCATTCCCAGAAATTACGATGTCGTTCTTAGAAACCCTATTCAGATGGGGTATACATTTACAATGGATATTTGGTGTGTTGGTATGTGGTGAACAAAATACAAAAACAACTAGTTGTACATGTATCGTGGGTGTGTTGTTGGGTAGCTTACCCAGTCAATTCACATGATTGAGCCCTGAAAGGGACTACAATATACAAATTAAATAACAACTGAACATTGCCCTTTCTCATGGGACTTGAGCTGGGTGTAAATGGGGAAGATATACCCAAACTAAACAAGTAGAAACAAAGCAAAAGCTTAATTGTTTTGGGGATATATATTGAGCAATTCCTAACCCACTGTTAAGATCATAAGGTCAAATAAATCATAATGCTTAATACATGTACCTACATGTAAAACAAGTATGCCTAAGAGTGTGTTTGTACATGTATGTTTCCAGCCACAAACGAGACTTTGTTCATGGGAATGAATAAATCAAGAGGCAATAAACAAGTGTGCATTTGGCATCTTTTTAAAAGACAGTTAAATAAAACAGGAAATAATTTTTTTCTCTTTTTGCCTGTTTTCTAATTTATTGACCTACCCAACTTCAATGGAAACATGGAAAGCGTACATTTAGAATTAAAGGGACGCCTTTATGCTAACCTTTGTATACTTAAACCATACAATGTCTGTAGGATTTTTAGTGTAGTGTAGGGTGCAATATGTCAGATGATGACATTGACAGCTGGAAGTCAGTCACCCATGATCAACCATTCAGAGCAAGTATTTGCAACTCTACCTCATTGATACCTTGATGTACATGTAATATGAATAATCTTGGATGTTTACTGGGATAGCCATGTTTATTCTGCAGCAGTACACAACAAGAGTGACAAGTCTATTATACACAATGATAAAGGATCAACATCCAATAGCAAATAATCTGAAACTTACATTTCTCAAAAAAATCATCCTGCCCCATACAAATGCCCATACAAATGTTAGGAGGTAAACATTTCCTGCGGGTCAAAGAGCAATTGCTGTCGTTTGTTTTCATGTTCAAGCGTGTATAAACATTAGTTGCAGCAATTATGTGACAGAGTACATGTAGTGTGTGTCAGGTGCTGACCAGGGATGCACATTCAATTCATTAGTCGCCCTCATGGAACTAGCGGTTGTACTGTCTTTTGATGTACATGTACAGTATACATCAATATAGAGTACAAACATATGGCTGCATGCAAACATTTTCAAGAGGACTTGAATATCTTAGACAGGAATTACATGGTAGTACTGTTCCTTGCATTTGTTGTATTTTGTACAGAATGATATTGATTTCATATGAGCAATTACGTACACACAGAACAACAAAGATCAGGTACTTTAACATCATGTAGATTATAAGAGACCAATGTCTGGCTTCAGTGTTAATTTGTGATTGGATTGACACCTGATATCAACGAATGATTAGGCCTATACCACCATGCTGCATACATCACATGTCAAGCCATTCCACACAGTTTGATATTAAGAGTTGACCTTAGTGTTAAAGAACTCTTGGAGGAAAAATCACAACATTAATCCTCTGGATGTGAAATTGAATAGTTTCTGTAGTAACATATAACAAGAGAGAAATGGACTAAATTACTGCACTTCGTACTTGCCTTTGACATGTCATACATGTATTGCAGGCACATCCAGTACTTAGAGGAATCAAACTCTTTCAGTTTCATTTACAAGTTTCCGTAGTGTCCTACAAACTACAGCAGGCAAACAATTGTTAATATTAAAATTTATTAGTTTCTTGATAATCAGATTGTCTCACAATAGAGCTGACAATTGTTGCCATGACGTAGTCTGTCTTTTTAATCAAAGTGACAGCCTGTAAAACTCTGTCACCTTAGGGATATAATTACACACAAGTAGGTCATTTGGGGACATGGGTCAAGAGGAAGACATCAATGGGTCATAAGGAGGCATCAGTAAGTCATCTACATCAAAGGTCATGGTTCATGTGGGAGACAGGCATTGGTTAGAAAATCTTTAAAATGGCATGCCTTGTAAATGTACAGGTACTTCTAACTTCTTGTATTTTTCAAAATATTGAATGGAAACTTTGGATTAAGGAAGACATTGATTATTTACAGTGTATTTGTTCCTTCTGTTTGTATTAACCAGGACCATGGTGGACAGGGAGAGTGCGCGTTCTCTTGCCCAGAAGAAGCGGCGTCTGGAGATGCCGGGGGCACCACCTCGCAATACATTCACGGGACCAACATTCTCTGAACCAGTCAAGGTATGAATAGTAGGACAAAAATTCCTATGAATTACTTGAAGTATTAGAGAATTGTAGTCTTGATAGATGGTAACAGTTTTGCACTTTTTAGGTTTTAGGGGAGGTTTGCGGTAGCACTATGTTGAAACCTCTTTTGAGTCTTGTTGTTGCTTGGAAGAACAGTTGTTGACAACTATTGTGAAATCACGGCAATGGCAAAGGGCCTTAATGCTATCAGTGTGATTCTGGGGCATCGCAGCAATGGCACAGGGCTCCAGTGCTATCGGTGTGTTTCTGAGGGCATCGCAGCAATGGCACTGAGCCTTAATGCCATCGATTTTATTCTGTGGGCATTGCAGCAACGGCACAGGGTACCAGTGCTATCAGTGTGATTCTGAGGGCATTCTGGTAATGGCACAGGGCACCATTGCCATCTGTGTGATTCTGAGGGCATTCTGGTAATGGCACAGGGCACCGTTGCCATCTGTGTGATTCTGAGGGCATTCCTGTAATGTCACAGGGCACCGTTGCCATCTGTGTGATTCTGAGGGCATTACGGTATTGGCACAGGGCACTATTGCCATTGGTGTTATTCTGAGGTCATTCCGGTAATGTCACAGGGAACCATTGCCATCAGTGTGATTCTGAGGGCATTCCTGTAATGTCACAGGGCACCGTTGCCATCGGTGTGATTCTGAGGGCATTCTGGTTATTTCACAGGGCGCTATTGCCATTGGTGTTATTCTGAGGTCATTCCGGTAATGTCACAGGGCACCATTGCCATCAGTGTGATTCTGAGGGCATTCCTGTAATGTCACAGGGCACCGTTGTCATCGGTGTGATTCTGAGGGTATTCTGGCTATTTCACAGGGCACTATTGCCATTGGTGTTATTCTGAGGTCATTCCGGTAATGTCACAGGGCACCATTGCCATCAGTGTGATTCTGAGGGCATTCCTGTAATGTCACAGGGCACCGTTGCCATCTGTGTGATTCTGAGGGCATTCCGGTATTAGCACAGAGTACTATTGCCATTGGTGTTATTCTGAGGTCATTCCGGTAATGTCACAGGGCACCATTGCCATCAGTGTGATTCTGAGGGCTTTCCTGTAATGTCACAGGGCACCGTTGCAATCGGTGTGATTCTGAGGGTATTCTGGTTATTTCACAGGGCACCATTGCCATCTGTGTGATTCTGAGGGCATTCCGGTAATGGCACAGGGCACCATTGCCATCTGTGTGATTCTACAGGGCATTCCGGTAATGGCACTTGGCACCCTTGCCATCGATGTGATTCTGAGGTCATCACAGCAATATCATAGGGCACAATGTGTGGGAGATGGCGTAAAGGATGTCGTTCAATAAACAAAGATTCCCTTCACACAACGATTATGCATACATCCTTCGTAAAAACTTCTGCTTGGGGAAGGTTTTGTCTTAGGTCTTGGCCTAGGACAAGATTACTCAATGTTGATAAAATATAGCAAGGAATGTAGGAAATGAGAAAAGGTCAAGATCACTTTGCAAAGAATGTTGTTGTCATGTGAAAAGAGCTATAATTGTTCCAGCTTTCTTATAATAGAAGAGGAAACCTCCCTAAAAATGCATCTAATTTTCATGCTTTATAAATTCAGCATTATGTAATTTATAAATCTTCTGTTTTTTTTACAGACTAAAGAAGTGGATAATGATCTGCAGAACATTTTGGGAAATTTTAGTAGAATTAAAAATGAGGTGATGGACTCGAGTTCTATGCCTCACCTTCTGGGCATTCCTAAAGAACCACAGACACCTGTTGACAACAAGACACGCCCTCTCTTTGATTCCACTGAGATAACCTTCACTCCCAATGGACAGGTTAAGACCTCTAAACCAGCAGGTCAGTCCAACAGTAGTGTCTCCTCACAGAAAGAGCAGTCTTCTGGGTCATCATCATCTTCTAAGAAGGGTTCCCCTTTTCTGAAGAATGGACAGAAGAATAAAGAGACTTCCAAACAGGCCCCCAAAACTAAACCTGGAGGGTCTTCTGTTTCACCTCAAGTTGCTCCCACTAAAATCTCATCACCTTCAGTAATATCTAAAACAAAAAAGAGTAAAGATAAGGATGTAAAAGTGAACTTAAAGAAAGAAAAAGATGTTGAAAAGGCTAAGGGTACAGATGGGTCCAGTAGCAGCAGTAGTAAGGGCAAACAATGCTATAGTGCTTCAAGTGACACCAAGTCTAAATCACCAACCAAAAAAAGCACAACTCCTGTAAAAGCTAAATCATCCTCGGCCAATACAAAATCTGTCTCTAAAGTTCGTACCAAGAAAGAGTTCAAAACGCCAAACGGCATGATCAAAAGCCACCTGCAGACATCTTCAGCATCAATAAGCCAGGACATAGCGGTTTCAAGAGAAACATCATCCGCTGCTGCAGAACCGCAGTCTAATGCTCCACAGGAAAACAAATCCACAGACTTGTCCAAAGTTGGTGATGATCAGGAAGAGACAGATGCAGCTAAGGTAACCAGAAAGCTATTTGACCAGAAAGGAACCAGTAAGCTATTTGATGTTCCTCCCGATAGTACATCAGAAGGGAAGCCAGATATTAAGAAGGACAAGCTGAGCGTTCCAAAGCTACAGATCCCATCACTATGGGTAAGATGAAAGACCTATTTCCTGAATAATTCAGTGGAATATCCATTGTGCTCCCAAATTTGCCTAAATGTTTCAATTGCTTCCATAGTGCATTTTGAAGTTGTGTGCTGTACTATAATACTGTTCTTTACACAATTTTGTATTATTAAAAGGTGCTGACACATCTGCCAGAAACACATGAGAAAGCCAGTACTCCTATTGTTGAATATCATGTAGTCTGGACATTTACAGAGATTCCATAAAAAAGTACTTGACACTACATTTAAAAGTGAAACATCCCAAAACCAATTACGTTAGGGGAATATTCCACTAGATGCATTTCATAAAGGCTGCATCAAAAGTTTCTCCGCCATTCTCCGCTAACTGTGCAAGCGTCACATTTTTTCGCTAGCTGTGTAAGTGAAGAATTCCTAGTAATTTGAGGTACGTACACACACAAGAAAAAAATTCCCAGCTTACCCCCACAATATGCTTAACGTAAGCGCTAAATTCCCCTGCTTCTGTAAGAGCTGATTCTTTGCTTACAGTAAGCAGAGCCATGAATTGTGGCCCTGTTGGTCTTGATATACCATCTTTATGTAAGCAAACAATCTGTTCGGGATCTGAAACGTCCAGACAAATACATCATTTGTTGTTTGTATTTTCTCCAGAGATGCCAATGATAAGAACACTTGACATGTAGTTTATGCATTGAAGATAGAAATAGAAGTGTTTCCCTTGGGAATATTCAACTCTAGTTCATCAGACCTTTACCAAAGTGTTTGACTTTTCAAGAAGTTGGTTTCAGTCTTGGTTTCATAAACGTTAAACAAAATAAGCGGAAAGCCTAACATAGTGTTTATCCTCTGAAAGTGTAAATGACAGATAAAGGCCCTAAATAAGAGTTTTTTTTTACATAAAATTCACAATTAACTGTTTTTAGATGTACAATGGAACGTATATGAAAGTTCAAAAGGAGCATAGAGAGTTTGTGTGTTTTGACACAAGCTCTTCCAGTCATATTGGGAAAAGTTCTTAACATCTCAAAATAGAAAGTATGTATTCTCAGGGATCAACTGAAGAGCAGTGCTTTTTACACAAGGGTATAAAGCATACTCTGCAGTAAACATGCATAGAAAGTGCGACTTTACTGTAGTCATGTTGTGGTAGGATTAATAAGCATTCTATACCACTTCAAATGTATCGCTGCCTATTTGTACATTCTGTATTCGGTACATTTATTTCAATGCTGTCATACAAAACAATAATACAATAGCGTACATTTATGTCAAAATTAAAACAAGCAATATAGTATGAGGTATGATTAGGTACACAATACTTCAAAAAATAAATAAGTAGTAATTTAAAGACAACATTTAGGTGTAAGGTTAAGCAAAATGCTTTTGTGCCCTAACCTATTGACAGACAAACATGATACAAAGGAACACAAACAAAGACAAAGACAAGGGACAACATGGTCAGACGATAGGTGTAGGCCTACAAACAACACAAAGGCGAGTCATCATTAAATGGACTCGTACTATTAAAGTCATGAATTATAAGGTTATAAGGAATATGCATTTGAGTAGTAGTTTTTGTAGTTTTTTCGAAAATACAGGTAGAGTGATTGCCGATTAAATTGTACATAAATTTGCCTAATATCAATGATGATAAAAATCAGAGAACAAAATAATGCAACAGTATGACAAAAAAACCAAAAACACTACATCTCGCTTTCGTGAAGTAAGACGCCGATTACTACTAGTGTACCAAAGTATTCCCATTATTGTACTGTGTCTTGGGAATAAGTTGTAGAAGACAAGCACAGTTCTTGTTACTCCATTACACCAGCATGCAATTGAAAAGATAAAGTACTTTGAGCACTACTTAAAGTGATGGTCTGCAGCTAAATTTGTGCATTGAATGTATACACTTTACTGGTAATTAACTGTGTTCAGTCATACAGTAAAGTGGCTCTTTGGTTCGTCATACACTTTACTTGTAGTGCATAGAGGAAACCGCATAGTGCAATGATATAGGGCACAGGAAGCAACACTTCCTTTACTTGACTTTCCCATACAAATGAAGAACACATATTACAGAAGTTCACTGTAAAACAGCAGAGTTTTAATAGAGGGCAGCAGACTACAAGTCCTTTTCCATATAAATGAGTTGAATTATCAGAATTGCAAAAAAAAGCATGTGTCATGTTGATGTCCGAAGCATCCGCGATGTACAAGCCAATTAAGGAATGTAACATTGTGGCAAATTACTTAGCTCAGTACGTATTAGGATCCAATCATAATACAGGTTTCTTCACTGTTGCATGTTCTGATTATTTGGTATAGTTTATTGCCCCTATAAGATTGATTTATTGACCAAGGTTATTTGACTAAAGATAACTCTTCTCTTAAAGGGAAGGTACAAGTTCTAGTTATTTCAATCAAAAACAATACTACAATTGTATGTTCATGTACCAGTTGTTTTTAAATGAAAACAAGAATAGACTCGCCTTTCCTTTATTTGATGTACAAATGCAAATCTGTTGAGTTTGATTAAAGATGCATCCTTGAGATAAAAAACTGACATTTGAAAATTATGTCAAGTCATAAATCACAAGGGAAACTGACTGGTTAAATTATTAAACAATTTGGTGTTGAACAAAGAAAAATGACAAGATCAGCACTCTTTAGGGGGGGGGGGTTTCTCTCTATTTTTGTCAATAATTTGGTTCACAGGTTGCCAGTCAGATGCCATTAAAACAGTAGCTGACAAGTAACAAGGGATCACACCCAAGTTTTAAACTTGTCTCGTTAAAACAGGTCGTTGGTCAAAATCCTGCCGTAGTAAATGTTTCTTTGTTCAACCCTAAAATCTGTAAAAATTAAAGTGCCCCTTTTTAAGCAACTTGCAGCACTTTATTCCTTGTATGTATTTAACAGGTGTTCTGTGGAGACAGTATTTCATATGTTATTTAAAAGAATTTCTAGGAATCAGATTCTTGGATCCAATGAATCATTTTTGTTGATGGAAATCATGTTTGTTTTATCTTGCAGGGCCCGCCCTATGACCCAAGCAACCAAGATGTGGAAAAGATTTTGAATGTAAGTCAGTTGATCCTGAGCTAAATACAGAATTTTAAAGGGTGGCTGCAGTGTTTTTTAAAATAATTTAAACGATTAAACATGACTTTTTAAACCTGAAATTTTTTCTTTATTTTTTATTAAATGCGTATTTTAAAAATGGTTTTCAAGGGATTAGGGGAACCCACCCTGCCCCTAAAAGGGAGCCTTCATTTGCATAAACGTGACGTCATGTCGGGAACTCGAGCCGTTGGGCCCCCCGGCTGTGTGTATATAGAGACGTGTGCACTGTGTTGCCTGGTACCTAGGCGCGTGTAGTTAGGGACCAGACTCTTTTTGCTGACAATATGTTTGAATTCCCGACATGACGTCGATGGTAGGGGGGCGGTAACAATCCACGAAAGGGGGGGGGCAGGACTTATTTGCTAATTACGCAAGTGAGATATGTCGGGGAAAAAACAAAACACATTTTGTTGATGTTCAATACATATATCAGAAATAAATGACAGCAAAATTAACTGTTTTATTTTAATTCACTGCAGCATCCCTTTAAATAACAAAATAATTAATTTTTTAACTCTAATTATAATTATTATTATTCCTCACGCCAAGTGTTATCCATAGTAGAACACAACCAAATAAAAAAAATTTTTAAAACTAAATGAACTAAACGGAACTAAACTTTGTTTTTCTGTATTAGAAAACTGCCAGCAATATCTGATTGTCTTTCTCAAATTGGCAAATGGATTTAGTTTAAACACTATTATTCATTTTAGACATAAATTGCAGGTAATTTTGGATGGTACCCCCAACCGCTAGGGTACACATGTTTTATTCAAGCTATACAATATTACGCTTACCCGACTGTAATTTATCTTGAACGCACACAATATTCTACAATTTACTTTAATGTAAACCCTTTTAGACAAAACGAATTTGATTGATTTGATTGATTTTAATCCTTCAGAGAATGACTGAAATCAAGTCACCATTGACAGCGATTCAGAATACTCCAATCAAACTAAAAAACTGTGAGTTTCCCTTCTCAACAAGCACACTGGATGTCAAGGTAAGACTACTTTATTTGTCTGAAGACTCATGTGTAATGAAATAATTTCATCTTAAAAATTGTCAGAAAGTACTGGACTTGTCTGAGGGAAAGTAAATATTGCTTTTTGTTTATTTGTTTGGCTTGAATAAGATTACTTTCATTTATCAGGCGCATTACTTTGAAACATAACTCTTGATGTTCTCCATTATAACTCTTGATGTTCTATCCGCCATTCTTAATGTGAAAATTGGCACGTAGAGACAAACTTGAAACCATGCACAGTCTGTAGGTTGAAGATTCTCAGACAATGTGATTGATAAACAATCTAGGTCTGTGTTAACCTCTGATATGGGATGACTAGAGTTGATATGAAGTATACTTTGACGCACATGTAACTAGATCTTTCTAACAACTCCCTCATGTGCATAGGAAGTCTGTATGGTTCAATATGATGCCCTGTTTATCATGTTCAACAACAGCCTCTTGAGAATCCCCTTTAACATTACCGCCATGACATTGTCTCTCTTTATGTTTAGCTCCTACTCATCAATGTCGCTCAAATGTGGTTACCAATAGCAGACTGTCTTGAATCAAAGGGATTCGTATGTGTGAATACCAGTTAAGGTGTAAAGCCCTCCGGGCGTATGACTTATGTCTGGAAATGTCAGAATGATGTAAACAAACTAGCATATTGCCTCTGCTGTAATATTCCCTTGATAACCAAGCGAGGGCGCTCTTACAGATTATAAACTGATCACAAGCAGAATAGTCTGGTTCCGGATGGAAATTTGTACTTATATGTATATCCTTTTGTTTTGGAAATTAGGCATGTAATGGATGAGAGGGGTGGGGTTGAGTCTGTGTCTTAACCACAGTAGGGTGACTAAGGGGACATGTCTCAGTAGGATGACTCATCAGAAGCAATGGGAGTCAAAAGTCTGTTGGTAGTACATGTAACTGGTAGTGTGTGAAATGGCAGGTTTCACTCACACATCCCACACTTCACTTTAAAATAAAAACCAGTTAAGAAAAATAGCTGTAAGACTTTGGCCTTGAGAATGAGTGTTATAAAGAAACCACTCGTTTTCAGGACTGACAGAAATAGTCTCAATAAATTAAACATTTGGAACAAAAAAAAATATATATTTTCAGATACGTTTTGTCACAACATATCTTGTTCTTTTTTAATTGTGATTCAAAATTATTATTAAAACCTGATAATTATTAATAATTCAATAACTCTGCATGGTTATATTGTTTGAAATGACTATAGAAAATAGAAGGTAACTAAACTCTATGTACTAAGTACATGGTTATTTCAAAAGCAAATGATTCAGATTCTGCAAGTCATAGTACTCGGGATAGTAAAATCTAAAAACTATATTATACACTGTACTTATTGATTGTTTGCAGTGGAATAGGAGCCGATGAAATTGATAGCAAATAATTAATAGATAGCAAATAATTCACCTTGTGAAAGTACAAAGAGTCAATAAGGTGACAGTCCAACCAAGTACAAGTATTAAACACAGAGTGATGGCACTACACTTGACTAGTTTCATCATGCTTGCATAATTGACACACTTTCAGCTTGACCAATAAAGGTTGGTGTGTGCTCAGTAAGGGAAGTCAGAGAAGCTTGGTCTTATTGGGTGAGCCAGTCAATCTTATCCTTCTTACCTTAAGAAACTATCTTCACATTTAGTGTGGAACGAGGACACATTTTAAATTCTTCCAGAAATTTGATAAAAATCCAAAAAAGGTAATGGCCTATGAAATCAGTGATTTCAATAAATTAATATTTAAATTTGTTAATTAATTAACTCACAATAAATTATAATGATTAAGTTGATTATTTTCTAGCCATCACATGTAAGACAGATGAACAACAATCTGATAACGATGATGTGAAGTGGCTGTTTATACAAGAGCTTGGTTGCAATAATCAGAATGAATATAAAGTGGAATTATTGATAGCATCTGTTTGAAGATTATCAAATTAACAACTGGTGTTTGTTACTAAACAGTGTCCTGCCGGTATTTCTCATATGAATAAATGTTATTTTAATTAAACTCAGATCCTTTACACACTCCCTTAGTTTTAAGTGACTCTTACATGTATTTAGATCATATATAAGACTACTGAGCATGGTAATTCAAGATTGTGAGTTCTAAAAATAGTTGGTTTTCTGGAGTAAATGTCCAGAAGGGCACCTGTATACATATCATACTCTACAGTGGAACATTCTTGTCATCTACACAACCTAACCCTCAACCAGATACGATATCCAGGAGCTTCAGTAGAAGACAACTATCCTTACTGTATTACCATCAAGTAATTTAGATAAGAGCAATTCAAGTAACTAGAGAATGCATGGAGATGTAGTTAGTCATGGTACCTCTACTTCGACTTGATTTACCAAAACAACCTTCATCATAAAATGATTACAAGTAAAAAACATTTACTTACACTATTTATATCATTGACTTTCTATTTGACGTGAAATTTTTTAATTCTAGGATATATGGCATTTTTTTCTGGAAACACCCACACATGTACAGTATAGCGAGTAAACAAGTTCCTTGTTTAGTACACTGAAACAACCCAGTAATGATGCTGATAAATAAATAATATCCTTGGACAATAAGCTGATTATGCCTCATTACATCAGACTTTAATTCATTATGATCTGTGACTAAAATATGCTTGAGCTTCATCCCATCCTCTATATGAGTCTGACTCTGAGAAGCGAATGTAACATGGTAATGAAGTCTACTGATGCATACTGGTGCTTCTATCAACAACTAAAGCTGGTAAATCATCAACCCACCACTTCACAGAAAAGTGACAACATGTAGGAAGATAAAAAGCTCAAAATACAAAATGAACATTTCCTGTAGAGAGGCACCCAGAAAAGAAAAATAATCTCTAATGTGAAATAGCGCTATGCAGTTGAAGTAAACTGTGTATCTTGAGATGTGTCATCAATTAAATTTTCTTGGGTTTGAACTTTTCATTATCTCCCCAAGGTCTTAAGTTCTCCCGTAAATTTAATGGATTTGTCAGACAACATTGCTTGCAGGACTTGATTGAAGTATGCATTGTGTTGCCATTGTTACGCACTCCGTCATACAAATTAGCTGATTTTCAAACGGTTATCAACAATAATATATTTTTTTTTTTCATTTCTACAACCTTGGCGCTGAGTTTTTTAAATTAGCAATCACTCACTGCTGGCAGGAAATATTATGTGTTTTTCTTTCATTTTTGTTTCTTCTTCAGATTTACAACAAATAAAATGTTTTTAAACTCATGAATTGGGCAGTAATTTGATAAATTAATTGTATTTAGTTAGTTGGTATTCTTTTTCAGAATATTTATATTGATGCTGCATAGCTGCACACTCTTTTGGGTGAATTTTTGTTAAACTGCTGAATGGATCCTTAAAAGGAAAGTACAATTTTCAGTCAAATGAATGATACTACACAGTGGATTGCATTTGTACAGGGGGCAGTGCGAGTAATTATTGCCTATCCTCCTGTTATTTAATAGAAGTCATGCTCTTGTAAAATGGTTTGAAATTGTTGAAGTCAAATCTTGATAATTATTTATGGCCTAGTATAAACTAGTGAAAAAATAATGCTGATGTCTTTAATGTAATACTTTCACACTGACACATGTAATGTCAATAGCGACATTGGATCTTGTTATCATTCACTTTTGAATTTTTTACTACTTGGAATTGATTTAGCTTGAAACCCTTACCCTGGTTACGTTATGACTGCCCCTAGGGCCATGGTCACAATAACTGCCCCTCAGCTGCTAATACTGACCTTTCCATCCGAGTCTACAGATGGGATATATTACAGGAGTCTAAATCAACCCCTATTGAGTTCATGTTCTTGCTTGTCTTAAGATCCTCTGTAGGATGTATTACATTTAAATTTCTGATAATTTTCTTGGTGATTGATAATAATAATTGGCATAGAAGTATGATGAGTGTTGGAAGCTAACTGCTAATGTGAGATCAGGGCCAATTCACGACTCTGCTTACCGCAAGCAAAGAATCAAAGCTTTATGAAGCAGGTAACACCTCTCAGATTCTAATTTTGGTGCATACAAACTGTTATCTGCTTACATAACGACATAACTTTGAAGTGAAATGTTTCTCAAAATGCTTTATACTACCGAAAGCTGCTGATAGCTTCTAAATAAAAGATTTTTGCCATTAATTTTAAGAGTGATTACCAAACTTATACCTTCCCTTAAAAGGAAACCAAAGACAAGTAAATTAAAGGAAACAATTTATCTTTCTTATTAAATGTTTTTTTCGTTGGATCTCTTTTTGTTTACAGACTACAGAGAGTAAGAATTCACTTCTTGTACCTGGGATAGTACCTCCTTGTCTCGACAGACCAAAGCAGGGTAAGTCTACTGGGTTCTGAAAAACAAAATCCCATTAAATGAGAATGTTTTGACCTATTGGTGAAACTTCACGAAATTGTACTTATAGTTTTTATACTTTTGTGTCACTCTGGATTGTATGTATTGTTTTATAATGAGGACCCCAAATGAAGAGCTGCACTGGACAGTTTTAAACACATTAATAAAATAAATAATACCATTCATCTGCTTTGTACGACTTGAAAAGATCTTAAGTTGTGGGTTAAGCCCTACCCACGCATATCCTGTCGACCATTTCGGGAGTCAAAATGTACGCAAATGAATTGACTCCAAAAAATGGCGGAAATGTTAGAGGTGCATGTGTACGCATTCTGTCTCGTATTTTGGCAAGTGCTCTCACTGAGGCCAAAAGGCGCCCTCACTGAGGCCAAAGGAGGCAAATCATTGGACGATAGCTGTTCTTTGTGTGTTAGAAACGTGCGCTTGACGTCAGCACCTGTAGGGTTTTGTTAAGTCTATAAGGCCAAGCAGGTTAGGAGTGAACCCTGTATTAAATATTGTTCCAAACCTGCATCAAAGCACCCTTGAGGCTTGATAGAAGTTAGGTTTTTAGATGCCAACAAAATAGAGCGTGGCTAAAGTTGTTGTGGTCCAATGTCATTTGTCTGTCTGATAGTCTGACTGCATTGCGTTCCAAACCTTGACCTATTATGCAAGTTAGTAACAAGGTCCACTCACACATGTAAATAACCAAGTTGTTTACAAGGTCAAGTTGATTTTCAGTCACTTGTGAAAGTTGATCCAAGGCCAGTATTTTCCTCCACAAATATTTATTTTTTTTCCATTTTATCATTTATTTTGTGTTTTTGATTTTTTAGATTCATTTTAAATTTGTGTATTTGTTTTGTTTTAATTTTTTTTTTTTTTTTTTTGAGAGAGGTGTTTTGATGTTTTTTTGTTGTTGCTTGTTCGTTTGTTTATAATTGTTAATATTATTATTATTATTATTTTTTATTTATTTTTTTATTATTTTTATTGGGGGGGGGGGCAGATATTGATTGTCATGCTGAGCAATACTAATTGAACACAGAAGGCCAAAAGAACACTTAAATGTATTGATAATTGTGACTAGAAGTAAATTCACCATTGTTTATACAGTTTATACATCCCCTGGCACCTCTCACAGCATGAATACAAACGTGACTTATTTGTAAAAATATCAGTTCTACGTTTTGGGCAAGGATTCTCCATGCTAGATGGAGAGAAAAAAAAAACTCTTATTGCAGCTCTTTTCCCGAGGCTCACTGTCAATTCTGTGGACTAGAAAAGCCTGCAGGTTTGCTAATGGATGCATGAATCTGTCTGTAAATATCAGCTAGTTCATCTCTTGAATATCTCTACATCCCTGGAAAGTATTACCAAGTGGCTGTATTACACTGCCTGCTTGCAATGGCTTGGCTTACTGTGTTATATTTAGTAAGACTGACCTCTCACAAGACTGTGGCTGAGGTCAATCAACTTATCCAGCATCACTGAATGCTGTTTATATTTTCTGAGGTATGCTTTTGTGTCAGTATTATTAACAGACCAAGATGTAAGAGACATCTGTGTCAAGTATGTATCTGTACTTATCTTTGCAAATCTAATGAAAAGTTTAGATTTTCTTGGTTTGTGTAATGATATGTTCAGTTAAAGGGAAGGTGGGACTTTTGCGCTTTGGAAATCACTCTTAAAATCTATGTCAATAAAAACTTTTGGTTAGGAGCTTACAGCAGCTCACATCAAAGTAATATTTGTACGTCAAAAGATATCAAACATTATGCCCCAAAATCTGAGAAGCCTTACCGCAGTTACATTTCTCACCAGATTCTGTATTCCTTAAAGGGTGGCTGCAGTTTTTTTTTTATTCATTTAAACGATTAAACATGACTTTTTAAACCTGAAATATTTTTTAATATTTTTTATTAAATGCGCAAGTATTTTAAGAATGGTTTTCAAGAGATTAGGGGAACCCACCCTGCCCGTAAAAGGGAGCCTTCATTTGCATAAACGTGACGTCATGTCGGTAACCCGAGCCGTCGGGCCCCCTGGCTGTGTGCATATAGAGACGTGTGCACTGTGTGGCCTTGTACCTAGGTGCGTGTAGTTAGGGAGCAGACTCTTTTTGCCGACGATATGTTTGAATTCCCGACGTGACGTCGATGGTAGGGGGGGTGGTAACAATCCACAAAAGGGGGGGGCATGACTTCTTCGCTTATTAGGCAAGTCAGATATGTCGGGAATAAACAAAACACATTTTATTGATGTTTAATACATACATCAGAAATGAATGACAGCAAAATTAACTGTTTTATTTGAATTCACTGCAGCATCCCTTTAAAGGGATTATTTTTCCTGCGAGGACATATTAGTTTTATTGTTTTCATCTACATTGGTAAAGGATTAAAACAGTCAGACAGTTCCATGAACCAAAGGTATAGGCCCTACTTTGCCTTTAAGTAGATGGGTAATCAGTCAATGTTGTACAAGCTGCAACTTAACTGATTATAAGAGAACATTTCAATGTAAGACTTTATGGAACACCCACCTCTTTCCTAATAAATAGGATAATCTGAGTTTTGACGCACATGTAATGGCCCTTTGTTGATGCTGTGGATATGTGATCTATAACTGTAAAGCCTTGTGTTCAATCTGTCATCATTGTAACCCCATTATCACTCAAAGTCTGTCACCCAACTCACCTCTCTATTATCAGTAGTTGAATCACAAGAATTACCCTCAGCCCTTTTCATCGCCTCAACATATTCTTGTTAGAAATATCTCCTTTATAATACTTAAAGGTAAGTTGCACAGCATTTGTATGTTATGGGGAAAATAAGTTGTATTGAAATGTTTGACAGACTTAGGTAAATCAGATGGTGTTGAATTAGCATTCACTTTTGATTTTTTTTTTAAATAAAATCAAAGCATTAGAATCTATGCTGGTTATTTATACTATTTATGTGGTGTTTTCCAAATGAAAAGTGTGAGATGCAGTAAAAGCTTGGACAAAGATTAACCATTTACCGGTTACATCCTTATAGGTGGGAAACCATGAAGCTTTTTCTGTCTAACCACAATAATCTTTTAGATAATAATTCTCAGGTAGTCCACAAGGTTTCTTATTATGTGTCAATTTTTAGACCCCCTTTAAGAGTGTTATAATTTATTGTAGTTAAAACCTTACTATTGGTCATCAATCACTACAAGTATCCTTGTGTGATACTATTGCCTCCAGCATACCCTTACTAGGTCTGTCATGATTGAATCCCACTTCACCATCTCATCCTTTCTTTCTCTGATCTTGTCTATCAACTCCAATCTTGATGTATCTAACCTGAAGCCCTCTCAGTGGTACACCCATCTGCATATTGATATCTGAGCATGGGGAGGGCTGGACAACCCCCCTCTTGCCTAGAGTCAGTGTTGGATATTATAGCAGACCACCTGCCCAAACCTGACACATGTGTTCGTAATCGGTGTGTGCTATCTTAAAGGTAAAGCACATCATCATGTTTGGAAGCACATTACTCTCCACCCTCTCAATTAAAATAAAAAACACCATTCAACCAACCCCTGACTGAAAAGTAGATTAAATTAAAGGTCACGCTTTCGTGAAAACAATAACATTTGTTTGTTTTGCACATTTTTGAATCTGATTCATTTTCGAAAGCAGCAATCAAAATAAGTATGAGAAGTGATTTTTGTGAGTTTTTCACCATGACTTCGATAGTATTTCACTTTCAGTTAGAAATATTTTGTCTGGAAGACTGGTACTTGCTTGTACTGTATGAACAGTCAGTTTGATTAGGCCTAGTTTGTGGTTTAAACTAATTATGATTATTTCTTTAAAAATAAGACACACTGTTTCCAAACTAGGGGTTGGTTTAAAATATGTGAGCAAAGGGCTTATCATTTGAAAATAATTTATTTCCATGGAAGTGATTCTATGTAATTTCAGTAATTTGTTTCAATAACTTTTTAGCAAGAAGTTTATAAATTGTTTTAGAATTGATGATAATGATGTTTAAGTCCTCCTGTATCATGTGCTTGATTTGTGGGTCTCATCATATAGCAAGGGTCTCATTCTGTCTGTTTCTAACCCTCTTGAGATGAGAGTAGATGGAGACAAACTGGTATTGTTTGCCCTTGATTTAACACACCCCCCTTGGCTCAAACTGCTTTTATCACCTTGATAAAGTAAATCCTTGATAAAGCAGTGGCCCCTGATCTTGCGTCACAGGCAGATATAACCATGCTTCATTAAACGTTCCTTGCTTGGCACAGACCAAGCGTTCATGATGTAGTCCCCCCTTCTTACCTCATTCGCTCTCTTTCTCTTCTCTTTATTCCGCATTAACCTCTACAAATACATTGCTCTAAATTTATAACACTGATCATATCAAGCTAAAGCTTTTGCATTGCTTGGGGGAAAGGCTGGTCTGCGCTGCAGCTCTTTATTGCCAATAAATTCTTTTGAATCAGATTTTTTATAATGACGCACATATAGGCTTGACCATCATGTTGATCTTTTTTAAAACATGGGAAATAAATGGAAGTAATTTTATTACATATTTGGGAGAAGTACAACAATATTTTAAATACAGAACATGTACAGTGTATTTGTGTATGGACTGTATGCTACTGTAACCATAATTAGTTGACGGCGCTTGATATTAACAGATTAATTCAAAAAGATCTTAAAGATTTAATAATCTGTGTCATCAACAACAAATCAATTTAAATTTACTGTTATACACATTTACTAGAAAACATCACTTTTCCTTAAATAGGTGCAGTGCAAGGGAGCGACTTAGCCAATTTATATGTATGCTTTCTTTACCTCACCCATAATAAATCATTATCTTGTTGGGGTAATGATTTGGTTTGCTTACTTTAATGGGCCCAATTTCATAGAGCTGCTGAACAACCAATTTTGTGCTTACTGCGGGAGTGTCCATTTCATATAGTGCTGCTAACCGTATATACACCTGAGAGGCATGCTAACCTTCCGGTGCTTACTGTATGAACAATTACACAATAACAGTTTTGGATGGCATGGCACTGTTAGTACTCAAATGCCAAGATTTAATACTTAACCTATTGTCTTATGATACTTGTATTTGTAAGCCTCTAGTGCCCTAGAGTAGAAAGATACACACTCCTAACAACCTGTTTTCCTGCAGTTTGGGGTTCATTTTAATCAAGTTTTCATCTCTCATCAGGCCGTATACACATTTGCCCGTCTGTGTTAATGTTTTGTCAGCGCTGATGTTTTCTTAGTGCTTGGGTATGTTTGATTAAGATGAGCACAAGTGTGGATGGCAAGCAATCTGAGTAAAGTGATAGTGTCTGTGGGTTAGTGTCTGCATAAAGAGATTGTCCCACGTTAGTGAGCATCCTTCACCATGTTATTATATGCCTAACAGTCTATTTATGTGTACATCTTATGATGTCAACCCGAGGTCCAAGGGGTATGTAACGATGCCGTTTACTGTATTAAGCAAGACACCAGTGCCCATACAACTGCTTTAACAAATTCTGCTAAGCAACAATGGGCAGGATAGTAGTCACAAATTGTACATGATACATAGTATTTTGGTTGTTCACCCTGTTCTTATAAACATGACTTTGCTGTACTTAGCTACTTTTAGTGCTTAAGCAGCTCTGTGAAATGGGGCCCATGTGCTAATGGTACTGAATGTAGCAGAGAATTGTGTACTGCTTTGATAAGTGCATTATTTTCACATATAAATACATAATTAGCTAAGTGCTGTGGGCTAAAAGTAGCAATCTGTAGGTATGTACTGTATCCTCTTTAAGGCATCTCATTGCACAGCAATTTGTGTAAAGATGTATTCTTAAAACAGGAAAGAACACCCATGTTTTAGTGTCTTAGTTCAGAGAATGAATACATAATTTACATTTATCGTCTCAGATTATAGATTTAGACAATTTTTCTGACATGTGAAAATTGTTGTCCTCACATGCAAGTAGATAATCAAAAGTTGTTCTATTTTTTTCCCATTCTTTCATTGACCTGTTCTGTTAAAATTTCTCTGTCAAGTGCATTTGAACATGTATATATGGAAATGCGTTATATAAATACATTATGATTATTATGATTATTATTATTATTAATGAAAAAAATAAAGCTGCTGTGTAAAGTTTACTCTATGGTTTCTTCTGCCAAATTCTTTTGAAGGTTAGTCTAACTCTGTAAATCCAAACGAAAGTTTTAAAGATGGTGGTTGTGTATGTTTTCCTCCCTGTCCAGAACCAGACCCTTCGCCTCCTGGGAGTCCAACCATAGAGAAAGGACCCAATGACAAGAAACCCACTGTCAAATCAGAGTAAGTATTCACTTTCTGCATTCAGTTATTCAGTTATTTAGGTGTTGTTTTCTTGTTTTTGTATTCTCCCATTGCTGGGTGATTTCTACATTCATGATGTAACAATGTTGTGTTTGTTGTAGTGTGATGCATGACTTAAGTAACAGCGATATTGGTGAAAATGTGTTTGACTCACTGTGAGAAACAGCCACCTTATTTTTGTGTTTTTGTGAGGAAACAACTTTCAGTACTGCAGTTTGCAGTTGTTTTTAAAAACCTTCCATCTTCTAAGAAAGAATGCCCATTGGAGCATCAGGCTGCAAAGATTCAAAGTCCATGGTTGAGGGCTCTACACGCCACATAAGTGAATTATCCAACATCTTGAATTGGCTCTTTAAGAGACAGTGGGGGCTTATGTTTTCACGCTCATCCATTAGAACTACTTGTCCAGCTGACCTAACTGTGGACCAACAACGGGGGCGACATTGCTGTGGGGCTGAGGGTAGGAGCCACATGATGCACATGGTGCTGTCAGGGGCAAGTGAGGGGATTATGGCTAGCTTGATACCTGATCCACTGATATTTGATCAGTCTGATAAAGGAAGACAGGGTAGGCAAGGATACCCAGGGGAAAGCTTCTCATCTAGCCCCGGTTTCTATGCTTCTTCTTTTTGCCTTTCAGTCGCCTCGTCTCCTGCATTTTTCTAATGGAATTGGCATTAATTATAATGTTGAATAAAGCATTGTTAAGGGGATATTAGAATAGTCAGCTACAGCAGCAGATACATGTAAAGGTTGATATAAATTGTGGCTGTGTGTGCGATAATAATGGTATAACAATTATGTGGGAATCTAGGAAGGTATCGTGGATATAATGATAAGGTATCCTTGGAAGAAATAATAATTTAACGTGTTAAAAACTACTCCACTTTTTTGTATGTCTTAAAAATTTACTTAATTAAATAGCAATAATTACCAAATAATATATAAAAAAATAAATAAAAAAAATAAACATTTAATCAAACATATCTTGAAACAGATTTAAGATTTTTCCTCCCCTCCCCAAATTCTCAAATTTGAGTTTTGTCAAAAGGATCATTGCAAAACAAAATTATATTAATGAAGACATAATGCAATTTTTTATTTATTTAGATACATAAATGCTGCTACAGTACTTTATTATCATTGTTACTGTAATGTTTTGTACTCCAAAGTAGACGTTTGAGATCTTGTGAAGTATCCAGCTCAACTGTCATATTATATCAATCCCATTATAAAGTGTATTGAGCCATAGTAGAAATGATAAGGTAATGACATACACAATAAAACCTTCTCCCAAGTGTTGACAGTGCCCTGCGACAAGAACTCTGTAAGACTAGGCAACAAACACACGTACTGCATGTCCCTGGCCCAATAGGCCACAGTAGACCTGGTAATACAAGTATCAATGAGTGTATATATCACTAACGTGCACTGACTAAAGAGCTCTCATCCGTCTTAGTGATTGACCCCGGCTGACATTTTACAGCAAGCCAGCAGCCCTTAATGAGAAGCGAACAAGCATAGACTCTCTCTCTCTTTCTCCATCGAGGACTATTTTCACCCTTAATCTCAGGGGTGTTTCATCACCTTGTTAAATGCGCTGCACCAAGAGCTGCTATATAACAGATCTCAAGTTTGTAGAGTGTGACCCATCCGTAGCAAGCTCACCATCAAGGGAATGTTCTCCTAACATGCTAAGTGTGCTCCCTTACCCCCCTATGTTGTTGTTATTATTTCCCCCTGTATGCCCCTCCGGGGCTGCGCTGTTCCCACCTGCCGAGGAAGTGGAAAAGGCCCAGAAATTGGAGTCCTTCCAGCGTAGCGTAGCGCTAGGTGACTGCTATTAAATTACAAGCCCGGTACAGGCATCAAAGCTAGAAGGAATGAAAGCATTGCGGCTCATCAGGCAAGTAATATTACAATCTCATCCGTAGACTGTGAGTTCCTTCATTCCCACACCACTCATGGCCTTATCAACACTACCCTCCTCCACTCTGACTGTGTGTTAGTGTGTAATGTACCTACTTAGTCTGCCTGTGTGTTTTAGAAATAAATCAGCCTAGATTTAATAAGCTGTATTTTGTTTTGACGACACCTAGTTATTGTTGACATGCACCTTAGGTATCATTAGATGAAGCACTGACAGGGATCTCATCCTAATTAATCTGCATGATGTCTATTAATTGGTAGTTCAAATGTTCATGAATTATGTAAACAATCTTATGGCCGAACTGTTCATTAAAGGGTTTCGAGTCTTGTCTACTCAGACTCAAGTTAGTTGAGTTGTAACATGCCAATTTTGTTTCTGTAAAATCACTGTATCAGTCACGTTATGAGTCTCTGTATAGGTAAATGTACGTGTAGTTTTTTCCCTGCTGTAGCTATAATCTAGAGGGACTATTACCCAACTTTCCGAAGGATGCTGTTATTATGGGTCAAGGGTCAGACCTGTCATTCAATATTATTGTCAATATAAAGGGGTTTTGATGCTGCTATGGTTTTCGATGCAAAGATGTAGAGACAATCAAACGCAGCAGTTAGTGGGATTTGTAGACACTTTGAATGATGTTACATCCCTGCTATAAATAGACGGCAGTTCTTACTGACATTTTACAACTAGATTATGGACAATTTGGAGCAGAAATTACCTTGAAAAAAAAAAAACCTACCCAAAACCAAAACAAATAAAAAACACAACTAAACTTCATTCATGAAACAAGATGAATCTTGCTTCCTGATTTAAATTTATGATCAATTTATGAATTGTTAAATTCTAATCAAAGGCAACCATCTCGGTTTTATTACTTTTAATGAAGGAATTAATATAATACACTCCCTCGTATGAACAAATGTTTGTACATCCCTGTATTGCATGCTATGACCCATGTTCCAAGATGTTTTATTTCTTCTGTAGCACAAAAAAATCATATCAGCAGCATCTTACTTGCATTCGGGATTAGAATATTATTTTGTTCCATGCAGTCCAAGTTCTCCTTAACATCCATAATTTACTCGTGGCCAAACAAGAAGGACTGTTAAAAGCTACTGACCTTTCCTCAGTAAAAGTAAATCTATCTGTCAACACTGTGACTTCAATCTATGTGACATAATTATACTACCACTTTATTTCTTTATTTCAAAGAGCCGCTTTGAAGATTCTTAAACATTGTCATCTTACAAGAAATTGTAAGATCTAAAATCTATACTTTTCAGTGTCTATAAAAAGCTGAGATTTTGGTTGCTGCTTTTCTTGAAATGATTTGAACAAGTCTTAAAACTGAACAGTTTTCACTCTTTATGGAAATTAAATGTTTTCCTCAACGAATAACACAATTTCCTTAACAGGACATCATGATATACCAATGGAGATCACTGACCACAAATATTTGCAACAAAATATAAGCCGAATCATCTTGAAAAAGGTGCTTGTCTTAGGCGAGTTAGGGGTCAAATACGCGGTAACTGCATAATACTATAGTGGCGAGGTATTTTTTCAGAATTTCAATATTTTACTTTCTGCTTAATTTAAAAAATTTATCAAGAATATAGTATGTTGTTATATCAAGCAACCACATCAAGGAAATTTCATTGATTGTCGAGGAAGACATTCAATTCCCATAAAAAGTAAAAAAGGAAAATGTTTTTTTTGTGTCCTTGTGCACAAAACTAGGCACAATAAAGACATCCCAGCAGTGGCGCGCAGCGCATGGCGGCTCCCTGCACTTGTGCGCCTGGATCGGTCTATATGCATTATAATTGTTTATAATTTACAGGCTAAATATCAAGTTTTTATTTTTTGATATCATTAAAAAAGTGACATCGGCGATATGGATATAAAAAAAACAACATCGTTTTTTGGTAGTATTGACGGACCTGGGTGTATTAGAAAAGACAGGTTGAGTTCTGTGCCACTTGGTTTGAAAGTTGTTTGAAGGCTTCATACTCAGTTGACCATGGGAAACGTTATGATGATTAGTTACCTTATAATTATGATGATCTGCAAAGCAAAACCTCTGATTTTTTTTCGGATGCATAGTAAACTATACATCAGAATACAGAATCAAACAATTGCTCACACCATTTGTACCGGGGAAAATCTATCATCAATAAGCGAAATAAAATGCATCCACTAATCAAGTTGTATTTCCCCACTATATTGCGTTGTCAAGGACTTGCACCTTATTTAATTATTCATACAGTAGTATAGTGTGCTTCTGTACCTCGGTACCTCGGTACCTCGGTGCAATCAGCACTCACAGTGTATGCCAACAAAATGATTTCACTACATGTATGCCTGTTGTCCAGTCTTAAATTCATCTTATTAGAGTTGATAGATTTAATACTTTTAGTCAGTATAAAAAAAAAACATGATTTGGGAACTCACTTTAAGCAAAAAGTCACTTTTAAAAAGTATTTGCTGTTGCCAGGCTTTGTATTGAGACTGCATCATATTTACCCTCCAGTTTTATTTTATTTTAATCAAATTATTACTGTGATAATTTTTGGGGGGACATCTGTCAACATCAAATTAAACACAAAATCATTGAAAGTTTATGTCATTAAGTTTTTGTCAACGATGATAAAATATCCATTTTGTGGAAGGTGTTCTATGCTTCCACTGTTTACTGAATACATTAATATATGCCATCAACTCTTCTCTAAAAATAGAACACCTTCAAGCACCAAAACCTGTAATCTAGAACAGTTGAGGAGTTCTGAATGCAATGAAACATATATGTAATGTAATACTGAAAGAGCCAATGAGCAGAAGCCAGTCATCCCTCCCCCTCAAGCCTATGTTCCACACAAGGTGACTAATCAGTCCGCTATAGGGAACCAGTTGAAGACAGGGTACCTGGCTGTTGACGTCTGTATCAGTAGTCCCAGGGATCCTTGATGAGTTATGCGATGATCCAGTGATTCGTAACCAGCGGCTCATTTTGTGATATCGATTAATTACTCATCAGTCTGAGTTTCCTGTGTGCCTTCCTATGTTTTGCCACGGCATCTTTTACGCTTTTCACTAATTTGCCACACGCCTAAAAGGATGGCTGTGCAATTGGGGGAATCCATACGCATAATATAGGGTCTATTGCATAATGAGGCACTCAATATCAATAAATTGCTGATCAGTATAAATACCGATCAGCAATTTAATCGCTATTGAATGAGTTAATGTTTGATTGCCTCAACAATGTTGCTGAATGTTTGGATTAGAGAATGGCTTTATAGGCCTATAGGTTTTGTTATGTAGAATGGTATAACAATCATTATAGTATTTTTATTTTTATATAGCATATATTAGGTTATTTTTAAACAATGTAATTTATTTGGAGATTTGTTTTCAGTGAAATACCTGTGTTAGTCTAGACTATTGTGTTGAATAAATGCAGTTTAAGCCACTTGGATTGATGAATATATTTGATCTTTTGATCTATGGTAACTGTATTGTATAGTGTCTGGCTTTTTCGTTGAAATTACGCGTAATAATGATCACCTTCAATGTCCAATCGATACCAGCTTCCCCCTTCCCTCTGTTGCACTCTTACTCTCTGATTGCAATTCACTTCTACCCTCGTTTGCCAATTCTAGATCTCATTTCATGTCACAACTTGCATTCATGTAAAAAAAAAAAAAAGAGAAGAATTGTGGCACCAACGTCAATTAAAGTTCCCTTTAAAAATCCCACTGTAGGTTTTGACAAATTAAAGAATGTATTCCCATACAGTGGTTGTGTTTTGTCAGTTAACCTGGTGCAGAGAATGGCTTTTGGTTTTTTTGCATTTTACATGCAAAATGGATTTGGAGCAAGTATTTCCGGTGCAAAATCTCTTGGAAAACGTTAGTTTGTGAGTAGCAGTGTATACCTTCTGTGTTTCTTTAATGAGTCTTACTTGACTTATTACCAGTAGATGTTTGCTTTGGGATCTGTTCCAGTCTTTGATATTTCTATTTTTGGGAGTTGTTTACGTGTTCCTTATATCCAGGGAACGTTAACTGATGAACTAGAGACTGCTACTGCTTCAGTCTGTTGTGGCTGATGATCAATTCGAAATGACCACAACTATTAATAATTAATTTAGTTATGGAGCTCTGTGTTAATTTATGCAGTTGCAGTACATGTAGTTGTAGACACTTGGTTGTGTATTATTAAATTTGATATCTCAATTTGTAATTATGGTTAATTTGTTGAATAACAGCTTGCACCAATAATTTTGCACACTATATTTTATTAAAAAGATAAAGTCATCTGAATGCAATTCTTGTACCAGCCAAAACATATTCACCTAAGAAGATGTACTCTTGTAAAATTGCAGAGTAAGTAGATTTGACTGAAGTCACATACTAGGCTTCATCTATGTGTTCTCCTCAAGTAGTTCAATTTTGCTTCATGTAAAGTGCACTTTATGGGTTGTGTTTTCAGCTGTGTGTGTGAACAGTTCCTCTGGATAGAACTTTTCCGTGTTGTTTTTTCACTAACAGATAAAATATATTGTATATTTGGAACTCGTTTGGGTTCAGGGCTAAGTGGGTCACACCCAATGGGTATCAACAACCACCTGGGATAATGTTCAACTGTCAAATGGGTACCTCTCCAGTCAAAGATCAAACTGGCTGTAAAGCCTAAATTTAAGGGTCAAGGCAAAAGGTGATGAAGACTCCAAAAACACACATGTGACCTCATGAGGTTAAGGCTAAATTGTCCAAGTTCTGTGTGAATCTCCCTCCCCCTTTCTAGAAATCTAATCCCTGAATAGTACAGGGCTACCTTAGTTCTCATGGCTTGGGCTAAATTGGTTTCCCTCAGGGTTTAGATGGTAGCTCACTGCTCACTCATATTGAATCTGACGTGTAATGTGTAATTTCATTGAGGTACAGTACTATGTACTTGCATGACTTGTACTGCAGGTGTTGGCTGGTAACACCTAGGGTAGTGGTGGCATTAATAACCCTGTATGTGGGTGGCCTGATAGGACAAGTAGTGATCAAAGGAGGGTTCATGTAGGCCCTAAATATTGATATAATGCCCTGCTTAACTACCCAGACGAATAGTGAAACCATAGTCATTTGCTCTATGGTGAAACTAAACATGCTTCTTTCCTCTGTGCTTATCTGTGGCTGAACTTGCTTACATGTAACTTGCAAAGAATGGATTCCTCTATTGAACCATTCTATTCACAAGGAAGTCACCCCTTGTAAAATTGAAGGCAAACAATTAGTAATCACATAATGGGTCAATCATAAAATGTTTGATTAAGACCATTCTTTTACCCCTAACAATCTTGACAAAGTCTAACATTTACAAGTGAATGTTTTGTTGAAAATCAAAGTTATATTAATCTTTTGTGAGAAAATAAGAAATGAGCCCAACCACTGATGAACTTTCTCTTGAACCTAATTGTATGCTTTCCCAGTTCAAAAAAGAAATGTACTTGAATGTACTTAAATTTATCAAGTTGATACAACTGGAGTTTCTTAGACTCTTTTGACAGGATGGTTAAGAAATAAAATAAGATGTCCCATCTTCAATGGAGGTTGTAATTGGTTTATGTACTTGTGATTGCCCTGAGGGTTTTATCTCCTTCACCCTGGCCTTTTTCATTTGTTGAATCTGCGACTGATTTACGTACATGAATTAGATAGAGACGCCACATCAATCAGTGCATCTGCAGAGCTGCCATTTCTCAGAATCTCAGGAAATCCGTTTATGAAATAGATGTTGTTGCTACTGCTTGCTCTCACCCACAAAAGCTAGACATGTTCATCTTAAAGTAGAGACATGGCCACACTTTGCACCTGTTTTTAATGATATTAACATGGATGAGATGTTGTACTGTTCTGCATCCTCCCTTGAACCAATAAACGTTATCAACAACTCAACCATCTCATTTTGCAAATATTTGCCCTGTGATTTAGTAACTTCAAGTAGCCTCAAATTTGAATATTATTGTTGTTTTTCCCCTACTCGGCTGTGTGACAAGCACAGTCTAGATGCTACTCGAGTCGGGTGGGATTTGAACCCACGACCCTTGCTTTCTAGTGCAGAGTGTGCCCGGTGATAAGATATTCTGTGACTAAATTGGAGTGAATCTCGTCAGAGTTTTTAATTATACCACAGTGCAATCCAGGGTTAGCTATTTGATCCAATATACCTTTTCTTAACTCAAATCATATCAGGTAGAAAAATTGAACTATTGGAACATACATACATTATGACTCATATTCTATGTAGGTGAAGGTCACATGCACTTACACTAGATGATGTACATGTACTAATGAATAATGTGGCAATCCTGAGATTGAAAAAGGCTGGGTTGGAATGGAAATGAGCGACGATAGAAGAACATGGAAGTGGTTTGGGCCCAATTTTATGGCTCTGCTCACCGTAAGTAAAGAATTGGCGCTTGCATCACGTGTTATCCTTTGTTTTGTGTACATATTTGGTATACTAGCACGGCGCTCCAAAATTTAATATTGGAGTCCTTCGTCGATGATTATAGGATGTTCGCTTCAGATGCTTTTAAGCATCGTTTAGAAATCATTCCCTACCCATTTGTCAATGACGCAATGTCATGTCACGGCAAACAAGATTCGTTTCTCCATGGTGTCATCCACGTTTTTCGGGGGTTTTTTTTGGGTGTTCATTTCTGGACAAGTTTCTGCATTAAATTTTGTATTTATTGTGAGATAATTCTACTGATAGAGGATTTATGTGTGAATTACATAAAACAGTAAATGCATTCCGTTCGTGCGCTGTCACAGAATAGTCCAGATTTAACTCTGATTATATTTTGTGACAATGCAGTCATGATTTAAAGCATCCAATATTTGTTACACACTTGATTGGATGATAGAACCAAATAAATTATAGGCTTACATTGTGATTACTAAAACCCTGACATTTGACAAACAATTATTGTGCATTATGATTACATTAGTATTCCTTTGACAGCAGGCATCGGGTTGGTTTGACCTGTGACCATAATACACTAGTTGACTAGTTGAAGATAAATGAAGTATTACTACAAATGGTTGAATTGAAAGCATGACTTTTGAGTCTTTACAGCCGAGGTTAAGGAGTGAGGTTGCTGCAATGTTGTACAATCATGGATAACAATTGCATGAGATACTTGAATCAACATTTTGTTGAATATCCTTTTTTGTACGATTAGTAAATGTACTCGGCACAGCACGTACATAGTAAGGACATTATTAGTTAGTTATGTAGAAGAGGGGGTCTAGACCCACATCATTGTGAATCACTTTACTCTCCCGGCTGCGTATTTAGTCATTGCAGTGTGATCGCCTGGGGTCCGTAACTCAGGCATCTATCTCGCCTACATGTCAGACAGAATATGTTACATTCTTCCTGTTTAGAGTACAACACTCTACAGGCCCTTTTCCCCCTAGGGTGAAACATCAAAAAGGTTGACCAACTTGATAGAGCTTGGATGTGATTGTGAATCATAACTGACTTTACACTCGGTCATTCACTTTTCTCAGGCTATATGAAGTAAGCACAGGCCTTGTTGAACTTGGCCCTCGAAGGGGCACAGCAATTATCCTCTGGCAAGGGGCACTTTCATGAGGAAAATGTAAATTTTTTGGATCTTAGCAAAGGTCATTACACCATGACTTGCCAGCTTAAATTGGGCCATGTAATTTTAATTTGGTTGAGGCCCAATTTGCGCACTCTATATATAATCATCTGGTAGCGCTCTCTTTTGACTCAATTTCCTCAGGCCATTGTTAAAACACAGTGACTGTGTTTATATTGCACAATAAAACAGCCTCCTCTTGTGGATAATATGTCCCTCGTCTAACGAGACACAACCTAGGCAAATTTGATTTATTCCCACCTAGGAGATTAGTAGGAAGGAGTTAGGAAGGGAAAGGCGGATGATCAAATGACATTTAGATGCATTGAATGTTTGAACCACTCTAGGCCCCAAAGATTAACACTGCTTCTTGTCACCATTTTCTCTCATTTGTTTATTGATGTGGTTTTGGATATGATTTAGGTTGACATTTACTTTAAATCCTGTGGATTTGTTAAGTCCTAAGAGGACATATTCAACATTGCATGGTCCATTTTTTCGGGGTCAATGTGAAATAGCATAAATCTGTAAACATGATGTATGGAGAGGAATGGAATTACACTGTTGACATGGTAAATTTGAGTTGATTCCAGTTGACATAGTTTTACAACCATTAGATGTTCTGACAAACAGTTCTAGCGCACTGAAGAAAATAAACAAGTGAGATAGTTGGCATAGCTGTGGGGTAAGAGGTAGTGTCAAACATTCTTCTTGTCAGCACTTGGCAAAAGGTAACATTCCGCTACATGAATCTGTGAGTCAATGTTTCTTTAGAGTGAGGAAGTACACTCAAGGTGACTAAACTCAGACACTCATTTGTTTGTTCTTAATGAGTGACTACAACCAGGATTTATGTCCAACTTGAAGGTTTCTTGGCAGCTTTAGGAATTTCAGATGAGCATTCCTCTACATACACAGTGTTATGGCTCATTTTAATTTAAAAAAAGAAAAGACACACCTTTTAATAACCCCAAAGATTTCAACTATTTAAATCTTTTAGACGCTTCAAAGTTACATGGAAGAGTCTTGTGAAACACCTATGCCTTGTAGACTATAGTAATTACAGACCTGTCTTGACATTCAATTTGACCATGTATGGCCAACACTTGAACATATGGTGTTGTGATCACTGCTCACGTTTCATTGTCTAGGTGTGATAGACATGAGTTAATCAAGTTGTCTGGACTATCCCCATCATCTCACCCCTACAGCCTTCCCTGGACTCAGTAGCCCTTTCCTTTATTTAACCCACAATGAACCCTTGTCTTAAGGAGCTAGCCACTTGTTGTGACTGTTGGTTTTCCTCTATACAGAGTCTCTGAGGCTCTTCATGTGTCAGACATTATTACAGATATTGTATGTGATTGACATTGATGACTGTGTTCAATTCGGTCCTAATGCAAAATATGTGATGGCCGTTTAGATGCAGTAGGCCTACATGTATTGTAGATAGCACAACGTTACATTTTGGTTGTATTTGGAAAATCTAGCCTCGTCTCATTTACTGCATCAATCCCCTCAACTTGACCCTTTCATTTAATTTATGCATCAGTAATTTGTTTTTCGCTTGATCAACTCATCGTTTTAAACACAATTTAGCCAAATGGTGTTTGATGCTTTGCATAATGTGAAGAACAAGAAGTAACTATAAATATAAATAATTTTGCCAATTGAAGAATAACAATTATGTCATACATGTAGTTTGCCGTCTGGTAGCAAGACGGTTGTACCCTACCTAGCCCAACACCTCCCCTCAACACATCCCTCTTCACCCAGTTAGCAATAACTTGCCCCAGATTCTCTGCCCCAGATCATTCTCCCTGGGGCTGTTGCTAGTGTCTCTTAAACCTGATGCTGCTACTGCTGGGTTGTGTGTATGTATGAAGAAGATACTTGTACTTGGGCTCATCAGCTAACAAGAGCGCCTTACCTACAGCAGGAAATGTCTGCTTTCAATCAGGTGTCCAGTATAACCCCGCTAGGCAGCCAGACTAGGTGAGGGCAAGCATCAGGCAACAAGGTGCTAGATGGGACTGACTGTGTCATGTATGGCTTTAGCAGGTTAATGAATTGGCCACCTTGACAATTGGGTAGCAGTTTCAATCTGCTGGGATGGTCTTATGGAGAAGAGGTGTGGAGGATGAGTGGTGAATGCTACTCCATCAGTGCTGGATAATACACTGGCCTTAATGGCCTTAGAAACAGGCAGAGTCAGATGCTTAAGGGAGATAAATGGCCATTGCGTTAGTATTCAGAAAGGATATCAAGTCTATATATGAGAAGTGACTGGCACATTTATGTATAAATGACACCTGCTAAGCGGTAGACCTACTCATAGTTCATTGCAAGGTCAACAGTCAAACATTTAAGTTACTAGACATTCCTGAACCTGTTTGCATGGATCTTTGGTTTAACGGGATCAACTTCATGGGGTAGGTATTTAGTGGGTACTTGGCCCAACATTTTCTGCATACAATAATTGAGTAAGTGATTGACCATACTATCAAACAAATTGGCGACTTTGAAGATCAACAGTATGGTGTTAATAAAATGCTGAAGAGACAAGTTTTTGTGAATGTTGCTAGGCGTGCTATAATGGTGATTTGACAACCCACGTTCTTGTTTACATACATACTATAGTACTTTCCACTCCTACACAAAGTGAACAAATTGTATTTTTGTCCTTCCCCTTTTGTGATCGCACTCTGAAACTAATCAATAATCTCATAAACATCACCTGCCTTCACTTAAAGCCCTGCACAACATTAGAAGAATTTATTAGAAAAAATTGATCCTGATGAGTGCATGTGTCTGAGGGTTCCACATGTTTGTGTGGTCATTGCTGAAGCCATTTGAGTTTGGTTGCCTGAATTGATATTAATAAAAGGGAACAGGGTTAGTTAGATGAACCTAGTTATTTCCCAAGTATTGCCTCTGGACATTTTTCTGAATGGTAACCTGGTTGTAACATTAGTAACTTTCCTAATTTTTGTTCTACTTGTCATTAATAATTTACTGCATTCATACAGAGCCCAGTTAACAATTGACTTTAAGCAATTAATAATCACATTTGCATACAAGCAGTGCTGAATTAACTGTGATTTTCTTGATTGATTGTTTGACATTTAGCCATGGTTAAAATTTCATATGCAAATGTAAAACATTTGTATAGAAACTAACCTGTTAACAAATCCCTTTTTCCTTTTTGAGATTGTGTTTGACGTCATCCCTCGCTAGCCCGTGGAAACAGACCTTGCCTATATCACTGTTGTTATCTTTTTAATTCATGCATAGTGCATTATGTCCAGTTGTCAGGGTTGGTGAAAACATCATACACGCACCAATGGTTTTCGACCTGCGCTGGCACAGTACAGTAGCGCTGTCGCGCTGAATACAAAGTAATAGGGATTGTGTAAGGGGTTATTTTCATTGGGCTTGGATTCTTGTGATGTTTTTATCAAGTTGGTATGCAGAGAGCATTGATTGTTATTTTTGCATTAAAATGTCACTGAGCATGTGAGTGCATATAATTGAAATCAGAAGTGCAGTGACCTTTAAAAGTCTGTGTACATAATTTTGTATTAAAGAATATGTTTTTAACTTTATTTGACTGACTTTTAATAATTAGGATAATGATGAGGATACCTGTTATTGGAAATTGTTGGTCAAGCTTTGATTACATTATAATTATGCAGAACATTCTCTGTAATTTATTATCATTGGCAAGTTTTGTATTTGAAAACGTGGCACTACTTTTTAATTTTTTTCATTTTTTTTTTTTTTAAACCTTTAAAATTTGTGTTCAGACCATTGATATCTTGGTTGGTTCACTCCTCTAGGTTTAGGTACATATGAGTAGGTTTGAGTAGTTTTAAAGAAAACAAATTGATTGCTAATTAAAACCTTTGACACAGGATACCGTTATCTTTTATTCTTTATGAGTGAACAACTTACTAATTAAATGAAGGAATAACTAATTTTTGTTTGAAGAAGAGGGGATAAAAAGTCAGGCTCATGCTTGGACACTTCAGCAATATAATTTTACACCCATTTGTGTAATTCAAGCATATATATCTTTCTTTTGTATATAAAAGAAAGTACAACCTGTTTAGAGTTAGCAATGAGATAGTAAACTGGCTGCAGGTATTCTTTAATCTGGTTGAGAGGAGAGCAAAAATTTCCCTTTAACAAGTAGCTGCCTGAGCGCTGACGCGATTTCATTTGGTCCTACTTCAATCTGTGTTTGTCTGTTGGCGTAATGCGCCAAATTTCATTATAGTTCCTGTGCCCAGCGGTGAAGCTTAATTGCGTTTTTCCGGAGAAGGTTTTGAACACCCAGTTAGAATAATTATTCACAGGGGAGGGAGAAAAGGAGAGACAAAAAAATTCAGGTGATGGCAAGTACTGGCTTAGGATGGTTTCTGTTTTATAAACAGATGCAATGTATCGAGGATAGGTAAAAAGATCTGCCATTCATGGGGTTTTGATTTGCATGATCCAAGTTAATGACTTCAAACTTTAGGAGGATGTGTTTGTTGTTATTTTGTTACTGCAAAAATTTTGAAGATAATTATTTTTTTTTCTTAGTGATGACAAAACAATTGCACATTTTGATTAAACACTAATTGTAGTTTTTCAGTTTAACATCAAGATTGGTAAAAATTGGCTATTAATAAAAATATAGCAAACAATATGTACCCTTGTTTATAAAATCTTTCCTTGTTTTAAATCTTTTTCCGGCTGAAAATACATATTTCTCACAAACATACAAAGAACGAATGAAATTGAGAGATTTATCTTGTATAGAAATTTTTGAAGGTGTAGTTGAAGGCATTGACACAATAATGGAGACAATGTAGATAAATGTAGGCATCTGTGGTAAATCGTCAGTACATGAGCTGTAAATTACCCACCAGCCCAGGCCTCCTCCATGGAGGTGATTTAATATCCATATTTCTAGCCACGCTTTTTCATTTTACCATAGATCAAATTACAGCCGTGCACTTTCTCAAGTCGTAAATTGAAGTGTGGAGGGAGAAACCGTTGTGTATTATGACAAGTCATTTTTTTTTTTCTCTCTTTCAGTTTTCTTTCCCCGCATGATAATTTGTCAGGTTGTGAGATTTTGCCACACAACTGATGTATATACAGTTGATGTACTTTATGTTGCATGCTGTCAGTTCAATGTTGTGATTTGTTTAGAATGGAAACAATATAATACAGCCTGATTTAAGGATCTTGAACAATCTAAAAATGAACAAGGTCTGTGTGAAGGCCCAAGAACGTTTTGTCATCTTTTTTGAAAATACATTATGGCAAATAATCACAGCTTATTTCAAAATAAAACCTGACATGTATTGTTTTCCCTTTCTTCACATACCGAATTTTAATAGGAAGAAAAGTCTCCATACAGTGGTTTGTTTACCATCATATTCAGGATTTTGTTTAGGTATACTTTACATAACATTTGATTCATGTAAGAAAAAGTACTGAAACAATGAAAAAAGGAAAATCTGAAGAAAATCTGCTTTACCAAGTGGAAACAACGCTGCTTATTTTGGTTTGACTACTGAGTTTCTTTCTGTTATAGTGTAAATCAAAATTACCATGAAGTTCGGGTCATAAAGTGCACTTTACATCATTTGAATGGTATCAACTAAAATACTTAGTTCTGTAGACAAAATGCTCCTACTTTGCCAATAATGTTCAGTTCCCAGACCCCTAGGGCTTTTTCCTTTAAATTATTGATTTCCCTCCTTTTTACCTGTGCACCAATCTACTCAATTTCTCTCACCCAAGCTATATAAAATCTTGTTTCTTGTATGAAATCGGAACATGTTGTACCTTTTTGTTTCATTTAAACACTTCAATTCTTTATTACCAGTTACTAAATCTTGTTGTAAATAAATACATTGAGATGGCAGTTGTTTTGTTATTTTGAAGAAGGGGGGAGGGGATCCATAATTTATGACTAATGTTATTAACTTAATCACAAAATAAACTAAAAAATTTCATATGATATTTAGAGAAACCAAGTAACAAGTATACATACGTGTAGTCCAAAAAGGTTAAGTAACTACTTGTAGATTTACATGGGCAATGTCGGATATTTTATACACTATTTTGGAAGTACGTACAATTGTACGAGTCTGTATAATGCATAAACACAATTTCCAGTAGTGCATGACTTGACAGAGTCTTGAATTACTTAGCTTGTCAATCCTGTTCATGAGATTTTCACATCCCTGGGACTATAAGCTTCTTGCGTCTATACACACTCAGTCTCCTTCTCCCTCTCCTCTCCCTCGCCTCTCCCATCCCATCCCAGGGGAAATGGTAATCAATGTTTCTGACTGGAAACCAAAAAGTGCTGAGGGGCCAATGTTACGCTATTGTTCACAGACAATACTCACTAAGCCAACAATGCTCATGCAGCAGCAGACAATTGCTAGTAAGAAATCCTTAGCATTTTGTATCCATATCAGTATGTTAATAAAGGAAATCCAAATGGCAGAAAGAAATGATGTCAAAAGCCTCCTTGAAGATTGTATTAATACCTAACATCAGGAGAAGAAATCTAACTTCTTGATTAAATAACGTCAGTTTCCAAGAAAAATATAATTCAGAAATAGAGTTTGTAAGAATTTGTTTTTCATGATGGGCCTATTTGCTAAAAAAAAAATAACACAGGTGCTTTTGTTACCTTTTTAAAACTTGTAGCCCATTGATTTTGTTTTTTCAAAATATTTATATCTTAGAAAACATTAACCATCCATAGCAAAATGGGCATCCATATATGACTTGATTCATTAATTAAAGTGATTGCCTCTAGCTGTTGTTAAACATCCCATTAAATTGACACCTACGCAGTAGGTTTGCTGATTGTGCATGTATGGCATCACCTCACTACTTCAATACATACCATTATTTCCGTTCAATCTGATAGTACAACAGTCAAGACAATTTTTTAAGTAAAACTGTACAAAAAGCTGCACAAATAATAAGTAATGAAAAGCATTGCCCATAGCGTTCTTTGAAGAAAAACTAACTAAGAGGACACTGCCTGTACACTTCTATTGACCATTATGACGGTATTTCAGAACAAGTCCAATAAACATTAGAGATTGTGAAGCTGATGTTCCATGACTGTAAAGATGATGTTGTAGAATTGTCGTGCAATGTCACATTGAAGGATAGAAATTGCTTAACAGGAAATTTCTTGTTAGGAATACTGATCAATTTTTGAGCTAAATTTGTTATCCTTCAATTGGATGCTTAATAACTGTTGTTTATCCACAATTTACCTCAGTTGAATTCAAACTCTCCACAAACTTATGACTGTTCTTGTTCAAACTCTCTACAAACTTATGATTGTTCTTGTTGGTTATGATATTTCTGATTGAAAATGTCATACAAGTAAATTCTTTGTTTGTGCCCTAAGACAATATTCATTAATGTCAAAGGTGTTTCAAAATTGTTACTGGCAACTGAATACATTTATTACTATTTTTCTACATACAATTATCTATAGGATGGTTTGAGTATTTGAAATGATAAGACCAGTGGCAGATTGCTGGCAACTAGACTTGATGAGGTGCATTATGTTGTAAATCCTTGGAGTTGATTATATGAGTGATCGAGCAAGCAATTCTTGGGGTGTGATTGGTGCTAGAAATAGCTCTCTCCTGTTAGATACGTGTGTTTGCGTGGGAGGAGAGAGTTCAACTCAATCAAAATGCCTCTCAATGTTGTTATTATATGACCAATCTAGACATTGTAGAATTTTAGGCTATGTTAGATGATATGCTAGCCTAGAGGTTCAAGTAAATCTCTTTTTATTGACAAGCCAGAACAGTTACAAACATTGTTTCATTGATTGTCCTATGTTGTTGTGGTGCTTTGTTTAAATGACACTACTAATTTTGTTCTTTTACTCTTGATGTCCCCAGACAAAAACCCCACTGAACTGAGATTTGATTGCTGCAATTTCTTCCCTCACCTGTTAACCAGCATTTTGATTTCACTTTTGCGTAGAGTCCTAGCCTAATTGCATTGATATCTTATCATTTTTTGAGTGTGTGTGTGAATTAAAATGAGGCCGAGAGCATTGATTGCAAGTGTCATAACTGGTTTGTTGAGCAACCTGTGATTTCTGATTAGGTGTCAGTTGGGTTCCTTTAGGATATCATCAGTGTGTTGGCCAAAATCAGTGCATCATGGTGACTGGTAACATCATTTCCGTTGGGGTGACTTGCCATAGACATGACTCAGACTATCTCATCATTGGTCTCCTTGGATCCAAGTCTCTGTCTCACTATCATTGGGGGAGGGGGATTGTAATGGGGTAAAGGGTTCAGCTCAATATAAATAGTGTTGATATCTTCTTAAACTGTCTGATGGACTGTTTTATGACATTTGCTTCCCTCTTTGTTGCTAACACGTTAATGTTAACATGAAAAGTATCAATCAGCTTGTGGAATGTGTCTGTTGGAAGAGCTCCTACATGTATGTTGGAAATTGATTAAACCCTATAATTAATATTTAAATAATTAAAGCACTAAGATCTGATGATAGGTTTGTTGTAAAGGTGCAGAGCTCCTCTGCTTTATGTTATGATGAATAGACCAACAGATGGGAGCTATAAGTCATTAGGATGAAATATGGTGTTGATGACATGAGTTAACATGATAACCTCCTATCATAAAATGCTCAATTACAGAGGGTGATGGACATTATTGCAGCTAGAGCACTTTGTAATATCAGAAGGATGGCTTACTGGTTATTGAAGGGATAATAAAACAAAATACTGACATTTTTCAGTCTTCATACACATGACTGCAATGCATTTAATGTTTTTTGGGGGGTTTAGTATTTATGTAGGATTATAGAATGTTGTAAGAACAGCTTGTATAGTATCTATTGTTAGTTGTCGATAGTTGAGTTACTGTTTTTTGGTAGAATTACTGTTGGTGTCAGTCCGGTCAAAGGGTTATAATTTAATGCATAGAATGTGTCTTGAAAAGAGCAATGAAATTTTAAGTCTTTAACCAGCATGATGTCCGAGGAGTGATAGTTACCTACATGTAAGACTTGTGGTCAAGTCGTTTAGTGTAACACACTTTTAAGCCCCCCTTGGGCCCTGCCACCTCTGGCCACAAAGGACTGCTCTCGCGAGATAACTGCTGTTGCGCGAGGCTCTTGGCTTCCATAGCCGCGAAAGCAGTAGTCTCCTTGGTGCCAGCAGTCTCCTGAGAACATCGCCAGTGCCGCGGAGAGAGTCGGAACGTTATCATCAAGACAAACATTTAACGACTTGTCAACAAGTCTACCTACATGTAGGCCAATGTACTGTATTTAGTAGTAGAAGTATTATCCAAAGAGGATAAACACTAATTGAAGAAATCTGGATGACCTGAGAAAAATACGGGCAATTATATGAAAGTTATTTTTTCCTTTGTAGGTATTTGTTTTGATTACAGTGTCTCCCTTTTGAGGAAAGGAAACTTTGTAGATTGATTACATGACAGTTTGACACTCACTAATAATATAAGACACAAACAGGTTGTTATGATGTCACATTCAAAACACTTTCAGTCGTCATTCATTGTCATATTAAAGGTAAATACTCAACTGGCTGATTAAATTGACTGGAACATGTACTTTACTGTGGCCCTGTAAAGTGACATTGATAATTGTGCATGCAATAGTATCCAGTGTTTATGTAAATGACAAGCATGAAAAAGTGAACTCCATACTTGTATGTTCCTTGCTCTATGCTTGTATCTGGAACATTTTCTTATTGTAAGACAGGGGACAGAATTACAAGCCAGAGTCCTATAATCTATCAACAGAGGGGGCTGTTTGGCCTACCTGTGTAAAGTACAATGAGAGTAAGGTAGTAAACAGAAGGCAGTGTGTGCAACCCTCTGCTCATGGGAAACGACGGCTTGTCCCAGGACGGAAGTCACCAGGACATATCTGGCACCCCCCTTAAAAACATCTCCTCTGGGAGGAAACCATCTTTCATCTAAAACAAATTATCTTTCTCCTTGGTTGTGAGCCAGTAATGAAACAACCCCTCTTGGAAAAAAAATACAAACACAAACGTCCTGCGAGGCGGACTCAAGCAGAGGGGATTATTGAGACTGCACACCCCTTCTAGCTAGATGGTACAACCCATGCGTCTCATTTCCTGTGTGTGCAGGACGACCCTCTGGTTTGTGTGTGTGTATTGCCTGCAAGTTGAGATTGGTAGGTCAGATGGATTGTTTATGCTGAGAGAGAGAGGGAGAGAGAAGTAATAGGCTGATCTGACAATGTAGCTAAATAATAGGAATTCCCTCAGCTTAAAATGTGAGCTACGTACTACGTACAGAGTAGATGACAAGATTGTCATCATCATCAATGCACCCACTCTGGATAATAAGTGTGTTATTCTAACTGGCCATTTGCGTAGCGTGGTGGATATATACAGAGATATTTGGCTACATCCAGTGGAATATTCTATTGACCTGATAATGGGTTAACACTTTGGGATCATAACCTGTAACCCAGCCAGCTTGTCAGGAATTTTCTCACTCTAGTCTGTGGTGAAAGCTCTGGATTTGATTACCTAGGTCCTCGGCAATGTGTACGTATCTCATCAGCGGATCTTGGCATTGGATATAATAATTTCCGGACAAAGTGGAAGACATATTTATATATGACATCACCCCCTCTTTCCTCTCAATGTGTCCCTTTTGTTGTTGTTTGTTTTTTCCCTGGTGGCTGTGTATCGATACACCCAGGTGGATTTAATACCTTCATCTTGGATACTTGAACTGTGGATTATATTATTGTGTGGCCATGGCTGGATGTAATAGTACCACCAGGGGGTAGTTTATAACGCATTGCAAGGTAAGGTCCTGTTATGATTACTGACCTTCTAACCAAGTACTGTTTATGGACTTGCTTCAAATCACAGTGCAAATCAATTTTTGACAACTTCTGTATTATTTTAATTACATCCTTTCTAATGCTGGTTGAGGATTGATATTCGTGGAGTACTTACTGGACTGTGACGACATACTTTTGACATAATTTCATCTTCTTAAAAACATTGTGATGCAGCATAGAGACAATATTTTACTTTCATCTTAAATTATTTTTATGAACATATATACCCCTTTTCAGTTACTATCTGCCTATAGATGGTCTGCCATTTTATGTTACACACATGGGGAATCTGACTCTCAAAATGGTGAAAACAAGATGCATTGTGGGTGACTTGAATCCATAGATGGTATAGGTCAGCATGATGAACAGGCTACAAGTACAAGTGAACTGTCCATTTCCTACTAGCTTATGATAATGATATAGACTACACATTAAGAGAAATAAAATTGTAAAGTACTGGCAACCCATGGAGACCATTTGTTTTTGATATTTGAACCACATGGTCATTCCTGTGTATGGTACGTACATAACGGTGGTGATGATTCTGTACCACATGGTCAAACAATTACATATTACGAGATCTGTGTAATGTATATTAACCCTGAGGGTTGAGTCTTTAATTTCACACCAGTTAACCTACCCCCTTACAGATGTAGTCCAATCCAAACTCAGTAGTAGACTAGTAGTCAAGAATACTGTAAAGCTATATACTGAGCAGGAATTTAGACAAAATATACAGGATGCACTTTGTGACTGTTCACATTGTTTGATTGATAATTAAACCTAATTATACATTCATTTATTGACGCGGGAAGTTTTGACTATGATGATGTCAACAATAATGTTAATAGTGTCACACATCTAAATGGCCACGTTTCCTGAATAAGGATGAATATCATCATTAATTTATTCTCTGAAGTCTTTAATAGATAACTTCTGTATAGTTGACTAGTCAATGCAATGATTACAAATTCCTACCAGACCATTGCACCCTGACTAATACCTTTAGGGTTTTCTCTCATTGACCTCGATTAGAACTGTTTTCAAAACACACCAGATGTATGTATGGTAGTTGGTTAAAATGTTCCACTGGAAGATGACATGCCACTTCAGGCATGATACTTCAGGGAGGCAATGCATGCCTCCATGCCCCTTGGTCATTGCCTTGGTTCCCTTGAAATGCTCCGGTAGAAATTTACAATTTCCTCAAAGGGTACCCATTACCAAGGAGAAAATGCCTTGTTGCAAATTGCCCTTTCAAAATGGAAGCATACAGGCCATTTCTGTACAATATAGTAACAGCCCCTTTAACTCTACACAGAGATCTGTTATTGAGACAAGCATGGTGAAAAAGGCTGTCTCACAGTCATTTCTGAGAACTGTTTTAAGTCATATTCATGGAATTGTTTTATGCGCTCTGCTAATCACAGAAATGTTTTGCCCATGGTGTTGTCAACTCCAATGAGAGTGAAAACTAATTAATAATTGCAGATTCTCTTCCTTGAACATGCATTTATCATGCATTATTCCCTTCAAAAAACCTGAATTTTAAGTACATTATGACATATCCATCATGGGAAGATAATCAAATTTAATAAATTGTTGTTGTCACTTGTTTAAGTTCTGGTATTTAACAGTAGGGAATACTAGTTTATTTGTCAAAGGGGAAGTCAATCATTGTAAGTAAATGTACAGCCAAGGCATTAATGACGCAACATGAGTGATGATACATTTATCATGAGTATCTATGACATCATACATATCTAGCAAACCAGATCGTACTGTGTTGGGGATCTTAGTTGGTTCAATGCAGACTCAGGTGGTAATATAGTATGTTTAATCATGTGCATGGATTGGGTTAATGAGTTCTACCAATTCATTTCATAACACTCGGTTACCAAACTCGTTAAGACTATTCCAGGGTATGATGATTCCAATTATAACACAGGAAAGGCTGACTGTCTGTATAGAGTGCAGACCACAGACAGGCTGTCAAACAGGCAAAGTGGCTAAAAACAATCATTATACAGTCATTTAGTTTAGGATACGTGTAGCTTAGTCATGGGAATTACACCATTTGGCACTAATACATAAAGCAGTCTAGGGGTGGATTTCACAAAGAGTTAAGACTTGTCTTATCTCAGGACTAGCCATATGTTTTTAGTATTCCCATCCTATTAGTCTTAGTGAAATCGACCCCAGCATTTTTATTGAGTTTGACACTTGGCTAATTTTTTTGAAGCGTCATTATACATTCGTATGTAGTTAAAATAACTTAACTTAAGATCTGTTAATGTTTTCAAAATAGTCATCAGATTTGCTGGTATTTTACAGGGTATGTTTTAACAACGAACAGGAATTGTTTAAATACCCCTAAGTAAACAACTGGGTATACTTTTGTAATTGTCTTATACCAAGACCCATTCATTGCTTGTGTTGAGGGCCTTTAATTATACAATCATCCAAGTGCTAATGACTTTGTTCATTCCATGTCTCCTTGTTTGAAGTTTGTTGTCCTGTTGTTATAATATATTGATGTATTGATGTATTGTACCAGGATGTCATATTATGCTAGTGATTGTCTTTTGCCCCAATTAATGTGACACACTCCCTATACTTACCCTATAGTGTCGTTAAATTGGTTACTGATCAGTCCATGATCGGATTATTGTCATGTGTGTAGATCATTGTAGAGTAGGAGTGCCAAGGATTAAGGTGTATTCATCAATGGTTATTGTGTCTGCACTGTCAGTTGTTAATGCCTCCTACTGTAGTCCAGTCAGTGCCAAGGGGAGATTTGCATACGAGGCACTCCAAAAGTACATGTAATCAAGTTGAAAAGGGTTTTTGGTTTTTGTGTGTTCAAATAAGGGAATCAATGTGTGGTGAAGAGGTTTTCAACTAGTGGTTTAATCCCAACGAGGCCTGGTTCTTGATAATTTTACCGAGACGAAGTCGAGGTAAATTATCAAGAACCAGGCCTCATAAATTGGTATTCATAAATACCTTTTTGGTTAAAAGGCGTAATAAAGTAAAAAACTCTGTAGTGTAAAACTTATCCGTTTCCAAGTGCTTGAGCTCTTAGGCATGTGTCCCCTAACTCCTGTAGTACTAAGATGATTCTGGTCAGTAGGAAGAGGTATTGAAGTCGTTATCTCCCATTAGGAAACTCCCTATACATTCAGGTATCAAGAAATAGAGCCTTAGGGACTCATATGGAGGATGGAAGGGTTTAAGGGAGTGACACATGGGCAATAATATGGATTGATATGAAATCATCCCCATACACTCAAATGATTTTGTGTACATCTATCAAGGATTGGAATGCCTCTTTCTTTGTAGGTTGATAGTTCGCTCTGTATGTTGGGGGTTGCAATTGCAGGGCTCTAGATTTGGGGGAAGTTCACAAAACCGTGTGTTGTTCAAATGTTTTACTGGACCAGAAATGTGTTACCAGACCAGAATCAAAATTAACCCCAAACTGTCTACACTTTCACATTTAAACTGTTTTTATTGAACATGCAAACATTAATACTCAACAAAGTTGAAATATGTTTATCGAACTCAAATGCTACATTTGAACATAATTTTAGGAAGTAAAGATAACTTTGAGGTCTTATTCATAAAAAGTATAAGCGCGCCAGAGTTTTACGGTAGAAGTTTACTGGCCATATATGCTAAAATCACTGGCCTGAGGGCTATGGTCCAGGTAAATTTCAAACTTTGCTTGGATGGATCACCTGATTACGCAATCAACATGTATTTTGTGCAAGTCCCAGACATGCCCTATTTAGGTTTCCCCAATTCTGAATCTCTTTTTCTGAATTTTTTTCTTCCCTGGGAGATGAGATGAGGTCTTTTTGTAAACCGGTAAGAAACATTGCTCGTTAAACAAACAATACTGACGTCAGGTTTGTGAATCATAACGGATGGTGTTATGTATCCCACATTGTGTCTAATGAACACAGTCTTCATACCTGAATCCTTATACCTTCTTCTAGCGGAGACTTAACTCTAACCATTTACTTTGTTACCTAACTCCCAACTACATTGGATTGTAACAATCACTCTGATAGAATGTATTGTGGGAACTACCCAAACAAGACACCCAGCATTAATCCAAGCATGAATCTTGACCAGTAGTGATTCTCGCTGCTACTGATTGTTATCCTTGGTGGTATGTGGCCTTGTTGATGTCTGTAATTTACTGGTACTAAACTGGCCAACAGAGTGTTGTTATTACTGAAAGAAGGACTGACCAAATACAAGTGCTGGCATTAAGCATCTTGCGTGCAGGTATCCTGTTCACCACTGCTGCTCTAAGCATTTTATTTAGGGGGATTCCCTGTATTTTGTACTTTTCAACCTTTAAGAGATAATGAATGATATCATCATCTCAGTTATCACAAAACTGCATTAATGTCAAATTATAATGTGGTTATGCTACAGCTAAAGTGAAACAATGATCATCTAGGCTATTTACTGAGTGTTTGTCATTGCTACATTAATGTTTAGTTGATACCTAATATTTTCAATGCAGTCATCTGGTTCAAGGATATCAAATTCCAAGTAGTAACATTAAAAGTCTCCTTAATGTACTTCAAAGGATTTGTTATGGTTTAATATTCAGAAAGTTGTCATTTTCCCCTGAATACAAACTACACCAGTCCACAGTAAGCAGAGGTAGTTCTTTCATACACTCCAGCCTTTTTCAATTTTCTAAAAATAAAATTTGTCATAAATTGAGAGATATTATCAGGGGTCGACTTCACTAACGCGTTTTGGTCATCGCAAACGCCGAAATCGATCGCTAAATCTAAAATCCATCGCAACTTAGCGATGGATTTTTAGCCGACGATTTCACTAAAACTTAACGATGAATATACTCGTCGCAAAGTTTTATTTAGCGATGACAATCTTGCGATGACATGTTAGTGGTCGCAAAGTAAAAGTTCATCGCAAACTTATGATACATTGCGCCATTCTGTGCTTATAGCTATAGCGGTGTACGTTTTGACGTATAAATTGCCCGTGATTTAGAGTAAAATGAGTGGCGCTACATTATTTTAGTCTTGCGGTCTTTTACCTGGTAGACTCAGATTGCCGATGGACAACTATCACCGACGCAACTGCAGCAAAGAGCCCCTTAATATCGGTAAAAAGGAGATACTATATGGGTTCGATTATTTTAACCATCATTTTTAGAAAAAATGTGTAATGTATTGGCAAATTGACAGTGTGAAGCTTAGTATAATTATTAGACAGATATGTCAGAATTTTCATCAATCCCACCGTTACAACAGATTTACGAAAACTGTTTATTAAAATCTAAAATTATAATAGAGGCCTTAGGCCTATAAATGCTTTAACCCTTTGTAAATGAATGCCTAAACATCGTCCACAATAGTTCGTATGCACCAACATGACAACAATTTACATATAAACTGCACAATGCCATTTCATTTCGAGCGACGACCGACGATTTTGTCGCGGGATGTCAAAGGTCACTACTTTTAGCCTCGTACAAACACTTTACTTCCCTTTTAACGACATCGCAATTGCGATGACTTTAGTGAAACGCAGAATTAGCGACATCCCAATTGCGATGGATTTGAGGATTGCGATCTCATCGCAAGTGTGTTAGCGATGATCGCAAACATAGACGTTAGTGAAATCGGACCCAGGAAGTGATGATGATTCAAGACTACATAGCAACAGCCATAATATCCTTGCAATGAAATGGCGGAATACCTTACCTATACGGCACTCCAAATTCCAATCTGTGTACTATCTCTGATCTGTTTTCCAGCCACCAAGCCGGCTAGCCAGCCGGCCAGCCAGTCAGCCAGCCAGCCGGCCAGCCAGTCAGCCAGTCAGCCAGCTATTTCCAAGGGCAATAATACTGCACTCTTTAGTGTTTCTCTTCTACACTTGGTTTCATTCAAACCATAGAGCAAGGATTTAACCTACCAGCTGCCTGTGTCTTGCCCACTTCACTTACTGCTGCTCTTTTCATCTTGGTTGATGCTGTGTACCTTTTTCTCTCCTCAATCAGTTCTCAACCGAGAGGCACAGAGTTTGTGTTTTGAATGCTTATTGCTTGTGGAGGTGTTGCTTTAACTTTTAGGAACTATAAATAATAATACAAACAAAATAAACATAATCTTTTATTTTATCTTTAATTTTGTCTTGTGTCCCATGGAGGACAATTATGACATATTAATGATATTGTGTTGATGAAGTTTCTTTAGAAGTCGCATCATACTCTTGAAAACCATGCATTATTCTGGGTATGAATAGCTTGACTGAGTTAAGAGTTGATAAATTATTAGAATCATTAAGCCTGCTGTCAAAACTGAATTTAGGTTAGGCAAACAAGGCAAATAAATATAAAAGTACAATACAAACAGTTTGGTAACAAGTAAGCGAAAAATAATACTGTGGACACATTTAACAGACATCAAAAGCAAATAATATACATCCAAAAAAAGAAACCTCCTTTAAAACCAAAATATGAGACCCATTACTTCCCTATGCAATCATGTTGAATTTCTAGATGGTGACTTAATGGCGTTCCTCTCCTTTAAGACTTATCTAAACTGTTGGATTAAATTGCACTTGCAATCAGTCCACTTAATCTTAATTTCCTGAAGCTGCTGTCATATCTTGTGCAGCTGAAAGTAGCATTATGGCCTCTCTCATTCTAAACACACCTTCTTTATCCATTTCAACATCCCAACACAGTGTATAGCCAAGGATTTATTGGTCATTATGAAGGACTACAGCTTCCTCCGTGAATCTAAATGAAATATTCATAATAGACAAGAGCATGATATGGATGTAATGTGAGCATTCCCTGAATATGTTGATAATGTGCTGCCAATGATTCCAACTATGTAATTATGTCGTCCCTGATGGAATACAGTTAGGCGCTGTTATTTTATCAAGCATTAAATGTATTGGGCCATCATTCAAGCTCAAGGCATTCTACTTGTTTAAAGGGAAACTTCCATCAAGCTGGGTAGATGAGTATTGAATAAGTTCAATCAAAATCAAACCCCAAATCCCCCAAAGCTCAAACCATTGTATTTTAGATTGATACTTCCTCTGTGTGGATGTTATAGTCTTGATCATTTTAAATGGTATCAGATAAATTGTGATGAGATGGCATTCATTTATAAATGACTGAATGTCAAGAGATGACATTGCTGTGAGCATCAGTGCAATCAGGGATGAAATTAGCAGACGGTTGCCAATGCAACATACAGGGTTATTATTAAAGACCCATGCTACAATAGCGATGCATTTTAATTGGTTAGGATCAGCATTGTCTGAATGCTTTGGTCCCCAACAGCATGTGTTTAACGAGAGTCTGGGAACAAGACTTCAACAACAAAATTGTCTGGTATTATGTATTTATATAAAGGCCATGAGACCCTGACCGTATTTTGAGGGAAAATGCCATACAGCAAAATCAATAGCTAGGTGTGTGAAAGCTAATTATATGTAAAATAATGGATTTGGCTGCCATAATTTACACAGGGAAGACAAATTTCATGTTTTTTATCATGACAATAAAATCTTTTTAATCTTTAATCTTTAATAATGCATCTAGTCAAATACTTGATTTAGATTTGTTTTGTTGTGTTCCAATGTGTTCTGTATTGCTTGTAACAAGCCTGTATGCTTCGTTTTTGAAAGGGCGAGAGCACCAAGGCATTTTCTCATTGGTATAGGAAATTATAAATTTCTACTGGAGCATTTCAAGGACACCGAGGCAATGACCGAAGGGCATGGGGGCAATCGCCTCCTTTAAGTATCATCCCTGTTGTTAATCATGGTTTATAGAAACATATGACAGTACAATCTTTATAAGGCTAAGGATTCTTGGCTTTGTGTGTCAATGGCGATTATTATTTCAACAGTTGATTGATTTAGATCAAGTTGATTTGCCATTATAAGTATTGCTTGAGTCATTGTGACCGTAAACAAATCAGGTTGTTTGGTTTTTGTGCTTTGATAATAATTGGTTGAAATATTACTTTGATAGGAGTTTCTTATCACTGCTTAGTCAGGTATGATGTCAAGTAGAAACTGTACAGCTTTGAAATACAAGGAGATCCTCACTTTGCTAGATGTCCATCCCTATATTGGCACGAATATACAATTATTGACTGTTTTTTATTCACTTGAGTAAAGAGTTGATCTTGATTTAACATCCTTCTTGGTGATAACTGATTATTTTCTGCGTTGTTATGACTGAGCTTAATGTTGGACTGTACTCCTTTAATTATCCCCATAGCACTCTTCCTGAATCGGTCATTCTGTGACATCCGAAATGTCAACGTGTTATGTGTGTGTTGTGAGGTTGAGATTGTGTGTGCGTGGAGGATGCAATCATCGGCCATGCCCAGTGTGTATGTGTGTGTTTTCTCTTCATCCTCCGTAACTACAAGTCATTGATGGCTTCTAATGAAGCGCAAATGTAACGTCTGCCCACACAGTGTTAACTGCCTCTTTTAGTAGGCAAGCAGGGAAGGCAGTCAGAGTGGGCGAAGGAGTATACCTTTTGGCCTTCATCACGTAAACACTTTCACTGCCCTTGCCATTAGATCAGTGCTGAGTGTAAAAGGAAGACAATTACTCCACGCTTCTTATCAATCAGGGAAATGTCAAATTAATTGGATCATAACCAGCTTAATGTTTGATCTAAAAAGATTTGCTTTTATTCTGAGGTTTCGTTCAAATTTACAAGAATAAGATTTAAGTCGCATCTTATACAAAACAATGAGTACACCAAGTTGCACCCTTTTCTTTTGTAAAGAATGAAGCTTTACTTATTTTTTCATCAAGACAGTATAATATGAAGAAGTCGTAAAGTACAAATAAATGTGACTTTCATGTAAATTACATACAAATATTAACAACTGTTGTTAACTTGCCAAATAAAATTGTTAACAAGGACATATGTTTGTTGTTTCTTCATTAGATTGGCTAACGACTTGCTGTTGTCAGAAGACGAGAGTGACTGTGAAGAGGTGAGTAGCCTAGGATTCAAGTCTTATCTTCTTTCACAACGAAACTGATCACACATAATGCATTATATGTCACCATTATGTGACTTTTTATAATATTGATAACGTTTTTCCGTGTTTGAATGATGACAGGCCTTGAATTTCGTTCTTGAAGAGTATTTTTTCTCTGGTAAGGGACACTTCTACGAGCAAAACTGAAATTTTTACCCTAAGATAGGAATTCAATTGTGAATATCATGACAGTCGATCTACACAGGCTGCTATTATAAAGAAGCAGTTTTAAATGATCAAACAAATACAGATTTTGCTTTCATTTGAGCTTCCTAGCTGAGCATGATTTGGCATGTTTCTCATAACTAAAGTGATGGATCTTCTTTAAAAATAATTAATAACATTTCACAAACAAGTAAAGAGTTCTACGTGAATTTGTGCGTTGCATTTTGTTGTGAGCTTTTAGTCTCTTAGACCATTAATTTGATTGTAAACAGTGTACCCTACTTTAAAGTGTGTCGAGTGATGGGTGTATGGATTTGAAACGCATCAACCCATTTCTACTAAATACAAATGATTGCATTTATACATGCTGTATTTAACACATTGTATTAACACATTATCGGAACAAACGTCTTCCATCCTCACCTCAGATTCTGATTTAAACAAATATCAGATCAGAAAGGGAAAAAAGTATATGAAACAATGGTGTGTTTTGTTTTTTCAAAATCATTTAAAGGACTAACCAGGCATGATATTCTTCCTACAATAATGGGATTTCCGATTTGTTTGCCCGCAGAAAAATCAGCATTCATTTTTAACTGCCTGAAAGTATATAAAAGTCTATTTATTGCAGGTACCATTATGTATGTAGGCCAGCCGTTGTTTTCAGTCACATTGTCCGACCGTCAGGTGTATGAGACCTAATTAAATACACATTAGGTTATGAAAACACAGTACTTATACTTCAGGCTTAAAAATGGTGGTTGAATTGGGAACTATCCAACTTTTCAAGTTGGGCACATTTGCTTTATATCTTGCACAGCACCTAACAGATAGCTGTGTAACAATGCTAGCTTGATACTTTTAAAAGCAGTGAATTCACAGGGGATGCTTAATATCCGATTCAAACGAAACTATGGCTGTCAATTTTGGAGAGACCTTTGAAACTGCCAAGAGCTAAGAACCGTGTAAGAAATAGAGTACTCCACAGTGTACTTGATAAACTTGGGAATGCTAGAGTTACTTCTCTTAGTAGTTGGAAAAGGTCAGTGAGGGATGGACATACCTTAGGTTGTCTTACTTTAGAGAAGATGTATCAACCGTGGTGGTATAGCAAGCTGAAAATAACACTTCATAGTTTAGTTAATAACGTCATCACTGTGCTTTTCGCATACATCAAAATGATTTATACATTATTTTGCGAAAACACTTTGTGATAGATGTTAATGATATATAGCATTGCTTAACCTTATACCGATGTGTGTTTTAACACAAGCACTGTATCCTCAGTACTTTCTAGAGTTCTGTGAAGAAAAAAAAACGTTAGGCAAATCACTCAGGTAGGATTTGAACCCAGAACCTTTGCATTGCTATTGCAGAAGTTCTTAATTAAACAGCTTTTTAAATTAATTTTTACTTTTTGAATCATATTAAACATAATGTACATAAAGATCAATATGCCCTTTCACCAATTCAGTCAATACTAAGTATACAGAGCGTTACTTATTTACTTGACACTCATACAGTTTGTAACAAAATAATCGATTGGAAAGAATTGACCAAGATTGGTTCCAGTGTCAGCAGTGATCACAAAAGCACCTTTCACACAAGAGCAATTTATCAAGGGTCCTTTGCTAAATTGTAGCAAGGTTGTACAATTTTTCAATTGTTTTGCCACCAATTGGCTAGAACTGAAATTCCCAATGAAAGATGTTGACTTTGACTAAACTCATCCATAGCTTCCTGATTAGTAAGCACAATTATTTCAAGAGTACAATGTCCAAAGGTTATTTAATATGCAACTCACTGCAAAGTGACAACTACAAGTGTGGCATGTATGCATTCAAAGTTCAATTGCAGTGCATTTAATATGTTCACTGTCTGTGAAACAACTTTACTGAGACTTGGATGGTTGAATGATCACAGCGAAGGTAATAAAAAAGCAGTATCTTGAACGTTTGTCAACCCATGGGTGATTTCAGAAAGGAAAAAGTACAATTTTCTTTGTATTGGATTTTGCATTCTCTGTAAATTACTAAACACAATTGAATTTTATCCTTATTGTGTCCTGCGTTTGAGTCTCAATAAAACAAAGATTCAATGCAGCTGCTATAATACAACTTAATGCAGTCCACTCAGCAAGTTCCATCATGCATCATAGAGTAGTTACCATGGTAACCAATGTCCAGCCTGACTCTACGACCTTGACAGTTCAGAGCCTGATACAAGTACACTTAGTCTCCATTCAAGCCAGGATGTTTTCATTTAATCATACTGTAAAAGGAAGGTGTTAATACTGTGGGATTATCGTTATAAAATGAGCTTTTTAATACTCTTGGATTGAGCTTAAAAGTGAGCTTCCTAATACTCTGGGATTAAGTTCATAAATTGCTGGTTTAGAAGACACTGCTCATTTTCTTGGTGCAAGAAACTATCTGTATGGTACTTATAAATCAAGCTTGTTGGTTTTACATCATTCATTGGGAAATGCTATTATCATAATTAACAGAGCATTTGATAGATGTTAACTTGCGTTGGGATAAATTTTAAATCTGTACCCGCCGCTAAAAAACAGGATACAAACTGTCTCTATTGCTACCACAGTACCAGGCAATCTCGGTAGTATAGTTTATGAGAAAGTGCTCTAGAATGGCAAAGGTTGTGGGTTTGAATCACACATGCCTGTTGTTTTTGACCTACAGGATTCTCGAAAGTACCGAGTATTTGCTTTACACACATCGGTGTAAATGTAAAATCAAAGTAATAACTTTTACATATAAATTTACAAGTTCAGTAATAAACCCATGACTTTGATTACCAATTGACCTATACCTGTCTACAACTTCAAGTATCACAATTGTTGGATTGAAATCAGAGTTGAAAGTCTGCTACTTCCCAAATGCTACCCACAGTTAGTTGTGTGGTTACACACAATTTTCCACTTGATTGGTAGAGTAATCAGGTAGATTGTAATGTTTTTCTCTTTGATTTGACAATGTATAACAGAGTTGATTAGTTTATTGTATGAAGGCAATAACCTTTACATCAGTATGGTTGTCTGTTGATGCATCGTCAAACGAAGCAAGAGACAAATGAGCATCTTAAAACGACACTGTCAAGATCCTCTATTTAGCTCTTAGTTTCTTCATTTATTGTAGATTGAACACCAACGAGTCAGTTTGTACCATAATACAGTCTTTATCTCCACATTGACCAATTTTCATCATCAAACATTCATACAAAGGTTGCTATTTTTGTTGAGGATTGACAACTTGATTTCACCAACATCAACATCAATGAGGTCGTTCACACGCCGTACTAGAGTTGGTCTAACTCAATCTAGACCGGTTCGGGTTCAACTTTTGTGGGTCTGAGCGCAAAAAAAGTTAGACCGGATCGGGTCTAAACCCCAAAATTTAAACCGTCCAGCGAGGCGGTGCAAGTCTAAACCAGTTCGGGTTTATCTTTTAACACTGCATGTGGACAGAATGACATCCGGTTTTAACTCGCAATGGACGACCCATTGTGGGTTCAATGCACACGCCCAGACCCGGAGTGCTTGTATACGGTTTGTGTTGTCTCTGATGCCGAAAAGCACAGAGTATTTTATACGTTCTTGCCGCTTACCGAGTTGGGGAAACTCTCTGGATCGGTGTATGCAGTTTAACAACGGCCCACGCCCATGATTTATTAAATTCTGAAACAAAATTATATTTTCCAAGCGTTTTTTGTTGAGTGTCCTACAATAAATTGAAACTGTTTTTCATGCGTATACTACGAGCGCAGCCAAGGAGCATATTTTTTAATGCTTCTCACATGCACAGCGCTGCCATCCCACAGTGATCAATCTCTGATATCCCATAGTTATCCATGACCGATCCCGTGGATGTGCCTTTCTATTGCCGTCACCGTTACTATCGTGCTGTACTTTCAATCTAGGAGAATGAACTGCCGTGGGTGCGAGGCTGTGTGTAGGGGAAATTCCCTTCGCCAGCAATCACCACGTTGTTGGGAAGTTGGGAAAAGTACGTATACGTAACTTGCACGTGTGTACATGTAGTTGTGTTTATGAACGAATCGGAATAAAAATCGCGGCACCAGCTTTTGAGAGATCGCAACTTCCAATCGATTGAGGTACAAACTACAAGTATTAATTAAATCGGAAACGGTGGTATAAAACACAAAAATAAAACGTGTTCTGTTTCATGGATTATGGATAATATTTTGGTGAGTTTTCTCGGTGGTTTGTATCAATATTTTGTTTGTTTAATTATTTGTTTTAGAGTCGTGTTCATGTTTGTTTTAAGTGCCCGTATCCTCCCTATGGTAAAACTGTTTTCTGCGTTCGATTGAGCCATTTTTATCCAATTTTATGTTCTGATGATCGTCCAGGGCATGGGGCACTCAGTATCTCGGTGCGTGAATCTGATTAATAAAACCGGATGTTAGAGCAATGGGGGCACGTCTACTTTGACCTCTTAAAACCGAAAATAAACCGGATCGGGTTTAACTCGGTGCTGTCTGAACGCAAGGGTTTTTTATTTTTTGACCACCCCCCGCTGCTCGTAAAAGTTAAACCGGTTCGGGTCTAAGGTAGTACGCTGTCTGAACATACCAAATGTTAGACTGGATTTAAAACTGTATTATACTTTGGATAATTACATCTCCATCACCAATGATTCCACTGTTACACAAGTTGGTTCAAGGTTAACATTGTATGGTGTATTTTTTAAAATATTTTCTTAGCTGTTAATGTTATGGATTTTCAGCGTGTTTGTAATATGAGGAGTGGACTTAAAGGGAAGGTACACGTTTGGTAATTGTCAAAGACCAGTCTTCTCACTTGGTGTATCCCATCATAAGCATAAAATAACAAGCCTGTGAAAATTTGGGCTTAATCGGTCATCGAAATTGCGAGAAAACTATGAAAGAAAAAACACCCTTGTTGGACGAATATGTGTGCTTTCAGATAGGAATAAAATTATTATTTCAGTGAGAAATTACCTCTTTCTCAAAAACTAAGTTACTTCAGAGGGAGTTGTTTCCAACAATGTTTGTTTCCAACAATGTTTTATACTATCAACAGCTCTCCAATGCTTGTTACCAAGTCAGTTTTTAAGTTAATATTTGTTTTGAGTACCTCCATGAAAAAAAGAAAAAAAAACCATCAATGGTAGACTAAACTCTACATCCTTCAGTAACATCCATTTATATTTCAAATCATGTTGCTTAGACACACCTACCTGTCAAAAGTTTGTATCCTTGATGCCATCATGCTCAATTCTTACATAGTTAAGTCTCAGAATAATGTGATGGACACAACATTATGATAGACACATTATAAATATATTAAATGTCTGTCTATCTTGGTATGAATTTGGCCTTGAAGATTCAGCAATGCATTATCTTAATCAATTATGCTGACAGGTAGCTTCTAACATAAAGGTTGTTGCACCAATGTAATTGTTGAAGTAGATCACGGAAGATATCCATGTATACAAAACCCATCTTCAACAAGGCATTAAAAAACTTGTTTTGTTTTGTTTCTTAATTTAATTGCAGCCGCATACAGTCAAGGAAGAATTAGCCGAGGAGACCAGCCAAAGGTGAGTTTTTATTTCCTTTAGGGGGTGTTGGCTAGCAGACATTGGAAATGGACAAGTTGATATCAATATTACATAAGTTATAAATCATAATCCTGAATGTGTCCCTCAATGTGAATGACCTGTTGAGTATGATCAGCATTAGTCTCAAAGGCAACATTAATCCATATCTGCTTCATAGACAGGGCTCAAATTTGGGGAAAATCCTCAAGACTGCAGGACTTGAATCTCAAAATGTTAACTGGACCAGAAATAGTTTTACAAGACCAGAATCAAAAAGAAAAAAACTTCCTATTACAGCTACTTTGAACAAGCTTTGTGACATGTAAGAGAATATTTTATCTCATTTGTCTTTATGGGCACTAAGTATCTTTCATTACTCAATCGAATTGAAAATGTATTGGATTTTTAAAAAGTAAACTTTTGAACAGGATTTTTTTCTTTTTAAGATGAGGTACACAGTGAGGTATAATTATTGAATTGAAAACACAAGACCGCAGGACTTTTTTTGGTAATGAATTAACTTGTTCGATGCTAAAAATCACTGGCCCCGGGCCTGCGGTCCAATGTAAAATTTGAGCCATTAGACTGTATTATTCCCAGCCCTAAACACAGAAATCACTCTATTTTACACCAAAGTAGAAAATTTACCAAACTTTCAACCTTTAAACTGCTTGAAATAGAGTCAACACACAATACTCTTTCCATTCTGCAATTGCTTATGTGCATTGAGCGTTAATAATACACATTTTGAATGGTGCAGGTATTTTTGTTCATTCTGTATTTCCCTGTGAGATATTTTGACAACGATTGGGCACTTTTCAAGCACTTGTCAATTTTTGACACAGGAGGTCAATGTTCTATTGAGTGTTTTTTAGGTTTGAGCAAGTGTATACAAGTATGTATACGAAGGTAGGTTTGTTGCCATACAAATACTGATACTACACACAATGACCAGGGGAAATATGAAATAACAAGAAGGTATTAGTGAGAAAGAATTAGGTTTTGTAATCCCTGTAGAATTACACCAGCAAGGAAAATACACTGTGTTTTTCATTGGGGGTGCGGGTGGGTAAGGAGCTACATGTAGGCATAGTAGATGTTCAATTTTATGTTAAATAATGTTAGATTTATTTTGGTGGTTTTACTTTTGCACCGATGTGTATAAAGCACTGTTTATTCAGTACTTTCTTGAATTCTGTGAAAGACATTGCAGGCGTATTACTCGGCTAGGATTCAAACCCATGACCTTTGCCACTCTAGAGCATGTCTTACCAACAAGACCACCGAGATAGTCCTGTAGCTAGATATACTAACTTGGAATATTTAGCTGTCGATAAACTTCCATTTAATTAATTGGGTGAACTGAAGGTAGGCCCCTACATGTTTGTGTTAAGTAAACATGTTTTGTTTTATGTGAAACTAACATGTGTCATTGATGTAAAGCATTTCTCTGTAAACAGCAAAGGTAAATCAAAAGAGATACATGTGAACAACAAAATATCAACACAATATTTGATTATTAAAATCAATGGGAAAAGGCAGTGACAATAAACAAGGCACTTTTGTGGTAAAATTGTGATAGCAAATACAAATTTGTATGATATTAATGCAAATTTTTAATCAATGATGTTTATGTTAAGTGAAAAATAATCTTTACTTCAGCTAGCGAACCACTTCAAAGAAACCCTGCAGTTTACGAAATGCATGAATATAATGTGTCATAGGCCTATAGTCATAGGAATATCGAGATATAGCATGTGACGTTACGTTAACCAGAACATGTCATTAGGTGAGAAGTAGGACTGCTGACGTGTTATTAATGTCAACCCAAATTGTTGAAATGTACGCACGGATCACTCCTGGTATAAATGTGTAGGTGGTATTTATTTGATCCCTGGTTATTTCATAGTGAGTTTTTATGGATATAAAGATGGCAACACTTGAGCCGTTTCTTCTTGCATGAACACTGAGTGGGATTTGTTGTATGTCTTCATTATGGTTCTGCAGTTTATCAAAACAACAAAAGAGAGATGAGGAATTGTCTGGTTTCTTTCAATTTGATTGAGAGAAGGCTATTTCTTAGGATGTTTATACATTAGGATCATGTACTTTGGAATGATGCCTAAAACTTTATACCCCAGTACATCCCAATTATCCACTTGCCTGTCATAACCCCACAGGAGAACAAGATCAACCTGTTGTAACTCTTACTGCCTCAACATTGTGTCATCTTTTCATCCACTCGAATGCTTTGATTCATCTACATTGTCCATTGTTAGTTTCTTCTTGTATTGTTAGATTCAGTACCTCCTGGGGAACCTATTATGGGTTCCTTTCATAGATAAAAGGGCATCTTGTGTACCCGCAGTTTCACCCCTGTATAGGCGTATTTTGTTTTGTTGAATTGGAGGTATTTGTGGGTATTCAGGTGGAGTTAAATACAGGTTAGATGGTTAGCTTTATTCAAAGTTGATAAGGGACATTCATAAGGGATTTATCCATTTACATCAGTGTTAAGTGTAATGGTAAACCAAATTATTATTTTATATTCCTGATGCAATTATTACAAAATTGCAACAATTATCCTCCATTTCTTGGGGGTAATGATAAAGAGAGATCCCGTCAATCCACTAAGTGAAAGTAGTAGTCCCTGCTGATTTCCTACCTTCCGCTCAGGTAGAAGTTACAAAGCAGGATAGTTCTGAAAAGAAACTACCCAGTAAGTATCTCCCCTCATACAAATGGTTACAAATAGTTTTACCGCAAACCAAATATACAATTACCATTCATTCATCTAAAAGAAAGGAGAGATAATAAGCTAATTTCACTTTTGGTAAGACTGTGGAAGTCTCATGCAAATTATTTGAATGTTTTAAAAGTGCATGGTTTTGATTATTAAAGCAATATGAACTGAAGGTTTCCAAAAATGTTATAAAATGGTTGGAAATGGAAATATGTATTCATATTGGAATACCTTCGTCTTCAACTCAATTATATTCCACATGGCAACCCACTGGCAGAGGTTGAATTGAGAGCAAATGATTTCATTGAAATGACATTGAGTCACATGTATACATGTCTACACAAATTGATAACAAAGAAATACCTCTTCCCCCTTGAATTGAAAATATAGCTGTAGTTGATGTTTTCACTTTTATGACCAAAATATGGTCATATAAGAAATGCAAATGCTAATAAAAAAGTCTTAAAAAGGCAGCTTTTGTGTGATGGAAGCCTGGTGTGCATAGCATTGCAGTTAGCAAACAGACATTGTCAGTAAGTTAAACAGCTCTTGTTGGTTTGGTACATAGGAGATTGATGAATAGTAGGTTTGTGCATGTTGTTTCATCATTCAGCAGTTTCCCAGGCTAAATACCTTTGGCTGTTAAGCCAGGTGATGTATTACATATGTTGTCTTTATAAAACATAATGGCAGCTTGAATGGTGAAGCTCAAGTTTCAGTGTCTAGTTGGCAAAAACCAGTCCATATTATAATAAACAGCCGTTTGAATGGGTAATAAATCATGGCCAAAGTTTATAATGTGATATTGTGCATGCTGTGCTGTCAATATTGTTCAAGGTGACTCGTGTGAGTTTTAGTTCTCTCTAGCTCTATTTACCGTATACTGATAGGTGCTATCCATGCGTTTTAATGCTAAAATAATAATTTTAAAAATATTAATCAAAAAATTAAACCTTTAATATTTAGAAAATTGTAGAAGTAAATAATACAAAATTGTCTTAATTTAGATTACTGTGATTTTATAAAGGACACCTTTTTGGACCTCATGGGAAAAATAACTAATGAGTTTGTGAGTTCAGTAAAATTTCAACTTGAAAACAACCCATATGTTAATTTAGAATTGTCAATATGTTGACTCAATTATTATTTTCAGTGAGTTCAACTTGATTGAACAATTGATTCAGATAAATGCTAATGCAAATGATACTTAGATTGGATGGGAATCTTAAAGCCTGTGCTGCCTTGTGAATGGTATTAGCCAGCCGTCTGTCTGGCAGCATGCAGTTTATTACTGATTACATGCACCAGTGGTTTTAACTGTTGACAAACACTACTGACTGTAGATAACATACCCTCAAGATATTTGTCATCATATTGCACTGGCTGGACCTATTTTATCCTCTAGAAGTGATGGAAAATACCAGTCCAACGTGTGTATTTCTATACCATTCAGAATAACTGTGTGTAATTCATGAAAGGATAGAATTAAAAGTGTTGTTCCATCAATTTTTGCTCTGGACAGAATTTGTTATATTTTTAGATTAAAAAAATCCCAGAGTTTGACAGAAAATAGATGAAAATATTATGTAGCAATAAAGAGCTAGACTGTTTGTCTAACGTCCTCACATGATGACGTACATTTGTTCTACTGACTGCACAGTATAGCCACTTCTACATGCATAGTAAATGGATCGAAGTGAGATGAATAATTGCCACTTTAAAGCTATATTGCTAATATTTATTTCAGTTTATTTATGGTCATACAGTCAATGTTACATCGTCTTAACTGCTTACTTACTAATCAAAAGGACCTATGGTATAATCATAAATAAATAAAAAGTAGTTCGCAGCCTGATCGAGCAGAGTCATTCTTAAAAGCTAAATGGCAGCAACAACACGCATGATTAGTATTTTTTTAATACATTTATGTCTTAGTATTAAATTTAAGACAAAAAGATTCACTGAAATATTAGTTAATAGTTGCCCTTTGGGTATAAGTGTAATAAGTCGTCCTATAAAGTGGTTTATGGACTAGACAAGGGTCATTAAGCAACTCCCCTGCCACCTCCCTTACCTACTGAAGTCAACACTCAATACTAAGATCCTTTACATGACATTCTTTAAAGTGTTTTGCACATGCAGGGCATGCCAACCGGAAATAGTCAATGAACCTGCAGTCCAGCTGTTAATGCCATACCACAGGAAATCTTATCTTGCCAATATGTCCAACAATGTTATCATAGCGCTCCCTAACACGTGAATTTTATTGAGTTTTTCTTTCTGGATATTGATATACCTAAACAGTTGAAATAATAGTGAGCGGCTAGCTCAACTTTATAGAAATTAAAGCTACATGATATGCTATATTATGATTTTGTGAAAGCAACTTATGAGTTATCTTTCAATATCCAACGATCCGATTTGCTCACCTTGCTCAGACTTCAAATTCAGCTATTACTGAGTTTTTCTCTAAGTTCACTAAAATGAGGATGTATCAGTAGGTGTTACCTTTGTTAGAAGATAAACACTTAGACTGGAAATTTCAGCCTATCGATCAACTCCTTATAGATATGTGCAGTTAAATTTGAGAAGATATGAAATCAGCAATGACTTTATCTTGCATAGTCAGGCAATGTTGATTCAATGTCCAACCTTAGCTGGTATAAATAAAACTTGATTTTAAAAATATACAGTGTGTCCCCTACTAAAAATTTATCTCACCCCAAAACTCATTTACCTTGCAACAGTTGCAATTTTCATTTGCCTTGCCACAAAACTCATTAACTTTACCAGATAATGCATTTACTCTGCTACAACGTAAGTTTACATTGCCAGAAAATCATGTATCTTGCCCCAAAACTCATTTACTTTACCACAAAACTCATTTACCGTACTAGAAAACTCATTTACTCTGCTGCAAAACTCATTTACATTGCTAGAAACTCATTTACCATGCTACCAAACTCATGAACTCTGCTGGAAATCTCATATACTCTGCACACAAAACTCATTTACCTTGCCAGAAACACATTTACCTTGCCAGAAAACTAATTTAATATGCTACTCATTTTCCACGACGAACCTTTTTACTATAGACAGCTTAATATACAAACCTTTTTACTAAGGACAAATTCAATGGAAATGAAGAAAAAAGAGTTTTAGTATACTTGTGAATTCACTGAATTAAAAAAAATGTACCCTTTGTTAGAAGAATATATAGCTAGACAAGTTCTGAAAAGAACATAATCTACCTATACCTAGCAAGATGGTGTTACCCCAAACCAAAAATACATTGAAATCTCACCATGCATTGCCTCAAATTTCATTGCACTGAAAGCGATGATGACGCACAAAATTACATGCTCTCAGCAGTGTTATGTTTTCGCATTCTGAAAAACAGGTATCTTTAAATTATGTTATCCTGTGAACTACATGTATGATCTTTTTATGTACCATATCCATCCGATACATAATTTCCCTAAACAATCTAGTAGCGTGCAATTCTTGATTCCCCCTAATGCTATTTACTGAAAGATGATAAATTATACGACTAGAGACTTGATAGAATCAGTCTAACTCCTTTGCATATGATACATGGATAGCATTCTCCTTGCTCAGACGTAAAGCAACACCTGATATATGCATAACCTTTCATTACTCAACACATGTACTCATAGCTGATTTCTTACTCTAAGAAAGAGTGATTGGTAACCCTAGGGGTTATAGTGTAAAACAGCTTAATATAAATTAAATCACTTGCTTAAAAACAATCAAATAAACTGGTTATCTCTTTTAAACATGAAATAATTTGTCTGCTGGCAAAAAAGGTTTCGAATGGGATTTAAAGAATCTTTCTCAGCAAATTTTCTACAAAATTGTATGTAGCTGAAAACAAAAATCCCAAACAAGGAGTAATTCAAGGCACAACAGCTACAAATATTTCCACTTACTGTACATTCTAAAGCAAATGGATACCATTCTGTGAATCGACACTAATTATCATAATTACAATACGTATGCATGCAATTTATAATTGATGTGATTTATGGGTTGTATTGTCAAGATTCATTAAAATAAAGGTGATGAAATGCCTATTCTCTTTTTGCCATAATGATCACAATACCAAAGTTGTAGCATATATGCACTGCGGTATCCTGAAATATAGAGAGTATTTTCTTTTTTTTTTAAACATGCATCTATTGTAAGTATAAGGTTTCAATTACATGTCATCAATTTCACCTGGAATGATGATTACTCTATATGTAGGTCAATGTAATTTTATGATGCATTTCTAGGCTATAGTTCCCATTGAATGAACATTGAAGACAGAATCATTGCAACGGATGGATGATTCTCATGTTTTTAATTTTATTGAGAGTTTTCTTTGAATTGACTGATACTGTGCAGTTGTCATTCACTTAGGAACATTTGTAACCACAAAAACTCCTTATCTTTGAAATCTGTGAAATGCACCAAGAAGCTAAACATTCAATGAATGATTTGGATTTTGATTGTAAATGGTAGACAAGACTCCAATACCATGCTTAGATTCCACTGTGTCTAGAGAAAAAAGCACATCAATAAAAACTACATTTGCCTTGTAAACGAAGAGAAAAATCAATAATTGAGATTGCAGCCTGATATGCTTACAGTGGTTGTGTACATATATGTGAGTAGAATGGCCAAGGATGGGTTAACTGCCTGAGGAACTAACAGGGAATACATCAGAAAACCAAACAAAGGATATCAGAGATTTAAGATTATTCTTGAAACTAAATTTAAGTGTCTGCCATATGTGTTAACAAATATATATATTTATTAGCATGGCAAATGCACTTTTTTTTCAATTTGGATGATTCGGCCATTGATTTTTGGGTGAATATCCTTGATTGTAGTTTAGAATGTGATAAGTACATAAAGATACATCAGGTACATCAAGCTTAAAATGACCTTTTGGTTACGTGATGAATTGATTGATTGAAATATGTCAATGGGGGATTCCACCTGCTGATAATTGTTCCAGAAATGCTGTTGGGTAACGCAACCTGTTTTAGTTAAAGCGGACACAATTTAAGGTAAAAATTAATCTGTTTTATATTATTATTACACTCCATGTACATTTTTTTAAATTGCATGTGAAGATGACCCTTTGTTGGAGGAGTATTTGATGACCTGTTTTTTTTTCTCGTAAAAATTGACCCAATTCACCTGAAGTCATCAGCACAATAAATTTCCTGCGTCATTTTATGGGTCAGAATCCTTAAAGGGGATGTAACTGTTTGTCAACATTTTAGGTGATATGTGCATTTTGAAACTTGCGTTGTATCTTGACATGAAGTTTAACTCTCACAGTGACTCTCAGATAAAAAGCAGATAGTTTTAGGTGATGGTGGAAGGGGGCTCTTCATGCCAATGCAGTTATATATAATACAGCATAGTTCATGCTACAGACTTCACTGACACTGCTAGTACAGCTCATAAACCTGTCATCAGATTCAGTCCATTTTTAGTATCATTTAGTCATTTACTAAATTCGATTTAGATTCTGTTCCTAGTGTCAGTGCAGTGAGGTTCAGATATGTTGAGACTTAAATCCGGCTTAATCGACGGAGAGAGTGGGTTGGTTTCTTGGAAAAAAAAACAAGTGGTTTACATTCACAGAATTATATCTGCCATACGTCCTGCATACATTAAATCTTTGTATTCATTAAAGCAAGTTAAGCATAATTCATAATATGTCATTTAATTCAGGGAGATGATGTTGATGTGTTTTTGGAAGCAATGTAAGATCATTGTCTGGTGATCATGTTGTTTACCTCTTCATGGCTCCATGTCACACAGTACTAAGATTGATCTTTAGATGAGTTGTCAATATTGCCATAGTGATTTATATTGTGACATCATTCTTTTCTTAGCAATTAAGATTTATACACAGTTAAGATTGATCTTAGCTCTTTGTGAAATCGGCCGCAGACTGTTTGAAAATGATGAATTGGATTTAGAATACCATTCAAATCTAGTTACTTGACAAACTGCATCAAACTTTTTGTTTCTCTGAATTTACTTAAAATATAAATACAGAAGTTTTTACAGTTAGCAGTGAACAATACAGATACTCTGGTGTTCGTGTACAAAATAACCTATCTACAAACTACATGTATGTCTTGAGTTGAGCCAGTAATCCAGTCACACACGAAAAAAAAAGTGCACAGCTACATTGACATTTGACCCAATGGTGGTAAACTATACAGTTGACAAGAGATAAATGTAAAGTAGTTGGGCTATTGAGATAATGCAAGCATTCCATAGTGTTGTGTTACAGAGCTGCTGTCTTGCTGGTATTATTACTAATACACACATGTAGGTCATGGTGCAATTCATATTGTCATTTTAGAACCAGCTTTGGTTACTACATGTAGTCATGCCATTCCAGGAACTAAACAACTCTGTGGTAGCAAATTCAAGCTGTGATATTTTCTAATATTTGCTAAAATTCCTCTTGTGTTCCCTTTTTTCTAGGATACTGTGTCTATCCAATTTTCTGATGGTGTATTGCTTAATTCGGACTGCTAAATTTGCATTTATTATAATAAATCCCTTTCACAGAAACTAAATTACTATATGATACAAAACAAACCAGATGTAAAGATTTGAAAGATTTTAAAACATACATTTTTTACTTAGAAAGTAGGCCTATATGTAAAATTATCGCTTCGCTAGAATGCCCATGTAAGTCAGATTGCTCATCATAATATTATAGAAGTAAACAGGTAAAAATATTCTAAATTTGGAGCATTTCAAACTGCGTGTTTAGCTGATTGTACAGCGGAGAGCCTGTACTTTTTACTACACAGCTAGCCATTCATGTTGTTAATGTGCCACAGCCATACAAGATCAGGTTACAGAACCAATCACACACACGCATCCACCTTTGAACCCCCCCACCGTTCTATGCTCAGACGCCAACGGGTCGGAGGCTCTGAGATTCTAGCTATTAAAGACAATTATTATGCCCGGCACTGTGGCACGGAGGGTTGGCTGAAATGTAGAAAAGACCAAACAGACTCAGTAGAGAGAGAAGAAAATGGAAAAAGAGTGTGTGAGAAAACTAGGTACTGAGTGATTCACTGGGAAGAACGTATTGACTGATAAAGCAGACATGTTATATCATTAAAGGTAAAAATATTATAATATTTCATATTCAAAGATAAATTCATTACTTCCTCTGCACACGTACATGTAGGCCCACTTCTATTTCAAATATTTATTTTATTTCAAATAATACATGCTGATGTTTCACAGTTTAAATAAGCGTCAATATCTTAAATATTGTTTTAAAATAAGTTATGATTTGTTCCAAAATATGGGTTCCATTACAACATGAAGTTATTAAGTGTTGAAATCAAAAGTGTTTAATTTTCAAGTATTTTATTTTGACATGACATGCAGGAGTACCATCACAAATTCACACAATGTTGTGAGTGTGGCTTTATTGTTCTACATGGTAATTACAAATAACTTGTTATGACACAATCCCTGAGTGTAAAACCCATGTGGTCTGATAACCAACCTCCACTGCCAAACCTGATTTCAATCTCTATATATTCTACCTAATTTACAGCACCACCACAGTGATCTCTTATGACCTTGGTTGACCCTGGTTGACCCAGGTTGACCTGGCTCATAGTACATGATGATGTGATACTATGCAAGAGGTCATCTAGCTTCTCTAGTAATAAATCTTAATCCTATTCATGTCACCCAGTCATCTGTCAACTTGTTCTGATCCTGTCTTTATAGGAACTGCAAAGACTCTTTGTAAATTTGGACCATGTTTATTTATTATGGAAGCAATCCTATGTAAAAGTTGGTCTTAATAAAGCCAATGAATTGCTTTGGTAAAGCATTTTTTTTAATGGCTTTCTGACATATATATTTGTATAGATGTACCATTAAGAAATGTCATGTCTAGTTCCAAACTCATTCTAATGTTGATTTCATGCTGCTTTTTTGATTTGCCATTTGTTTCCTCATGAATAGAGCTCAGTCAGGCTAATGTGAATTTACATTTGAATTTACATGCTGATGTGAACATTACCTTGGGACAAAATGCTTCAAATGAATTAATTCTACTTGTACCTTGCACAGATGATCCCTCTCAAGAAGTCTCATTTACTTCCACTGTAAATGTGTTTGAGTGATTAAAAATTAAAAATAATTGTCAACATTCTTTGATTAATAACTCTAACCATGGCTCACCTTTCATAAAATGTAATTACCATTGCAGTCATTGAATTTCTTCCTTTTAGGGGAATTTTGTACTGCCTTTGGTAAAGGGCACCTTTAAGAGGAGAAATAATAATAATAATTTTGTATGAGAATTTTGCAAAGGGTACCACACCAAAAGCATGGGGCACCATTGCAGTTGCTGTGGGTGCTATGTGTTATTTCGAGGCCTGCTGCCATTGAACCAGCATGTTGTAACATTTAAGTTAGGAGCTGCACTTTTACTAATAAGTAAAGATATCTATCCCCACTTGTCATGCCTTTCCTTGATTTAAGGGGCGATTTGTAGGGCGCTCATACCCCAGCTTGTATTAGAGTGACAGGGAGACAAGTCAAAGATCAAGGTGATCATAAGCATGCTCATTATCTAATTCCAATAATGCTGCAGACAGATTGTATGTTCAAATCACAAATTGGGTAAAACAAGTCTTTTACACGGGTTTTCTGAGCTGTTCTTTGAAGACATTGTGTGACCCCCCACACAAGTATAACACCCAGACATTATCGCCCACCTTATTGATACACATCACCACCCCCAGGAAGGAAATGTTAGCTTCCTGTCACTGTCAGGAAAGCCTTGTTGTTCGCTCACCATGAGGGGAATGTCACCAAGAAGGAAGCATTCATTACTTGGAAGGGGTGTAGCTCATTGTCTGGTAGTCTTGAAGGTACTATGTCTGTACCTACTGTAGTACATTGTGAAACATAGTCAAGAACACCCTAATGCCTTAATGGACTCATTGACAGTTTGTCCTTTTTATCAATTCGATCCAGCTTTCAGAACACACTCAAAATAACCTTCATTCATATCCCATGGATTATATTCGCACCATAATAAAACAAATTAACATTTGCGTTTGAAACCAACCTTTATTGAGAATCTAAATCCAGAAGCATGAAAACTCTTTCTCAATTTAATTTGGAAAACGGAGTCAGATTTATCTGATCTGATATTACTATGTAGATCAGAAATTGAGTGGGAGGAGAAATTCCCCCATGCCCCCTCTCCATAAAAATGCAACTCAGTAGATCCATCAACATGTGTTTTGGAAAGACAACTTATTCCATGCAGCTTTTATTCAGGTACAATAGCAAATATCAAATATCTTAGTAGTAGTCTCTTGGCAAGTAATTGGAAGGAAATTAGAAATGTGATATTTGGATTATGGAACAGCTGATCTCTCCAACTCATCGCCCGACAGACTCCAGTATTTCCTAAGGCTGGTCAGCATTCGTCAGAAATATCATGTTGAGAGTCACCCAAATGATCAGTGTATGGCAGTACACTGTAGAAATGTAAACGGTGTGTGGGATTCTTCAATCAGGCTAAATGATATTGATGAACCGCAGTTTGCCTTGGATAAGTTGAAAAAATTAATGGAGACACTTCTTAAATAGACCAAGCGCCAGCATTAAGCCCTTGAACTTAATGAGCAAGGCCACTTTATCTTATTAGTGAGATTTACATGTTATGACTTTCATGACCACTATGAATCCAAGCAATCAATCAATCGTATTTTGGTTTGTGGTAACACCATGTGTGTATCTACTTGCAGGGTAGATTATGTTCTTTTGAGAATTTGTCTTGCTTTATATTCAATCAATCGTGGTTACATTTCTACATGTACATAGTGTGGAAGGGAGGGAGGGTCGGGTATTTGTCCCACCATAAACCCTGTGGTAACCTCATATAGTAACCTCATGGTAACCTCATGTACATGTACTCTGTGTTCACTGATCACTTGTCACATCCTACAGGCTGGTACTTGCTCTAGATCCTATTTCACATTAGGCCATGCACTCTCTGCCTGTTATTGAATCAACATTCCCCTAGACAGACAGTTATAAATGTCTTTATTACTCATAACTCACCTGCCTAAACAATGACAGAGCATGTAGGTTTCTATAATTTCCAACAAATAGATAACGATATTAACTTAATGCCACTTGTTAGTAACATCTATAACTCGAACATATTTCGAGAAGAAGAAAGCAGAAGAAAAAACACAAGGGAAACTTAATAAATGAATTTTCTAAGTTGATATTTTACCAAAGCAATGAACAGTCAATTGAGAGTGAACATTAGTTCAATTATAAATAGGTTAATAATTATGTTTTCAAAATAAAATTCTAACCACATTTACATGATAAAAAGATTTTTTTTTTGGCGCTGAAATTTCTCTGAGGCTTTAAAAAGTACAACATATCCAGTCCACCTGTCATTAGAGATGAGGATTATTACAGTTGTATTGAATGGGGATAGATGGTAGCTTCATATGACAGGCAGTTACTGATTGATAAGTTACATGTGAGAATCTCTGTAATGAGAAGATAAAGTATCATGGAGGTCCATAATACAAGTATGTAGTGCTTATAGCTGGAGGATAGCTAAGAATTCATGTCCAGATTGGCTTGGACTAATCTGTGTAGATAGATGACAACATGGATTGATTAAGGAGAGTGTTGTCATCAGATCCAACAAACCACTCGGCTTTCTTTAGAAAAAAGCTTTTCACACACCCAACATAGAGTTAATATTTTATTGCGATCAAATTTTGATCAATTCTTGAGTCGAAAGCTTAACTACTCATTATGACCAGTTTGAATGAAATTCCTTAGTTTTCAAATTTTTTAGTGCAGTTTTTAAACCATTATCCATAAATACCTTGGACAGTTTCTCCATTTTGATTGGTTGAGACAACATCACATGGAGGTGTTTAAACGGATGATATAACCACAGCCAGAAGTGTTTAAACATTGGCATGACATGCGAGCTTGCAACTGTGCTTATAAGACAGTTTTTCATGCCTATTGGTCGAGAGCAACGACTGGTTTTGTTGCAAGAATTCATGGAACAATTATAATTTTTGCATTTTTGTTTTAACTTTTGGACCAAAAAGTTTTGATGTTTTTTTTACCGAAAAGGTATTTAGGTGTCCAGACTGCAACCGGTATTAAACAGAGGATTACAAACCGGCCAAGCACATATTTATTTCCTTATTAATCATTGGTCATTTTTACATTGTTTCTACTGTAGATTGCCCTTTACATGTAAGACCACATTGAGTCTTGGGTCTTGTTTGTTTATCCTTTCCATGTTCGATGGAAATCTGGTCCAGAGTTCCTCTGCACTTTTTGTGTTTATTTTATTTATTGGGTTGTATTAGGTTTCCCTCCCTCTGGATCTAAGAGCATTTTGAAGGATTTTCATCTGCATTTCCTGCCAAACAAAACTCCAGAAAGTAAGGTTATGACGTCATGTAAACAACAACCTTTGTGGTTTATAACTTAATATAATTTCTGTAAATATTTTTGTAAATGTATTTTGATGTATCAGCTGTACCTTTGATATTCATGAAACACATTGCTGTACAATGCATGTACAAGAAGAAACGAGGTTCTTTTTAGGCATAAGCTTATAAAGAATTGTGTGTTTGGAGCAGCAGTGAATGGGTTTGTTTGTGTCTGGTCAGATTGTGGCTTCGCTTGTCATAACAATAACAAGTGAGCTGTGGTAATATCTAGTGAGCTTGTGCAAATCAACATAACAGTACAGTTGTCTGGATTAGCTGATAACTGTAGACCTTTATTACGATGCAGCCATCTTGAAATTCTCCCATTTATATCAATGTTACCAAGCTAAGGCCGTGTCAGAATTGGCGACTTTGGCTGCAGCTACGGCTAGATCAGCGCGTCTGTCAGGGTTGAAGAATGGCAGACGCGCGCACCCTAGCTGTAGCTTTAGCCGAAATCGCCAATTTGGACATGGCCTTAGGCCGTGTCCGAAACGGCGACTTCGGCTAGAGCTACGGCTAGATCGCCCGCGTCTGCCTATTCTTCAACACTGGTAGATGCGCTGATCTAGACGTAGCTGTAGCCGAAGTCGTCGTTTTGGACATGGCCCAAGGCTGGAAGAACAAAACAGTCTGGTTCCTAATTGCAAGATGATTATTAGCATGCATTATTGTTATGGCGATAAGAGGAACATGACCAAGATGGAGGCAGCATGATAAAGGTCTATATATGCATAGTTGGTTCATAGGGATCCATGATAAGGTTGACTGCTGCATGAATTACTCAAGTATATTAGATGATTGCAGTGTAGCGTAACATGATGAACACATTGGAAATTCATGACTGTGTACATATGTTGTCTTCATAATGCTATGTTATCTAATGATCTGTACCATAAGTAAATCAAGTTACACTTTCATTTGAAAATGATACGTTCATAAATAACATACCGATACATTAGGAAACAGAACAGAAATTTAAAAAAGGTGCAATATTACAAGTCTCATAGTAAAACATTATACATTATACATATTATTCATGTACTTAAAAGTCTAATTCGTGATCTATATATATATAACTACCATGCATGCATTGTGAAAACACTATTCAATTAGTGTGTGTTCAAGCGATAAATGGGAAAAGTCTAAAACATTATATGACCATCAGGTTTTTTTTGCTGGTAGTTTTCAGCGCTGTAGTTAAAAAAGGGACATAATTAATTTTGAAATAAAATTATAAGTTTCCTAGAGCCAAATTCTTTCGGGATAATTGGTGACAAATGATTGAATTTAGTTATTACATGTATTATAATGGTTAATAGAGACAGAGGTTAAACACAGGAAGCTATCTCACAGGTTGTGTTTCCAAGTTAATTTACTTGAAAAACATAAATAATTGTATGGGAGATTTTATTATACATGTAGTATGGAAACATCTGCTGTGAATGATTGAAGATTTTGCAGCCTAGTTTAATATTACCAAACATGAATTCCTGTACCCTTTGTTACTCTTAATATGAGGAAACTAAGCTCAACATGGTAGGGGCTAGTGCTGGGCGAATAGTGAAATTTTGTTATTCGGATACCGCTGGCCAACTATCCGAAATTAACCGGATATTCGAATAGTTTTTTTTTCCGCGAGAGGGCGCTGTTCGTTTGTGAATGAGATTTTCTGGGTGGATTGATATTAGTTTTAGACAGTGTCACTCGGTTCATTCATAAAAATGACCGGATCTAATTTAAAGATGGCGATTTGCTTTTTCTTTTGATCGTGGATGGCTCTACGTGAAGGAAAACTTTTGTAATCTTTGAACAAATTACGTCAGAAATGTCATTGTTTTAACTCTTCACGAAGGTGAGCATAGTTAAATACTTAATTTATGCTGTTTTATGCTGTCTTAATAGAAGTTTCATTAGGATTCAGACAAAACATTCATGTCAGTTGTCGCCCGACGTCCGCGGATATTCGGATATAAAGGAATATCCGGTTACTTGGTTGTAATTACAGAACTATCCGGTTTAAAAATAGCTATTCGCGCCCTATGCGGATATCCGGTTAAGAAAAAAAAGGCATTCGCGGTTACGGATAGGAAAACCTATTCGCCATTAACCGGATATTCGAATAATTCGCCCAGGCCTAGTAGGGGCAAATCTGTAAGGGCATACTTGTGCAAGGAGTGTGTGATATCAGTGTTGTTCTGGGCATTAGAACAGCCATCGTAATTTCAGTTTGGAAAAAGTTTGGTGGGAAATACGTCATCAAACATAAATTAGGTAAAGGAAACTTGGTCATAAAATTTATAATACAATCATTTTTTAACTTCCAACAACTGAACTTACAGTACATGTACGTTGCTTAGTTTCTACATAAAGAGGGGTCAGCTAAACATAATGATTGATTTTATATTTCTAAGAGAATAATTATTAGAATGTTGGCGCAATCTTGAATAATAAGCTGTGTTTGACTGAGACTACAGAGCCCTCTACTTAGGTCAGGTGGTCAGGGTAGTGCACCCATGCAGAGTAAGAGAGGGAGTGACTAATACTTCTAGCCTGAAACCAAATAATTTAACCTCAATGTGGCTTCAAGGGGGAGGGGGGGGGGGGTTCCGGAAATGCATGGTCATGAACATTGGACTGAGTCTTTGGCACAGTTACTAGTACCTCTTACTCATGTTATTTGTAGGGTATTATTAATAACTGTTAGTTGTATCATTAATGATCTAGATCTGTGCTGGGCTGAACTGCCGTCAGCAAAGTAAATAGTCCTGAATGTAATTAGATACATCATTTGGCTTATTTAATTCCAACACTAGAGATGGTTACTGTAGGCATAACTGCAATTTGACTTCATTATGGGTTCAAGTTTTAAAGCCAGGGTTTCTGTGCTGGATATTATCCGTTAGAGTTTTGTTGTATTGAAGTCCTTGTTTTCTAATGAGCCTATGAATTAGATTGAAGTAACCTTGTCTCAGATAAAGTTAATTTTCTTTTACACAAAACATGTCATTGTATTATGAACTTGTCTTGAGTGTAAACTCCATTTTCATGTTTTTTTGATATATATTCAACAATAATCAGCATTACAAACAGTGATATTTAAATACATTAAAATATTACTGGTGGCGTTTTTCATGAAGGCACAATGTTGCCATAAAATAGAAGTAGTAAGTCAGACATTCCTAGCAGAAATTGTCAATAAATAATTGATTAGTGGATTGGTTTATTTAAAACCTTATTACTTCGTGATATTTTACTCAAACTTATTTGTCTAATGTACAGTGTATGTGGATTTGCATGGTGTTTGTGGCCTACTTCATTCCTAGGGGATGACTAGTTGGTTGTATGTATCTGGTCCTTAAAACCCTATTCATAAACACCTGGGTAGATTACGTCAGTGGTAGCCTGTCACCTTCAGGATAGGTCAATTGTCTTGCCGATCAGTATGGAATGTGGTACTCAAGTGTAACATTGAAATGATTGTGTCTTGGCTGGAGTGTTGACATGGTAGTTGGTGTCTCTTAAGCAGTAGGATTAACTGTCTGTATTGGGATTAGGGTGCAGTACTTCACATCTTGGCCCAATTTCATAGAGCTGCTTAAGCAGAAAACTACTGCTTTAACATTTTCTGCTTAGCAAAAGTAAAGCAGGATACCAGTCACATTTGTGTGTATGACAAGGTATTTTGGCTGGTAACCTTGTTCTGCTAAGCAGCATTTGGTTGTGCTTAGCTGTTTTGTGTGAAATTGGGCCCTGAGCTTTATCTCCTCTTGTATCCTATCCCTAATAGAAGACAATGACAGTTAATCTTTGAATGGTCAGCAAGGAAGAAACGTGCAGAATTGGAGGAAAACAAGTAGAGCCCAATGAACACATCGTTTATGAAAATGCAAGTGAATATATTTGCATTTTGGTTTGCAGAGAGTGTGAGACTGAGCTGAACCTTGCACATATTGAGGGTTTGACTCGACCTACATAAAAACTAAATGCAGTAAATGGATTGAAGGCAATTTGTAATCAGGCTTGAAATCATCACACTGAATAATGCAATGGATTCATCTGACAAGAATAATTGCCATCAAATCAAGCTGATAGAGGGAATAGCTTACATCTGTCCAGACGGACTTGTACAGAAGGCTCTAAGTCTTATCAATTTTACTTCACTCACAAATTTGATGAACTTTTACCATTTCCATGGACAGAGAGATACCTGATGCATAAAGTTTGTGTCAATTGAAGTGAATAATAAAACAGTATGTTTGATGATTGATATGAAGCAGGTCTGGGGAAATGACTCTGCCTGTTTGGGGGAAGGTTGAACGTTCAGGCCTAGAGGGACAAACATGAAAACAGCTGTTATCAACATGTAGTTGAATTGGCTTGCAATTGAAAAGGGGTGATGAAAAACCTCCTGGACTGATTGGCGCTCATTATCAAAATATTTCTCATATAAAAGGAAAGATGATTGGACATTCATAGTGCAATAATGGGATTAATTTCAGTTCACTCATTTACACATTTCATTTCCCATTATATTCTATTTGAAAGTACAATGTCATACAAAGTTAAATTTTATGAGCTTTTAACGTTGTTAATTTTTTGAAATTGTCATGAAACCGATTTATAATTTTCCAGCAACCATATTGATGTAATTGGTATAGGTTTTGTTTTTTAGTCTGACAAATATATCTTTGCCTCGTTCATTTGTTGATGGTATAGGCCTAGTAAGTTTCCTGACCATTTAGCTGTGTCATCTGTTGTAGTCATCAGAAGTAGTATAGATATTAGAGGTCATATCTTACCCTGTATGTTTATTGCTACCTCCATGGTTTACCCTATTATGCCCTCAACTCAACCCCCTTCACATGCCAAGTTGGAAGGGGGGGGGGGGTTCAGTGCCCATTATAAGAGGCCTCCTGTGGCTTGATGCAAGGTTACACATGGGTCACAGGCCTAGAAGAACTGTGATATTTGTGTTATGCTGTAACTTGGTGCAAAGGAATAGCTAAATATATTTCCCCCATGGGTGGGTGGGATACATCAATGTTGCTTTTCGTGACTTACTTGGCACTTTGTCTGACAATGACAACGATTTGTATTAAGCTTCATGCTTTTATAAGAAACACTTTAATATGTCATTTATTATTATTGGGTTTTTAGGGGGGGGGGTGGTGAATTTGTAGACAATTAAAGGTTATGAAATTATGGCTTTACCAAGATGTGTGAAATTTGTATTTGTGTATTATTACACTGGAAATTGATGTCTGAAACTTAGACATTAATAACCACTCATTGTTTCGTATGTCAACTTGGAGTATAGTTGTGAATGTAAATGAATGTGATTGAGGCAGTAGCCAAGGTTAACTGAAGCAGACTGATTGGCAATCAGCTGTTGTTTTTCATCATCCACAGTGTGCTTAGGATTCAGGTGACATTTAGCTAGCTATGGTAGGCGCTGTAATGGCTCTGGTATACAATGAAGCATTAAAAAACATACATCTGGGTGGTAGTTCAGTGCAGTCATATCAGAACAATGTATGGATTTAACAGGTTAATGTTTTGCTCTTGATAAAGACACATTTTGAAGGAGGATATCATCGGTCATTGGAAAACTTGACATGTATTTTTAGTTCACAATCTTGTTTGCCGCTGCCTGCTTAAATGTACATCTTGATTTTGGTCGGACTAGATGGATGTCATGATTGATGTTTGATTGATTGCTTTATTGCTGGGATGTTAATTGTAATAGAAGTCTGAGGTTGTTATGGTGATTCTCTCCTTGACTAGACACTTTATAATATTCACTTCCCTTCATCCGTTAGTACAAGTATATGGAATTACAGACTGGACCAAAGCTGTGGCTTTTTCCCACAGAGGCAAGGTGTAATGAAATAGATACAAGTACTTTGGCATCATTATTACAGTCGTGGACTGGAACTGCAATAACATCAATGATTACGTGTCTTTGGCAAGGTTTTCTTATCCATATTTTATGACCCCTAAATTTAGAAGTACGTCTTGAAACTGTTACTGTACATAGAATAATAACTTCCTTCCCCACGTCATCCCGTCCTGTCTGTGAATTCAGCTCACATGTTTAGAGCAAGCAGCATTTATTATGCACTGAAACTGCATAATGGATCATGTCACTACATTGAACAGTTGCCTTTGATGAAACAAGATTTCAAATGTAATGGCTTGTCATGAAAAGATGAAATGATGAATGAAATTTGAAAAGTAGGATTTGAAACTTTGCATGGTGGAAACACGATAGGTTTGCAGTAACACCATGGTACCATGTAATGACTATCTCTTATGAGTTGGGGTGGTTCTGAAAAGAACTGTTGGTTTCAACTTGATGTTTAGATGATCGTCTTCTGGAGAAAGCTGAAATTTGAAAAGTGTCTTTTTGTTGAAATAAATCCATGACGGTAGATTAGTCAGTTACCCTAGGTGTAGAACCTGAATTAACACAGACTGTCACAGAGGGTGTAGGAGTCTAGACCTTGACTTATCACCTCTACATCTGACTTATTTAATAAATTGCTACCTTTAGGTAGGCCATGTAGGTAGAAATAGTTGTTTACCATTGCAGACAATGTGTAAATGTTTTACGAGACTGGAAATATTGATCAACAAGTTACAGCATGTTGACTTGAATTAATTATACAACGCTTAAAAGTACATGGATTGTAAATATCAAGTACATTTATTTTATGAGTTTGAAGGACATTGTTTAATTTGTGTTTTTCACATGTTGAAATTTTATCTCAGTAAGAATGTTTAGTATGCAGACCGCAAAACAAACAGAACCAAATGACATTGAAACAGACAACCTGAATTCATTATATGAATTTGTCTTGTAACCAATTAAACCAATACTTAACAGTGCATCATGTTAACAGCTGTATGTGGTTGCCTGTAGTGAGTAGAGAATTGAACCACACTGGGCAGTTGTTTACTTAGGCAGATAGTTTGTGGACACCATGGTCATAATGTCCAGTGTAACCATTCAGCTCATAATACTATGAAATTGCTTCTTGCAGTAATTGGATTGCTTACCACAATCAATCTTAAGTCTAGTCAACTATTCAAAGAGTCCACGTAGTTGGTTCAGGTTTTGTGGCAACATGGTAATAATAAATGCAGACTAATCTACTTACAGTTTCAAGTGATTACTACTTTGAAATTGTTTCACATTTGCTAGAAAGTATGTTAAAATTAACGCAGCACCCCACTTCCCCCCTTATTGTTTTTTAAAAATAAGGAATTCCAGCTGAATCCAGTTTTGATACGTTTAATGGCCATGTTAGATGCTTGTTGTATTACCAATACCTTGTAGTGTATCGTTTCATATATTCTGGCTGTGGGACTATACTACTTGATCACTTTACTATTCAATAACCCAATGCATGCAAGGAAGTCTCAGTTTCAGATGCAGAAGGAAAACCCCTGGGAATTACTCCAGGGAAAACCCAAACACAGTCCTAGGGACTGAAAACCCAATCCACATACTGCCCCTGGCGTGATTTGAACCAGGGTCTTAGACGTGGAAGGTGAGGAAAGAAACCACTGAGCCAACCCGACCAGCCAAACCAGAATCCAAATGGATAAGAAATGAAGAAACCTGGATTGGAACCCATGACGTTATAGATGGTATTGAATGCAGTCCTATCAATTGACTCCTATTATTTTTTGTGTGTCTTGTTTGCAGGCATTCCGATAAGATGGATGCCGGCAGGTTGTCAGACTCATCGAGTGGTAGCTCCTCTGGTGAGTCTGATGATGATAGTAGCTCTGGTAATGAATCCGATAGTGAGAGTGATGCCAGCTCAGTTGAAAATGAGTTATCTCTTCGGGTGAGTATATCTTTTACAAAAGTGGGAATAAAAGTGTGTTGAGAAGCCCTGTGGAAGTTGCACCAATGGGATGGGGAACACTAGGTGGCAGCAGACTCACCAGGTAAATCTCAAAATTGCTCGCATACTCAGAACTAGGTAAAAATGGAAACCGGTAAGTCTGCTGCTGCCTAGTGCTCAAAAGTCTCCAATTATTTTATTATTTTCGCTCTGTGGGTCACATTATTTTGAACTTACTTGTCAGTGAGACAGTTTGAGACAGTTGAATAATTCACTGGATGATCAGATGATCATAGTGATCTTACTCAATAGACGTCTGATGGATAATATGGTTGATTCCTTTATAAATATATTACATACAAACAAATACAAGTTAAATTGATTTTGCTATTTGACCCATAGGAGAAGTCATCTTACAATCTTCACAACCTCATCCATCATCGAGGTATCATTGAGGGACAGAAATCACCAGGAGCTCTTAATCCTTCCAAGCAACCACCATTGGCTGCTTGTAATCCCCCTGCTGCTACTACCAGTACTGCAACTACACCCACTCCTGCAGTTAGGGAACCACAACCTTTCCCTAATACCAACCAACATAGACCCAATGTGCAAGGAGGAAGAAGGGGTGAAGGCAAATTTGTTATTGGTGTCAAGGATTTGACCTCTGTCAACCCACATGAGGATTATGATGGGGGAAGTTTCAGCAAGTACAATGATAATAATATGACAGATTTCAACAAGTTAAGTAATATGTCAAATGAGAGGAGGACACCTTTGCCCAAGTCCCCTGTCAGAACTAGTGGCAGTGGTAGTAAACCAGTTGTCAAGCGTTGTCCGAAGAAGCCCTTGGAAAAAGCACCTTCAGTTGGGAAATCGAAAGTGAATTCTCAAGGAAGGAACGATACAACATCAAAGGAATCTAAGACGGATGTAAAAGGGTCTAAGCAGTCTAAACAATCGAGTATAAGCAGTGCAGAGCACAAAACTGGAGTGAAAACAAAGTGTAATAAGACAAATGCAAAGGTAGAGAAAAAGACCCCTCCTAGGTCAAGAACTCCGGAGAAAAAGTCTGCTAAAAAGCCACTGACGAGTGAATTTGTGAGTGACACTGACAGTAGTGATTCGGATTCTGAAGTGATTGAAAGAACGTTATCACCAAAGAAGGTGAATGGAGCAAGTAAAACCCACTCTGTGTTCACACCGCCTCACAAATCAACTACGAGTACTGAAATCAGGTGCAAAACATCCAGTAAGGGCAATAGAACTAAGGAGAAAGGCAAATCCAACTCAGTCAAATTAGAGAAAGAGACAACTATGGCACCCCTGGAGAAGGTATTCATGTCTATGATTGGTCCACATGGTAGTGGACCTCTCAGTGAACCGTTATTATCACCAATAAAAAGTGAGGAAACAGATAAGATATTCTTGACTCCACACATGAATACATCAGAGGTAACTTATAAAGATGGTACCCCATCACTTGTGGTTAAACTCAATCGCTCTCTTTTAAACCGGGTGCCTGAGCCACCATTAAGAGATCCATGTAGAACAGAAAGAACTCCTGAACACATTGATAGTGTCTTACAGAGTACGTTTAAGAATGAAGAGATTGACATGGAAGAGGAGAGGCCGCCTCCGTTAGTAAAAGTCAAAGCCAAGAGGAAGCAGGAGGATTTAGAAGAGGAAGAGGTCAGTAGTCAAAACAACATGTGCTTTGTCTTTTCTTTTTATTTTGTGCTGTCGTTTGTTTCATTTCATTGATTAATTCTGGTTATGAAGCGAAGAACTCTCAGAAAAGGGTCCTTAATCATTATACTAGCCAGGAACCCAGTGGAGAGAAGACACAAAAGGAAGTTCTGTTTTAGATGTGGGAGGAAAACCCCAGAGGTTATTCCAGGGAAGACCCATGCAGTCAGGTACGAACTGAAAACCAAATCCTTGTAGTGCCCCCCCCCCCCCCCCCCGGTGTGATTCAAACCCGGTCCCAGAGGTGAAATGCAATGCAAGATACCACTTCGCAAACCTGACCGCCACTTGTTGCATGGAATTGAACAATGCTGATACAAGAAGGATTTTACTTTGTTTAAATTTAAAAAATTCTTTTATTATAAACAATTTTCTTCCTTTGACAGAACCTTGTCAAAGAGTCGATGAGCAAAAAGCCAAAGAGTGATGTGAAGTCTTCAAAGAACATTGTAACTGAAGAGTCTGAACACATTGAGTAAGTATGAGTATTTAAGTAGCAAGCAATTAATATATGTAGTCGTACATGTAGCGTGTCCTCACCTAGTGGTCTAGTGCACCGAATTCAAGTTTTGGTGGCTGAGTCATCACAATGTTGGTTTGCTTCTCGGTTCCGGCACTTGTGTTTTTGAGCAAGACACTTAACTACTTTTGTTCCTTGGCGTTTATATCCTAACTTATAAATGGAATTTACCAAGTAATAAAGTAGAAGTAGTTCTATAGTACCACAAACATTCCCTGCTACAGTTTGACGTCTCCTTTGATAACTAGCTATTTTAAAAGAAGCTTGAACAATTTTAAAATCGATTTGATATTGTCGGTCAAACTTGTCTTACACAGATGATAGATAATTGAGTGGATTGACATCTTGATTATTTAATACATATTGATAACCTTGTAGGTATCTTCTCAGATTGCCTGATAGTGACACTGTACTTGATAGAAGGCGGCCTCCTGAGCGTCGGAGCAGCACTAACAGCGTATCCAGCTTACTCTCATCACAGAGTAGTAGCAGTCGTAGGAGTGATCGGGAATCACAACCAAGTAAACGCCGTAAAAAGACCACCAATGATTCCTTAGACTCAAGCTGCAGTAGCAGCAGTAGTAGCAGCAGTGGTGGTGCAACAACAACCTTTCAAAATGTACCTTCAAACCCAGCTATGTCTAGCATTAAGGGACATGAGTGGGGTTCACCTCCTCCCCAAGGAGAAGAACGGACAGATAGATCACAGGACTCTCGCAGTGTATCTAATGATGTAACATGTACAAGGAATGGTCATACGTCAGCTGGTGAGGAATGGGGTGATGGGGCTGGAGGTGACTATACACGGACCATGCCTCATGCTGTAAGGAAGAATCAGATGGACAAACCAAGGATAGACTTTGAAGAGAGGTGAGAGTTACATTTATAACACTAAACCAGATGTAACATTTGGGTTACAGAGTTTATTTGTTTGTTTGTCTGTTGAGATGATCTTCCCATCAAGGCAACTCGGCAAACTCCCAACTCCCACAAGGAGATATAAATGTCCAGCTGGCAACATCCAATCTCTCTTGTACAAACTTTGGTTTATGTTTATGATTATGAATTGCACAAATCAAGAAATTGTGACTCAGTAACTAGACAACAATACTTATTCTAGTCATTGTATAATCAGCAGTTAGCTTGGTAGGATTTGAACCCACAACCTTGTGCATGCAAGTCCAACAGTCTAACCACTAAACCACGGTGACAAGGGTACCTTGTTGGTAGACTGCAGTATGACTTAACTCGCTCAATACCATGTTTTGTTTGAATCTTCAACTCGCAGTTGGAACAGAATCCATTTTATCTAGCATAAAGGCAAAACAAATACAAGAAAAAATGTGAGGAGACAGAGAAAAGCAAAAAGCAAGCAGACATTAAAGGATTACGTATTTTACATTCATAGACATCCCTTGTCCAATTGGATCCCTCAATACTCCCTCAGAATACATTTTAAAATGTGGGAAAACAGCTTTCTTAAGCCACAACTTGGACTCGGATGTCAAAATATTGTCAAGAGACTTGAAACTGGAGTAGCAACACCTTGTCAAATAACAAACATGTACAGACAATTAACAAGAGTTTGTATTTACAGCGGCAATCACAGACCTGAATTCATATTTGCACATCCAAATCCCAGCATTTGGAATAATAATAAATACTAATAAAACCCCAAAGTAATTGGAGTGGCTACACTGTTTACTGCCTACAGGGCTGTTCCTTTACCTTAAAGTGGCTGTCACAAGTAGTTTTATCAAAATGTGTTACCCTTGAGGAAAATGAGCAGCATTATGAGTTACAAACTGATATCTTGTGTAATCCTCCACAGTAGCGTTCAGTCTAAGCCTGCAGCTGTGGACTCTAGGACTGTACTTGTGTTGCTGTGTACTTAACACAGTGCATTCGGCAGTTGATGACCTGAGTGTTCCTTTAAGCAGTTAGCCCATAACGCCCACTATTGCCTTAATCAGGCCATGATCAGGCCAACCCTGCTGGCTCTATTCAAACCCCTCTTAGACTGAAAGTCAGTGGACTTGGTTAGGGCTTAAACGCCCAGCCTTCGCCCCTGTAACTCAACATCCAGTCTGGCATACAGTGTCCCAACTCAACAATAAAGAAAGAAAAAACAGAGGAAAGAAAATCAGAGAGAAATGCCTGCTAATCTGCCCTGCAGGAAAACAGCAGGCGAGTGATGTGGTATTGGGGATACACAGGTTATATTAGTACATGAAGGGCCTTTAAAGGAGAAGTGTGAGCTACAAGAAGCAGGCAAGGTTAATCTGGTTTAACCATATTCCAGATGTTCCACAGGAAAGTGTGTCCCTATTTCTGAAATCCTGTATGCATCCCAAAGGGACTAAAACATGTCACAAGTAAAAACCAGGGCTTTGGTTGTTTTCATATTAACCAGCATAATTTGGGTACAGGTACAGTCTCTAAAACGTGAGATGCAAAATGCAGTCAATGTTATGGACACATCCACTTGGTGTCGGTACGGACAGTACAATGTTCATGTCTGCTATCAATTGGATAGTCACATGTATACTGGTTTACTCGGGTTTGTACCGGTTTGTACCGGTTTGTACCAGTATTTTCTTTCTCAGTAAGGGATGGCTCTGTGCTATAAATAGACCCAAGGATTTGAAAGGAGGGTGATACATTGTTTCGAATGGAGAACACTTTATTGTCAACCTGCATGATACCCTGATGTTAACATTTTCCATGTTATCACTGGCTTGCAATGGCAATGTTGTGGAGTAATTGTTTGCAATGTGCAGCCATAGGGCTATGGCTCCATAACCAAAGTTGCCAATTGGGACATGATCGTAACAATTTGTTTAGTTTCTGCTTGTATTTGGTTGATTTTGAATGATAAACACTGCCTTTAACGTGATGCCACAAGGAGTATGAAGCCAGCAGGTGATACAGTGTCGTATCTGTATCTGGACAGACATGGCTGGCGTGGCCAAGCAGGGATTTGAAATTCAATACTTTGGCCGACAGTGTGCACGGCCAGCAGGTGTAACAACATGATTTACTGGCTTTTTAAGCTGTGGCCGTGGTTTCCCCTTTGTGCAGGACTGGGTATCTACAAGAAGGGATCGCTACTGTGATCATTTAATAAGATCGGTTTCCACTCAAACAACTTACCTCTTTGTGATGACTGGATGCGTTATCAATTCTTCAGGATGGAAATTTCAAATACACCCATCCTCTTTGTTCTTAATGTGTTCTTATTCCTGTCTTAATTATTTCTAATTATGTCAGTCAGTGTGCCTTGATTGTATTTCCATTTCTTCTCAATGAACTTCACTTCATAGTGATATTACTCCAGTCTTTCTTGACTACACAATAAAGACAACTGACCAATACTGTGGTACTAGTCATTTATGATTGCAGACTTACAGACAGTCAGTGACAAACCTTATGATTGATTTTCACATGGATAACTCACAAGTCTATAGACATTGATCATTAAAACAAAGTGATGTTGGAGGTCTGAGTGCATGTATCAGTGCAGCCATGTGAAGACCAATCATTTCCAGAGGCTGTTTGTTAAGCTGGGAAGGAGTTGAAATGATGGTGTGATTATAAACTGATTAACCCTGTACAGTGAGAGAGTCCAACCTTGTCCTGATTACTCTAGGGCCTCCCACACTCTGCCTTTATTTCATTACCTTTTATCTTGTAATTTCATTTTCACCTTCAAATGGTACTTATCATGAATGCTCTAGTTACAACCTCATCTCAGAAATAGAAAGAGACTCTTATAGGGACCCCAAGCTGATAACCATGCTGAGTCTAAACACACATGTGGCAGGCAACCAATATGCCCAAAGCCAGTTTCCTGCACATAAAGCACAACTACTTAGAACATTGGCCCAAAAGCACCCAGCGGATATTTTAATCGCCTTAACTTAAGCAATTTCTACTAGCCAGAACAATATTTAGTTGGTGGGGATTTAAGGGGAATGATATTGACCTCAATTCCCAGACAGACCTTTAGGCAAGGTAATCAACTTGCTGGACTGATTAGGAATTGTTGTCTGTTTTAGTTTTAGAGATAAGCCTACTGAGTGCCATCCTTATACAAACTGACTTTTATTAAAGGAAAGATGATACAATGCTTCCTCAAATATTAATTAATTATCTGGATCATCTTGTTTGCATTTCCAACTAACACATTAGAACAGGTGCCAGGATATAACACAGCATGTTTAACTTTAAGGGGAAACTCATTATTTGGTTGTCATTTCAGTATCGGAAAGACTGCATAAATCCTGGGGAGTTTCTGGATGCATTGTGTGTGACCAAACCTATTCATGTTGTACTTTTTCCTTTTGTCTTCTTTGTAGACAACAATTTAGTGCTGATAGCTACCTTACTGAAGGGAAGAAACTGAAACGTCAGGCTGATTTCCAGGTAAATCCAAACTTAAAGCTTATTGACATCTGATGATCCAGTAGGTAACGAGTCTACAAAACATTCTTAATGTATCATGCCCTTCTCCATCTCAGCTCCCAATTAGTAATCTTGTGACCAATTTCATAAATTTCAGAAGTGCAAGTCCTGCAATATTTCCTCCACTTCAACCATTTCTTTTGCACAACTACAAACTCACGTAATCTTGACTCTTCTGCGCCCAAAAGGAACAAAATATTCTTGAAATAAGACAAATGGTACACTGGTACACCCAAATATTGATGTGGGTCCCTATCGGTCCATAGTTCACCCAGCTATATAGAAACATTTCCCGTCTTTCCAGATAGCACCCTGCATCACCCTGAATACCCAATCTCCCTTATCATCATGCCCAGACAGTCATGTGCTTTAAATCATATCATTTTTCTTTCACAACCTGAAAATTCCTGCACTGCACAGAAACTCACATTCTAACCCTTCACAATTTGGTACATTAATACCTCTAGAGAATGGACATGTAGACTGTATTGAATTTATAAATGATTTTAGATCATGTTATAAATTGTCAACTTGAGACGGGCATATAGGTTGGTTGGGTTTAGAACCAGCTGCGTTATATTACATGTTAGTATAGTTACCTAATGGGACAGATTCAGGATTGATAATGTAGGTGTGTGACGCAGGCAGACCGTTTGTATTTCAGTGAGATGATATTTTTTTCAACTTGAAGTTTACAGACTTCACAATTTGTACTCAAATGTGATATACTTTCACTTAAGCTTACATGTAAATCATCTCTTTTCAATAAGGAAAGTCAGTTAAAATTCCAATCTGGTATGGGATGTTAAAAAGTATTAGTTGGCAGGCTTCACTATGTTTTGAATTTGAGCTGAAGGTCATATAGCCAGTAGGTAATGCCCTAAGCTTAGCTACAGTCATTCAGTCAAGTAGTAACACCCAACATCCGGTCTGAAATCCCCGATAAAGATGGGTATGGCATACTGATAATGCCCTCTGTTGAATACCCTCAAGGGTACAGTCAGCACTACGACCACACCCCTCCTTAAATACACCAACTTACTTATTGTTATTCAACGTCGGTTCAATGTTTATGTCATGGTTTCTGGGAAAATAATAGCACCTGTTTCTTTTTCATAAAATGGGTACATAACATTGAAAGTTTAAAATGGGTTTTAAACTTTACTAAATTTCATTTTTAGACTAAAAATGATTTTTGTATATAAGAACACCTTTCTAGCAACACATACTGACCCATTACATTACTTTACCCAAACTAACTCTAGGCTTATTACCCCCCCCCCCACCCCCCCCCCCCCCCCCCCACCCCTTGATGTGACCATCTTTGGTGGCCTACAAAAATAGAGCAACTGTTTCCTTTGGTTAGATGTTGTCCTTTACCACATTAAGAATGTGGGAGAGTCAAAGGGAAATCTAGGATTTGGCTGAATTACTGCCCAACAGCCCCCATAGTCTAACCCCTAACCTTTACCTACCCATAACCCAAGGCAGTCTGTTTAGCCATAGTAACTCAATGTTGATTACCCTGCTGGTATATTATCACTTCCTGATACTACTGAGTTGGTTATGATATCATCTCATTGCTGATTGATTATATTGGTTTATTTGAAGATAATAACCTAGGAGAGTCTGATTTGTTGTTGTAGTTGCACCTTCTAATTGCCAAATGTTCTTACACTATACATGTATCGTCCCATTTGATTTAACCCAAGGCACTACCCATACTGTTCTGTAAGTGGGTAGATTTCATAATAATCTTGATGTTTTTATTTTTATTTGTTCCTTTATATAGACTGACAAGAATGTGAAATCTTTGATGTACTTTGATGCTGTTCTGTCGTTCATTCTTTGTGGTAATGCAATGGAGAATGACCCAGTTGTTCCTGATGAGAAAGCAAGCACCATGTATTCAGAAACCTGTGATATTATCAAGTAAGTTTCTTGTTAGTTGCTAATCAGTGCAAAATAACACAAAGAAGGATATGACACTGTATTTAAATCAAGATTGACATATTTTGAAATCCCTATTAGCCCTGCCGTCGATTTTACAAAACTCTTCCTAACTTAAGACTAATCTTAGGACTTAGGACGAGTCCCAACCCTGCACTGTAGCATGCAGACCTTAAAATTAATCCTAAGTTAGGACGAGTAACTCATCCTAACTTGAGATAAGACGAGTCCTAACTCTTTGTGAAATCGACAGCTGAAGCCTTGTTCATGTCATTCATGGTTCTTGCTGAAATCGCTGGGTCATTGTAACAGGGCCTCATTATACACCTCCGATTATTTTACTTATAAATTGGGCATCCATACAAATTGTTTAAAGGCACAGGCAGTGGACACTATTGGTAAATACTCAAAATAGTTATTAGCATAAAACCTTATTTGGTAACGAGTAATGGGGAGAGGTTGATACTGATAGTATAAAACATTGTGATAAACGGCTCCCTATGAAGTAACTTAGTTAGCGAGAAAGAAGTAATTTTCCACGAATTTGATTTTGAGACATCAGAACTAGATGTTGAGGTCTGGAAATCAAACATCTGAGAGCATACAACTTCGTGTGACAATGGTGTTTTTTTTTGTTCATTATTATCTCGCAACTTCGACGACCAATTGTGTCCAGTGTCTTTAAGTGTACATACTACAGAAACTCATATCGGGAAGTAAATACACAAATAATCTATTTTGACCTGGTTTTTCAGAAATTACAAAAGTTTGATCAAAGCCATTTTGGTTACCTCAGCAACCATTGTTGTTCAATCCTCCATGGTTTGAAGGACAGAGTCCCAAAAAGTGGCACATATCCAAGCCCCGATTGTCAGTCAAGTTTTTGAGAAATGGTAAAAAATATGATTTCCCACTATCTTTATCTTCCAAATCTTAATCTAATTCAAGATCTTCTGAGAAGTCTTCCATAAAATCATCCAACAGTTCCAGATTTTTTCTTTACCAGACCAAAAACCAGCCATCGATATAATAATTTACTTTCTTTGTAAATACAACTCCAATCAAAGTTAATCAAAGTGAGAACCAATGACAAATAAAGTTTGGTAAATGGAGAACCAACTAATGAGAGTTTATTGAAATATTGAATTATTCTTTTCTGTCCTCTTCTGTTTTAGATTCATCTTAAAATTTAAAGGTAGTCATTTAAACCAAGATGCATTGAGTATGGACAAGAAACTAGCAGTATTATGGTGAGTAATAGACAAGATATTCTGGTTGGTTTCTGAAGCAGTTGAAATTCAAAAGGTATTAAATGAGAGTTCACAAGTTGTGTAAAATAGGAAACCAAATATCTGGAGAATGGGAAACTTTGGAACGCTAGGTGGCAGCAGACTTACCAGGTTCATGTTGTTCCGAGCATCCGAAAAGTCTCCGCCTAACCACATTTAAGTTAGAACTCCAAGAAAGCTAACCCCATAATTTTCTTGATATCCCATCAGCCACCGGTGCCAGGGTCTTCTCTACATGAAGATGTTCAAGATGAAGAAGTTAACTGGGATGAAACTTGCCAGAGTGCTTGGGGAGCACTTCAAACATTCTTCCAAATCACAGCAGGCCGCCCAAACTCCCTCACCATGGAGTGCATCAAGGTCAGTTTATGTCAAGTTCATTCAATTTAAAGGAAAGGAATTTATAATTGCACACCAATCAGCCATCAAGTAGTTGCTTTTTGTCAAGGGCTCTCTTTAGCATTTTATGTAGGAATAAAAGTAAACTGCCTTGTCATTTGATGGGCCTTTCTGTTGATGACTTGTTATGTTTAGTTTGAGTTTTCAGTGTTGATTATTATTCAAATATTGACTGCTTCGAGTGCTATGGTTAAAACTATGACTCCCGAGGTGATCCCCGGAGCGTTCTATTTTCCCGAGGCGAAGCCGAGGGAAAATAGAACGCTCCGGGGATCACCGAGGGAGTCATAGTTTTTAACCATTGCACGAGTAAAAGCAGTCAGTATTTGTTTTATAACACCCCAAACATTTCTAAAAACTGTACTGTTATTAGTAAGTTACAGACCTGAATGCTACAATCCACGGACGACGAGAATACAGATTGCAAACACTTTTACTTACTGTGTTGCATGTAGTGTCGTGCAATCCGAAGTGGTTACAGACTATTAATTTATCATCCCAGTATACGCAACGGACGTCTGGGTACTGCACGCCATGATGTGCTAGTCTGTTGGACTAGTGCATGGCAAACCGACGCTCTATCACACGGCCGTCGTCTGGCAAAACTAAGACATGTCATGTGATGCGCTCTAAACCAATGAGCAGGCAGAATACTTGCAAGGGGTGTTATAAAATGTATTATATAGCACCCGGGCAGATCCTTGCCATTTGATTGGAGGATTGTCCGTCACGTGTAAGCAAATAAAAGTACTATTGCACCCTACGTCACTCAGCGTGCATTTTTCGTTCCATCGGAAAAGTACTATTGCACGCTGAGCAAAAAACATCACTGCGTGCGCGAGTCTTTGGTAACAAGGCACATACTAGCTATCGGCAACTGCGTGTCTCAAAATAGCTGTACAGAATGCACATTGTCAAACAGGCCGACCCAAAAGAAACGGGTGTAATTTCACAATTAGAAATTGTAGGCCTTTGCTTTGTTTATTTTTAAGGTGAATCTCCAATCAAAATGACAAAGATCCACTTGGATGTTTTATAAAACAAATAATGAATGTTTTTCAATTGTGCAATAGTGCAAATATGTTCATTCGTTGAAAGATGAAATGTTCCATTCAACTCAGCTCCGCCTCATTGAATAGAACATTCCATCTTTCAACTCATGAACATATTCGCACCATTGCACTCACGAACATTCATTATTTGTATACTGTCTGTGACTAGTTTTGCATGTGAATCTTATTTGTCACTATGGGACTCTGTATCGTACAGGGGGCAATCTGACTTGAGATGTAAAACACCCATGTTGTGCCAACTAATATCTTCCAACCCCTCTTCAACCTCATCCCCTCATTACAACAGGTACACTGGAACCCCCTCCCCAATGTCACCTACACCGTCCCCTGCTGGAAGCGTTGGTTCTGTTGGTAGCCTGGGATCACAAGGAAGTAACAACTGTGATGCTAGCGGTAACACCTTGCTGCCATCCTCCTTGCCACAAGTACAAGGGAACAAGCTAACTAATGGTGTACCTCACATTATGTCATCTCCTGCCAATGTCTCCGTCCCTCAAAGTATTGTCAACAAGATGTCCACCTTTATTCAGACGTCCAATTATGGGTACTATGGGCTTGACTTCTGGGAACAGGCAGATACCTTGGCTCAAGAAAATATAGGTAAATAAAAAGCTTCATTCCTCGGGAGCTGTTGCTACAAAATATACCTCAGTACATTTATCTGAAGAGTATGCAAAGCAGTGTCATTAGTTGAAGATCATTATTGCAATGAACGACAACATTTTGTAATGCTCTATTCGTAGGCAACCGACTGCAGTGCATGCTAGAAGACCACTTACGTGTAGCACATGGGTCATTTTCCAAATAATGTATTGTGATCCCTAAGAAACAAAATAAGTGAACATTGAAAATGTGAATGCCCTTTTTCGTGGAGATTGCCTAGAACTGGTTGCCTGTAAATTGCCGTGTGTGACATGGGCCTTAAATGGACTGTGCAAGTCTCACGCCATTTTGAACATTGAGATGCCTTGGAGCGTGTGAGTTTGTTTCCTTCATGCATTTAAAGCAATGTACGTGGTCCCAAAAAGTGTATACGCACAAGACTTGCACTGTCTATACCAAAGATGTCAACACATTTACGATCTAAAACCAACATCATGTGGCTGTAGCCATTTCACGAATGTAAGTAATTTAGTGGTAAATTCTACCTTTTTTCTTTGCAGAGTTTTTCCAGGAGTTAGATCGTGAATTGGACAACTTTGGCCATCTGACCCTTCACAGCAGTACCCTTGACCTTGTGCGCTACGCAAGACTAGGCTTGAGGAAACTTAAGAATTCATGACTAGCCGCTGTCGACTGATGTGATATCCATTCCTTTACTGCCTTCCTATCTGCCTGCCTAGTATCCTGCCTGGGTGTACGCTGATACTTCATTCAACATCTTGTCTTGTGTAGAAAGATGTTCATTCCAGTCAAGTGAGCAATGCCATCAGTACGTACAGGTATTTCTTAAAGACACTAATCAGGGTTCTTAGCTCTTAGTATATGAGTTATAAGAGCACTGTAACATTATTAAAGCCTTATGTAGGTTCTAATCTGTTGTGGTTTGTGTAGTATCTTATCTTAAAAATCATTCTAAACTCAGACTCACATCATGGTAACATGTCAATTAAACCACAAGAGGTAAACACCACTTACACAAGGTTATTCCTTCCAGCTTACTCCTGCTAAAATGCATACAGTTAGATCACACAGCAGTAGTAGTTCACATCACTGGTAGCTCAACAAAAAGATGAATACCAATCACTTAAATGCAGTAGTTAAGTCTTTATCCATCTGAAAGACCTTTCAAGTAAATGCTAGTGCTAGGTACTTGATGTCATAAACTCTAAACTCACCTGCCTGTGTTAGTTTTGAAGGAAATACAACACTTACTGGGGAAATATATCTACGATAATCTTCACACATAGATATTGTTTCCCCAAGTGAAAACACAATTTTTTGGACAGTCTTTTTTTTATGTGGTTGTTTTGTAAGAGAAATTATGGCTAATTTATTTTTTATCATAAACTGATTTATAAACTGATGCCAAGTAGGATATGTTGCCAAAGTCGATATGTAGGTCAGTTGTACAGGGAATGTAAACCTTTGGTAATTAACAAATGATTGTTTCAAACTTCATTTGTATAAACCATCAAACATTGTCATCAACAAGAGATTTGCATCTTCAAGAAATCAGTGAGTCTCAAGATCCAAACAGTAGTTATCTTTCCATGGTAAGCTGTTATGATGAAACGATTCCATACTAGATTGATGATGGTTGTGGATAAAACAGGATTCCAAATACAAAAGTTGTATATTCCCTTGATCTAAATCAGATGGATTCTTGTGTGCTATAAAGTGTGTCTTGTACGTATGTTGTTGATATTTTCTTATTTAACATCTCTAAGTGCACTGTAAAATTTTCAATCGTATCGTGCTATAATTCCTAGCATTGATGATGAATATAAATAAGCATACTTTATAATATACAGAGAGTTGTCATGTATATCAAGTGTAATATAATTATTGAATATTTTGCTAAGACGATCATAATATATTCAACTCTGGCCATTGCTAAATAGTTTCAAAATATTCTTAATTAACTAGTTCACAACCTAGGTGAGTAATAAACGTTTTACTGCAACCATAGAGAAAGCGTTTTTCTATGCTAAAACATCTCTCTGTAGTCAAACTTCTGGTTTCTCACAAATGAATAATTTGCTTTGATAATTCTAAATAAACTCCAGTTTCTTGTTTGAATATTTCATCATGTTATGTACTGTGAAGGGTGGGTACAAATGTCACATCATCAGTGTTAAACATTCACAAGTCTTTGAGCACGCTCTTTAAATAACTATATCGCTTTGATAACTGACCCTCATCCAAAATACATGGAATGATGTGATGATAATGATGGCAGTCAGCTGACTTCTGTATATGTATTCGTTGAAGCAGCTGTAAATTATTATTATTATGATTATTATTTTTATAAAATTAGATAAGAGGAAAAACATATGTGAGAGCAACAACAATTTTTAATAATTAACAGACTGACTGGTAGTATGATGTCTTTATCATGTATTCATTTCCAGAAAATATTTTCCCAGCAAAACTCAACTGTTAATGGCGTTTAGACAATCAATCTTTTGAGATCTTTGAGTAGAATCGTGAAGTTCAGCAATTTGTTTTGTTTGTTCAATGAATTAACAGTTGCAAATTTTGTATTACTAAGGGAATCAATGTGTGGTGAAGAGGTTTTCAACTAGTGGTTTAATCGCGACGAGGCCTGGTTCTTGATAATTTTATCGAGACGAAGTCGAGGTAAATTTTAAAGAACCAGGCCTCAGCGGGTTTAAACCACTAGTTGAAAACCGATTCAACACACTTTGATTCCCATTCATAAATACCTTTTCGGTCAAAAACATCATCACTTTTTGGTCAAAAAGTAAAATAAATGCCAAAATTATAATTGTTAAATGATTTCTTTCAACACAACACCCATCCAGCTATGAAATGGTAAAGCCCTCCGCCGCCCTCGGGTAAACAACTCCTTGTAAGGGAATGCTATGCGTCGCGCGTATTGCGCGATGTGGCACAACTGTTTCAGCTGTTGCTCTCGACCAATAGGAGTGAAGAAACTGTCTTATAAGAACAGGTGCAAGGTGCAAGGTCGCGTGTCATGAATTAACACCTTTTACCGGTCATAAACAAAGGTTGATACACACCCACGTGATGCGCTCTCCACCAATGGGAATAGCGAAACTGTCTGAGGTATTTATGAATCTCTTTTAATGGATTATCAGAACAGACTTGGTACTGGTAGTTTGGTGTAACTGTTGCCTTAAGAAATTTACTGTTAACATGGAGTATATGAGATCTGTTGTTAATTTTGCATCGGGATAACTAATTTACTTAGGTTACTTGGTTTTTCCCCTTTCACCAATGTGTATTAAGCACTGATGTATATCAGTTTCTGGTGGGGGGGGGGGGGGGGGGGGGGAAACAAAATATCAAAACCCACAGAACTCGGGAATGTACATGAACTTAGTATAAAGTGCTTTATTAACAATTTGGTGTAAAAGTGAAAACCAAGTTCAACTTGTAGTACTTATTCCAAGCAGTTTAAATATAAATCTAGCCATGTCAAAGTCTAGGTCCAATAAGTCTTCTTCCAAGTACATGTGAATTGCGCCCTCTGTTGACCTGACATTACTAGTCTTGGTCTACCTGAATTATGTACAGGGTTATTCAGTCAAACAGTGTCTATATCATTCATGATTTCGATAAAAAGTGCCTGTTCTGTCATAAATTTGAAGGATTTATGAGGGATGTCCATAGAGAATCTAATACAAGACAATTTTATGAAACAGTATTTTATATATATTAAAAAACCAATTAATAATACTATAGTAAAAATAATAAAAATATTGAGAATCCCAAATGATATTTTTGAAAAGAAATTTAATCCATTGGACATAAGTGAAGATTGATATTGGATTTGCATTTTTACAAGATTTGAAACTTCAATATTCACCATTGCTCATAATTATGCAGTTACCATACAGTTGAGTGTGTGTGTGGTTTACATGCCCTCTTGCAATGAATATTCAGCCACTGTTTGACAATGGTCAGGGTAATTAGTGTCAAGTTAGAATTGTGACCAACGATGAGAGCGATTGTTGTGGTAGTACGTATACATCCCTCAAACAGTCAATGAACTCGGAGAACATTGCATATTGTGGCAAAACGTTGAGTATTAGGTACACTTGAGCTGTAAAGAGGCTTACTGCTTACTTAGGCCTGGTGACCTTTCACTTTCTAACTATACTTTAGCAAAGAGGAAGAGTCCTTAAATGGGCTACCACTTACCATCACTAGGAACAAAACTATTATTTGTGTATAGCTCATCCTGAAACCTGACTTTGAAATTTATCATTCATGTAAATTCTTATTATTTGAATGAATTTCCTGCATTTATGTATTTGCCACCTTAGATTAATTTAAGAGTAAATATATGAGCTAGAATTGATGTATTGGGTGAGTTATGACTTCAAAGCTCACTGTAGACACTTTGTATCCAAAGCAACATCATGATTTGAGTCACATCCTGATACGGTAAAACTAATAATAGAAATAACAACAATAATAATAAATCTGTGATGGTTGTATTTAATATACTTCTAGTGGACTACTAGAAAATCGGTTTCCATTATGAAATCAGTGAAAACACTTTCAAAATATATGTCCTTCAGTTCAGTCTTTGAGTTGGTCTTAAGGGAAATCACTGAGGGAATCAATGTGTGGTGAAGAGGTTTTCAACGTAGTTTAAACCCAACAAGGCCTGGTTCTTGATAATTTTATTGAGCGAAGTCGAGGTAAATTATCAAAAACCAGGCCTCGGCGGGTTTACACCATTAGTTGAAAACCGATTCAACACACTTTGATTCCCATTCATAAATACCTTTTCGGTCAAAAAACATCAACACGTTTTGGTCAAAAAGTAAAATATATGCAAAAATTATAATTGTTCAATGATTTCTTTCAACACAACACCTCTCAAACTATTAAATGGAAAGGCCCTCGGGTAAACAACTCCTTAAAAGGGAATGCTGTGCGTGTCGCGTGATGTGGCACAACTGTCGCGGCAACGGCCGCGACACTGTCTTATAAGCACAGGTACAAGCTTGCGTGTCACGCCCATGTTTCAACACTTTTTACTGGTCATAAACAAAGGCTTATACACACCCACGTGACGCGCTCTCCACCAATAGAAATAGCGAAACTGTCTGAGGTATTTATGAATGTATATTTATGACTGTTATTACTCTGCCTTTATTTGTTTACTTTTCATCAGGGTCCAATCTCTTAGAGCTGCGTAAGCAGAAAATATTGCTTAAAAATGTTCTACTTTGCAATAATGAGCAGGATACCCATCACAAATTATACATGTGATAGAGTAGTTTGGACGATAACTTTATTATGGTAAGCACAATTTTGTTGTGCCTAGCTACTTTTTTGTGCTTAAGCAAATCCATGAAATTGAGCCCTGTTCAATTATGTCTTAACTCCATAGCATTTAAACATATTTTAGAATTTGATTTGATATAAGGGGGAGGGGGGGGCATCATATTTATTGTCTTCTATGTAACTAAAAACAAATGCTTGATGGGACTTGCAATTGGAATTCAAATTCTTTTTGCACAAGAGAGTCTTAAAAAGAGAAAACATTTGTCAACACAGCTGATCAGTTCCATTTTTATTTTTTTTACAAGTAACAACACACGAAATCTACTGAGAAATTGAAATTCATTTATTTTTTATTGCAAACCATTAACTAATGTCTCTTTCAAAAAGGACTTTGTTGGAAAGGGGTCAGGGGTAAGAAGAAGGAATCGGCCATTTTACGTTAACTGATATATATATCAATCATCCTAAGTGTTCCTTTTTCTTAACAAAGAGCAAGAACATATAATCTGAACTAGGGATTTCGTTGGTGAATCCAGTACTAGACATTCACCATTTGTTTGTCCATCTGTTTGTCCATCTGTTTGTCTATCTGTACCATGACGTCTGTAAGCTACTTCATCTCATCCCCTCGGAAATTGGATTTAATTCAGAACTATCACTCCACCTTAATTAAAAGCAAAGACAAAACAGAGAATAACACAATGAATAATTAAATTATGAAATAAATTAATTAGCAAAAACTATCCATCAGCGGATTTTTTGTATAAACATAGTATCTTTTTTTGTAATGCCTAAAGTATTAAATGTTTGAACACATTGTACAGTCTTTGTAATGGTACATTCCTTCGATGAGGAGTCGATGGGATGAACATAGATGAAGAAAATCACCGATGTTGTTATTTTATTTATTTTTAATTTATGAGAAATGAGATGAGACCAACTCGCCATCTCATTGTTATTTTCAAGCAGAAACTCACTGTAAAAAACCAATATAATGATGTGCTTAAAACTATCTCACGTTTATTGTATATTTATTAAATGTTGCTGATCAAGTTTGTACACAAGAAAAGATGCCTTTGAAAAATATTATTTTGCTGAACTTCGGGCGACTGGGTATATAATGATAACGATAATATGTTGGCCTGTAAAATATTAAAATATATATACTATATACTGCCAATTATACAAATGTTTGAATGGTATATAAAAAGAATCTGGCAATGATATAACTTCAGCGGCCTTGTTGGGTACTTGCTGAACCTTTTCCTGTTTCTTAGTTTTAAAATGACAACTTTGTTTCATCTTTTTTCAGCTTATATGGAAAGAATGGAAGTGTCATTTTGTAGGGACAGCCTATTCTGTGTACATTGTATTCTTGTTTTGTTCACATGAATTTGAAGTAATCGGGAATGAGATAACTGCTTTGTGATTAATACTTAGATTATGTGTTTTTTCATTTGTCTAATATCTATCAAGTGGAATTATTACAGATTACCATATTTGTATTTTACTGATGGGAATGTTTCTGTGCAGTACATGTTGTTACTGTCTTCTAATTGTATACTCAATTTATGCTTTGAAACCTTCAGCATGGTAACATTTTGTCCTGTTTTCGTATTCAATAGAAATCATGACAGTTTCTCTAATTGTCACAATTTAGGCAACCTTGGTTTGGTTTCTTTGAGTTAAATAGGAACAGAGGGAGATGGCTGATGCATGATTAAGGTCTTAGGGTTTATAATAAATATGACTGCTGCTCACATAAGCCTTTTAACAGGATAGATTCAAGTCAATCCCGCTTATTTCTTGATAGCGAATTTTGGGATCTTATTTATAGTGGAGTATAGTAGCAAGTGATATGCTATCGTTTCAACAGTGTAGGAAATATATCCAAAAGGTATTGGTGAAAACTAAAACTTTTGGAGTTCGGGTTGACTTTAATGTTTAGACACCAGTTGTTAATTTTACTATGTCGGAGGTTAAATTTGAATGATTTATTTTCCTGACCAATTTTCCAAATACGTCATTATTTTCCCCTTTTATTATAACACTGGCATCAAATGCAAAATACTTCTTCCGGATGTTTGTTTAAATACTGCTGTAGCAATCATTCGGGGAACTCAATATTCGTGACGTATGTAACAACATGCCTTTTGTGATTGAGGTATCAATAGTCTTTTTTGTTATTGCCCATTGCAAAGAAAATCTGAATATCATTGTCAAGGTGTTAGGTCAGTCAAAGTGCCAAGACATGGTATTCACTGTACAAAACGACAGGGTGACATTTCAGTGCTATACAGTTCTTATTTAAAGTCATCAATAGGGACTGAAATCTAAAGTTACTAAAAATCAGAAACAAATACAGCTTAGAAGTGTTCTCTGAAGAAAGGTCTTATCTCTGCCAACCTATGCTTTGGGAAAGATACTTCACTTATATATTCACGAGACTAAATTGTAACAAAGACCATACCGTGCTGAATGAATTATTGTAGTTTCACATAATTAAAGTAAGCTCTGACTTAGTTAGTTAAAGGCAGTGGACACTATTGGTAATAACTCAAAATAATTATTAGCATAAAACCTTACTTGGAAACGAGTAACTGGGAGAGGTTGATAGTATAAAACATTGCGAGAAACGGCTTCCTCTGAAGTGACGTAGTTTTCGAGAAAGAAGTAATTTTCCACGAATTTGATTTCAAGACCTCAGATTTAGAATTTGAGGTCACGAAATCAAGCATCTGAAAGCACACAACTTCGTGTGACCAGGGTGTTTTTTCTTTCATTATTATCTCACAACTTCGAAGACTGATTGAGCTCAAATTTTCACAGGTATGTGTTGAGATACACCAAGTGAGAAGACTGGTCCTTGACAATTACCAATAGTGTCTAGTGTCTTTAATCATAGAAAACAACATTGTATTATTTCAATAGATGATGATTACTAGTTGAATAGCAAGATATTCTCCTGCCATAATTTATCTCTTAAATAAGTACAAGGTGGATTAATTTATGTATTTATTTTTTTCATTTATTTATTTATTATTATTGTTAATATTATTTTTATATATATATATATTTTTTTTGGGGGGGGGAGGGGGATCAATTCTATTTGCCCTGTGAAATTCCAATCAACCTAATTTGAATGTCTGTAAACTGGAAAAATTGTTTGTCTTTGAACTGACGTTAATCTGAAAATCGTCTTTCATTACTATTATTCTATATCCATTTACTTTCAAAGCTCAGTAGTTGTCTTCATTTAACTCCAAATGCTTCCATATGATGTACATGTCTGTCTTTTTGCCAAGAGAAATTACCACAAGTAACAATAATTTGGGTCAGAATTGAACAGATTGATGATGGAAACAAAAGTAAAAACTAAGTTAGAAACATACAGTTGGGATTATAAATTATTTTTTAAATTATTTTTTATTGACAAATTGTAATTATTGTATTTGGTTCAAATAGAATTTTGTTGAATGCTTAATGATGAGGGCCTGACTTTTAAAGAATATTTAATATGTCCAAACAAAAGGGAGAATTGTACTGGAATACGTGAAATAAATGTTAAGAATATGACATTGAAATAAGACAAAAAATAGACAACAGAACACATATATTTAAGCCTTATAGTTGCACTCATACAATAGACGCAACATTATTTGTTTTGGCTGTAACGTTTAACGAAGGTCTCAAAGTTATCTCTTTGCCAGTGTTTTTTTTCTGTGTACATATTACTGTGTATGATAATATTTCCTTTTTTTCTCTTGTTGAATGATGATGAGAAAGGGAAATGGCTGATTTTATGGCCACTTTCATATAAGAATTGAAATGTGGAACAGCCGCTAATGATGTTATAAACGTTGAAGGCCTCACCGAATAAACATTCGAAAAGTGTGCAAGATTGAATTATGTGTCTTTGTTTCTTTCTTTTCTATTATAATAGATGATTTGTGGAATCAATTTCATATAACATTTCAGTTTTGTCCACATGTACAAATTGTTGATACAAAAGTCAACAAATCTTTGAAAGTTAAGGTATGTCATTACAATGCCATGCAAATGTCAAAGAAATTGATTTTATCAGAGTGGTTAAAAATTATAATAAAATTACCCCTCCAAGATCGATCCTCCCGCCCCTGCCCTTTCCCCCTAAATTTACCCTCCAAGATCGAGCCTCCTCCTTCCCCGCCCTTCCCACCCTCACCGAAACGGCGACTTCGGCTACAGCTACGGCTAGATCGCGCGCGTCTGCCTATTCTTTAACACTGTTAGACGCGCTGATCTAGACGTAGCTGTAGCCGAAGTCGTCCTTTCGGACACGGCCTATCTGTGTATACTTGGGCAGTGGCATAATGTAAAAAACAATGGGGACGAGCGAATAGAAAACGGGGACAAGGTTGACGTGTTTTGACACGTGACTGCAGTCAGGTTTTTAAATTGACGATTTTCATAATAAAGTTAGGTTTAATTTTTGTTTGTTTTACATTTATTTGATAAGTATTTAAAAAAAGCTTTCCAAAATAATTTTGTTGAGGTTGAATTAGTTTACTTTTTAAAATAATTTCGACTGTTTATCTGTTGTTACAAATATTTTGTCAATTTAGCAAAATGATGTTTACGAACGAGGCTGAAAGACCATGTGCAAAAACTTGTGAAATTATGAGAATTGTCAAAAGTCGTCTGCTCACCTCCGCTATGACAACACGTCAAGAAAACTCTGAGACGTTAGACTAAATTATCTGGATACCTGGATTTACCTGGATATGTAGAGACTCAAAGATTACGCATTATTTGCCACCTTTGTTGACTTGAAAACTGTTAGGCCTACATTTAATTTATTTAAAAAAGGGCTGTATGGTATGTATTTCAAATGGATAGTCGGACCAGTTTTCTCAAGCTGTCACACGTCAACATGGGAAGTCGAGATACGAGTCGGGTGAGGATTTTTAGCTTTTTATACTTCGAGCTTGCGTAATCTGTCTCATTTTCGTTTTGATGTTGCATTTTCCTTGAGAACTGTGGCTTCATTCTGTTGGTAGCTTTCTCGGGAGCCTTTTTGTCAAAAAAGAAACGTAAACTTTCTTCTCAGTCAGGAATGAAGAATGCCAACTGCCAGTCCTTTTCATTAACTCAACTGCAGTGCAACGAATTAGTAAAAAAGAAGCACGGTAGCAAGATAATTTAAGGTAAGACTTTCATTTTCAAATCAATATCCACATGTATTTTGTTAAAAATTATAGCCTACCAACACGTCTACCAAACAGCTAGGGGAAAGCTAGGCCTAGGCTGGAAGTGGTGGTTATGATGCATTTTGGGAGAGTTTGCGAGTAAGCTATGCATGTTTTATGCGTGACGAACATCGCAAAACATTGCATTCTATCCCAGAATGCATTGTTTTTTCCTATCTGTAAAGGGGTCTATGGATGGTAGGCCCCTATCTATCTATGTCTTATAACAAACAAGGTTTTCAAAATCTTTTTTTTTTCATTTTTGAAACCGTTTGTCGTAAACTAAACAAATGTAGGCTACTTTTACTTACTAACTATATAAAAGAGTAGTGTAGGCCGGTTCATACTTCATTCATGGGAAGTGAATGCGAAGCAAATTTTACCTGAATTTGACGTCACAAATCTCCTTTCGCAGCGATATTTGCAAGGTGCTGTGGCGAAATATGCAGCCAATCAAACCTGGAAAATTATGACCGAAGGCAGACAGTCTTTACGATTTTTTGCAATGGGTTCTTTCACACGCAATAATACAACACACAGGACCGCCGGGCTTTAAATAGCAGTCGTGTCTGCAACCCCCCAACTTGTGTCACGACTTTGACTTAGCTCCCCACACTCTGCTGTAACACCAGAATCTGAGTATGTGGTGTCACGGTCTCAGATGTCCTCTATTTGGTTGGTGTATTTTTTTGGGGGGGGGGAGGAGGGGGGGGGCGGTGCATTATATGCAGTTAATTTTTTTTCAAAGTAATTATTTCTTTCTTATTGAAACTAGTTTAAAAGCAACACTTGGATTTGTATTCTTAGTAAGTTAAATTGCCATTTTTATTCTAATCAGGAAATCACTTTTAGAGGTAACGTTTCAAAAGAAATCCAATGTGACAAACAAAAGCACATCAACAAACTTCGAAGTTGTTTGTATTTTTACTTGTACTTGTAGAACAATTTACCTTTTTATGAGTCATATGCATATCTTCAAATTTCAATGCACAGACATGGGCAACCTCACATTAAAATGCACCAAGCAACCGAATTTACTTGATACAATATAAATCAATTCATTAATGGAGAAAGTGGATGAGGTTCATCGCCCTAGAGCATGTTTACACATGATTAGGGCACTATACAAGTTTTGGTATTATTATTATAATTATCAAAATTAGATGACGGGAATGTTAAAATAAAATAAATGGACTGACACCAAAAGGCATGTTATACATTGACGCAAGATGGCGCTGCATCTGGCTGCATCAAGAGTGAAACGACGAGCAATACTGTACTAGTGCGACTTTCATAGATGGCAATCAATTTGTTTGTTGGTTGGGCGGGGGTATGGTTTTTTGTTTTGTTTGCCCTCCTCGGTGTTTGGCCGCCATACAGAAAACCAGATTTTAGTGCAAATGAACTTTCCGCATTACTAACATTAGTGCTCCTACAAAAGTTATCTCACGCCTTCCCAACAAACCTGAAATGTGCATGACCTTACTATAAATTGTTATAACAAACAATACAAAATTATTGTATCCGTATGCTGCTCACATACACTACGATTGGCCAAGCTATATACACTATGAATTGTATACATGCCTAGGTGTGCCGGTATAAGTACGATTGGCCAAGCTCTATACACTATGAATTGTATACATGCCTCGTGTGCCGGTATCCGGCTTTCTATAAAACCCCATTACATGTTGCAGATGTTTTGTTAACAACAAAATGTTTTTTGTTAGTATGAGTCATTGCATTTCACTTATTAAAATGTACGGAACAACGTTTAAGAGAAACGCAAAGTGGCACCAATGGGCTTCCGTAAAAATCTATCGTGACGGGAAAATGTGTTGCTGTTTCTTTCAATCTGAGTATGAAAGACACTGGACACTTTTGGTAGTTGTCAAATACCAGTCTTCTCACTCATGGTGGTGTATCTCAACATGTGCATACAATCACAAACCTGTGAAAATTTGAGCTCAATTGGTCGTCGAAGTTGCGAGATAATAATGAAAGAAAAAACACCCTTGTCACATTAGGTTGTGTGCTTTTAGATGCTTGATTTCGATTCCTCAAAATCTAATTCTGAGGTCTCGAAATCAAATTCATGGAGAATTCAGTCTTTCTAGAAAACTGCGTCACTTCAGAGGGAGCCGTTTCTCACAATGTTTTATACTATCAACCTCTCCCGATTACTCGTTATACCAAGTAAGGTTTATGCTAAACATTCAGTTTTTTGAGTAGGTTTTTTTTTCACGAAAAAGGGTTTATAATACAAATCACGAAAAAGCGGTTTCTACAAATCAGCCTATTACTATGTAGGGCATAGAAGTCATTTGTAACACGATCGTTGGTGGCACGGCTGGGTCAACTTTTGGGCCTCGCCTATATTATTATGCCCAAGTAAACACGAATAAAGGAAACAATCGATATGGCGTTCAATATTATAACAACAAAATGGAAAGGGGGATAGTGTCAAATATTTCTCAGTGTTGTTCTTAAAGTTGTTATCATTTTTTTATTTAGTCATCCGAAAAAAACATATATGTGGAAACAAATGAATTGTCAATTCCCAAATGGATTTTTTTTTATATTCAAATTTCCACGATAGTTTACTTTTGTAAATGCTGCGACTAGAGATGTGGTTGATACGGACATCTCGCCAAACGTGGATGAATAGAGAAGATACCATGGCATGACAGTTTGTTCCTGTTTCTCTTATTCAACTTTAACTTTTTGGTGACTTTTCCTGATTTTATTTATAAATAAGCATGTTGACAAACAAGACGAATTAGGCGCTTCCTGTAAACATACTTTGTTCATCCCAAACGCAACTTAAAGCGGGCCTTTGCTTCGCGTACACTGTGAACGTTATTAGTGACTCAGGAGAAATATAATGTGTACTATTAGCTTCGAAATATTTGTCTGCCCGAATGGAATTATTATAATTACAATGTAGACAAATTATAAATGAACAAGAGAATTGTTGACATGCCATTGGGATGCATAAACTCACACAATGTTCATAGCTTCTGCCGGCAAATAAAAAAAACGCATTAATTTTATGAACGCATTCAAATTCATGCTGATCCCCTCCATAATCCACTCAAGGATCCCTTAAAAAGATGAATGCACGATTTTCTTTGTCGTGCAAGCCATGACTTCGTTCTTCCCACAGATTCGTATCGGTCATTCTTATTGCACTGTAAAAAAATTGGGTAAAAAAATGCCCAACTTTTTACCCATTTAAGGGTAGCCTTGATCAAGGCGCTACAGCCAGCCGCGATCTGCAAAATCCCAGTCCCCATCACTGAATTCCGCCAGCGCACCCCCATACATAACACAGTGCATATAATACGTGTACTACAGCGTATGTACACATACTTACTGTACATGTACATGTATCATCTGTATACGGTACACTTACGGTACTTGGGTACCTCATGAGGTTGAAAATACAAAGACACGACCGTTCTCACGACTACACTATACTGTTCTCGCTGTACAATGTATGGTAATGTACATTTGTGTATGCACTGCATGCGTGTGCCGCGAACCGGGCCGGGGAACAATACGTCAACAGCCTTGATCAAGGCTAATTTAAGGGCGAATAGTGAACTCCTCCAACTTTTGGGCAAAGTATTACCCATCAAAGTTGGGCGCTCTGATTGCCAAATAATTGGGTAATATTTCATCATCAATAGTTGGGTATATTTTGGTAACCAACAGTTGGGTAATTTTTTGTTTACCCATTTTCTGGGTATTTAATAATTATCAATTACCCACTTATTGGGCGATGATTTTATTCATGATCTAGTTAAAACGTTTAACCATTTTCGGTGTTATCCAACAAATGGTGAATGTATTTAACCCTTTGATTTACAGTTTCTCCTGTGATACGTCATACAACCAGGCATATAAAATATATTTTCCACGATGGCAAACGGTGGTGAGTTGTGACCTTGGCATCTCTCTCAAAATCGTGAGGGTGCTCAGTGGTTTGTAGATGCTTTGGAAGGTTAGTTTTTAACTAAATAAAGTTTGTTTCCTGTTCAGTTGTACACAGTCGTGACAGTTGCAGCGCAAGCAATGCAGTGATAGTTCCATGAATGTATTTCATACACAAAGCAACACAACAACCACGCATACATGCCACAACCGGCGTTGCACATAATGGCATGATAAAAGTGAAACTATCACAGTAGTGTCAATGTGTTGCTCGCTCTGCAATTGTCACGACTATATGTACGACTGAATAGTAAACACAACTTCATATTTAGTTAAAAACTCACCTTCAAATTGGATCTATATCCACTGGACAACCCCGCTCGTCACAGCCACTCCTCCACTCGCCATGTTTGAAAATAATTATCTTTGTTCTACTGTTTAAAGGAACACGTTGCCTTGGATCGGACGAGTTGGTCAAAACAAAAGCGTTTGTAACCGTTTTTTATAAAATGCATATTGTTGGAAAGATGTTTTAAAAGTAGAATACAATGATCCACACAAGTTTGCCTTGAAATTGCGTGGTTTTCCTGTTACTGTGCGAACTAACATGGTCGGCCATTTATGGGAGTCAAAATTTTGACCCCCATAAATGGCCGACGTGTTAGTCGACGAGGTAAAAGGAAAACCACGCAATTTCGAGGCATGTTTGTGTGGATCATTGTATTCTACTTTTACAACATCTTTCTAACCATATGCATTTTATAAAAAACGGTTACAAACGCTTTTCAAAGACCAACTCGACCGATCCAAGGCAACGTGTTCCTTTAATGCCCAACTTTTTGGCAACTCTTTAATCGTAGTGCGCATGATTGGACGATTTTGACCAACTAATGTGCATAATTTTAACCAACAATCGAGATTACCAAAAAGTTGCCCAATAAATAAGCAAAAGTGTAACCAACAGTTATGATGAATTCAGATTACGAAATATTTTCCCAACACTTGCCCATTTTTTGTTCCGCTTTTTAAACAAAGAATGGGCAAACAAAATGTTTGCCCAACAAGACCAATTATTTGTTTTGTTGGGCAATTATCGACCAATAATTGTTGAAGTTACTTTGCCCAACAAATGATTTGACCAACGTTTTTGCAGTGTGGCATTAACCAACTACACTTTGAGCATGTTTTTATAAAGTTGAATTTCCACTAGCACCTGGTTACAAATAATGAAACCTAAAACAAACTCATGGAAGATCTCATCTCACAAATTTTATGCTATGCGTTTTCTTGTTCTTTCACTCATTTAAGTTTTTTTTTTTTTTTTTTTGGCATTAGAGGTGTGTCCGTGTTGTTCACAGTATAGCTTCATAATTGTTATCCTGTTGTGTCTTTAAATTGCAATAATTGTTTATTTGGTTTTGTTTCCCTATGATTTATGTTAAAATTCGTTAGGCCCTCAAGATGTACACGGAGAAGACTGTCCACAAGTCAATACTGACATGTAATTGAAATGAAAGCAAAGTATTTTGCCTTAAAGGCAGTGTACACTATTGGTAATTACTCAAAATAATTATTAGCATAGAACCTTTCTTGGTGACAAGTAATGGGGAGAGGTTGATTGAATAAAACATTGTGAGAAACAGCTCCCTCTGAAGTGAAGTAGTTTTCGAGAAAAGAAGTAATTTTCCACGAATTTGATTTCGAGACCTCAGATTTAGAACTTGAGGTCTCGAAATCAACCATCTAAACGCACACAACTTCGTGTGACAAGGGTGTTTTTTCTTTCATTATTATCTCGAAACTTCAATGACCGATTGAGCTCAAATTTTCACAAGTTAGTTATTTTATGCATATGTTGAGATACACCAACTGTGAAGGCTAGTCTTTGACAATCACCAATAGTGTCCACTGCCTTTAATGCTGTAGATTATTAATTGGTTAATCTCAAATGCTTCAATAAACCTCCTCAATCTAATTCACTCCTCTGGAATACTTACCACGGGCAGCCACAATTTCGTTTAAATCGTTCAATAATACTTGGAGGACGCAAAATTGGTGTATAGAAGTGAACTCCTTAAAATATCGATTCAGAAAGCACGATCAAACGAATTTGAATGCACACACTGAGAGGAAAAAACGTTTGCTCATTGATGACCATGCCTCTCTAACAAAATTGAATGCTCTCATCGATCTAATTATTTGAATTGAGCCTTTTTGACCAGTGAATCTGAACTGCTGAAAGTGAATTACGCAGAATATAAAGACTGTTGAATGCAACAAGCTCATTTTCAAACGAAATTGAATGAGCCGGTGTTAATGGATGCTTTTTGTTGAAATTTGCTGTGCAAATCTTTACTTAAAACTTTTATCAAAATCTATTTCAAAATGTGAAGAAGGCTTCGAAGCTAAATGTGGTTTTGGCGCATAAAAATATGTCACCTCAGAGGAAGGTTTTATGTTAATAAATTTGAAAGCAAATATTCGACCAAGGTTTTGTCACAACTTCTTTTGCAATTTGCCAAAATAAATTCTTCTGAAGGGTGTACTGTGTGCAGTTATTCTATTCAAAGTCATCCACTCGTGCTTTCTATTCAAAGTCATCCATCGTTCGCGTTCACACTTCACTGAGCATTCATTGTGGGTCTTGCTGACCGGCCCCTGCAATGACTTTTTGTATTATAAAATATGTTTTATACACTACAAAAATAAATGTGAGTTTGCTTTTGAACTCATAACTTTGTTATTGGCGCTATCGTGAGTAAAAGACTCTCTCAGAAGTCCGCAGTCCGCGACCGGGTTGTAAATGATGGCGCGGCCGGCAGATCAGCAATTGCTGGTGTTTGCAATTACTTTGTTTCTCTGTCTGTCCGTGGAAGCTTTCCATTACAAAGGAGGAAGCATTAGTTGGAGAATTGCTGGGTACAATGCTGAACAGACTGAAGTAGACGTAAGTCCAAATTGCATAGTTAAATAACTCTGTGATAAAGCCAATGCCGAAACAAACGCAGAGTCTTGTATTTTAGGGAAATATTGCCAATATACCTTTATAGGTGAAGAGTATATTCTGAACACTATCAGGAGCCCATAGCTTGTTGCTGTTGTATCTTTGTACAGATTTTGAAATCCTCTAGTTTGGATTTTGAAAATGTCTTCTTATTTTTTTGTTTTTTGAAAAACCGTATTGCCTTTGGTATTTTGAAATTTTCGATTGTTTAAACCGATATAAATGTAGATACAACAAATCTATATACATGAAAAATTTTCATATTCAAAATGTTGTATTGTTATTGTGCCCTTTGTAAAGGGGCAGCCCTCTCAGTCTCAAATACAAAGCTTGCATGCAGGCCTAGCGTCGTGCAATGTGCTGTTTGGACTAAACGATTTCCTAGCTGCTTCAGTTCTATGAAGCTTCAGACAACACTAGTCGTAAAAAAGGTCAAAAAATAGTCAATGTAAACAAAAATGAAGTACAAACCATGGACAAAGTAATGTAACCTTAAAATGAGCCAGATATTTGAGATCAAAGATCTCCGACATCGGTAGTTGTCTATGGTTTTTCCTTCGCAGCTTAATCAGGAATAGTACGATCTTGGCAGCTGGATAGTTTTATTCTTTCCTCAGTTATTTCTTTTTACCCACTAACCCGGAATGGTTTAACAGGCGCGAATCCATGCAGGGGGGTGGGGGGGGGGGCGCACGCCCCCCTTTTTGTCGGGCAAAAGAAAAAAAGGAGGGAGAAAAAAAAGAGAGAACAAAAAAGGCAGGGATGAGGGGGGACGACACATACCTGTGTATTTTTTTTTTATAAAAAAACCTATTAATAACCCGTCGTAGGCCTATATACCTTGTACACACTGTTTTATTGTGGGCAACCATTATTTCACCCACAGACACTGTCTCATGAGGAATTTAACGTTAATCTGGGCGTATGGACAGCGTGTGTCCCAATGAACATCAGCGCGAAATACCTGTGCCTAATTTAAGCTCTGTTTACCGCCGTGAATTCGTCGCGATCACCATTTCCATCGCCCAGCCCTGATTTCGAGGAGGCGAAAATCACACGCCTGATCCCTCTTGAAAATGCACGCCCCTGGCATACATTTCCGGTGTACATTGTAAAATAAATTAACGTCGTAAAAACTTTTTTTTTCTTCTTCAGTAATTTATATTAATGACCCTGTTAACAATTTTTTTGTCTGAAAATGCAAGTACTTTGATACCACAGTTATAAATGTGCAAAGCATTGATCGCCACCGTTTACAGGGTCAGCAGATTGGGGAAAAACTATAGCGGCCCATTAATCGGTCCAATCCACTTCATCCTTGGCCAAAGTACCTGTTGTATAAAATTCTTCCGCTTTTTGAACGAAAAGACACGATCTGCAACGACCAGTGCACTAAACATGGTGTAGACCTGTTACAAAATAATGATCGGCCGTTGATGGGAACTCATGCTTTTTTGGTTCATGTGAATTTCTCCATTTTGGTTTTTCCCAAAAATTTCCCATGGGTAAACCTGATTTTAAGTTAATATTATTGGAAGTCAGTAGTGCATCTCCATAGAAAAATTATGCTCTATTCTCTCTCTGCATCTGTTAACAGTCCTGTTTTGTTATTATTTTTTTAATCATGGCTATAGTTTGTTGGGTATATCAGTCCCACACGCGCATAAAGCCAAAAAAATCCCCGCTTGACGTAAGCTCGGAATTCACTGCTTTGCCTACGGTAAGCAGAGCCATGAAATTTTGCCCGGCATATGCCTAGCGGATTTTTTTTTTTTCATATTTATTTTAGTTATACCTTTATTTAGCAAACAATTTAGAAGAAACAACTTTCCCATTGAAAGCACTAACGACAGTGCCAATTTCGTAATACAAAAAAAAAAGAAGCTGTTTACCGAAAGTGTATTGGTTACATTTTTTAATCTAAAAACTAAAACCGCACAGTCACGAGTTTGAAAACTTTAGTTATGACTTATAGAAAAGGGCGGCGAGAAAAACACACTTTTGTTTGGTGGGTGTATGTTTGTCCCTGCGTTCCCTATTCAGTGATCCGTACTGCTCTGCATTGATCTATTCATATACCGAACTATAGTATTATGAATGCCTGGTACGGTTAACTCAAATTCTAAGTATTCCAAGGTGTGGTTTATTATTTTTAAAATATTATTTGAACTAAAATAATATTGTTTTGCTTGGCGCAAGACCGCCAAGACAACTTGAAAAAGGTTAGTTATATCATTTTGAACACTGTGAATGATGAAATACCGGTCGCTTGACAGGGTAAGCGCGATAAAGACCCGGCACACTTTATCCAATGTGACAGGAGTTCCTGTGCCCCCCCCCCCCCCAATGGCGAAATGTGTACAGACTTTTTCTAAAAGCACACTCTTTTGAATCCTCATCATGGGTAACTTCCCATTATGGGGGCAGAATCTCCGGCGGACAGAGTATCCCTGGGACACTGGATCCAAGCTTTTTTGATGTTGTCAAGCTTTTTTATTGCGAAGCCGAAGCCAAAGCTCAGGCCGGGGTTTGAAGAAGGGCTCTAGGGGGGAAAGTACAAACACAATTTTTTTTTAAACGAACAAAAACAATTGTCGTTCGGGCCGGTCGATTATTTATGGGAATAAACAGCACTGATATGGCCAGCCTAGGTCTCCACGGGTAATGGCCTTGGATGGTGGCGCGGCTTCCCCGCCGTATGGACCCCGCCTTTTTGGCTCGTTCGTCTAGTCACAATTAGCTGCCACCAACCAACCGGTCGTTTCAATACAGCCATTCTACCTCCTTGATACAGCTATGTAGCTACGGCTACGGCTCGATCGACTGCCATATTTTCCGACTCAAACAACAATCTGTCTGATTCGGTTTTAACAAAGATCCGTATGGTATTTAAAAAAATAATTTTTATATTATTTAAAAAAAGCTGTTGGTGTTTATAAAAATGTTTCCTCAACTTCATTTTCTGTATCTTATTTTAATAAATAATATTATATTGTTGACGTAAGGAGGGATATGTTAATAATATATTTTATCCCGCATTTTCACAAACATTTAGTAGGCCTACCGTTTTGATCCAGAACCATAAACTAACCAATTACAACGACAGTATGTCGGAACATCTCCATTATTCAGTCAGTATAATGGAGATCAATGGTCGATGAAACCTCTGATGATGTAACCTCCACATTCTGTACCAAAATAACTGTTATTTGATGTATTTTCAACTTTTTCATTTTTGTTGTGCATAAATAAACACCCCCAACACCTCAACAAACAAACAACTATTTTGTGATAGAGCTATAGCTCTACACAGGGTGCGTTCGTTTAGCTTCCCTGGGTCGACCCGGTGTGTGGCGATTATTTTTTTCCCAGGACGAATGTGTGCAGATAATTACCCACGTTAGTCATGGGAAAAAAACGCCAAGCACTGGGGTAGACCCAGGGGAGCTAAACGAACGCACCCTATAAAAGCACGCACCCTAACCTCGTGTAGCCTGACTACTGAGGGCGCTATTGTAATGCACCATTAATGTTATCTTTTTGTCAATACATTCACACGTGCCTCTCTCTGTTGTGTACACCGAATCAGCAGTGTAATAATTTATATCGGAATATCGTCAGTATAGTTTTAAGTACCTGAACCAGGTTTTATGTGCACAACAATTGGATGCTTTTGTTAACAAATACTACCAAACCAAGGTTAGTTAGAAAGAGATGCTAAGTAAAAGTAACTGATGCATTAGACCCAGAAACTGGGGCGCTGTACTCGACGACATGACAAAGAATGTCAATGTATGTCAAAATTTCGAAAAAAGGAGTACAGCGCCCCAGTTACTCGGTCTATGGTATACTGATGCATAGTTTGTTAGTTTCGTGTTTGGTAGACTATAGTTGCGATAACGTAAACGTAACGTACGTTACAATAGAGAGGTTTTGCAGAGTCACCGAAACTCTTACGTGAATGGATACGTCATAATAGGTCATCACCTTTGGGAGGTCCATGTGGTGATGTATAACCGTTGTACACAACAAGTTAGAAATAGAATAGTCGCTCAAAACGGGAATCTGTCGCCATACACGTATTAGTAAATAACGAGTTTATTTTGTTCATGTTTTTGTAGCGGATTGTTATTTTTTAATTAGACTAGAGGTATCATACATGGATGTAGTTGGACATTTGTAACCACCATGCTTCGAAAAAGAGAAATGGCGATTAATTGTCCATGGGTGCAGCCATTTGGTTATTAGCGCCCTCTTCAGCCTCAAGCTGAGGGTAAGTTAGCTGAGGGTATTCGTTAGAATTTTGCGAAACAAAACTACATAGCTCACTTGACGCGAACGCGTATTGTTCGATATCTGTATGCAGATTCGTATCCGCGACTCTGTGAAACATCTCTGTTATCGCAACTAGGTAGACACGAGACTCTACAAAAACCCACCTACATACCAATGTTTTGGTGTTCAGTTGCAAAAAAAAAAGAAGTATAGCTCTCTTTTGTTTTTAACAACGATCGGTTGTCCTTTCTCTTAAACTCGGTCGTCCTTTCTCTTAACTATGATTGATGAATCTGACTTGAGGAAATGATGATGTTAAAGAGAGACATCTGTTGAGTTAAGTGTTCCAGCCCAACAAAGTGGGCTACAGCTCTATATGCGTTCATGGAGGAATAAGATTTAAGAACACCATCCATGCATGCATTGCATGTTCTTTTAGTGAACACTCATTTTTAGTTACATACATGATTCAGTTTGCATTTAGGGTGGTAAAGTTTACATGGTAAACCGGCAGGATCTTTAAGTGAGGACTTAAGCCACTTATATATTCGAGTCATTGCAGCACTATTATTACTGGTATTTAATAATAAAAAACACCTCATCAATAAAGTTGCTGTCTATAAATGTCTGTGCCCTTTTGAGTTTCAGTTTCTGGAAAAGCAAACTTTCTGTTGACTATTTATTGTTGACCACAATTTTATTATTATTATTAGGGTTTATTAAAAAGACTGCTTATTGATTGCAGCCTACTGGCTGAATTACAAAACAGTTTACATTAAAGTTTAAAGGAATACAAAAAGGTCATCTAAAGTCAGTCCGCGCAAAGTGCAGATAATGCAATGTTGCATTATTGTGCAACATTGAGTAGCAGAATTGAGAAACGTTGGCGAATTGCACTACTTCAAAGTTGCACTATTCTGCAACTCTTGCATTCAAGCACAAAAAGGGAATCGAAAAAGGCTTTGTTGGAATAGTTAAATTCATATAATAGTATCGTTAAGTTCCTTACCCAACTTTCTATCTGTGCAAATCAAAAAAGTTATCAGTGCGTTTTCGCACAAATGGCTTTTGAAAATCACCATTTTACTGTGTCAGATTGTATCCTCGTCCAGTGCTATTTATTTATAACGACTATAATTTTAAAAATAACATCATTTAGAGTCAATAAAAATATAATGCTACAGTTTTTAATTATATTTAATATTTTAATGTTAAAATTTAATAAAATATAAACTTTATCGATGTTAAGTTTTTAAATGTATTGACGTGCCTGACCATTTATGAATTGCGCGAAACATAAACAGATGGCGGGAGACTTGGAAGAGCCTAGTAAATAATAACCGTTTTAGTAACTTGCTCCTTGTCTTTTCTGAAGTAATTTGGATTACAAATTTTGTATGTAGATGAGTATTTTATATTAAAGCAGGGAACCTAAGTAAATATAGTGACAACTTTGGCAAGGGTAGGCTGGTCTATGTTCAAAGCTACCGTAGTTTGAAACTTTAGATCGGCCGATGCCACACCAACCCAACATCTAGGCATCAGTAGGCTAGTCCACCGTACAGAATTTTTCACCCCATCGCTGGCAAGACAATGGGTCATGTGCCTAAGAAGATTGGACATGAAATCTCTTGGGAGACGCTGGCAGCACAAAGGTAGTGGCCAGGGGTGTGTTGTTTTCACCAGGGGGATGATTTACGCTGGACAAGTTCGTTGTGCATGGTGGACCCAAAATATTTTGGAGGTTGTGAGTGGGGGAGATGTGCAGGCGGGTCTCTAAGCCAAATTAATCCCGGCCCGTCCCATTGACATATTTGATTTAAAACAGTAGATTGCAACCAAATGTAAACAAGTAAAAAGGAAGGTACAGTAATTATTTTGAAAATAAAGACTTATTAATATAAGTAATTATTTAAATTGTAAAAGTGTAACATTGTTATAGTTGCTGCCTTCCATTTGATTTGAAAGTCACATTTTTTGTCGATTTTTAAAGACTTATAAAAAAAAATCAAGAAATGTTTTTCACTTTGATTTACTAATATTGTGCAATCTTGATTTATCATTACCATAAACAAAACTTGATTTGATCAGTTAGGCAATTTTATTCAAGTGTTTTTTGTATTTTAGACACATTTTGAATTATTTTAAGTGACCATGCAGTTTGCAATTTGTCATTTTAAATTTTAATTAAATCATTCAACCACTGTCAGTAAATTTGTCTAGAAATAACTTTACTTTAAACACAAGTTATAGTTTATAATTACTATTTATTGCTCTTTCAATGTTGAAACCTAGAAAATGTACACTTTTGAAATCTCCAACTTAGAAAAAAATAAACAATTTGAGGGTTGATAATTATAATAATAATAATATAGGTATTTATATAGCGCCTTTAACAAAGATCAAAGCGCTGAACAATAAACAAGAACAACGCAAAGAAACAAGAAACACAAAACAACAAAGGACTAATGACGAGGCTGACAGAAAAAGTAGGTTTGCGATTTTTCTTGAAAATGGGAGTATAAGATGATTCCCTGATGAGTTTAGGTAACTTGTTCCATTCCTTCGGCCCAGTCAGGGGAAAGATTTTGAGCCGCAGATCGAGAAGGCCTGTGCTCACAGAGAAGGGATTAAATCTTCATTATAAATATAAAGACAAAAAAGAACTTATCAATGTTCAGAAATAATTGTATTTATTATAAAGAAATTTATTACAATTAAAACCTCAATGTAAATACAGAATATAATTGTGTAGCTTAAAAAAAATAATAAACCTTTAAACTAGACGTTATTCTCCTGTGTAGTATTAGCTCCCCCCTAAACACCTCCCCCATCCTCCACCCGTACCCAACCCCATCCCCAACCAGCCCAACTATCCTAAAACAACAATAAAGTTGTTTGATTTTACCCTCAGACCATAAGCTGATTAGACATTGACAGTATTTCATCTAGTTTTCAACATAGCTTCAATTTTTCTACTTTTACACCGAAAGTTGCATTATTGCGCTACTGGTTGCACAATAATGCAACATTGCATTATCTGCACTTTACGTGGACTGAAGTAAACCGTATGAAATAAAACAGAGAGGTATTTTTAGGAAATCAAAATGCACAAAGCACATAAAAATGTTGCACAGTAGGCCATGTAAAATTACAACAACATTCTAAAAAGCACACAAAACTACAGTTCGACATACTTGTATACAACAGAATTCGGGTATTGAAAAAAAGAGTGAAAATCACTTTCAACTTGACAAAGGTTGCACTTGGTTGGAACGATAACTGCCAGATCATACAATTCATTATTTGATGCTTGATTTCAAAGGACACTGCTCAACATCTGTGACATCTGTAGGAAAATAGTTTTATTCAGTTTTTTGGGGCAGGGAAGATTATGTAGTAGGCAATACTATATTTGTTTACATGTCTACATCATGCATAGAAACCTTTAAGATTCTTACGGGGCTCGAGGATATAGATGCCAGCAGTCTATTCACACTCTCACAAACTATTAACACAAGAGGCCATGACATGAAGCTCTTCAAAAAAAAGGCTAAACAAAGGGCTCAATCTCAGAAAAGACTTCTAAACACAACAAGTTGTAGATAACTGGAATAGATTCCCAGCCAAAGTGGTCAAAGCCAAGACAACCAATCAGTTCAAAAACAGCTTCGACAAATACCTGAATTGAAAATGGGTATGGGGTGTTAAAAGGCATTTATAAGCCTACAATATTAAAACTCCCATCAAACCTTAAGTGTAAGTGTAAATTTGTGTTGCACTTCATAAAATCTGTCCACTACCCCCCCCCCAAAAAAAAACCCCCAAACCCCCCCAACCCCCCCCCCAAAAAAAAAAAAACCAAAAAAAAAACAACCCAACAACAACAACACCCAAACCCCTACAAATAGTAAAAATTACAACTGATTGTTGCCTTTCTCATTGCAGGTAGTAATCTCTCACCGAGTGTCATGGCAAGATTCAAGTTCAGACAGCGTTCGTTGCACACAAGACAGAGTTGATACCAAAGCCCGCTATGGTGGAGGTGTTATGACCTGTCAAGGTTCTGGTACTGTTGAGTGTCCAGAAACCACCTTGGCTGGTGGTAGAGATTTTGTTTGTACAGATTATAATGTTGGTGCAGTATGGAGCTCTGGTGTCAACAGTATAACCCAACGCTTCCCTGTGCCAGGCACAGCCAGTGATTCGTACTTTGTGGGGTTAGTATTGTGTTTCATTATTTTTTTTAGATTGGTATGTTCTATTTCTCTCAAACTGAACACCTTGGTAGTTTATTTAAGTTGTACTCTAGCTAGATTGAAAAGTATGTTTGTGAGATGATGTAACTTGTTGAGGTGGTTAAAACAAAGTCATATGTCAAACCCAAATTCTTTAGTTTGCCTTAAAAATGCCAGTTTTAAAATTACCTCCTACATGTAGCCGTGGCGTTAAAGGGACATGTTGCTTGAATTGTTCCAGTTGGTCCATGAAAAGCATTTGTAAACCATTTGTTATGAAATCGATATAGTTAGAAAGATGTTTTAACAGTAGTACAGTGTATAATGATCCACACAAACATGATTCAAAATTGCATGGTTTTCCTTTTACTTTGCTAATTAATATGGTCAGCAACTTTAATGGAGTCAAAAACTTTACTCCATAAAATGGCATGCCCTGCTAGGAAAACAATGCAATAGACCATTTCATAGACCATTTCGCCCCATCCAAGGCAGCGTGTCCCTGTTAGCAGAGTATTTTCATAATTTCTGATATGGAGGATCATGATTGTCCACTGGTAGTATTCGACATTCACAGGTGATTTAGTGTTGTGTGTATGGGAAAGTTGTTATAACCGACTTCCTGCATATTCAAGGTTTGCATAATATTGGTACTTTGTGACATTATTTTTGGCATGCGTTTGTAAAGGAGACACATCCTATTCCACACATCAGTTCTGATACATGTAAATCTAATGGTTATGTTGTTTCCTATTTCAACAATTGGCAGGTATAAGGGATGCTGTTGGGCAGATGATATAACAGGAGGAAACTATGGCCTCATGACTGCCATCAATCTTTCACCACGGTTGGACAATGGACTGTTGAACTCCTCACCCAAAACAACAATGTTCCCAGTTGTCCGAATACAGCGTGGATGTACAGAAAACATCAGAATCCCAAGTAACTACACAATTAAGATATTCAGCTTTAAGTATTACTTATTTTCACTTCCACTAGGTCCTTGCTTCAAATCCCACCAGGGGTACCCTATGTGGATTTGGATTTTTAATCCCTACCTGACTGTGTGGGTTTTCCTCCCACATCTAAAACTGAAACTTCCTTCCTTATCTTTTCTCCATTTTCTCCATTGGGTTATTGGGTAATAAACTGATTAAGTTCGCTTTTCTGAGAGTGCTTGGCTTCACAACCAGAATCAATAAATAAAAATTAATTAAAATGGTCGCAAACGCTCATTTTAAGACAGTCTGGAGATTACAACAATTGAGTTATGTTGCAGTGAAGGCTGCCATTTTTAATCAGTTTTACATTTTTTTTTCTATCACAGTGTTAGATGCCGATAGAGATTATGTGTCATGTCACTTCGCAACAAATCCGGATGACATTGCAGACTCGTGTCACTCACTGTGTGATTTTCGTGTGCCAAATATTGAGCTGAATCCAGACAATGCTATGGTAAATCACATTTATATGTTTAACAATCTTACAAATCAGCCACACAACTTTTATTGTCACTAAGGATAAGCCTTTTTGTGGTTTCGTGCATCAATTTATTTATAGTTTTGTTGTTGTTTTTGTTCCTCATTTTGGGGGGAGAATTCTATAAAGAAGCTGGAAAAAATCAATCAATATACTTACATAATGTTCCTTAAAGATGAAATAAGCATTTTATATCAAATTAATTTGTTTGCCAATTGTATATCTTTATTTAAAAAGAGTTAGTTGACTCATATTTACAGACATTAAATTCTTTGATGAATGATGTTAGCTTTGATTTTGATCCTTTTAAATGCAGTCAACATTATAAACTTGTTCAGGTACCTTACATGTGTCTTCTTTAAAATTGGTTTGAGACTTAAAGGCAGTGGACACTATTGGTAATTACTCAAAACAAGTATTAGCATAAAACCTTACTTGGTAACGAGTAATGGGGAGAGGTTGGTAGTATAAAACATTGTGAGAAACGGCTCCCTCTGAAGTGGAGTAGTTTTCGAGAAAGAAGTAATTTTCTACAAATTTGATTTCGAGACCTCAAGTTTAGAACTTGAGGTCTCAAAATCAAGCATCTGAAAGCACACAACTTTGTGTGACAAGGGTGTTTTTTTTCTTTCATAGTTATCTCGCAACTCCGACGACCAATCGAGCTCAAATTTTCACAGGTTTGTTATTTTATGCATATGTTGAGACACAGCAAGTGAGAATACTGGTCTTTGACAATTACCAATAGTGTCCACTGGCTTTAACTGACCCAATTCCTGTTGCGCAGTGCATCTACTTACACACACTTGTAATCCTGGGGTGCGTTCCACTCGCGCAAACGTTTCCAATAGTTGCGCACGTTTGCCAACAATTTCGAGTGGAACGAGGAGTGTGCTGCCACCGTTGGTAACGTTGGCAACTTTAGTTGAACATACTTCTGAGGTGTTGGTGAGTGGTTTTTAAAATGGCGGACAAGCATACAATATTTTTTCTTTTTAACAAACATAATTACATTGTATTTTCGGTGATTTATAATGAAGATTTAAAGTAACAAAGTTAATTAGTTGAAGAAATGATGTAGAAAAGAGGACTACATACAGCAAAAACTAAGTTTGAAAAAACACTACGTACGGTGCACGCCATCTTCATTTCAGGGCGCCGCCATATTGACATTGCGTAATGCGCACCAATCGTTCCAAAGATAAAAAACGTTTGTGCGAACTGTTGCGAGTCGTTTGCGCGAGTGGAACGCACCCCTGTCCTCCATTTTGGGAGTCAAAATATGCACAAAGAAATTGATTTTTAAAATGGCGAAATTGTAGACATGAATTGGGCTGAGGTACATTTCAGGTCATGCAAGGGGTCAATCATTTCAGTTCATTTATTAAAATACCTTTTCTTTTATTTTCTTTGTTAGTGTTATCCTTTACAAGATATTTTATTTCTGTAAAAGGTACCTTTTTTACAAGGTACAGACAGCATTGATGCAAACTTACTCTTTAGTATTTTGGTTATAGGGTTGCATTCTGCAGGTGACTGCTTCTGGTTCCAGATCACAATATGCTGTTGCCTTGGTGGTACAGGACAGACAATTGCCTTCTTCGAACCCCTTGAGCAGTGTTCCCCTCCAGTTTGTGCTGGAGTACTATGGAACTGATAATGAACAATGTGCACCTAGACCAACCTTTGTACCTGACACCCCAGAATATGGTACTGTTGTAGTTGCCCAACCAACAGAAGCTGGTATGTCTGGAAGTATAACTATCGTTGTACGAAGTTCTGCTGATGGGGAGTCGTAAGTTGATATTCAGCTGTTTTTTATAATGAGAACAATTTGTTGCATTTTTTAAGTTATGGTGTGTGTATTGTTGTGAAAGTGTAAGCAAAAGTAAAGCAAGTGAGGTATTTGTCAAAAAAATACGGGTTTTTAACAAAAGCAAAACCCAGAGGTTTCCACTGATGATGTGGGACCCAAATTAATACAATGAACTGATGCAAAATAATTTGTCTATTGCTACAGCATTACTGACATTGTGACGCTCTCTCCACTCAACACAAGAAAGACAGAATTGACCACAATAAACGATAGAGAGGCTTCAATTGAAGTTACCTTTATACAGGGAGCTGAGCAACCCGGTAGCCATTCCATGTGCTTCTATGGTAACCAGACCAATGGGTAGGTCTCAACTTTGACTAGCTTTTAAACCCGACACTTTGTGTTTAACCTAAAGGGCCTTGTAACACAACAATGCAACTTGGAGGCAACCAACTGCAGTGCATGCTGCAGACCCACTTCATTAGTACATGAGTAATTTTTTGAACATTGTCCCCCGATCCCCAAGAAAAATATTTGAACAGCTGTAGTGTCTTTCTTCATGGAGACTGCCTTGAACTGGTTGCTTGCAAACTTCCTCATGTGACATCGCCCTATGATTTTTTACTCAACTCCCATAAACAAATTCCGAGTTTGTAAAAGATTCACAAAGATGGTAAATGTATAACTTATTTCAGATGAGGCTGTCCTTGTGCAAAAAGTAAAAGCGTAAAAACTGTAAACTCAAAAGTGAGGAACATAATCAATTCAAAGTGGTTTTAAAATTTTCTTTTATCTGGGCGTCATTCCACCATTTAATTTGGTAAAATAGTTAAAAATTTTTAAAAAAATGAATTGGAACTTTAAAGCTGTTTAAATGGTCCTTCTTATTGCAGAATCTCCTCTGAAATTCGTTGCATTACTGTGGCATTTGATGGTAAGTAATCTGTGTTAGTTTTATTCCCTTTATTATAAGTTCTGACATTGTGAATGGCATACATTCAGTCATCAATAAAACACACATTTAGACATTTGTGATTGAAATTGCAAGATAGGATATGAACAAAAACACCCTTTTACATAATTAATTGTTGTGCTTTCAGATGCTTGAGAAAAGCCTCAAGCCTGAAGTCTTTTTCAGATTCAAATATTTCAGTGAGAAGTTACCTCTTTCTCAAGAACTATGTTACTTCAGAGGAGTTGTTTCTCATAATGTTTTATACACGTACTATCAATAGCTCTCTGTTGCTCATTACCAAGTAATTTTCTATGCTGATACATATTTTGAGAAATTACCAAACGTGTCTAGTAGATATAATTTATGTAGATGTGTTTACTAGATGGTAGTATTGGATAAACTCACAAAGTTGACTGCAACCTTTCATACACTTTCATATGTTGTGTTGTATTGTTGTGATTATGTTACAGTGACTGCACCACAGATCGATTTGGATAAAGTTCTTCCAAATGTCGGTGAAGCAGTCGATCCAAATTTCGACCTTTTTCAGATCGTGTTTAATCAAGAGGTAGTGAATTCTCAATATTTTGTTCTTACTTGGATGTAAATTAATACTACTGAATGTGCTTAAATAATCAATTTATTTTGCCATATATGTGTGTAAATTTATTTGCTTTACATCAAAACAAATTTTTTTGCCATTACAAAAGGTAAACACACAACAAGTATCTGGAAATGATTGAAGTGAATTAACGTTGCTTTTCAAGATTTAAAAGCAAACTTTAACTTGTAAATAAATTTATCCTCACCTATATCTTGATGGATAAAATCATCAGCTAGCATTTATTTTTCAGATTTTGTTTTGGACAAGTTTATTTGATACACAAAAAAGATATCAGGACAATTCGGTGTCTAATTCTCTCAATGTGTCTGCTACCTCTCTAGGTGAAAAGGCCTTTGCAGGCTCGCTATATATCTCTCTTCAATTCCATTGACGATAGTAATCCTGTTCAAGTCTTCAATACATTTGGATCAGATATGCTGGTGTTTCCTGATAGGAACAGTGGCAGTGGTGCAATACCTATGAATGTCAACACACCATTGGATCCAGGAGAGTATTACTTTGTTGCAGATGAAGGGGCTGTTGTTGGATCAGCTATTGGTGGTCTAGATTCAGAGGCACTTGCATCAAATGTTTGGCATTTTAGCGTCACTGGTAAGAAAATTGTTGATCCGAAACAAGTGATTTATAAATTAAAATTTCTGTTGTGGGTTTCTTTCTGTTGATGATCCGGCTTGTATTTTCTGTATTATTGCTACTTTGATAACAAATCTCTTGTTACTATGAAACATTCACCATCTTTCCAATACAGGTATTCCTCCTGACCCATGTCTAACCTCTGAACTGTGCCAAAATGGTGGAACCTGTGATCCATTACCAGAAAACAGTGGCTTCACCTGCTTATGCTCTCCTGACTTCAAAGGAGCCAATTGTGAAAACCGTATGTCTGTCAAATTATTTTTATCTTTTAAAAAAGTGTTTATTTCAACATTTAATGTAATCCATATACCTAAAAGCATTATGTGCTTGGGTGGATCAGGCTTATATGAAGAACTTTGTTATTAATATTTGGATTTTGCCTTTACATAATGTGAATTAAGCTCTGTGTATACTTAATACTCTCCCAAGCTCTGTAATAAAGAAATCCACAGGCATATCAATTGAGTCAAATTCAATTTGTGACTGTGCAATGCTAGAGCAGATGTCTTGCAAGTAGACAACCAAACTAGCCTTAGGCTGGAGGGTGTGCGAATTCTATATTTTAGCGGCAGGTACCCCAACGATATGGGCAAAAAACATATTCTTTCTCGCTGGTGCAAATTTAACATCTGTTAACTTGTAGATAGTGAAAAATTCACTGATATGGTTGTACACAACATTTGTTGAAAGAATATTCTTGAGTGAATGATGGTCCTTCATCAGTTTACAGATGAGTCAAATTTTGTTTTTTAAAAGGTGCTCATAAGATGTTTGTCTTTTGTTTTTTTGTATAGAAAATCCATGTAGTGTTTCAGCAGATGTTTGTCAAAACAATGGATTATGTGAACCGAATGGTGATTTCACTGGCTATTCTTGCGATTGCCTTCCAAACTTTGTGGGTGAAAACTGTGAAAACGGTAATAATGTTATTGTCTTGAAAGTCTGTTTTGCTGAAAGATGAGTATAAATATTTTTAGTTGTGTGAAAATAAGCATTTTGAAAGCCTTTATCCAGTGCTTTCAGAAAGATTCTGTTACGTCATCACTCATGATACGCCATGTGTGGGAGCTCCAATTTGGATTGGCGCTTGCTATTTGGTTTTGTTTGGTGTGATTTTCAACAGGAGATGCCATTGAACATTTTTGAGGAAAACGCGGTTGAACATGTTCTTTTTTTGCTTTTTGAAAATTTAATCTAATGCAAAACAAGTAGGCCTTAAAGTCACCTGGAAACATTAGGGTATATGCCTCGATCTAACATCAAACACACGTATGTGCAAGTACATGCAAGTCCCAGTAGTGAGTTTGTATGTTTGGAAGAAAAAAAAACTTCTTGCATTTTTCCGGCAATGTCGACCAGGTGTATTGCTACTGGATGAAGCAAAACAAGTAAAGATGGGGTCAGTTTGCAAAGTGGTCCGGTCCGACGTCTTTTCTAGCGCTGCGCAGCAAACACGCCATCGTGCTTCGAAAATCCAGAATACACCACACGTTTTGACATAAAGAGAAAAGTTCTTTTCTAAAACATGACGCCATCCCAACAATTTTTCCAGCTAGTGGGAAGTAGAAGAAGGTACCTGAAAGATGTGACGAACCTTAAGGAGCATCTGCCTAACGTGAAAAAAATTTGGTATTGTTTCAACTTTGAGGGCATTTTTTTAGCTTGCACCAAGCGTCAATATCTTGTGTTGGCACTGCATGCGATTCAACGTGCTGGGTAATCCGAGTGGACCGTCCGCACAGCAGCCATACAGTGCGTGCAGTCTGCTCCGTGACCAGAGTTCTGTACGTAGGCATCATACCGATGAGGTACCCAGACATAGTGTACGGGGCTAGACTACACATTTTCTCTTTATTTCTGTTTATTCATATTCCACTCATTAAGGCACATATCATAGTGGCAAAAGCTTTATTTTGACAAAAAAAACCTTCCAGGTAACTTTAAGAGAGGATTTAAACATGTGTGTTAAAGACAGTGTACACTATTGGTAATTGTCAAAGACCAGTCTTCTCACCTGGTGTATCTCAATATATGCATAAAATAACAAACCTGTGAAAATTTGAGCTCGATCGGTCGTCGGAGTTGCGAGATAACTATGAAAGAAAAAACACCCTTGTCACACGAAGTTGTGTGCTTTCAGATGCTTGATTTCGAGACCTCAAGTTCTAAACTATGAGGTCTCAAAATCAAATTCGTGGAAAATTACTTCTTTCTCCAAAACTATGTCACTTCAGAGGGAGCTGTTGTTCACAATGCTTTATACTATCAACCTCTCCCCATTACTCGTTACCAAGTAAGGTTTTGTGCCAATAAATATTTTGAGTAATAACCAATAGTGTCCACTGCCTTTAAGGTGAAGCATCCGACTCTAGCCAAATTTTAAAGAAGCATATGGACAAGAATACATGTAAGTACATTCCTGAATTTAACCAATTAATAATGACACTGAACATTTCATAGTCTGATTTATTGTTTTGGGGTTAAGATTGCTAAATCAGTTGACAAGTTTATTGGCAGTAGTTGTAACACTGGGATTTTAAACATTGTTTATTGATGTGTTGTTGTTTTACAGGGAACCCATGTGTGTCTGCACCATGTCTAAATGAAGCAGTATGCACCCCATCGCCTGCAAACACTGAGTATACCTGTAACTGTGCTAGTGGGTTCATGGGCACACACTGTGAAAATGGTAATAACACAACCCAAACTGATAAATAATAACTAGTTCTTATAGGGCATTTTTACAACACAAATCAATGCACTTTAAATTAGTGCCCTGTCATTGGGCCAATACTATTATTATTATTATTATTATTATTATTATTATTATTATTATTATTCATGGTTTATTAAAACACTGCAATACAGCAGCTAAAAGCCAAAATGTACAGTTTACGAAAAAAGGCATTAAAAATATTACTAGGGGCCTATTATATCAAAAATATGTACACACAGGCAACAAATTTGTGACAGAAAAACATTAAAAAGAGCACAAAAACATTCTGATTGGATTAAAAATCAACTATCGCTGAGCTAACGTGTTGCTCAGAAGGCTTTTTCAAACACAAAATTAACCTCTACTCTTGCATGTACCCATTTATTCCCCTGGGTGAAGAGAAACAAATGTAAAAGCATCTTGCTCAAGGACATGTGTGTCATGATCGGGATTTAACCCCAACTCTGATGACTTAACCACCATAATTCAAATTTGATGCTCTTAACCGCTCGGCCATGACACCCTACAACCTAAACTAAAGCTACCATTGTTTTTCTCCATTTTGCCCATCTATTCAGGTCAACTTGTTGATTTGTTGTGTATTTTGTTTTTTTACAGAGGATCCATGTCTGGCTTCACCGAGTGTTTGTCAAAACAATGGAGTGTGTGAGCCTATAAGTGAAAATACAGACTTTCAGTGTACATGTGTAGGTGCATTCATTGGCAAAGACTGCTCAGATCGTAAGTTATAGAATTGGCAATGCATTGTACATTATTGTAAATAGAATATAATGGAGAGCATTATTATCGTTGTGATTTTTACAAATATATATAGATCCGTTGCATAACCCGAATTGCTACAGGAACGCTGAGGTTACGTGCTTGTTTTTATGCACAAAGAACATAAAGGAAGGCTAAAATGATTTGCCTCCTTTGGCCTAAGTGAGGGCGCTTTGTTAAGGAGTGACGTAATATGCAATTGTCCAAATTACCATGATCTGTAGAACTTAAAATATTGTTACGTGCTTGTTTGTATGCACAAAGGACATAAAAGAAGGCTCAAATGAGCTATCATCCAATGATACTTATATCCAGTCACTTCGTTAAAAGAGGAAATTAGTTTGTGGAAGTTTAAAAAAGATTTTTTGATTGCACCCCTCTTTTTATAATTCTTCTGCTGTTGAAAAATTTAATTAGGTATGAAGTTAAATTGCAGAAAGAGCCTGGAGTTGATTTCACAAAGGTAGTCCTAACTTAGCACTAGTCATAGTATACTAAAACTTAAGACCTTGTCTTTTGCAAAATGAGTAAGGAACTCAATGAGGCTGACTTTTTTTTTTTTAATCTCCAAAATTTGTTTATTCAGTTTAATTCAGAACTACTCATTGTTTATTTGAAGTAATGGTTCATTGCTTTACTTTCCATACAGCACTTCCAATTGATCCCTGCTCTGTTCCTATGCTCTGCGAAAACGGTGCAACATGTCATACACTGCCAGGCGAATATAACTACACATGTGAATGTGCAGAGGGATTTATGGGTCGGAACTGCAGAGACGGTAAATATTAAATGATTAAAGGTTCAATTACCTCATAAAGCTGCTTAGTAGTAACTTCAATTCCATTATGATTCTTGGCAAACGGGAGATCAGTTAAAGGCACTGTACACGTTTGGTAATTGTCAAAGACCAGTCTTCTCACCTGGTGTATCCCAACATAAGCATAAAATAACAAGCCTGCGGAAATTTGAGCTCAATTGGTCACCGAAGTTGTGAGAAAGTGATGAAAGAAAAAACACCCTTGTTGGGTGAATTTGTGTGCTTTCAGATAGGAATAAAAGATTTCTGGCTAGAAGTCTTTTTTTTATTCTAGCGAGAAATTACCTCTTTCTCAAAATCCATGCTACTTCAGAGGGAGCCGTTTCTCACAATGTTTTATACTATCAACAGCTCTCTAATGCTTGTTATCAAGTAAATTTTTAAGTTGATGATATTTGTTTTGATTAATTACCAAACGTGTACCTTCCCTTTAATGGTAGAACGTTCAGTCTGTTTACTAGGTTCAGCTAAGCGAAATGATTCTATGCTATTCAATTTTGTTCACATCTTCTTTTTTCCTCCAATAAAGAACTCTCTCTCAAATGCTGCACGTTTATGATCACAAATCCCTTTCATGATAAGGAATATGCATAAGGAATATGCTTTTGTTATCTTGGATAATTGCAATTTTGAATTTTGATCCCGAGGTGATCTTGATTTGGAATCTACTTTATTAATAACTGAAATGAAAATAATTAATTCCTTATGCAGAATTTGAATGTCCTGATTCTGCTAGTTACTCATCATGCATAGCTCCATGTGGTCCTACATGTTATGACCCAATTGGTGGGTCAGGGGAGAATTGTACAGATTCTTGCACTGAGGGTTGTGTTTGCAATGAGGGATACCTTCTGGAGGATGACCTTTGCATACCAGCTTCTGATTGTGGGTGTTTGTGGACTGAACAGTATATTCAGGTAAGATATCTTTAGATATATTATTTTGGGTTCTTTGTAAATTGTTCGGTTGTCCCCTTTGTTTTTGAGGGAGGGGGCGGGGGGGGATGTTTACAAACATTTTGTTTTGTGTTTGAATAACTACCAACTGATGGTATATACAGTCGACTCCCGTTAAAACTTTGGTCGCAGGCAGTTTATTGCCAATACTTAGAGTCTTGATTTTTGTTGGTAACCACCCGTTCAATGCTGGATGGTTCATTGCTAACGCAAGATACCAGGGAAGATTTTGCTGTTCCGTGTCATATTGCTCATGCATATGTGTGCACGTGCAATACACCTAGCCGCAGCTAGCAGGTTACTAAAAATAGAATCTTGATATTCCATGTTAGATGGTTCATTGCCAAGTGGGATACCAGGTAAAATCTTGCTTTTGCATTAAATAGTATTGATCACGCAACTAAATGCTTGTAAGTTGCGGGTGTTTCTTTTCTTCTGCAAATGCTTAATGCACTTATAAACTCAGTGGATCAGTATCTCTTTTAAAGATTTCTCGCTTGTTAACCATGCAAGCTTCCTAATCCCACCATTGTCCATAGTTTGGAATTAACAACCTTGCTTGCTTACTCGTGACTCCCGGTTTCGGTTTAGTGTTGCTAGCGGTAGCGTCCACTTTACACCTCTATTGTATGTCATTTTATATAGACAGACTTTGAACTAAAGCTTTTTTGTTCTTCCCCACAGCTTCACGGTGTGGTTGTGAATCACAACTGCACAGAGAGATGTTCATGTGTTTCTAATGGCACATTAGAGTGTGTGAGCATTGAATGTGCTGATGATGCTACATGTGCCATGAGAGATGACAACCATTACACATGTATGTGTAATGAGGGCTTTGAAGGCAATGGTATGGAGTGTCAACCAGGAACTAGTAAGTAGGAATTCTCTCAAAAAAAGTGCTGTTAGGGGTCTTACCTATGAATGGTGGCCAATACTGAGTTTTGTTCAAAATGATAAATGATATTCCCTCATATGAAGCATTGTGTCAGTATAGCAGTTTCTTTAAGGCAGTCTATTCCTTTGGTTTTTGGAACTGTTCGATTGTTTTAATCTATTCAATAAAATTAACCTGTGAAAAGTTTGTTTCAAAAGGTGGTCACGTTTTTTGAGATATTGCCCAAAACTCCAGAGCGAATTTGTCCACACAGGAAGAATAATTCCCATTTCAAATTTGTTGGGATAACCATAGCTCTTTGAAGTGAAATGTTTCTCAAAATGCATTATACTATCCAAAGCTGCTGTACTTCCTACCACTTAAATTTGTCATGCAATTATTTTTAGTAATTACGAAACGTATGCAGACTCTCTAACACTCTCATACCTCATACATGTCATATGAGCATACAAGTGATTATTTAGGTCATTCTTGATATACTCTTCAATGGTGTTTAAACTTCTATTGTGATTCTTCCTTGTATAAAGGATTTGATGAACAGGAAACCTGCACCACACCAGAGTGTAAAAGAGGTTGTTTCAGCTCCCCAAACTACCCTGAAAATTACAGACAGCGCTGGACTAAACAGTACATTGTAAATGTACCTGGGGCTATGTACTACACAGTCAAATGTGATGAGATCTTCCACATTGAAGAGATTAGAGATGCTTTGTATGTTGGACCTGAAAATCCACCTCCCTCAAACACCTTGCCTATTGATCCTGAGGAGCCAATACTCCTGTTTTATGGTGAAACACCTCCTGATAGATTCTTAGTTGACAGTGGTGAAATGTGGATGTACTTCATTACTGACAGGTTTGAAGAGCATGAAGGCTGGAGATGCTGCTGGATTGCTGGTAAGTTTCATAGCAAACTTTTTCTCTTGAAACTTACTAAATGAATCAACATTGAGAGTTGTTGATGGGTTAAGGAAATATGACAAGGATGATGGTAATGTCACAAAAGTCACTCTTGTGGTAGAAATAGTTATATATTCAATGGATTTGAGCTTTTTTTAAAGGTTTCGTGGACACTATATGAATGCATTGTTTGGTTTGATTTTATGTATAAAATTACTCAAACCAATTTGTACCCTAAGTAATGTATCCATCACATCTCAAAATGGCTTACTGTACCTCATGAAAGAGACCTAAGCGCTGTTAATCCCATAATGTTTGTCTCTTCGTCATACACTCTGTTAGTTCATTATTACCACTAGGGTCTGTTAAGAAAACGTGTTCTTTAAAATATTGAGTGTAACTGAATCCATGTTGACAAATGTGGGCTAGATGGCTTAGTTGGTGGAGTGCTGGCACGTTAATCTGGAGGTCGTAAGCTCAAGTCCTGCTCTAGTCAATATTTGCCTTTGTCCATCCCAAAGTTATTTAATGGTTACCCAGTCAGTTTTCCTTCTGTTATTACTTGAATCTGTATTAATAATATTTTTTTTTTAAATCTCAGATGATCCATGTTGGGAAGACCCATGTATGAATGATGGGCAATGTGAAGGACATGATGATGGATCCTACTCTTGTGTGTGTGTCGGAGGCTGGAGGGGTCAAAACTGTGAATTGGGTAAATACTCTTCATTCTTAACAGTGCTGAGCGTTTTAATCGCTCATTAATATTTCTCCCCGAGCAGCTCCAAATCACCACCATAATGTATTGCAAATGAATGAATCCCATTTGTGGCGTACAATGTTGTTACAGCATCAATGTAGCATACTAAAAGTGAGATTTAGTGCCATTGAATGTGTCATTGTTTGTACTTACAATGTAAGCTGACAGATCAATGGTCAGCTGTATAAGTATTAAAACCTGAAGATAACCAGAGAATACTGAATAATAATAATAATAATAATAATAATAATAATAATAATAATAATAATAATAATAATAATAATAATAATAATAATAATAATAATAATAATAATAATAATAATAATAATAATAATAATAATAATAATAATAATAATAATAATAATAATAATAATAATAATAATAATAATAATAATAATAATAATAATAATAATAATAATAATAATAATAATAATAATAATAATAATAATAATAATAATAATAATAATAATAATAATAATAATAATAATAATAATAATAATAATAATAATAATAATAATAATAATAATAATAATAATAATAATAATAATAATAATAATAATAATAATAATAATAATAATAATAATAATAATAATAATAATAATAATAATAATAATAATAATAATAATAATAATAATAATAATAATAATAATAATAATAATAATAATAATAATAATAATAATAATAATAATAATAATAATAATAATAATAATAATAATAATAATAATAATAATAATAATAATAATAATAATAATAATAATAATAATAATAATAATAATAATAATAATAATAATAATAATAATAATAATAATAATAATAATAATAATAATAATAATAATAATAATAATAATAATAATAATAATAATAATAATAATAATAATAATAATAATAATAATAATAATAATAATAATAATAATAATAATAATAATAATAATAATAATAATAATAATAATAATAATAATAATAATAATAATAATAATAATAATAATAATAATAATAATAATAATAATAATAATAATAATAATAATAATAATAATAATAATAATAATAATAATAATAATAATAATAATAATAATAATAATAATAATAATAATAATAATAATAATAATAATAATAATAATAATAATAATAATAATAATAATAATAATAATAATAATAATAATAATAATAATAATAATAATAATAATAATAATAATAATAATAATAATAATAATAATAATAATAATAATAATAATAATAATAATAATAATAATAATAATAATAATAATAATAATAATAATAATAATAATAATAATAATAATAATAATAATAATAATAATAATAATAATAATAATAATAATAATAATAATAATAATAATAATAATAATAATAATAATAATAATAATAATAATAATAATAATAATAATAATAATAATAATAATAATAATAATAATAATAATAATAATAATAATAATAATAATAATAATAATAATAATAATAATAATAATAATAATAATAATAATAATAATAATAATAATAATAATAATAATAATAATAATAATAATAATAATAATAATAATAATAATAATAATAATAATAATAATAATAATAATAATAATAATAATAATAATAATAATAATAATAATAATAATAATAATAATAATAATAATAATAATAATAATAATAATAATAATAATAATAATAATAATAATAATAATAATAATAATAATAATAATAATAATAATAATAATAATAATAATAATAATAATAATAATAATAATAATAATAATAATAATAATAATAATAATAATAATAATAATAATAATAATAATAATAATAATAATAATAATAATAATAATAATAATAATAATAATAATAATAATAATAATAATAATAATAATAATAATAATAATAATAATAATAATAATAATAATAATAATAATAATAATAATAATAATAATAATAATAATAATAATAATAATAATAATAATAATAATAATAATAATAATAATAATAATAATAATAATAATAATAATAATAATAATAATAATAATAATAATAATAATAATAATAATAATAATAATAATAATAATAATAATAATAATAATAATAATAATAATAATAATAATAATAATAATAATAATAATAATAATAATAATAATAATAATAATAATAATAATAATAATAATAATAATAATAATAATAATAATAATAATAATAATAATAATAATAATAATAATAATAATAATAATAATAATAATAATAATAATAATAATAATAATAATAATAATAATAATAATAATAATAATAATAATAATAATAATAATAATAATAATAATAATAATAATAATAATAATAATAATAATAATAATAATAATAATAATAATAATAATAATAATAATAATAATAATAATAATAATAATAATAATAATAATAATAATAATAATAATAATAATAATAATAATAATAATAATAATAATAATAATAATAATAATAATAATAATAATAATAATAATAATAATAATAATAATAATAATAATAATAATAATAATAATAATAATAATAATAATAATAATAATAATAATAATAATAATAATAATAATAATAATAATAATAATAATAATAATAATAATAATAATAATAATAATAATAATAATAATAATAATAATAATAATAATAATAATAATAATAATAATAATAATAATAATAATAATAATAATAATAATAATAATAATAATAATAATAATAATAATAATAATAATAATAATAATAATAATAATAATAATAATAATAATAATAATAATAATAATAATAATAATAATAATAATAATAATAATAATAATAATAATAATAATAATAATAATAATAATAATAATAATAATAATAATAATAATAATAATAATAATAATAATAATAATAATAATAATAATAATAATAATAATAATAATAATAATAATAATAATAATAATAATAATAATAATAATAATAATAATAATAATAATAATAATAATAATAATAATAATAATAATAATAATAATAATAATAATAATAATAATAATAATAATAATAATAATAATAATAATAATAATAATAATAATAATAATAATAATAATAATAATAATAATAATAATAATAATAATAATAATAATAATAATAATAATAATAATAATAATAATAATAATAATAATAATAATAATAATAATAATAATAATAATAATAATAATAATAATAATAATAATAATAATAATAATAATAATAATAATAATAATAATAATAATAATAATAATAATAATAATAATAATAATAATAATAATAATAATAATAATAATAATAATAATAATAATAATAATAATAATAATAATAATAATAATAATAATAATAATAATAATAATAATAATAATAATAATAATAATAATAATAATAATAATAATAATAATAATAATAATAATAATAATAATAATAATAATAATAATAATAATAATAATAATAATAATAATAATAATAATAATAATAATAATAATAATAATAATAATAATAATAATAATAATAATAATAATAATAATAATAATAATAATAATAATAATAATAATAATAATAATAATAATAATAATAATAATAATAATAATAATAATAATAATAATAATAATAATAATAATAATAATAATAATAATAATAATAATAATAATAATAATAATAATAATAATAATAATAATAATAATAATAATAATAATAATAATAATAATAATAATAATAATAATAATAATAATAATAATAATAATAATAATAATAATAATAATAATAATAATAATAATAATAATAATAATAATAATAATAATAATAATAATAATAATAATAATAATAATAATAATAATAATAATAATAATAATAATAATAATAATAATAATAATAATAATAATAATAATAATAATAATAATAATAATAATAATAATAATAATAATAATAATAATAATAATAATAATAATAATAATAATAATAATAATAATAATAATAATAATAATAATAATAATAATAATAATAATAATAATAATAATAATAATAATAATAATAATAATAATAATAATAATAATAATAATAATAATAATAATAATAATAATAATAATAATAATAATAATAATAATAATAATAATAATAATAATAATAATAATAATAATAATAATAATAATAATAATAATAATAATAATAATAATAATAATAATAATAATAATAATAATAATAATAATAATAATAATAATAATAATAATAATAATAATAATAATAATAATAATAATAATAATAATAATAATAATAATAATAATAATAATAATAATAATAATAATAATAATAATAATAATAATAATAATAATAATAATAATAATAATAATAATAATAATAATAATAATAATAATAATAATAATAATAATAATAATAATAATAATAATAATAATAATAATAATAATAATAATAATAATAATAATAATAATAATAATAATAATAATAATAATAATAATAATAATAATAATAATAATAATAATAATAATAATAATAATAATAATAATAATAATAATAATAATAATAATAATAATAATAATAATAATAATAATAATAATAATAATAATAATAATAATAATAATAATAATAATAATAATAATAATAATAATAATAATAATAATAATAATAATAATAATAATAATAATAATAATAATAATAATAATAATAATAATAATAATAATAATAATAATAATAATAATAATAATAATAATAATAATAATAATAATAATAATAATAATAATAATAATAATAATAATAATAATAATAATAATAATAATAATAATAATAATAATAATAATAATAATAATAATAATAATAATAATAATAATAATAATAATAATAATAATAATAATAATAATAATAATAATAATAATAATAATAATAATAATAATAATAATAATAATAATAATAATAATAATAATAATAATAATAATAATAATAATAATAATAATAATAATAATAATAATAATAATAATAATAATAATAATAATAATAATAATAATAATAATAATAATAATAATAATAATAATAATAATAATAATAATAATAATAATAATAATAATAATAATAATAATAATAATAATAATAATAATAATAATAATAATAATAATAATAATAATAATAATAATAATAATAATAATAATAATAATAATAATAATAATAATAATAATAATAATAATAATAATAATAATAATAATAATAATAATAATAATAATAATAATAATAATAATAATAATAATAATAATAATAATAATAATAATAATAATAATAATAATAATAATAATAATAATAATAATAATAATAATAATAATAATAATAATAATAATAATAATAATAATAATAATAATAATAATAATAATAATAATAATAATAATAATAATAATAATAATAATAATAATAATAATAATAATAATAATAATAATAAACAACAACGCTTAAAAAGCGCCTTACATCCATGACTGGACCCCAAGGCGCTGTACACATTAAAAATAGCTGCAAACAAGAGCAAAAAACCCACGAGCATAAAATATTTCTAAAAATATAAACCACAAAATGGACCAGCCAATAGTTAAAACCACAAACCGCGAAATTTAAAAAGTTATGGAAAAGCACTACTATAAAAAGATTAGTTAAACTTACAATACTTTAAAAATGGTTTTCAAGGGTCTTTCATGGCGCATTATGCTGAGCTGATCAAACCAGGAACACCATTGTGAACCTCTTCTCTTTACAGCATTTTCATGTCCACTGTGTTATAACCTAACTTGCTTGCTTGCTCAAGTCGAGTGATGTCCTCGAATCACGATGGTTCCCCAAGCCTTTCTGTCCCCCATTGCTGACTGGAAATCTGCTGATTCAAGTCCTGTGTCGATTTTGAGAATGTCAGTGTATGTTAGTGCAGGTGTACCAGGTTTCCTCTTCCCATGCTTAGGGGTCCACAGAACAATATTGGACACTGGTTCGTTGTTGCTCCTGTAGCAGTGGCCAGCAAAACGCATCCTTCTCTGTCTGATTTTTGTTGATAGCTTAGGTAGGTTCCCATATAGGACTTTGTTAGTCATATGTTGACTCCAGTGGATGTTAAGAGCTGTTCTTAATAGCCTTGTGTAGCACCCATTTATCTGCTTTTCCAGAATCTAGCTATAATAGACCATATTGAAAACGATGTCACTGTTTAAATAACTGCCCTACAAGATGGCGTCTGCGAGCATGTGGGTGTGTGTGCGTGCTTGTGCCATAGAAAACAAACCGGGAACGCTGCGTTCTGCGACTTTCATAGCAACAATGTGGTTATTCAATACGGTCTATACGTGGATATTAATTTACATAAAAAATGATCAGACTTGCATTGATAGCGATGGGTTTTTATTTGCTTCCATCAGGCCTTGCTCACTGCAGTGCCCATGGTGATCCTCACTATTCTTCCTTTGATGGTAAACGGTATGATTTCCAAGGAGCATGCAAGTACTACCTGTTGAAATACTGTGGAGAAGATGATGAGGTATCTTTTGAAATCATTCAAGAGAACGAACCTCCTTCAAATAACGCTCATGTGACTATCACTAAAGAAATCACCATTAGGATCTTTGGAATGGTGAGCTAACACTTTATGATCGTAAAAAATATTGCTTTGCCTTCACTGCATAGGCATACTCACCATCTTGTTTTTTTAACTTGTTTTAATATAAATTATCTTTTTCTTGTACTTTTACCTCTTTGTAGTTTTGTCTATTTAAACTCTTGTTATTTGACCCCTAATTCTTCATTTCAAATCAAATCATTAACGTAATGGAATAGGAACTGAAATGGATGAGTGCATTTCAGAAGTATACACCTCAACATTACTTCTATTTGGAAAGAAAACAATTAAAGTGCTACTTAATTTTATATATTTGCTTAAAAAAAAAATGGAAAGCCAACCTCAGTATTAGGATGTAATACATTGTAGCTACAGGATTTTGATCAGTATTGTTTCCTATTTCCATATAAAAAAAAAATTATTTAAATTATTTTTTTATTTTAGGAAATTGGAATGAATCGTGAGATGTCACTGACTATTGATGGTGTACAGCTCTATCTGCCTGTGATTCGACCAGGCGTTCACATCACCTTCAGGGGCAATAGTATTGTAAGTTTGTTTTTTGCCAGATTTATAAATTTCCCTTTTTCATTTATGCCAACGCATATCAACCATTACTAAATGGAATTTCAAGCGGAACAGATGATAAGTTAATTATAATACATGGGAGTGCATAGTAAAATCCTCATCTCATTTCTAATGGTGGCGTGTCATGGCCGAGTGGATAAGAACACTGAACTCAAGCTCTGGTGTTTTCTGATCAGCAGAGCGTGGGTTCAAGTCCTTAAAGCCATTGGACCCTTTCGGTTCAGAAAAAAAAATAAAAGTTCACAGATTTACAAATAACTTACAGGGTTTACAGAAGGCAATGGTGAAAGACTTCTCTTGAAATATTATTCCATGAAATGCTTTACTTTTTGAGAAAACAGCAAAACAATATAAATTCTCGTTAACGAGAATTACGGATTTATTTTAAACACATGTCATGACACGGCGAAACGCAAGGAAACAAGGGTGGGGTTTTCCGTTGTTTTCTCCCGACTCCGATGACCGATTGAGCCTAAATTTTCACAGGTTTGTTATTTGATCTGGAAGTTGTGGTACACAAAGTGTGGGCCTTGGACAACACTGTTTACCGAAAGGGTCCAATGGCTTTAAGCAAGGCACTTAACCATTATTCATAAATACCTCAGACACGCGAGAGCAACGGCTGAAACAGTTGTGCCACATAACGCGATACCCCTGACGTGCACAGCATTCCCTTATAAGGAGTTGTTTACCCAAAGGCCTTACCATTTCATAGCTGGAGGGGTGCTGTGTTGAAAGAAATCATTGAAAAATTATAATTTTTGCATTTATTTAACTTTTTGACCAAAAAGTGTTGATTTTTTTTTGCCTGAAAAGGTATTGAAGACAGTGGACACTATTGGTAATTGTTAAAGACCAGTCTTCTCACTTGGTGTGTCTCAACATATGCAATAAATAACTAACCTGTGAAAATTTGAGCTCAATTGGTCGTCGAAGTTGCGAGATAATAATGAAAGAAAAAACACCCTTGTCACAAGAAGTTGTGTGCATTTATTAGATGGTTGATTTCAAGACCTCAAGTTCTAAACTTGAGGTCTCGAAATCAAATTCGTGAAAAATTACCTCTATCTCGAAAACTACTCCACTTCAGAGGGAGCCGTTTCTCACAATGTTTTATACTGCCAACCTCTCCCCCTTACTCTTTACCAAGTGAGGTTAAATGCTTGTAATTATTTTGAGTAATTACCAATAGTGTCCATTGCCTTTAATGAATGGGAATCAAAGTTTTATGAATCGGTTTTCAACTAGTGGTTTAAACCCGCCGAGGCCTGGTTCTTGATAATTTACCTCGACTTCGCCTCGGTAAATATATCAAGAGCCAGACCTCGTTGGGATTAAACCACTAATTGAAAACATCTTCACCACACATTGATTCCCATATTGCTGTATCTGTTTCTAAGCCATTGTATACATTTAGGTTATGTATGTTGTGTAATGCAGGTAAAGAACTCGGGGCACTTTTTGTACAGAGGAGGGGCTCCCCCCGGTGTTCCTGGTCAGATCAGCAGCATATTGTGGCGGGTACAGACTGTTATCCAATCCGCAACTTGACCCTGACTCTTGCCGACCCAAGTTTGTAAACCACTATAAAGGAATAGGTCTCATACCTAAGAAATAGCCCCTCATAGCTTTGCAGGACAAAATACTCATCGCTTTGATGTGCCCCTAGGGATGTTAAAGCACTTTATAAGAACCCAGTATTATTTATTTGATTTGTTTCTCCTATAAGGTTGCACAATTCAATAACACCTTGGAGGTGGAATGGATTGGAAACGGTGTTGATGTAGAGCTGTCTTATGAGTATTCTAATCAGACTTGTGGTCTATGTGGTAATATGGACATGGATGATGACAATGACTTCAAAACACCAGACAATGAAGAGGTGAGACACACGTCTTTATGATCTCTTCTACATTTCAATATAACTGATTCATATTACAGTTAATGCTATTGGCATAACCAGTTGTAAAACCTTGCCGACATGTACTCTCTTATAACCAGTTTATTTATTTGAAAAGTGAATAAAAGAGTGGCGAAGAGGTCTGAAACAGCCGTTTCAAACCATTAGGATCATTAAACGACAAAGCCAAAGGCAAGTTTCGTTATAGCAAGGCTTTGATCCCACAATTGTCAAGAAAAGGACTCAAACCCACACTCTGTTGATCAGAAACACTAGAGCTTGAATCCGGTGTGGAAATGATACATGAAATTACCTTTTTGCTGTGTATTTTTATAGGCCGAAAATGCAGCTGAATTTGGAAACAGCTGGAAGTACAATGACTGTAATCGTGATGATGATCCAGAACGGCCTCATCCATGTGAAGGACTTCCTTTTGCAATAGATGATGCCAGTTTCTTCTGCAGTGTGATTAAACGATCCAATGGTAAGGAAATTGATTTGGTGAACACACTGACAGCCTCTTCAGTTCAGATAAACATAATATTCTGCAGTTCTCAAGTAAATTGGGCCCTTAATGAGGTCCTGCTCAAAATGTGTATAAAATATTTATAAAATTGTGTAAAATTGTTATGATTTACAGGTCCGTTCCGCAATTGTCATGGGAAGTTTGATCCAGAACCATTTTACAAAGATTGTGTGTATGATAGTTGTGCTACACATCCACAATTAGATGCCTGCAGCAATATTGCCAGCTATGCTGCTCTTTGTAAGTCCAATGCCATTGAAGTTGGAACTTGGAGGACTGAGGAATTTTGTCGTAAGTACTTTTAATAAGGGAATCAATGTGTGGTGAAGAGATTTTCAACCAGTGGTTTAAACCCGCGCCGAGGCCTGGACTTGATAATTTTATCGAAACGAAGTCGAGGTTAATTATCAAGAACCAGGCCTCGGCAGGTTTAAACCACTAGTTGAAAACCGATTCAACACACTTTGATTCCCATTCATAAATACCTTTTCGGTCAAAAAACATCAACACTTTTTGGTTAAAAGGTAAAATAAATGCAAAAATTATAACTGTTCAATGATTTCTTTCAACACAACACCCCCCTAGCTATGAGATGGTTAGGCCCTCGGGTAAACAACTCCTTATAAGGAGATGCTGTGGGTATCGCGTGATGTGGCACAACTGTTTCAGCCATTGCTCTCAACCAATAGGAATGAAGAAACTGTCTTATACGCACAGGTGCAAGCGCGCGTGTCACGCCCATGTTATAACACTTTTTTTATGGTGTTATATCATCCGTTCAAACAACACCTCGTGATGCCCTCTCGACCAATCAGAATGGATAAATTGTCTTAGGTATTTATGAATTTGATTTTAAACTTGAATATTGTTCTACTGTTGCATTAATCAAAATTACGAGTGTTGTAGTTGAGACCTGATAGTGTATGACCAAGACCGAGACCACAGGCTACCAAGACCAAATCCTGAGACCTACAACACTGGAAATTACTGACAAAATCAAGCAATTCACATGTTCTCTAGATTTTAATATTGGATGTCCCCTGAGGAATGGATTCATTTTAATATGATTTTACTATAATAATAGTATAATACATTTCTAAAGACATTTGAAGCTTGATGTAATTAAGTTATTATTATTTTTAATTGTACTGTTTATTAAGAATTTGATTATGTGACATAATTATCATATGCATTTTGTCATATCTGTTTGCATGCATTGTTCACTAAACATGAATAAAACAGGAAGTTGGTGTTGGGATTGTGCCTTTGATGATACAAGCATGGAATCTTGGGCACACAGTCACAGAGAAGATGTTTGTGCTCATAGCCATTGCAAATTTGTCATGTGAACAACTAATACATGGTATGCAGAATAAACAGGCAATTTTAAAATTGCTTGTTATGCCAATTAAACTCTGCGGTGGCCCAATGCCAAAATTTACTTCCTCATAACATACTCTGAATGCCCTGCTTTTATTGAAATTAAATCACGTCTTTGAAATGGTTTTGTTAAAGGTTATATTTGACTATCAATAGGACAGTGTATGTACATGCCTGTCACGGTCACTGATTAACAGACTGTTATTGACTGTCAAACAAACAGCTTAAACCCATTGTCAGAAATTCCCCCAAGCCTGTCTGAGTCCTTTACACCTTTATTACAATTAAATTTTTTTTCTCTTTAGGCATTTAGGTAGCTTAAAATATCTTCACATGTAAAATGGCTTGTGGGTCATTCCTTCATAAGTCAAGGCACTATTGGGTTCCTTGTTTTTTTTAACAAAATGGTAGAATATGTTATGCTGTTTGTGCACAAACAGAACACATTTGTTATCAATTCAGACTCAACTTCTTTGAATATGAAATGTGGTTCTGTTGGACAGAGAGGGGAAGGTATCCTGAAAAGGAAAGGGGGTAAAAAGACAGTTATTAAAACCTCAGAAAAGTTTGCCTTGCACAATATTAATGAATTTTTCCCAATTTAAATGCAACATTTCAAAACTTTGACAGAATAATCTCTCTCTGCTTTCACTAATACATTTCTTAAATGTATCAGAAATCTTTTCTACGTTTGAAAGATTGGCAATTTGTTTTTGTTTTGTTGTTAGTTATGTACAACACAGTGCAACATTTGGATTAATTTGTCCATTAACTTAATTTGTCTTTAGCTCTACGCTGCCCTGAACATTCTTCCTACAACCCCTGTATGACTGCTTGCCCATTGATGTGTGGTGAACCGGAACAACGACAGGATGATTTTATGTGTCCATTTCCATGCGTAGAAGGTTGTGAATGTGATGATGGACATGTACTTGATGGTAACCAGAGATGTGTTCCGGAGAACGGATGTGGATGCGTCAGTGAAGGAGTATACCACAGGGTATGATGTTTTTCCCCCTCATTTTTCCCTTCATTAAGTTTTTACTTGAATGAGGTCAACTAATGACATCTACCCAGATTATCGATGAGGGTAGTTTGAATGTTCTTCTACCAGCCAATTACAGGTCATCCTTTGTCCTTGATGAGGGTGCAGTTTGCTTGTGTGATATCTTCAGACTATTGTGTTTGATTTTGTAATGTGCTTTGTTATGTGTGTCTGTGTGTGCTCAGGTAGGTATACACATTCAGCAGTCTAGCTAGGCATACAAAAGTGTGCCAGGCTGACACGCTATTGACAAATTCCGACACTCTATTTTATTTTCCCGATATGCTATTGATACCTCATAATAATCATGAATGTTTTTCTTTGTATAATTTGCAATAAGAACTTCTTGTGTTTTTTCTTGTATGAAAAAATGGAAAATAGTTAACTGTCCTCGACGAGCGGGGACGTGACAAATTTTAGCCTTTAACTGTTTTTTGAGAATCCCATCCCTGAATTTGCCCAATTTTTCATTTGCCCAATCCCAGTTTATTTTACTCACTTTAATTAAAATAAAATACATTAATTGGTTTAAACATGAATATTTTAAAGATTTCTTTTCTTTCCTACAGGCCTCTGAGTTTTTCTATACTACTGACTGCGCCTTTGAATGTGAATGTTTAAGCAATACAGCAATGTGTGTGAGCTCATCCTGTCATGCTGAAAGTTTCTGTGGTGTAGCAGATAACCATTATGGATGTCATTGTAATGTTGGATACATAGGTGATGGCAAAGACTGTACAGGTGAGTAGGGAATGTGGGTTGAATCCAGGAGAAAACATTGAAAAAAACTTACTTGTGAAAAGGGAGAGCACACTTGTTTTTTTGCTGTGGGGAATGTTTCACATTTCACATTTATTGTTTTTAGTTAACTGGAAAAGACTGATTTGAAATGATTTTACCCTCAGTTGATCCGTGTGCCTCAAGTCCTTGTAACCACGGGCGATGTGTTTTAGATGAATCACGCTCTGGTGGATTTTACTGTCAATGCTTGAGAGGGACTCAGGGAAGATTCTGTGATGAAGGTAAATACACATTATGGCTACGCCTTAAAGGTATCGGACACTATCGGTAATTACTCAAAGTACCTGTTAGCATAAAACTTATCGTACTTGGTAACAAGCAATGGAGAGCTGTTGACAGTACAAAACATTACGAGAAACGGCTCCCTCTGAAGTACTGTAGTTTTCGAGAAAGAAGTAACTTTCCATGATTTTTATTTCAAGACCTCAAAATTAGATTTTGAGGTCCTGAAATCAAGCATCTAAAATCACACAACTTTGAGTGAGAAGTGTTTTTTCCTTCCATTATTATACCGCAACCTCAATGACCAATGGAGTTCAAATTTTCACTGGTTTGTTATTTTATGCATATGCTGAGATACACCAAATTGGAAGACTGGTCTTTGACAATTGCCAAAGGTGTCCAGTGCCGTTAAGAAAAAATAGTCTGAATTTTTACTGACTTGCTATTTACCATTGATAGTTTTTAACTGACTTATTGCTTTTTACCATTGATAGTATTTGACTGATTTAATGATTTTAACCATTGATAGTTTCTGACTAACTTTTTGCTATTTAACAGTGACAGTTTTTGACTGACTTGTTGCTTTTTACAATTGATAGTTTTGGACTGACCTATTGCTTTTTTAATTGATAGTTTTTAACTGAGTTATTGCTATTTACCACTGTTAGTTTTTGACTGACCTATTGAGCAATTAGCAATGGAGATGACACTTAGAAGTTATAGCATATAACATAGGAAACCAATTTATTTTTATATAATAGATGTTAAATTTCCAATGGGGATAAAGAGTATTAATTTTGGATTTTACCCATAAACCGATTTGTGCAAGCACTGTTTACTCAGCACTTTTCCGAGTCCTGTGAAAAAATATCACAAGCATATTACTTGGATGGGATTTGAACCCATGACCTTTGCAATTCTAGAGATTGCCCTGCCGTAAGCTAGAGGCAGTTTGAATCCCATGTTTTAGCAGCGGGTACCGCAACATCATAATAGATGTTAAATTTGCATCTGGGATAAAGAATATGCACAGAGTTATTCTCTTCATTTAAGATTGGAATTTTTTTGTTGTAAAAATCATTAAAGTTTGTAATGTTATCATGTTTTACTTATTTTAAATGGCCATAGTCCTTAGGCTGTTTACAATAAAAAAGATATTTTTGCGAATTTTCTAAAACCAGACTATGAGCTTGCTTTATCAGGATATACTTTGGTTGGTGTCAGCTTCATGCTTAGTATTATGTTGGTTTCATGTGCATACCAGTCAAACTCAAATTTTAACATTTCTTTCACATTCATGCATTAACCAAGGCATTCACATGCTTGCAGTTTGTGGGTAGCAAAGCAATAACTTGTCTCTTTTTATTTACTGAAATATTTACCAGGGAGAGGCCATTGCTATGCATATGGAGATCCTCATTATGAAACCTTTGATGGGAAAAAGTATGATTTCCAAGGCGACTGTAAGTATGTCATGTTGCAACCTTGTGATCCAACTGTTGTAACACCATTCAAAGTCATCGTAGATAATGAGATTAAACGAAGAGGTCGAAAGGGTGCATCTTCTACAGCAGCTGTCTATGTATATGTGTATGACTGGGTGAGTTATAAATGAAGATCTTTCTTATAATAACAATAATGGATTTATAAAGTGCACATTCTAAAATACATTACTCATGGCGCTTCGACAACGGATGATATTGATGTACAATTATTAAACGTCAGGAAATTTCATTGCTAAGAAGCTAGACACAGTATGCTTGTGAAAAGAGCAGCGTCTTCGGTTCTGCTTTGAAGGTTTCCAGAGCAACAATGATCCGGATGGAGTTTGGTATTCCAAACTTGATATTCCATGCCCACTGCTGATCCTTGCCATTTTATTACTTTCCATTTGAAGTATTACCAACAGACATAAACTTCACAATTTGACCACTTGTAACTTATGTTTGTTACCATATTAATGAATTATATTTGTGGTGTGCATTCAGGTGATTGGCATGAATAGAAAGACAAAAATTATGGTCAACGGTTCAAGTTTACGTCTCCCTTTGACACTCCCAGGTATTACGATTGTGAAACGAGGAAAGAATGTTGTAAGTACCACTCTCATTTATGTATCTATGGTTCTTAAAATTCTACTGTCATTTTCTTAATTATGTTGTCGCACTAAATAAGTGTTATTGCAGCATTTTTTTAAAATCAATATCTTGCGTTGTAGACTGGTGTTTAAATATCTCATGTCATCAGACAATTCATTTAAGCTGTTTATTCTCTTTATTAATGATAGGTCCTTAGCACAGACTTTGGTCTGGAAGTGAGATGGAATCGCAAAGCGGGATTAGATGTCTCAGTGCCTCTACTTTACCGCGATAACACTTGTGGGCTTGGAGGTAGCTGGGATGGCAATTCAGATAACGATTTTGAAGATGTAAGTTGTTTTTGTTGATGATATTCAAATATGGAAACTCACTCATTGGAGTTTACAATCATAACTGCAGTTTGCTTTACAATATATACTTAAACGACTTATTTTGTTGCAAAACAGTACGCGAGTGCGGAGCTGTTTGGAAACAGATGGAAAATAAATGATGAAGAATGTCCTGGAGAGCCAGAGCCACCTGAACTCAACTGTTCACCACTCAGTCTGGTAATCGTCCGGGATTTGTGCCAGGTTTTCTTCTTACGTAAGTTAAAATTCTTAAACACAGTTTGAGTGTGTTTCTATTAATTGCAATTAGACCATAGGATGATCACTAGAATTGTTCAAAACTGTAGCCCCCACTTTTGGACCATGCAATTTTTTGTACGTAGGTATGAAATAAAATACAGAAAATCCATTACTTGCTGTTGCTTGGCGAAAATCCTGCACCAAATCCCGAAAAGAAACAATTACGGCGACATATAGTGATCTAAAAATCCTCGAAAGCCTGCGTTGTGGGTGACGTCATTCGAAGCATTATTGTGTTTCGTTCCCACACTTGACCATTTAACATACAGTGTATTTCTTCAGTCGATTTACAGGCTCATTCGACAAAATTATAAGTAATCACACAAGCGCGAGTGGAATAATAAAAAATTAACACACGCACGCCGTAGCAACAAAAAACAAATGGCACCGTACTTGATGTTCAATCAATAAAAATCATGGGTTTTTGTTGTAGGCCTTTGCACGTTAATCGGACAGAAATGGGGAAAATTGACATCGTTCACATTAAACACTTGGAAAAGGTTCTTGCACTGCTGTGAACGATTGGTTAATAGTCAAATTCGGATTCAGTACCACTGAAAACCCTTGTGCGCCAAATTTCATGCGGTCCGGAGATGGGGACCACGGAACCCAAAAAATAGGCCCCTTTTCAATACCCATCCCATGGTCTAAATAGTTCAGCATTTGTTTATGTTTATAAAAAATCAGTGTTTTTTCTAACAAACAAATACATCGGTTCACTGTTGAAATTTCAACCATTTCAATTTAAAAACAGATAACAATTTCACATTATCAGAACTCAAAATACTCGACTGATATATAGGGAAACTAGGAAACATCTGTATATTTCTCATTTCTCCATGCTACGTAATCTTAAAGGAATTCATGACCTGTTCTTGAAATGAGCTACGGCTAAACTTTGAACTATTTCACCTTTCCTTTTAACCCAGGTGCATTTGAAAGATGTACATCACTTGGTCTTGCACAGATCTTCTATGATAGCTGTGTGTATGATCTGTGTGTAACATTTCCTGAGACAACCGACTTGTGTACAACTACTGCATTGTATGCAGATTTGTGTCATGAAAATGGTTTTGATGTAGACCTGTGGAGAACCAGACAGTTTTGCCGTGAGTACAACCAGGATAAATATAATCTTCTTCAAACTTGCCAATAAAAGTGCCAAACAATGGGTCTAAGACAAGCAATGTTTGAGGCTCTAGTACATGTTTGTAGGATGTTTTTGTGTTTTTGACAACAAACAATAAAACTCCCTTCTCTATAAAAACTTCTGGGGTTGATTTCACAAAGCTAGTCTTAACTTAGGACTAGTGTAGGACTCTAAAGGCTAGTCCTAATAACCTGTCCTAACTCGAGATAAGACTAATTAACTCTTTGTGGTGCTGCAACAGAAAATGATCTGTCTCCCCAGTTGTAATGAAATTTTTACTTCTTGAGGAAAATATTTATTTCCAAATCAAAAGAGAAAGTATTTTAGAAAGTAATCAACATATCTCTTATATTACAGCACTGGAATGTCCTGAACACTCAAGTTACACTCAGTGTGCCTCAGCCTGCCCAGGGATGTGTTTCCAACCTGAAGATCCAGCTTGCCCTCATATATGTGTTGAAGGTTGTGAGTGTGATGATGGCTTTCTTTACGATGGAGAAGAATGTGTACGGCAAGAAGAATGCGGATGTGAAGGACCTATGTCTTATTTAGAGGTTAGATTAATGATAATATGAATTTAGACTTATAACAGCAACTCTTCAGAAACAGATGAAGGCCCATACACAAAACAATAATAAAGGTGTCACAAAAGTTATGTTCCGCACAAGTGAAGAGAAAAATTATCAAAAAATTGAATTCCCTTGAGAAGATGTTTAATAAAAGGTGTTGTTCGATGTAGTGTGGCAGGGAACTAAAGCATCGTTAATGGTTGTTGGTAAATCGTTTCCACTTGCCATATTTCCTGCCCAACATATAATATGAATAAACTAAAACCAGTATTCAAAAGTTTCTCAAAGACTTTAAGATTTTCAATGGAATTGCCCTTCTCAAAGATGAAATTCCAGGCTTGCACTTTAAGGATGGCTTGAGTACAAACTCGGTCATTCTACATTATAGATATAAAGCAACAAAATGAAGAAAAGAGCTGTCACTTTATGAACTACTTGATGAAGTGATCTAGATTGTATGATTTTGGTTTATTGTTGGTTGTGCCTTTTGTATTTCAGGATGGTCAGGTTGAAGTATTTTGTGTTCTGCCTCATCTTTCTCCTCTAGGACCCTGGTTCGAATCCCACCAGGGGCACTATGTGGATTAGGTTTTCAGTCCCTACCTGACTTTGTGGAACTTCCCTGGAATTAATCTCTTGGGTTTTCCTCCCATCTAAGACTGAACCTTCCTTCCAATTGTCTTCTCTCCATTGTGTTCTTTGCTAGTGTAGTGATTAAGTTTCGATCTTTGAGAGTCTTTGGCTCCATAACTATAGGACCATTGAAATGAAATTTCTATGTTTTAATTAATGTCTTTATTAATTCTTCTGGATATTATCTTGGCCAGCCTGGGGAAACGTATGTCAGTTTGGACTGTGGACAGCGTTGTACATGTAATGGACAAAATGAAACAGTCTGTGAGGATATTTCCTGTGCTGTCAATGCAATATGTGAAGTACAAGATGGAGAGCTTGGCTGTTACTGTAATGATGGTTTCTATCAATCTGAAGAGGAATGTCTACGTGAGTAACTCATTTCTTTATCAATTGACACACTTTATCCACCACGTTATACGACAAATATAGCAACATGTATCCGTATTGTACTCAACAATAACAACTAAAATTTAATCAATAACAACACTTAGTTGACAGAAATATTTTTTATTTCTACTTGTCAATTAATTATTCTCTCGTATGCTATTTTAAAATTATCTTAATATTATGTACTCTCAGAAACATAATAGTTAATACCTTTAACAGTGATGATATTTTATCTGAATTCAGACGTTCTTTTTTACAATGTATAAAGAAATCCTGCTCTTTGATCTACTCCTCTAGTGCTGCAGACACTGCTCCCATAGGTTCCTTGGAATCTATAACTCTAGGGTTACCAAAAGGGGGAAATGTCATCATTTCAACACACCCTTGAATTTGTATTCAAGTCTCAGACTTGTTTTGTTTGCAATGACTCTCAACCCTGCTTTAATTCATTTGATGTTATTTGATTCAGCGGACCCATGCGATAGTGGTGAAGAGCATTGCTCAGGGAATGGTAAATGTGTCAGTCATGGTGACGGAACATTCCATTGTGAATGCAACCAAGGCTGGTCTGGTGAAGCATGTGATGATGGTGAGTACCTTCAATCAATCAATCAATCAATCAATCAATCAATATTTTGTGTATGAATAAAGTGTTTGCTTTGAAAAGTAAGAAAAAAAAGTCAATCAATCAATCAATCAATCAATCAATCAATCAATCAATCAATCAATCAATCAATCAATCAATCAATCAATCAATCAATCAATCAATCAATCAATCAATCAATCAATCAATCAATCAATCAATCAATCAATCAATCAATTAATCAATTAATCAATCAATCAATCATGTCATGATTTCGCTTGGGGACCATAATTATAGCCTTGTTTGATATACATGCGTATGAACAGGTATGTATATGTACATGTACTTTGCATAGAAATAGGCAAGTAGGGCAACTTTGAGTGGAGCCTGAAGGCAAGTCAAAACTATTGTATTTCAAATTTTTCTATATTGTGGAGAAAACGTATAAGGGTAAATTTTCACCGAAGTTCGTTGCCAGGTCACATGATCCATAAGGTCAAATTCAAGGTCTAAGTAGAGGTCAAAAGGTTATCATACTTAAACATGTTCCTACAAAAAAAGAAGAAGACATATTTGGAAAGCTTACACAATTTCCTTTCCAAAGACACCAATTTCAACCAATTTGACCCAAAGGTTACCGAGTTATGGTCGCTTGAATGTCAGAGGTCAGGCGCATTTTGACCGAAATCCACAAGAAAGAGCATCCTGTAGCGCGAAAACCGTTTAGCTTGTTGAGCCACGATTACCCCATAAACCAAATTTGAGCAAATTTGAAGAGGGTAGGGTTTAACCCATTGGGTGATTTGACATGGAATGATCCAGATATACTGTTTTGTTCTCAGGTATTGGAGTCTGCACTGCATATGGTGATCCACACTACTCGTCGTTCGATAACAAGAAATTTGACTTCCAAGGGAGATGTCGTTACATTCTAGCAGAGAGTGCTAAAAAAAGTACTCTACCTGGTTTCAAGGTCATTGTGAAACATTTCTCTCCTAGTTTCAACTCGAGGGTTACTTATACTGATGAAGTAACTGTCCATGTGTCTGGTTTGGTAAGTCAAATATCTCCTTCCTGTTATTCAAACAAAGCTTTGCAATAAATTGTTTCTATATTTGTCAAATAACAAGTCATTTTGTACAAAAGAGAAATAATACAGGAAACAGTATAAAACCAAATACATTTAATTATGAACAAACAATGAGTATGAAGGCTGTTCAGGTAAGCTTGGTCTTGTAAGGAGGAACTGTGGACAAACATGTACATACCATTGACAATAGAAAACAACTTGGCAGACCAGTATACAGTTAAGAAAAGACTTGGGCCCAATTTCATAGAGCTGCTTCTCAGCACTAAAAATAGCTAAGAAATGACAACATTTTGCTTACCAGAATGACAAGAGTACCAGCCAAAATAACATTTAACACCTTTACTATTTGTGGCTGGTGTCCTGCTACTTTTTGCTGAAGCAGCTCTATAAAGTTGGGCTCTGAATGCAACTGAAGCTAAACACTTAAGTCAAGAAGAATCAATGCTAAAAGGAAAAAGAAGTAATAGTTACTCATGGAAGCTGGGGGTCAGGACTTTTTTTAATATAGCATAGAATACCCCAAAAAATTACTTGTTCATTTCTATTCCCTTATTGCTTGGTTTATTTGAAATTATTTTAAACCTGTTTTCTACATAAACTGTTCGTAGCTTTTTTTGCAGAAGATGAAAGTTTTTTTTTTGTATCTTGACTTAACCAATTTATCTTACTGTTCTTGCTTTATTTGTACATGTAGGTGATTGAGCTCCTTCAAGACAAGGAGGTTCGAGTGAATGGTATGGTTGTCAATCCACCTGCTCACCCAGCACCGGAAGTGTCTATCGAGATCTCCGGCAAACGTGTGGTATGTACACAAGATTGGGGCTACCAATTAGTAATGGAATTGTTTCATTGAAATCAAAAGCCTTTGACCATGTGTTAAGGTAACTGATCAATTGAAAAGGATAGTTTCCACCAACATAAAATATGTCTTCTGATTTATATTAAAAATAAGTTTTCTTTATAAAATAGTGTAAATTATGATATAATTTTTGCATTTGTGATTGCAGATTGTTACAACAAATTTCACTCTAGTTGTAGCATGGGATGGTGAAAATTCTGTTGGAGTTAGCATCTCAGCCATGTACTTCAATCAAACTCAGGGTCTGTGTGGTACATACGATGGAGACCAAACTACTGACTTCAAGACACCAGACGGTGAAATTGTAAGCATGCTTTTTGTCTTTAAGCTGATGTGACTCAAGATAAAATAGATATCTGACAATCCAAGAAACAATTATTTGTTATAAGAATAAACTATAAATAATAGTAAACTTGCTAGTACAACCATATAATAATTCTCTTTTGAGGGAGTAATGGCTCTGAATATTTATTACTCGGAGAATGCCCAAACGGTTTGTAGCTCAATCTCAAAAAAAAAACTATGATTTTAAAATGTCACAAATATTCCTATAAGTCTTAGATGAATACTTGGAATGTTGTGGCCGATCAGATAGGAGCACCGGACTCATACTCTGGTGTTTGTGATCAGCACCTTTTGAATCCCTGTGTGACACTTATGTTCTTGTGTTCTTAAGCAAGACACTTAACTACGATCGCTTTGTCCTTCAGATGGGACGTAAAGCTGCATGTCCTGTGTGTTGTATTACGCACCTAAAATACCCCAGTGCTTTTGATAAAAAGAGAAGGGGTTGGCTTGGCTGGATATTGTGCCACAGCACCCTGAAAACCATAACTAAACATGGTTCTATGTAAAAGGAGTGGGCCTCATACTTTAAAAAGTAGCTCCACATACCTTGCAGGAAATACTGAATGTTTAAGCGACACTGAATGATGAGAATGAGCACTATTTAAGAAACCACTATTATTATTGTAATTTGTTAATACAGGTTGATGGTGAGGGTGAGTTTGGTAACCGCTGGGTTTACGGTGATTGTGACACAATGGAACCTCCGGGTGGGTATAAGCCATGTGAAGAAGCTACAGAGGCTAACGTAGAAATGGCTGAACATCTCTGTGGAATCATTAGCGATGAGGATGGTAAGTGAAAGGAATGGAGCCATCAGATTATTAACAGGGTCCAATTCCATACAGCCTGTAAGCACAAAAACTTGCTATGCACAGACAAATTTGCTTAACAGAAACTGGTTCCCAGCCAAAACTACATTAAGTTTATACCGTTGTTTTTGGTTCAAAACCAAAAAATATGGAAGGCTGTCTCAGAAAAACTTGAATGTAAACATCATGAAGAATGTTATCGTTATTATTATTTTACTAAAGATTACCACGTAAACAGAAAACTGACACACAGGTGGCTGTTCCATAAAAAATAAAGAAGTTACGTGGAAGAGTGGTGTGTTTAAGATTGAGTGAATGTACTTGAAGGTCTTGTGGATATAAAATCTATTCATAAATACCGGGGACAGTTTCTCCATTTGGATTGGTTGAGAGGACACCACGTGGGGGTGTTAAAACCGATGATATAACCACAGCCAGAAGTGTTTAAACACAGTTATCCTATGCATGGCCACTGAATCAATAATTGGAGTGTACAACTTGGATTTTTGACATAATAACCTTGTTCATCTCTTTGTATTATAACCAAGCGAGCTGAATTTATCCCCAAAAGTTTGAGGGTTCTGAAGCTTGGTGAAATTTAGGGTACCTAGTGTATTATGACTTTATTTGAGAAAATGTTCTTGAACACAACAATAAAATTATTCATAGTGAAAGAGCCGGAAATATTGAGTGAATGCACTGATGTGAATGTCATCTGCGGCAGAAACATTAAGTCTGGTTCCCAACATAGTCACGCGCGATTAGCTGTTATGAGAGGCAGAAACAAGATGTTAGTTTTATTTATTAAATTGGCCATTTAACATGGATAGAGAATAACACATAAATTGCGTACGAGTGACAAAGCTGACAACAGAAATCCGTTCTCTAATTTACAGGATTTTTTTTTAACAATATGAAGGTAAAGGTACGAATGGGATTTGTCAATGTAAATTATCTAGATCCAGGCCGAGGCGGGTTTAAACAACACATTGATTTCCTTATTGCAACTTGGCTAGAACGAGTCAAGTGGGTGAATTAGTCATATAGTTTTTTTAATCTTCATTTTGTGAACGACGTCTATTTGAATTTTTTTTATAGGTCCATTTAGAGATTGCCACAGTGTATTAGATTCAGAAACCTACTACACAAACTGCAGATATGATCTTTGTAGTACCCTACCAGAAAGGGGAGCTCTGTGTGATGATGTTGCACAATATGCAGATGATTGCAGAGGAGCTGGGGTGTCTATTGATCCTTGGAGAACTGAAGAATTCTGTCGTAAGTTATTCTCTTTAAGCCTCTGAAATCAAACATCCTTTTGTACTAAATGTGTTTCTTTTTGTGAACCCTTAAAATTTGAAATTGTTTCTTTCACCCTCATGGCAGCTTTTTCCCTAAAGTTTGTACTATCCATTGTCTCCATAGCATTCCAATGTCCAGAGGGTTCATCTTACACACCGTGTGCATCTGGATGCCCAGAAACATGTGAGTCTTTCAGAGAGGGGCCCCAAGATAACTCTTCTGACCCAGATATCTGCAGACGACGTTGTGTGGAAGGTTGTGATTGCGCAGATGGTTTGGTGTTAGGTGGAGGACGGTGTGTAAGACCAGAAGACTGTGGTTGTCGATTGGGAGGCCGATATATTGAAGTTAGTTACATTTATGTACTTCGTTTGATTTATTTCATTCATTTATTCGGTAACATTTATTTCAATGCTGTCATACAATACAATAATGCACATTTATGTCACAATTACAAAAGCAATATAGTATACAAGGTATGATATATTAGGTACACCATGGTTCAATAATAAGCAGCAATTTAAAGACAACATTTAGGTCTAAGGTTAAGTGAGATACTTTTGTTTCCTAACCTATGGACAGAAAATTTGTGGATATCAGGAATCGTATTTGGAATCAGGAATCGTATTTGGTTATGTGTTGGTTCAGTTATGTTTAAGAATTGTCTTTAAATAGATTTGTTTTGCTTGTATGAGTTTAAAATACTGTCAAATTGAACACTTATCTATAAAGCTTCTGGAAAATATTGCAAAGATACAGTTCAAGTTTTTGTATGCTTCAGTGAAAAATGATGAAGTAAAATTGTCTGGTAAAAAGTTTTCATCCTGGGAAAAAAAGATAAATAAGACAAATAATAGAACTTTGATATTGACAAAATCTCACAACAGACCAAGAAATAGGTTATTGTTTTATCTAACCTCATTGTTCATTGACAATCTTTTTCTGCAGCGTGGAGAACATTTCATCAAGGATGGTTGCGAAGAGAGATGTGAATGTACGAATGATGGAGAAATAGAATGTGAAGATATTGAGTGTCACCGCAATGCAGAATGTGCAGTCAGTGATGGTCAACTAAGTTGTCATTGTCGACAGCCATTGATTGGTGATGGCATTGAAACTTGTGATTGTAAGTAAAGTATGTTTGTTTGTATGTTTGTTTGTTGTTTGTTTGTTGTTTAGATGATCTTCCCATTAGGAAACTCGGTGAACTTACACAAGGGAATATAAACCCCAAGCTGGCAGCAGCCATTTTCTCACACACAAACATCGGTTAAACATCTTTAATTATGAATTGCACGAACTAAAAAAATGTGATTCAGTAACTAGATGACAATATTTATTCTAGTTATTGTGAAATCAGCGATAAGCTTAGGGGCATGTAATTGCAAGTCCTGCAGTCTAACCACTGAACCATGGTGACATATGACCTCCTCAAAAGACAAACATGTTGAAAGCCAAATGTGACTACCAAAACAATAATCCAATCACAGTGATTGGTTATATACACAGTGGCACTGATATTCAATCCTCAACCGACAAGTGGCAAAACATTTGTTTTTACAAATTGATTGTATTTGAGCTTCTCTAATTTGTTTTAGACACTTAATGAGTCATACCTTTTGAAATCTAAATTGAGTTTTGGTTGTATTTACTTTGTTATGAAAGACATTTATAAGGGATTTGCTACTGTTCAGCATCCGGTTTATATTTATAATGTGGACTAAATTAATTTGTATTTGCTCTTTTTCCCAATAAGTGAGCCCCTGTTTCAGTGATCCATGCGAAAACAACGGTACCTGCCTTGAACTTCAAGATGGAGAATACATGTGTCAATGTACTGAATTGTTTATGGGGGAACGCTGCTCAGTGCGTGAGTTACCTCAAATTATTGTAAACTTTGTATCCAGTAACAGTCACCTACAGTCTCCTAAATATTATTTTTGATATTTTTCAACTACTAAATCTATCATCGGATTTTCCTATTTCTAGTTTGTGAACTTAGTGTGGAGTGATTAGGGTGTGTTTATTTGCATTTAATACAAACTACTTATTTGCAGGTCGTGCTCTGTGCTACGTGTATGGAAGTCTTCACTTCGTTACCTTTGATCTACTGAGTTTTGCATTTCAAGGGGAATGTCAATACACTCTGGCAAAAACATGCCGTGATGATGTTGAACCAGCCTTTGAGGTCATCCAAGAGAATGTCCGCTTTACTGAAAAGTCATCGGTCATTAAGGCCATTCATGTCCATATTGGAGACAAGGTACTTGTAACCGGGCCATTTCATATGTTATGGCTCGGGCTATAAAGGCTATAGGTATAGCGAGGTCATTCATTTATACAGGTATTAGTAATATTAATAATAATAATAACATAATAAAAAACATTTATATGGCGCATAATGCAGGAGCCTCTATATGAAACACAAAACATAAAACAATGAAAAAAAAATACACTAAAAGCAATTGTTACAAAAGAAAGATTCAAGCAAATGAGTCTTAAAAATTACAATGACCGATATTAGTATGTGCCACTGGGGGATTTTCATTTATACAATACCTCAAATTTTCAAACAACCAACATTCAACTCACTGTGAACATTGTGTTTTGTGTACTTAGACCCTTTGAACTAACTAATAATTATCCCCATTCCTAAAGGTGATAACTCTGGGTCGTGAAAATCAATGTTATGTAGATGGAGAGTGGATGGCATTGCCAATCACACTGGATGGAGTTCAAGTCAGGTTTAGTGGCTTCAACCTGGTGAGTTGCAAAATGGATTAATGTTGTTACATACAGGGCATTATGTGTGTGTAAAATTATTTCACTGTGAGTATGTGCATGAAGATCGGAATGGTAAGTACATGGAGATAGTCGGTCTGCAGCAGGATCTCAAGGTGATGTGAAATTGCTCTTTGTATTACCCAGGTTCATCCTTTGCATTCTGTGTGTTACGCATGATTTATTGTATTTGTGGATCTTTAACATGGTATGGCCATCTTGATTTTCAACTCGATGTAACCAAACTGAGGTAGCTGGAAGGAGAAATAGTCTGGTTCCTTTTTGTACAATGAATGTTAGCACCCATTACTGCTGTTGGATAAAGGGAAAAATACCAACATGTTGGATGAAGGGAACAAGACCAATATTCCGGCAACATGATACAGGTCTATTGACCCTATTCACCTGATGTCATCATCAAAATAATCTTGGATGCGCAATTTTGGTGGTCAATGTCAACGTCTGTTATTCAGTGAAGTGCAGCGTTTACATGTAAACCTTTTGACCACCAAAATGGTGAGCGTGGTGCAGCTGTCGCCGCGTGTGACCTGTGTGCAATGGGTCAATAGCTCAGTGCTTCATCGTGTTTATTGGGTTAGCAGATTGTCACTAGGATGATCGTGCCTGAATCTAATGATCATTCTCTTTGTGTTTTACAGGAAGTGAGAACTGATTTTGGTTTGACAGTTACTTACGATGGATTGTATTATGCAGCAGTCTATGTAGATCCACATTTCTCCAACAAACTGTGTGGTATATGTGGCAATTATGATGGTGACCACTCTAATGATGGCGTAAGTAACAAACACGATATTTGGTATGGTGCCTAATCACCAAAAGAAGTGATATAGCCAAACATGGGATGAGAGAAAAATCAAATGGTCCTCATTTGGATTTGAACCCAAGCCCCTGACACTGCGGGCAGATGCTCAACCAACTGATCTATGAGGCACAGCCGTCTACTCCCTCAGGTTTTTCCTAAGTAGTCATGTGGAGATCGAATACAATTTGAGATCGAATACAATTTGTTTATTTTGATTTATAAAATGCTGTCTAATATTATATCATAGACATCAACAAAGTAGTGCAACAATGCATCAAGTATATAACGACAAGTTAACAAACACTCTGGATCTTCCCAAAACATTTTTTCCACTTCAAGTTGCTTATTAAACGCCCCCAAATAAATTTCACTGTGAGTATTTGCATGAAGATCGGAATGGTAAGTACAAAGAAATAGTCATCAGTCTGCAGCAGGATCTCAAGGTGATGTGAAATTGCTCTTTGTATTACCCAGGTTCATCCTTTGCATTCTGTGTGTTGCGCATGATTTATTGTCAACTTATCAATGTATCCATGCCCCTGTTTATCTTCAAAGCTTAGTTCAGGAGTACAAAGCAACCAGAAATCTGCGATCTTCAAATAAATCCCTTCTGACACCCCCAGTCATTAAAACCAAGTCGTACGGTTCCTGATCTTTCCAATATGCAGCAGTTCAGTTATGGAACAGTTTTCCAGAGGTTGTCAAACAGGCTGAGACATTAGAACAGCGCATAGGGACCTTGCGGTGATATGCGCTACATATGATTATTATTATTATTATTATTGATGGTTTATTAAAATTTAACGTGTAGCCAATGGCTAAATTGCGTCAATATATACATGTTATACAGTAAAATATTTTTAAAATAAACATTAGGGAATGCACAACAGACGAACTGCAACATGCGTCATCGGCCGCCATCCTTGATGAATGTGTACGCGTGAAGAGCCATCACTGGCTGAGAGTCGTGCGTAGCACGTATACTTTGAAATCCATTGTTACATCAAAGATGGCGGCCAACGACGCGCATCACAATCCGTCTATATATTAAAAAGGAAATGTTTAACCGACCGCAACAACACACAAGAACAACAAAAAAAACATTAAAATACCGGAGAACTCTACATACAGGCAAGAAATTTAAATAACATTTGAAATCAAAACATATTAAAACATTGAGGACTACACGTATGTACCTGATGTGAAAAGTGGTAACTTCATGTATGCTTAAAACAAGAGACTTTTACATGTACATGTACAACAACATTTTTTACATTCACGTTCACGATTTTGCTCGCATTACGTGCAGCTAAGCCTTTCTATTTTCTGCATAGTTTTGCAAGCAAAGTTAGTTTGTAAGCTTTGTTTTTTTTGCTTAGATGTTTGATGAATATTTAGGCAATGTTTCATCTGACTGATCTATACATATGATATTGACTTGTTATTATAGTGCATGAAATGTCAACTGAAATTGTTTTCATTAATACACATGTTTTCTTGTAATTGTTACTGATAATTAACCTTTTTAATTAACCTTTTTTCTAATCTTAGACGTCTGGCAACTCATTTCTTTATGGTGATGGCTGTGCCCTCCCAGTGGAACCTGAAATAGATGGAGATTATAACCCATGTGACAAGTTAGAACCAGAAATGGTTGGTGAAGCCAGGGATTTCTGCAATGCTCTATATACAGGTCAGTGATCTGAATCTTTCTCAGGATTTATTTTTCTGAGACCCAATTATCAGTCATGCACAATGACAACAAACAAGCAATCCAGGCTCAATAATTTTGTACAAGGGACATTGGCTATCTTTCTTGCAGTGTGAAATTTAATTAAAAGTGTGTTCAAATTATTCTTAAAATGACGTTTTAAGTCTTCATTGACATGTTTAAGTAGAGCAGAACGAAATGAAGCGTGATATTATGGTTTTGATCTTCTTCATATAGATAGAGATATGTTTGTGATAACTGACAGCAATGGAGAACAAGGCTAATTTCATTTTGCAAAGAGCACTTCCATTGTAAAATCTGAAAGTCTATGGGAGACTTTTGAAAGGGCTCTAAGGCCAAGACCAGGAGCAATGGAGGTCATAGCCTCCATGGGCCCCTGTGTAATTCCAGGTCTGGATTTAATGGAGTGTATTTTTGTACATATAGTCTGTGTTTTACAGTGAGTATTTTTTTAACTGAACAGAGGCAACACTCATCAATAACCAAACTAGTGAAGCCTCTTGTACTCCAACAAGATGTGGTGGATTTATATTATGAGCTCCACTTCACACAAACTGCTGTGCGTGATGCAGTGACTTACTAACAGGATTCATACTTGGTCTATTAAAGCATAAATGCAAATAGTCCTTATATATACAGGCAGTTTTTAGGTGTTCGGCTAACAGCCGAACAACTATTGTTATTGTTATGTTTTTGTTTGTTTTTTTCCTCGTGTTCTTCTTTCCCTGCGAACCTTCTCCAGCAATTTTGAACAAAAGTAAAGCTTGTACAAACTTAAAACTTGCTATGTACATAGGCAATAGTGAGTAGATGAAACCGCCACTTTTTGAGAATGATGACGATGGCAAGGTTTTTAAAGTTGAAAAACGACACTTGCTTTTCGCTGTATCTCAACGGATATTAATGCTATGATGTTCATACTTGGGAATCGGATAGATAAAGACTTGGACAACATTTGAAAAGTTAACGCCAAAATCGTATGACCTTAACTTCCGGTCATTACTATGGGTCAAAGTTCGCCTTCGCATTTTTTCATCAAAAAACAACTTTTGAGCTTTAAAACAAAAGTAAAGCTTGTACAAACTAACTTAAAATTTACTATGTACATAGGCACTGGTGCGTGGATGAAACGGCCACTTTTTTGGATTGGTGACATCATTGATGACGTCATGACAAGGTTTTTAATGTTGAAAAATGACCATGTTGCTGTATCTCAACGAATATAAAAGCTATGATGTTCATACTTGGGAATTGGATAGATAAAAACTTGGACAACATTTGAAAAGTTACTGCCAAAATCGTATGACCTTAACTTCCGGGTTGTACCCTGGGTCAAAGTGCGACTTCGTGTTTTTTTTTCATCAAAAAACAACTTTTGAGCTTTTAAACAAAAGTACAGCTTTTACAAATTTAAAACTTACTAAGTAAACTGCTCACAAAAAGTATGGAAAATTTTTTCAATCCAGTATATTCGTTATTATTTTAATACTCTCTTTGTATATGGTATATATCAATGCAAAGCTGAACTGTTCCTCTTTAAAATGATACCACATTTGCAATGATTACATGTTGCTGGACTTGTCAACATGAATAACAATGAGGCAAAGTCACAAATCAAATGTGCCAAAATTACCGTTGTCTGTGAATGGCCAATAGGTAATGCTCATTAATCAAACCGATCAAGCTTTTCAGAACCATTAATGGTTTACACAGTGATTTGCACCAGTGAGCTCATCGGACACAATTTACCCTCATCTCATGAAAAACACCTTGTTTGATGGGTATTTGCAAGACGATATTCTACAGCCGGATGCAGTCCCATACTTGCAGACTTTGGACCAAACTCCATCTTTCAAGATGACAACGCTCGCCCCCATCGAGCCCGACTGGTGACTGACTACCTGAAAAATGTTGGGGTGCACCGGATGGATTGGCCCGCTAACAGTCCAGACCCGAATCCCATGGAACATCTGTGGGACCTGCTTGGCCTCGCTGTCCGCGCCAGAACCACCAACACATCAACTGTGGCTGACCTAACGTTCCTTAATGAAGAATGGAACGCCAATTTCTCATCATCAGCGCATCACAAGACTTGTGTGCAGCATGAGAAGAAGGTGCCATGCTGTCATCAACGCCTTCGGATCATCCACTTGTACTGAACTTTTTGTATCAATAAAGTGTATTAAGATCAGTAAGTTGTGTTGCTCTATACCAAATTTCTTGTCTCAATCAAGTGGATTAAGATCAGTAAGTTGTCTTGCTTGTTTGAATTAGTGTCAATTCATATAGTAACACAAAAATATTGCTAATTTTGGCACATTTGATTTGTGACTTTGTCTCATTCTCATTAATGTGGTCAAGTCCAGCAACATGTAATTATTGCAATTGTGGTATTATTTTAAAGAGGAAGAGTTCAGCTTTGCAATGATACATACCATATACAAAAAGAGTATTAAATAATAGCAAATATACCGGATTGAAAAAAGTTTCCTTACTTTTTGTGAGCAGTTTACATAGGCAATAGTGATTAGATGAAACCATCATTTGTTTTGAATGATGCAACATTGATGTTGTCATGACAACTAAGGTTTTTAATGTTGAAAAACTACCATTTACTTGTTGCTATATCTCATCAAATATTAAAGCTGTGATGTTCATACCTGGGCATCAGAAAGATAAAGACTTGGGCAATATTTGAAAAGTTAAAGCCAAAATCGTTTGAAATATTTGAAAAGTTTAAGCCAAAATCGTACGACCTTAACTTCCAGGTCGTTGTCCTGGGTCAATTGGTTCCTCTTCATATTTTTTTATCAAAAAATAACTTTGAGCTTATATACGGCATAACTCAAGATTGAGATCAATTTGAACCTAGAAACTCAACAGATATTTGAACCTTAGTATCAAGACACCACAGGCCTAATTACGTCGTAATGACGTCATCGGGTATTAGGTAACAATAAAACAACGTTTAAAATTTGTAAAATTCATGGCGCAAACGTTTTGGGGGAATTCCCAACAGCCCTCTCTTTTGTCCAACAAAAGAGGGCGCTGTTGCGCTTTTATTGGGTCCAACAAAAAGGGTGCTGTTGATTATCAAATTCGTAAACAGCTTCCCGTACAGGGTGAGCTAAAGTTTTAAAGGGATTCTATAAGTTGCAAAATAAAACCTGATGCCAATCTCACACAAATATTGCATTTGTGAAGAAACAAGTTGTTAAAAAGTGTGATACAAGTTTAACTATAAAATAACAACACATTGTAGAAAAAGTCATCTTTATGGTTCAATGTTTTTGAACTACGTCATCAAGTAACGTTCAACCAAACACTGTGTTTTTGTAATAAACAAGAATTCTATGTCTAGTTTTAACTGTGCCAGCGGCCGATTTCACGAAACGCTAGGATCAATCCTAACTCGAGTTAGGACGAGCAACCCGTCCTAACTAAGGATGGGTTCAATTCGTCCTACGTACTTGGATACGGAACTTAACCCGTCGTAAGTCCTAAGATGATTCCTAAGTTAGGAAGAGTTTGGTGAAATCGACGGCTGTCCACCTAGGCTCCCTCATCAACCTGTGTCAGTTTTCCTTGTACGCTGCTTTAATGAGTATTGTCCAGTGATTATAAACTTAATTCCCATGCTCAGCTTACTTACCAATTTTGATTTGTTGTTTCACAACCCTTATTTGTTTTTGCTTCCAATAGTACCACTGATATCATGTTACGGAATCCTCAACTCATTAAACTTCTTATATCAACGGTGCCTACATGATGCATGTGAATCAAGACTGAACAGACCACTGATGTGTCTGCATCCATTCATCATGGTGACACTCTGTAGATCACTTGGCGGGAAGGCCCCAATATGGAGGACTATTGACTATTGTCGTACGTAGGATTGATATTTTCTTGCACCGTATATTCAAAAGAGAATTAAGTATAAAGCTTAACCATTAATGATCTTTGACTGTTTTTATTGGCAAGCTGCGTTTAGTGAAAATGTTAAATGTTTGTTTTGGGTATGTACAAGCCCAAGGGAGACTGTTATTAAAACTTGCCAGTGATTTTCAGTAACTTTCAGCTAAGTTTTCCAACAATGTTGAAGTATTTGAAGAAAAAAAAATATTCAAATTTTTAGAATACAAAGTTTTTTTTTCCAGGTTCAAACATTGACATCTGGATTTTAATTAACCAAATTCAAACTTAAATCTTAAAGTTTTTAAACGATTTGTTTAAACAAAAATCAATCTCTCTGTCACCGGTTCCAGCTGAATGATGCTGAAAACAATGAAAACCATTAATGGTCATTACTTAAAGGGAAGGTACACGCTTGGTAATTACACAAAACAAATATTAACTTAAAAAATGACTTGGTAATGCTGTTGATAGTATAAAACATTGACACAAACGGCTCCCTTTGAAGTAGCATAGATTTTGAAATAGAGTTCATTCCCACTAAAATAATAAAAGACTTCTAGCTAGAAGTCTTTTATTCATGTCTGAAAGCACACAAATTCGTCCAACAAGGGTGTTTTTTCTTTCATCATTTTCTCCCAACTTCGACGACCAATTGAGCTAAAATTTTCACAGGTTTGTTATTTTATGCATATGTTGAGATACACCAAGTGATCAAACGATTGATTTTTCTGTCAGTTATTGGTTCTACCTGGTTTTGGTTTTTTCATACTATATTGAATATTCAATTGCGGGTGTGAAGTTGAAATTTTTAAATAATGATTGAATATGTGCATTTGTTTTTGAAGCTGTTGATTGTCAACAAGGGTCTAAATTCAATGTGCAGACCTCTGGGTGTCCGCAGACTTGCTCTGAACACAGAAGAGGAATTACACCGCACTGTAACACAAGAAGAGTGGAAGCATGTGAATGTAATGCTGGGCACTTCCTTAGTGGAGGAGAGTGTGTGCCTGCAGAAGAATGTGGGTGTGTCTATGAAGACACATACTATCAGGTACTTACATTGCATGTTTTCTATCTGTCATATTGTACAAACACCATTGACCCCTCAGATACTCTCATTGTATATCTGTAACTTCCATATTGTATAAACACCATGACTCCTCAGATACTCTCATTGTATATCTGTAACTTCCATATTGTACAAACACCATTGACCCCTCAGATACTCGCATTGTATATCTGTAACTTCCATATTGTACAAACACCATTGACCCTCAGATACTCTCATTGTATATCTGTAACTTCCATATTGTACAAACACCATTGACCCCTCAGTTACTCTCATTGTTTATCTGTAACTTCCATATTGTACAAACACCATTGACCCCTCATCAGTTACTCTCATTGTATATCTGTAACTTCCATAAACACCATTGACCCCTCAGATACTCTCATTGTATATCTGTAACTTCCATATTGTACAAACTCCATTGACCCCTCAGATACTGACATTGTCCATCTGTAACTTTCATATTGTACAAACGCCATTGACCCCTCAGATACTCTCATTGTATATCTGTAACTTCCGTATTGTAAAAACTCCATTGACCCCTCAGATACTGACATTTTCCATCTGTAACTTCCATATTGTACAAACACCATTGACCCCTCAGTCTACAGGAAGTGGATACTGCCAGTTTGATTATTTGCGTGCTGAAATGTGCGCTAAGAGAAAAAAAAACAGACAAAAGGGACAGGATTTGCTCTGTATAGTATTTGCACAGTCAAGTTGACATGATATGTTGCTTTTTCTCGTTTATTACAGCAAGGCCATATTTTTGTGAAAGATGACTGCACTCATGTATGCGAATGTAATGATGGTCAGGTAAAATGTACACAGTTACAGTGTGATGACAATGCTGAATGTGTTGTAGCTGATGGAGTGCGTGCATGTAAATGCAGTGACGGTTTCATTGGAAATGGCATAACATGTGAAGGTTAGTTTGTAAAAAAAACATTGGTCTTGGGCCTGTGGTCCAGTGTTACATTCGAGCCCTGCTTTAGATTATTTACTGTATGATATACAACTTGAAATGACTTGATTGTTTTCTCTTGTTAGCATCTCTATGTGGCAGTGTGACTTGTGAGAATGATGGCAAGTGTATGTTGACGGGGATGGACTCATATGTTTGCTCTTGTAAACAAGGATATTCAGGCGACCATTGTGAACTTGGTGAGATATTTTTTGTCATATTTTTTGTAGGTTTTGACCCTATGAATAAATTTTTTCCTCTTATTTTATAATGTTTATTTGATCCCTTTTGTCCACATACCATACCAACCTGCCTGCTGCCTCAAGCCCCTGAGGAGTCTTGATTTTTACTTATGCGATTGAAATGCATCAAACAGCCAGAGATGAAGCGCAATTTTAAAGCTCAAGGGTCTACTAAAATTATACGTGGTCCCATTAATGTTATTTGTCATTTATAATTTGTAAATTGTAATTTTTTTTTTTATGTTTTTACTAATTATTGCTTTTAATTTATTGTTAATCGTATCCAATTTGGCCTGTAGGCCATGAAATGTAATGCTAATAAAATGAAATGAATTGAAATCAGAAAAGTTGTCCCTTCCCCAACAACACACAAACACAACACCTAGTGAGCAGTTGGGTGTGTGTAGGTGAACTGTACTTTTTGTACAGTAGAACAGTAATGACAAATGTACTTCAATATAATCTTCTGGGTGTTTTTACATCTGGAATACCGTTAATTTGAAGGATATTTTGGAAAGTTTTAGGGAAAGGAGTATTTAATACATAGAGGCGTCACTTTTTGCTTCCAAAGGTATGTGGTGAATATTTTCATTCACTTCATTAACAACTTGTTTTTTTAGATGAAAAAACAGTGGCCAATTTATGTAACAAAATTTTACCTTACTTAAGTTGATCTGTCTTTTGTTTTCAACCTAAAAGCTTCAATATGGTAGAGGGAAACAAAACACTTGTGTAAATCGTTTGAAAATTCTTTTCATCCTCTGCAAAATAAATTAGAAAAATAATCACAACAAAATTGTCTTAAGATTTCCAGGTACATTAGAAAATCTTGTTACTTTACGTGCCGCTTTCAAGGAGTACATGACAATGTTTACTTGTGCACAAAAAGTGCTAAAGGGCCATCATTTTTCACACTCATTTTATTGTTTGTTCACAGAAACAAAGCAGTGTGGCGCCAGCGGAGATCCCCACTACCAAACGTTCGACTCTGTTCGCTTTGACTTCCAAGGAGAATGCCGATATTTTTTTGTACAAAACTGCAAAGACCAAGACCCCTACTTTGATGTCATGCAACAGAACCAGAAAGATGTTGGGAATCCGAAAGTTGCATATACTTCAGAAATTTGGATCCATTTCTATGACATGGTAAGTTGACATTAGGATCCTCAAAACATAAACTAAGCCAACCTCATTCCCAGGGACAATCAATCTCCATGCGTATTTTTTTCCCCAGCACACGCTGCTCGCTCTAGTCACAGAGCAACTCTCCAACATCGTTTTCAGTGGTGTACAATGTCTCCGTGCCATCTTTTCCTAGAAAGCCTTTCTCGATCATAACCCCTGGAAGTGAGACATTATTGGGTATTTTAGCTATTCCATTTTCCCCACATTCCCCACATTCGCCACAAATTCACTACGTTCACAAGTCATTCTCCACCTCCTTACGAAGATCGGTCAATTTTTGCTGCTCTCAATTTTTGCTGCTGCGAATATGCTAACACAAGGAAATATTTGACACTCACTCAACTTCGCAACATTCGCCGTGTCTTCGTAATCGTTGGTAACAAATTTGGAACGTTCACAACTGTTTCCCCACCTTCTTACGAAGATCGGTTAATTTACAAACCGGTTTGTAAATTTCAGTGAATGTTGCAAAGACGGCCATTCACTGTCGATTTTTTTAAAGATTGGCAGCGTTGGCAAAGCGTGCGTAAGCGTTGGCAACATATGTACAGGCATTGGCAGGCGCTGGTAAGCACTCGTAATATATTTGTAAGATATTGGTAAGGAGAGGGCCGACCGAGGACGATCGAGGACGATCGAGGGTTGTGATCGAGATGAAAATATTCACTATTCAACCGCCATTTTGGACGAATTCAGCGCGAAATTCAAATATTCATCTTCGCAAGAACATTCGCCACTCTGCGAGAGGGGCGATACGAAGCGCTTCCAAACATTCAGCGAATGTTGTGAAGACGGTAATTCGCCATCGACTTTCGTAAGCATTGGTAAGCCATTTGTACTGTTGGTAAAGCATGCGTATTGTGCTTAATATATTGGTAAGGAGGGGTTTAGGGACAACCGAGAACTAATTCACTATCAAACAAGCAAAAGTTAAGCTGAAGTGGTTTTAAGAACTAACCAATGCTAACCAGTTCTGACTTTAATTCTGCTTGTTTCCACTATAGGAAATTGTTTTGTATAGAGAAAAGAGGACTACTGTCAATGGACAGGAAATCATGCCACCATTTAGTCAAGGAGAACTATTTCAAATCAACCTTAGGGGTGACAGAGTGGTAAGTTAAATATTGATGTAAGACCATTCCAATTACAGTTTTGACTTTAATGTATTATTTGGGGATCTTTCTTTACATATTAGTTGTTCTCAGGAGCATATTACTCATGTACTTTTGACTTCAATTGGAGGTAAAATGAAGACCTGAATAGGGAAACAAGCCCATTGTGCACCATTTCTCGTAAAGCAATAGTTTAACCAAAATCTGGTTGGCCTTTTGTTAACGAGATTCAAGATTTGTTGGCACACTCCCAGTGAACTAGAATCTGCATTATAGTTATATGGAAAGGGATCCTAGGAGTAATTGGAAAAGGGATCCAAACAAACCTGCCAGAAAGAGCAAAGTTAAATAGCGCCCTCCCACAGCCACTTCCAAAGCACCTATTTTTGTGCCATATTTTAGCTTATTACAAGTACCATTTTTCAGTATCATGTGTGACCTTAGCTAAAATTAAAAATTTGTTGATCTTGGTTAGTTTTAGAAAAGAAACTTTAGCTTATTTTCGGAGATGGTATTCACTCAATAACATTGAAGTAACACTATAAAGTATTTTTATATATTTTCCTCTTCTTTTTGTCTTTATAATTGAAAAAACTGTCATCTACATGGTTATCACTTTTGTTATGCATTAAGGTTGTTTTCAAATCTCTCTCTCTCTCTGTCCTTTTGTGTAGATTGTCACCACAAACTTCACTCTAGAGGTATCATGGGATGGAAAAGCCAGCGTTGATGTTCAACTCTCTACTCAGTTTGCTAATGAAACATGTGGTCTCTGTGGAAATATGGACGCCTCGGAAGAAAATGAGTTAGCATCACCTGGAAATGATGAGGTAAGCCTGCCAAAAATTTTAGAGTTCAAAAGAATTGTATGTGTTTTGTAACTTGAACCCACTGTTTCAATCCTATATAAATATACATTCATAAATACCCCAGACAGTTTCTCTACTCCTATTGGTGGAGAGCGCGTCACGTGGGTGTACATAAACCTTTTGTTAATGCACACTGGAGCTCTGTTTATAACATGCTGGGTTGCCGTGTCGGGCGCGCAAGATTATCACGCGGAAAGTAAAAGCGCGTAATCTAAGCGCGCGCGCGTGACATGTAAGCGCGCGCGCTCACACACAACCCACACACATCGAACAGATTCTTCACAAAGTTTTGGAAAAAAATATTTCAAACCTCGAATTTTCAATTGTTAAAGTGTCTACATGTATAACTGTATTTTTTAACGTTTTTTAACAAAAGGGCATTTATGAATGGGAATAAAAGAGTAGCGACTTGTTCTTAAACGTCCGTTTAAAACCTTGCAGGGTCAGCGGCCGTGCGATAAAGGCCAACGTACATTGAAGAACTCGTCGCTACCCCTTTATTCCCTTAATAAAAAACAACTTGTAAAAGTTTCATTTCAAAAGGTGGTAGTGTTTTTGAGATATTCCTGAAAGTCTGGAGCGGTTAATAATAATTTGTTGAGATAAAAAGTGATCTCTTTTTCCATAACCGCAGTACTTTGAAGTGGAAAGTTTCTGAAAATGCATTATACTATCCTTAGCTACTGTACTTACAATTTAAGTTTTGATTGCCGTTAAATTTCAGAGGCATTAAGCTAGGCAAAGCTATGTTTTGTTTATTGATGGCTTTTACCTTTAATAAGTATAATTATATGGACATCAGACTTATGAAAAACTCTTGTTGTTTTCCTTCAGGAGGATCCCAATGTATTTGGTAATTTCTGGGTGGCTAACCCTGAAGAATGTTCATCCATTGAACCTCCGGGTGAAAACGTAGAATGTCCAGATGATGAGCAAGAGAAATTCAGATCGATCTGTGAACCATTGGTTGATAGAAGAGGTAAGTTTAGTTGGATAGTGATCATAGGCAAATTACAGCGTCTTAATGGAGCCTTAAGATTGTGAGTCATTAGTCGTGTCATTGAGTTCATGTATATGGTTAGCGATAATGCCATTTGTATTTTTATAGTAGTATGAAGATTTGTTTATTCAAGATTTCTTTCTTTTGGGGGGGGGGGGGGGTTGAATGGGTTTTTGCATTGAGGACACAGCTTCTTTCACTATATGACTTTACGCTTACTAATAACTAACTTCAATTCAATTCCATTTTTGTTGTCCATAAAATAGAAATTTGTTTTCAAACATGCTCATAACAGTTAACATACTTTTGGAATTATAGAATTACCAGAGATGCCAGTTTTCCGGCTATTGCCGGAATTCCGGCTTTTTCAAATTTTCCCCGCTTTTTTCCGGCACTCTGTGTTTCATTTGGCCGAAAAAAGAAAAAAAAAACTTTTCCGGCGCACCGTATTTCATCTGGCCAGAGGAAATATATCTTATTAGTGACCCCTTTTCCTTCAAAAAAAATTCAGGCTCTGAAGGAAAGAGCCACTGGCATCCCTGAATTATAAATTGTTGTAAAATATAACAATATTTATGTAATTAAAAACATTTCCAAAATCTACTTCATAAAGGACAGTAACAAGAAAGAACAGGAAAATATGAACAGAATGTGGTGAAACGAATTTAAATGTCTGTTGGTTCTGCACTTCTCGGCTTCCAGTTTCTGTTACTTATGTGTTTCATTGATTAAATTTACATCAATTTTATTCCTGATGCATTACATGTATTATACACTTAAGTTGTTTTTGTCTTTGTATTGAATGTTAAATCATGATTACCTGGATTCAGAGAAGTCATTTGCAAATCAAATATTTGATGTCTGGTGATATTTTGTGTTATTGCAGGACCATTCAGAAGGTGTCCTGATGACATAACAGACGGTGCTTTTGAAAACTGTGTGTATGACGGGTGTGCCCTTCGACCAGACACAACCACCATCTGTGAAACATTTGCAGACACAATGAAACGTTGTCAGCGCAATGGCGTTGAAATTGACAAATGGAGGAGAGATGACTTCTGTCGTAAGTTTTTATTAAAAGCCGTTTACAACTGTTTGTTTACATCTCGTATTGCATTCTCCTCTACCCGCCAGGCCCCTTATGGACATGGGGCAACCCTGTTTCAGCCCCAGGAGTAGATGACAATGTACCCATGGTGGTCAATAGCCCAATTCAGTTAATTGTAGCACTTGGCTTGGCCATCCGTGGCCTTGTGATGTAAGGTGATCTGTGAGATAAAAGGTTGTAAATTAGCTAGGATAGTTGTGCTGCAAGCTTTGCCGTCAAGAATATTATGAAATTAAAATTGGAAACATGTCTTTATTCTCTTGTTAATCTTTGATTCATATATGTTTCTCAGTGACTTCAGTCATCACATATATTAATAATAGCAATGGCAATTTATATAGCGCCCATCCATGAAACATGCTCCTTGGCGCTCAGCGATTAAAATGAAACCCTATTAAAATCCACACAGTTATAAAACCTTAGAAAAAATACAACTAAAATGTAATTAAATGTATTAATAGAAGTTACATTTGCATCGGTGATAAAGAATGTTATGTTTTGGTTTTTACCCATATACACTGATGTTGTAGCACTGTATACTCATATACGGTGCTACATCATCGGTGTATATGGGTAAAAACAAAAAGTTAATATAATTATATGTAAATAAATGCAGTACACACATCTTGTGTCAGCATTGTAAACGCTTATTTTCTTGTGTTTATTCTTGCAGCATACCAGTGCCCCCCTCAGTCTACCTATAAGGTATGTGCCAATGCATGCCAGAGACGTTGTGGTGAAGCGGAGCATCCAGACAACTTTGAATGTCCTCATCCATGTGAAGAAGGGTGTCAATGTAATGAGGACCATGTATTAGACAGTGATGGCAACTGTAAACCAATAGAAGAGTGTGGCTGTTTTGATGACGGTTTTTACCATCTGGTAAGTCTTATCAATTTGTGTTTTGGAATAATAGTATGCATTATAACACCCCTTGCAAAGATTCTGCCTGCTCATTGGTTTAGAGCGCGTCACATGACATGTCTTAGTTTTGCTACACGACGGCCATCGGTTTGCCATGCGCTAGTCCGAAGACTAGCACATGGCGCCGTGCGCTAGTCCGACAGACTAGCACACGGCGTGCAGTACCCAGACGTCCGTTGCGTGTACGAGGATGATAAATTAATAGTCTGTAACCATTTCGGATTGCACGACACGACATTCAACACATTCAGCAAAAGTGTTTGCAATCTGTATTCGCGTCGTCCGTGGATTGTAGCATTCAGGTCTGTAACTTAATAATAATAGTACAGTATTTAGAAATGTTTGGGGTGTTATAAAACAAATATTGACTGCTTTTACTCGTGCAATGGTTAAAAACTATGACTCCCTCGGTGATCCCCGGAGCGTTCTATTTTACCCTCGGCTTCGCCTCGGGAAAATAGAACGCTCCGGGGATCACCTCGGGAGTCATAGTTTTAACCATAGCACTCGAAGCAGTCAATATTTGTATACTATCTATCATCATCAATAATTAGGATTTGAGACTTTGCATTGTGGAAATACGATGTAGAACGGTTTGCGGTAACACCATGTAATGACTATCTCTGATGAGTTGGGGTGGTTCTGAAAAGAACTGTTGGTTTCAACTCGACGTTTCAATCAGTATGCTCTGATCGTCTTCAGTTGAAACCAACGGTTCTTTTCAGAACCACCCCAACTCATCAGAGATAGTCATTACATGGTGTTACCGCAAACCTTTCTATATCATCAATAATGTATCTTATTTCATCTTATTTTATTTTATTGCATTTTGCAAATAAATCTATCAGTAATGTCTGTCTTTAAACCTTGTTTCTGCTTTAGCTGATTCCATTGAAGCTCAGTTTTATAATAGACTGACCATACCTGAGTTGAATGGGAAAGCTCAAGCTGAGGTCTTATTTGACGAGTTGAACTAATGGTCACTGTTATTGGTCATTGTTATCTTGCTATAGAGTGGAGTACCATACATGCGTGAAGGTTGTTTGGAACGTTGTACTTGTGAGAATAGAGAGATAAACTGTGAAGAAGTCATGTGCCATCATAATGCATCATGTGCCCTAGAAGATGGAGACATTGGATGCCATTGTGATGAGGGATTCCTAGGAAATGGAATGGAGTGCATGAGTTAGTATCATACTAGAATCATATTAATCAATGGCCTTACTCTAGTGTAGTAGGTAAAGTATAACATTGGTTTTCAGAATTGTTTGGTTGTTTCATTTCATTTTTAAAAGGTGGTAGTTTTTCGTGAATATGTCCATGCAGGAAGAACTATCCTTGACAGGAATACACAACCTGAGGAACCCGACTGCAATAATGCTTCTCAGATATGAATTTTGGGGCATTAAATTTATACCTTATTACATATCCACATTACTTCAAAGTGAAACTTTTCTCAAAATGCCTCCACTATGAGAGCTACTGTAGGCTTCTAACCAAAAGTCTGTATTGCCGTGAATTTTAGTAGTTGTACGTACTGTACCTTCCTTTTTACAGGTTTTTAAATCCTAGAAAAAAACAAGCTGTAATGAGATCAAAGAGGATTTTTTCGTTCTTTCGAGTGGAGTTATTCTACTCCATTTATTCAACAAACGACAACATACATCACTTAATCCACATTAATAAAGAAGCGCAACTGCTATTACATACAAGTATATAATATTAGAACTTTGTTACAATTGGTTAAACTGATATTTTTTTGTTTCATTAGATGACCCTTGTTACCCTAACCCATGTGAAAATGACGGGCGATGTTCTCCAACCCCAGATATGATGTCTTATATGTGCACTTGCATTGGGCGATGGGCAGGGCAGAATTGTGATGAAGGTAATTAATATCTAGAAACTTTTTTACAGCAAAGTGAACATTGAATTGGTTGTCATTATGACCAATCATGCATCCATTGAAATAGTGCTTTCACAATAAAAGTTGCATGTAATGATTACAACGATTGTTTAAACTGGCTGCAGAATTAATATATTTCTTCCTCTCTGTTACTACAATCTTCTTCTTTTGAGTCCATCATCTACTCTAATTAAAATAATTGACAGCCCTCTCATTTGCTGTCATCAGATCTTCTTGGCAGCACTGCTCCTTGGGGGATGGGCATCAAAGGTGTGGCATTGATTGGGGTGGTGTGCCACAATCGCATTTGGTGTCATCATCATCGGTGTATTCTTATTTCTTCATGTTTGTCTTGCATTGTCCCACCTCTGTACATAGTCTATTTAGGGACTTCCATGTTCTCCAGTCCTGCTTATGTTCAATATACAATTGTTGCACGTTGTAACAGGGTCCATGGTCCTTGGGTGCCATTTGCCCCCGAGGTTGTACAAAACTATCAGCGGTGGGCAATCAAGGTAATGTACACCGGTAAACAAAACTCATGTTACCATCCGCACTGTGCAGCCATGGTACATTTGATTTTGTATCAAACTTCACAATTTTTTACCGAGGTATAATTATGATGTACTTAATACAATGATGTAATATCATGTATTTTAATTGAATTACAGGTGTAGGTGGTTGCTCACAGAGTGAGCAAAACTACCGTACATTTGATGGAAAGACATACACCTTCTATGGTGGTTGTTCATACGTTTTACTCCAGCCATGTTCGCAGAGTGATGTGGATTTCCGTGTCATTGTTGAGAAGGAACCTGATGAAGACATCCCACGTCTGTCCAATACCAAAGCTGTCCATGTTGAAATCTTTGGCGAGGTAATATTCTTTTCTTGTCCATCTCCATTACAAAGTTGTTTTTAAAATGATGTTAATAATAATAACAATAGTGGCAATATAGCTCAAGTGACGCTCAAGGCACTTCAACTTTCCTGTGATGTATTGTAGTGCTTAAAGTGTGAGACCAATTCCTTAACATAATTCAGCTTAGTGCTACCAGTTTTTTATTTTATTAATAAAAATGGATGAATGAATGAATGAATGAATAAAACCATGTAATGGTTTACAAGGTGCTGTGGCACAATATACAGCCAGTCAAACCAGGGCAAACCACTCGAAGGACGCAGCACTGATGACTTGGACTGAAACCCACACTCTACTGATCCGCTACATCAGAGCTTGAATCCGGTGCTCTTAATCGTTCGGCCACGACTCGCCATATTGATCATTGGTTATGACTGTGAATCAATTAATAGTTTTATTTTAATTTGGTTTTTCATTCCTCTGTATGACTAATCTCTTGAAAAGTAGATCACATTTTAATATAAATAGCTAGATTATTAACTGTTTTTTTCTGTGTTGATTATTTTGTCATCTTAGGCAATTGTTCTCAAGCAAGATTTAGTAGTTGAAGTTGATGGGCGGCTTGTTAACCTTCCTTACACCTCTGGTACAGACTTTACTATGGGGCAATTTGGAAGCGTAATGGTAAGGCTTTTACTATTGAGTTGCACAATATCAATATTGCTTCAGATGCTTTCCTACCTCATGAAACAAATTCCATAGAGACCAAGAATACAGGGAGAAAAGGACAGCCATGAGAGACAACTCTTTCAAAAGCCAAGCTCATTATTTGATTTACATTATTTTTAACTTATCGGTTGTTGTACTTTCCAAACCTGTTACCCTCTAATAAAGATCCTTGCCTGTTCACCAGCAACAATTTACAATTTACTCCAAAATAATCTTACTTCTCAGATAATGGTTGACAAGTTTTATCTGCAGTTAATCATAGAAAGTATTTTGTTTTTATTCAGGTATTGACAACCAACTTCGGCTTGGAAATCGTATGGGATGGTAAATTCTTTGTAGACATCACACTACCTCTTTCCTATGGAGGAACAACTTGTGGTTTGTGTGGCAATTTCAATGAGGATCCTGAGGATGACTTTGGTGAAGTAAGTTGATGTTGTGTATAGAGGATATCCTTCTCTTCACATTCTCTTATTTATTCATCGTAGTACACTGGGATTTATTGTAATGACCAGACACTGGCCTCTTGTAGCACTTCTTTCTTAGAGCGAGACTATTGCACAAATCAAATTTTTATCAAAATTTTTATTACTTGTCCTTAAAATGAAGTTTTAGAGAAGAAAAAATGATTAATATAGAATATGGCATTATGTAGAATGATTTGATGATTTGGTCAGGTCGCCTCCCATACCAGAGACTTTGGCTGTGGGGTTTGCCTGCTGTGGCAATGTTGCACATTTTGAGATCTGCCCAAAGACATGTTAAAATGGATACAGCCTTATTGGCATGGCATTTATTTTTTTGACCCTGTTGTCCCAACAGCACAACAATGCATACGAGTTTGCCGGGGACTGGATTACTAATGACGAAACATGCGATTCACCCTCGGAGCCATTTGAACCTTGTGAAGAGAAACCTGAACTAGTTGCTGAAGCTGTGGAAAAATGCTCAATCATCCTAGCACCGAACAGTAGGTTCCACTTTGTAGAATTTTGTATTTTATAGACCCTTATAGACCTTTTTCCCAAATACCTTTTGCTAACTGCTGAATGAGGAACTTGATCGCTAGCTAGACCAGCATGCACCTCTTCCCATGCCTAAATGCACGTACAGAGTATTTGCGATATTGTCTATGATGTCACATTTTCAACAAGCGCCCATCACTAAAGCCAAAAGTGCCCTCACTAAGGCAAAAGGAAACAATTTGTTGGACAAGGCTGTTCCTAGTGCATAAAATGTGCGACCTCAGGGACCTGTGGCGTTGTGCACGTGAGCTCTGTGTCCTGTGGTGTTTTGCAATATGCAAGGGGTCTTTTACTATATGTTCATGTGATAGTGTTGAATGCTAATATACCGGGTGAGTCGTAAAAAACGCAATCACTGGATGGGAGCTATTTTTTTAAGAACAACAAAAATCTTAAACAAATAATTTCCATATCTAAGTAGGTCATGGATTTACCTTTACAATGGTGAAAGCATGGGGATGATTTATGAAGATGTTCCAGAGATATGCTTATTTAAAATCGGGTGGCCTAAAAACATTTCTGTACAGTGCAAATATTACATTGCAAACTTTGCGCGTGCTTGCTGATCATTGCGAAATAACCTTCTGAATTTTTTTAAACACGTTGCACGAGAGAATGGAAGATAAGTACCTTATAGTATGCGCCCTTCGGTCTAGTTGGATATGGGACGCAGAAACACTAAATTTTTCTGTGATCCACGTGCGCGATATTGATATGATCCTATTCTTGTCACAGTTGCCTGCCCTTCAGGTTGGATTGCAAAAGATGACAACGGTATAAACAAATGCTACTACATCAAGACTCTGGAAGACCCATTGACCTTTGCCTCTGCACAGCTTGAATGTAGAAAGCTTGGTGGTGAGCTGCTTGATGTTGAGAGTGAAGGAGAAGATTTTTTCATAGCGAAGAATACTGGCGTGTTGTCTTATTGGGTGTCTTGTAATGATCGAGATGAAGAAGGACAATGGAGATGTCATGAATCTCTTGACGATCATTGGTATCTCAATACTACAGAGAATGAAGGATATTGGCGTAAGTAGTGTCACCTACATTGTGTAAAAGCCTAAGGCATAAAAACTTGCTAAGCACAGAAAAAATCTTGCTTAACAGAAACTGGTTTCCAGCAAAATATCCATAAAGTTTACTGCATTATTGCGACTAGTGCCCCACTCATTGTTTGCTTAGCAAAGAAATTTGCTTGGCAGTATTCTGTTATTTGGTTTTTACTCTTCATCGATGTGTGTAAGCTCTGTATACCCGGTACTTTCCCAAGTTCTGAGAAAAAAATAGCAGTTGATCAGCAGCTTCATGAAATTGGACCCAGGATATATTATATAACTTATCAAATTTGCTTTTTGTTTGTTTCAACTAATATGTTTGATTATATTTCCATTTTCCAGCATGGGTTGAAGGTGAGCCCAACAATGGAGGTTTTTCTTCCTTAGACTCTGACTGCATTAAGGTTGAACCACCAAATCGATGGCAAGACGTTTCCTGTAGTGCAGCAGTGCAAAATCTTATCTGTCAGTTGGTCCGACCTCCCAAATTTCAAAGTAAGAACCATTGCATCAATTGTACTTTTAATTCATTAGTCTCATGATGACATAATAATAATAACAACAACGACGACGACGACGACGACGACGACGATGACGACGACGACGACGACGACGACAACGACAACAACAAGACATATCCACCCTGCTGGGTGTTCAAGACATCCAAACTTGTAACTCAAATGACTAATGTTTTCATGTGTTGTTATCCACTCAGATGCATTTGAAGAATGTCATGAGATGGTACCACCAAGGCTGGTCTTTGAATCCTGTATCACTAGTCTTTGTGCAACGCTACCTGCTGAGGAACATCTCTGTAGGTCTGTTGAGTTATATGCTGATGAGTGTCGTCTTCATGGGGTGGATGTTAAGCCATGGAGATCCAGAGACCTATGCCGTAAGTTTTATACAACCATACATTTTGGGTCATGTAATGGTGGGGTGGGCACTGGAGAGTAACTTGATTGGTTGACGGGAAAAGTCGGCTGTTTGGGTCAACTAACCAAAATTAAGTTTTATACAACCATACATTTTGGGTCATGTAATGGTGGGGTGGGCACTGGAAAGTAACTTGATTTGTTGACGGGAAAAGTCGGCTGTTTGGGTCAACTAACCAAAATTAAGTTTTATACAACCATACATTTTGGGTCATGTAATGGTGGGGTGGGCACTGGAAAGTAACTTGATTTGTTGACGGGAAAAGTCGGCTGTTTGGGTCAACTATCCAAAATTAATTTGTAATGTTACTTTAAAAGATTAACAAATTGCAGCATTGTGTTAGCTGTTGCAAATGTTTTAACTACATTTTTCAAATTACAGAAGTTCATTGTGCAGAATGCAAACAAGATATTCCTGCTAGCCAGGATGAATGAATCAAATGGTACTTCAAAGTGACCTCTCTGTATTCAATGATAATTCTTGCAGCACTGGAGTGTCCTGAGCATTCTTTCTACAGTCAATGTGTGAGTCTCTGTCAACCAACATGTGCACAACCAGACAGGACGTGTGATAACCAATGTGAACCTGGCTGCCAATGTGATGCAGGATTGTTACGTCAAGGAAATGATTGTATATCACCAGATCAATGTGGATGCTTCTTGGAAGACTCGGGCGAATTCTTTCTGGTACTTGTCATTTATCTTCTTAATTATTACCAAATTTGTACCAAGTCATTCAGTTTGGTTTTGCTTGTAACCTGCGTTTGAATGTGGGTTAAAGCAAGCCTTGGCTTCTAGAGGTACACATGTACCTTTGTAGTGTTTTTTTTCTTATAACTCGGTTATGTTTTTTAATTAGATGTTGTTATTTTGAAACATTTTTCACTGAGAATGTAAACAACTGCATTCTGGAATTGACTTAAAGGGAAGGTACATGTTTGGTAATTGTCAAAGACCAGTCTTCTCACTTGGTGTATCCCATCATAACCATAAAATAACAAGCCTGTGAAAATTTGGGCTCAATTGGTCTTCGAAGTTGCGAGAAAATGATGAAAGAAAAAACACCCTTGTTGGATGAAATTGTGTGCTTTCAGATAAGAATAAAAGACTTCTAGCTAGAAGTCTTTTATTATTTTAGTGATAAGTTACCTCTTTCTCAAAAACTACGTTACTTCAGAGGGAGTCATTTCGCACAATGTTTTATACTATCAACAGCTCTCCAATGCTTGTTACCAAGTCAGTTTTTAAAGTAATATTTGTTTTGAGTAATTACCAAACGTGTACCTTCCCTTTAAATGTGGAATGGTTAAAATGCAAACCCATGTGGTGACTTACCTAACAAACTATTGCTTAGTACTTTATTCCTTTGTTGCTTCAGCCGGGTCGATGGCGCATAACAGAAAACTGCACTCAGATATGTACCTGCACACCGGGTGGGGAATTTGAATGTGAAGACATCAATTGTGTTGACAATGCTACCTGTGTATTCGATGATGTCTACAAATGTGAATGTTCAGATGGTTTCTTCTTTATGGATGGTGAATGCAGACGTAAGTCATTGATGAGTGACTAAAAAGTTATTTTTAGCATTAATTTTAAGGGTTATTGTGTACTTCACACTTAACCTGAACTTCATTGTGAAAGGTTTTGTGTTCTTGTTAACCCTTTTCTTACCATAGCCGACTGCACTCATATACATGTTACCTCTTCCTTATCATGGGTGACCATTTTTAATAAAGTTGTAGTTTTGTCCATATTTACCCTCAATACCCTAGCTTACCATCATTTGAAAGAGTGAGATCATATCTTTACAATAATGGTAAAATAAAATATGGTTGTTGTTTATCAATCTCAAATTTGAGTTGTAAGATCCGAATTGCCTGCACCTACATAGCGCATTATGGCTGTGTACAAAAGGTGTTTGAGATTACAGATCACACTGAGTGAAGAAAAAAGAAAGAACTGTGGCATTTATTGACCAATTGCCAATGTTTTTTTTATTATACCAAAGTGAATTTAATAAGTAAGAACTTTTCTTAAAATTGCCCTTTAAAGCAGTCATCAACGGTTGTTTATGTCTAAGCAGTTCGTTAAAGAAAGGGTTAAAAGAAAACGTAAAGCAGACTTTTAAAACTGATGGTGTGTTTTAGTTGTTTATAATTTTGTGTATTATATTCATGTCCTTATTTCTAACTATGAACTTATTGAATTTGAACTGATTGAAGAGATCTAAAGGAGCCACATTGATTGTGTGTGTTTTTGGTTGACAGCTGATGCCTGTTCAGATAACCCATGTGAACACGGCGGCCAATGTGAAGCTATCAATACTGAATCATTCAAATGTTGCTGTCCTTACGGCTACACAGGAGATTTGTGTGAAAAGGGTAAGTTCAAATGGAAGGTATCATAACTTTGGTAATTATTCTTAAAGTTAATGACAATAAAAACCTTTGTAGAAAGCCTACAGCAGCATTTGATAATATAAAGTATTTTGAGAAACACTTCACCTGGAAGTAATGCGGTATGTAAAAAGATAACAAATGTCATGCCCCAAAGTAACGGTTCTCAGATTTTGATTTCTATTGGGGATTATTTTTCCTGTGTGGATACATTTGCTCCAGAATTTCAGCAATGTCTCAAAAACGTGACCACATTTTGAAATGAAATCTACAGTTATATAGGATTAAGACAATCGAACAGTTACAAAAAAACGAAAGATATACTTTGCCTTTAAAGAAGTTTTTGATTGGTACCTTCTTCTTGTTGCTCATAAAGTGATTGCTTGTGGTGTGAATGTTTAAGCAAACAAGTTATTTAGTTGTTATTGTTGTGATTATATTCCAGAGGATGCATGGTGTAAAACCAGTGGAGCTCACGTCATTCGCACATTCAAAACAACCTTCTACTCTTACTACTCTGACTGTGTCATGACGCTTGCTCAACATTGCCCTGAAAATGACGATGTAGAACCCTTGTTCAAAATCATCAAGAAGAATCACAAACATGATCTGAGAAAGGAGGCATTTGAAGTGTCCTGGATACGGATTCACATTCATGATCTGGTAACAATTATTACTCTCATTGTGATGCTTTTGTTGCTTGTACATTGCAGAAATAAGTAAGTGCTGTTTGGAAAATATGCTACTTATGATTTAACTGATAATCTTCCACAATATGAACTGAAATCACACACACATTGCAATCTCTAAATTTTGAATTCTAGGTAATTGAACTACAACCAGGCAAAGGTGTCATCGTGAATGAAATCTGGAAGAACTTGCCCATAACAAACTATGATGGTGTTCAAATCCAACAGTCTGGACTCAATGTGGTAGGTATTTTTCTATACAAACCAAGGGTATACTTTGTTTCCAATTCTTTTTGATCATCTAATTTTAAGGAGTGAAATTAAAAAGTTGATTTCCCTCCCTCGTTAGGGGTTATTTATTGATTGTTTGAGCCAGGAAAAGCCATTGAATTGAATGCTGTTGGAGACATTTGACTCTTCACTACTTTGTTCTTCAGTGTAACTTTTAATTTTTATTTTTAAAGCCATTCAATATTTAACAATTGAACTTTGGGGTGGGAAGGTGGGTCAAAGGACTTTCGAAAAGAAATCTTTTTTTTTTAACATTGTCTATTCTGAATGGCTATTATTAGGTAAGTTTACATCCTGTTTTATTTCAGGACCTGAAATTTGAGTTTGGTTTGTGGATCAACTGGAATGGATATACAGACATCTTAATACATGTCGATGAAGAACTCAAAGAACAAGTATGTGGCATATGTGGCCGCTATGATGACTATGACGAAATGCACGACAATGACTTTTTCACTAATAATGGAAACACGGTAAGATCCTCACTGTAGCATGCAGTTAAAGGCAGGATACACTTTTGGTATTTGTCGATGACTAGTTGCCTCACTTGGGTTATCCCAACATATGCATTAATTAACGATCAAATTAAAGTTGCAGGACAAAAAGTAAGGAAAGACACTGTTGGTGTATAAAAGTTTTCAGATGCCTGAGAAAGGATTCATACCTGAGGGGAAAAAATTGCCTCTTTATCTGAAACTTCTTTATTTCAAAGGGGTTATTTCTAAAAATGTTCTATTTATTAACAGCTCCCTATAGTGCTCTTTACCGAGTAAGATTTCATTGTCACTTATTTTTAAATTAATTACCAAATGTACACCCTCCCTTTAATTGTAATGTTTTCCTATTTCTTAAGTTCTTTTAATGTTTTGTTTTATCAACTCGGCCAAGTACAGTTTAAAGATCAAAGTAATATCATAATATCATAATACTTTAGCGCTTTTCACACCCCTAAGGGGTGTATAAAAGCGCAGTGTTTTTTCTTGCAAGTAATGTGTAACTTCGAGGAATGTGGAACTTCGATTTGAGGTATGAGACCTAATTCTTTGAAGCACTGTGTAATGGTTTGTTTTCTATCAGACCAGGAACACCGGGGCTACCCCTCTTTGTTGTTGATAAGTGCACTGTTTTTTCTTTGCGTGTGTTACACAACACAGGGGACCAATGGTTTTATGTCGCATCGGATAGATGGTTAAGTTTCTTGCTTAAGGACACAAGTGTTGTGAATGGAACTCAAATCGACACTCTGCTGAACAGAAACGCCAGATTTTAAATGCGGTGTTCTTAACGGCTCGGCCACAACACTTGCACAAATTGAACCAAGGGTCCAGGCTCTGTACAAGCCTAGGCTTTTTCCTGGTGCCCTCCTCGTATCACCCTTTGTTCTTTTGTCTTGTATGTTTTATGATTATTTATTGTGATATTTGGAAATAAAAAACAAACAAACAAACAAAGTATTCTCCACACAGTAGTAAAAACCATGGGGTTGCTCATTGTAAAATGCCTATGTAGAGAATTAAACAATTTTCTGCTAAGCAAAAGTAAGCAGAAAACCAGGCACTGATTGTACATAAAATATGGTATTTTGGCTGGTAACCGCTCTCTGCTAAGCATATTGAGTTAAATTGAATTGAAACCAAACTACATCAATAGAAGAAAACAGATTACTAACACCCACATGTCAAGGAGTAAAAAGTACATAAATCAAAGCAACTTGAATAATGGATTAAGTTGAATAGTAATCAATAACAGCAATTTTGTAGTCAGTCTTTTTAAAGCCATACTACTGCCATATGCCTCAATGGATTTTCTTCTCTGTATCTAAATCCTACGTATGGCTCCAATTTGTTTGCAGTCTGTAACTTATGCAGAGTTTGTTAATAGTTGGGCTGAGGAGGATGAGGAGTGTATGTTAGATTCTGGAAGCATCGTCGGAAGCATCGTCTTCTCCAACTCTGATCTTCTAGCTTCCTTCTGTCCTGATAGATCAGATTCAGTGACAACTTCTTGCATGGATGAAATCAGTGGTCTCTCAGGTAGGTTCAACACTATGTTCTCAAATGAATAAATTATAATATGGAAGTCTTATATAGCGCATGTATCTACAAACAAGGTACTCAAGGCACTTAGTATACACATTTTACAGAAAGATGGTTTTTGAAATTATGAATTCTGAGACCCAATTCTGTAGCACCTTATTAAGGGTTCACAAGGTGCTACAGCACAGTCAGTAGCAACAGCCAGGAACACAGGATGAGCACCTTCTCGTTTTGATAAGCGACTGGGTTCTTTACATGTGTTCCACAACACATGGGACCAACGGCTTTACGTCCCATCCGAAGGGCGAAGCAATGGTTAAGTGTCTTGCATAAGGACACAAGTGTCACGACTCTGACTCAAAACCCACACTGTCTGGTCAGACACGACACATCCACGACACTTGCAAAATGTGTAATAACAAATTTATATCGGTAAAAAAGAATCGGTACACAATGGTTTAAGACCCAGCTATTTCCTTCCCCCCAATCAAATTTCCAGTTTTGTTAAGGTTTTACCAGACATGTCCAAAGATGAAATAGACATTTCATAAGCAGTCTTGTATAATAAATAACAGGAAATCTTATTTCATGACAGAGTTGCTATGTCTTGAGCCTTGATTTTGGGTTTCAACAAACTATTTTTGTTGAAGCCACTTTATTACTCTTTTATTTGATGGGGCAAAGTTAAGTAAAAGAAGTAAAAGAAGCATATAAATAAAAGTTTAGGAAAATAAACATATTCAAACTTTACACTTTTTGTTCATTAACCATTGATATTTGTTTGCATTTTTTTCCATAACTACTTAGCAATGACAACAAAATAGCGCTGTATATAGATTCATGTTAATTCGTACTATTCAGTGTTTAGACAGAATAGGTGTTTATTTGTAAACTATTGTCTAATGGTATTTCTTTTTGTCAATAGGTCAATGTGATGAAGCCGTGGAAGTCAATTACCATCTTTTAACCTGTATTTTTGACAAGTGTTTTATTGGGGATTATGAAGGAGAAGGCTGTAGACGTATTGCCAATACTGTAGGTGTTTGTAGATCAAACTGTGGGCGTCCAGAACCTTTCAGAACACCAGGAGCACATTGTGGTAAGTAAAATTTGAGCTGTTGACAAAATTACATCAATGCTATTTCAAGATAAAATATCCATTATATTGTTTCCTGTTTAGCTCACATTGGTAACAGTGCTAATAATTCTCATACAAACAAAGTAAAAAGATTTATGAGGCGCATTTCCAAAAAAACATTGAGCTTTCAACCAAGAGTGAATGTGTAGTACATTGAATAAAAAAATACAAAATCGGAACAAATCAAGAAAAATAAATAACATTTGAAGGCAATATTACAGAAACAATGTTATAAATCAGATACAATTTATGTTAAAAACCCAAAGTTACACTTCTTTTGGAAAAAGAAAAGTTTTGAAATCTTTTTGAACAATTTCACATTTGGAGCAGTACAAACATGCACAGGTAAGTTATTCCATAGTACAGGCCTTAACACAGTACAACTCAAAATGACTAAAATGAATTTGTACTGTTCTCAGTTACTTTTGTTGTTTGTTATGTATCTTAGATGTACCTTGCCCGGGGAATTCCACATACAATTTCTGCATGAGTCCATGTGCACCTACCTGTGACACCACAATGGGAGGACCCCAAGAAGAGTGCACAAGAACTGATTGTGTAGAGGGATGTCAGTGCAATGAAGGATTTGTCTTGAGTGGTACAAAGTGTGTACCAAGAGAGGACTGTGGCTGTAGAGATATTGAACATGATGGTGCTTATTACTTGGTAAGGGAGCGGGGCAATTTTATCTCATAAAGTTGTAGAAGCATTAGCAGGATTTGAAACTTTGCATGGTGGCAGTATAATTAGGGGAGGTTTGCAGTCTCGCTATAAAATCTCTATTGAGTAGTGTTGTTTCTGAAAAGAAGCAGTGGTTGACATCTCAATGCTTCGATCAGTATGCTTTGATCAACTTCAGGAGAAGCATAAGCAGAAAATATTACTTATAGCTGAGCAAAAATCAAGACAAAAAGGTATAAATGTATTTTGTGAAAAATATTCATACAATAAGGTTTGCATTAACATCGTGTATGATAATCTCCAATTGATATGGGGTGGTTCTGAAAAGAACCGTAGGTTTTAACTCTACGTTTCGATCAGTATGCTCTGATCATCTTCTGGAGAAAGCTGGACTCTGATGCTGCATGCTGCTTAAGTACTGATGATGCAGATTAGCTTGGTGATGCACGAAATACTAGTGCTATTTAAAGATTCCGTTATGTATCGTACTGTTATCTGATATTTTGGACTATGTTTATATGTAGAATGGTGAGGAGTTCGTTCGCGAAGACTGTCATGAGAAGTGTGAATGTGTAGCTGGTCAGATCAACTGTGAACCTCTAGATTGCCACTGTGATGCTACTTGTGGAATTGTAGATGGCAAGTATGGATGCCATTGTCTACTTCCATATCATGGAGATGGTCTCATCTGTACAGGTAAGATTACTCATCTCTCAAATTAATTAATCTAGGTATCATAGCTGGAAGGTATATTAATGTATATTAATGAATACAGGTTATTTCTCTTTTGATCATATTTCGCTTTGATGAAATGTCTAAAACCTTTAAAAACGGCTTTTGTGAAATCCTTGTTAAAAAATAACAATAATTGTTCATTGTTAGGGTGCACATATCTATTATTCAGAAACTAATTGAAAGCTATGGCCATCAGATGTGTTTTTAGCTGTCTGTCAACTACTTGTATGCTGAGGCATGACCTTAAGGATGAGGGTAAAGAGTTCCAGAGACAAGGTGCTGCTAAAGCAAAGCCCCTATACTATCCCACATGATCCTTCAGTTCTTAACTCTACAAGTTAATATCCCTGTTAATGATCAGAGCCCGACTCTTTTTTTTGCTATTGTTAGTTTGGCCATTATTTTCTTGATCTTTTTATCAAGCAATCCTTGACTATATCATAATGCATCCATCTGTTGTATCTACTTGGTATATTTCAGTTGACCCCTGTAACAGCAACCCTTGTCTGAATGATGGGGAATGTGTCACCTTGAAAACACCAGAGTTGTCCTTGTCAGAAACCAAGTTTGTTTGCATATGCAAGGCTCCATGGACAGGCATTCGTTGTGACATTTGTAAGTAGCAAACTTTGAAGGCAAACCAAACCCTAAAGTTTCTGTATAATATGGTGTTATTGACTAGGGTACAGGTGGTATTATAGTGTGACTAGTTACAGGTTTAAACACAAGCAATGAGGTAGGGACTGAAACCAAATCCACGTGCAAGGCTTTAGGTCCACAGAGGTGAAAGGCAGGGAAAGAAATCATTGAGCCAACCTCCCTGATTAGTCACTATTTAATTTGGTTCCCTGATCAACAAGAGAAGAAGATGGAGAGACAACTTAGGGTGTATATATATGCAGGAACAACATGGAGTCCAGAGCTGCAAGAAATAAAAATGAATGGCATTTACATGAGGAGGGCTACATCTTACACTGTATAAACACAGCTTAAATGATGATGATAATATTGATTTTACTTTTTACTCTTACACTGTATACTCAATACATCTGTTAAATATTATATTAACTCTAGCTATTCTCTATATTCTTTCCTAAAATCTACAGCCCAGGCCGGTTGTTGCTCCCATGGCATTCCACAACACATACATATCTTTGATAAAGCAATTTACAACTTCTTTGGCACCTGCTGGTATCGTTTCGTAGAGCCCTGTCACTCGAATGGTAACCCTTCATTCCGTATTCACATCCGTAATGAGTTGGTGCCTGACACACCTGGTCTGACTAAACTGAGTGAAATACGCATAGAGCTGGAAGGAACTTTGGTAAGTAATAAACCATTATGTGTTCAAAGTTAGGCTTGGAGGTCAGAGTAGCTGTATCCATAAAAGTATGATAGGACTTGGTATTGGTTATTTGTATTGCACACAGGGAACATTAGATTTTTTGGAAAACTGAACTTTTTGAGGAAAAAGATGTGTGCAAGATGATAATGACCCGAGCAAAAAACCCACTGTTTTCTCTCATTTTGATATGTAATGTTGAAGCGTACCATGGGCTTACATATATATTAAACCATCCTCGCTAACCGATTTAACTCGATTTAAGTTTGAAGCGCTTTCAGACACACAAAGTTAAAACCAATAGAGTTAAAACTGCCTTACAACTGACTTAAGTCTAAATGATAAAAGCTAATTAAGTAGCACTTTCAACCCCAAAACAAGTATTACAAACAAAAAGATATGCAGACTAAAATGCAATTTTGTCATAAAATAATACTCAACAATTGATTTCATGATAGTTGTTTGTGTGTTTTTCAGTTCATAAATATGTATGAAGGTAAACGATTTACCTTTAATGGTGCGGAAGCAAGTGCTCCACTTATTATACCAGGAATTGGTATCTTGACGTCAGGCTCCCATCTGGTAAGAACAACTTTAACAACTTTGTGTTCAAAGTTTATTTATTTATTTATTTGCATTTTCATTCATTCCAGAAAAGGCTGCTTTCCTGTTAATTTGTTTCAAACTAGTAATTTTTTTTCTTTGTTTCAACCCAAAATTATTTGAAATGTACACAGTCAGTTTTCCTTCTGTTTGAATACTTGATGTTCCCAGCTTGTGTCGTAAACTCGGGTGTGATCCCAGGCTACACAGCAGTTAAAGCTTGTATTGTTTGAGACTGGCACCTCGAACAAAGATAATGACAAAATAAGGAGTGTTAATTGGTGGTGTGCCTGTGTGTTAACCTGGAGGTAGTACACATTGGTTCAAATCCCGCTCTATTCATTTTTTTGTTGTTCAACCCAAAATTGTTTTACTGAATGAAGTCAAAAGTGGAATATTTAGAAGAGTTTTCTCGCCAAAGTTGAAATCGTTTACCACTCCACCAATTAGTCTAAGCTGCTTTCAACACTTGTGTTGTTTGGATTGAGTTTGACAACATATTGTATTTATTTGTCATTATTCATACCAGCTCCTGTCAACAGTTCTTGGTGTAACGATTCGTTGGGACGGTGACAGTGATCTGAATGTTAATGTACCTAAAAACAGCTTCACTGGCCCATTATGTGGATTGTGTGGAAATGTGGATGGAGATCCTACCAACTTGTTTGAAGAAACACCTGATGGACGCAGAGTTAGTACACTTTATCATCATTTGACAATCGTTAAACTACTTTGCTGTGTTTACCTTTATGTCATACTATTACTTCATTATTCTTGATGTTCTTAATTCCTTTGAAGTTAAACAAACTAGGTCATGTCAACTATAATTGTTTTCTATTCTGCTTTGAAATGGACCATCGGTTTACATATTTTAGAGAACTTCCTTTTCAGTTTTTTTAAAAGGTGTGGATGGAAACGTGCAATGTTGTCAGTGGTGTCATGCCCTCTGACCAAATCAACGTTTCAAATGTGAATTTAGTATAATAAATGGAACATACAACAGTGAATTATTTGTAAATGATATAATGTCATATATTTATTACATTAAGGTGAGTAACTCAGTGGAGTTTGGCAACAGTTGGATTGTTGAAGGATCTGAATGTCAAGACAGTGGAAATGACTTCCAACATGTTTGTAATGGAGTCATTGAACGATCAGCAGCTGAGGTTAAATGTGGAATGATAAGAGATGAGTCAGGTATGATTATCAGCATTCAAAATATACATTTAGATAGATACATGTATGAGGTCATAGCATATTGCACAACAGCACCTTGAAAACCATTACATAGTGCTACATTAGGTATCAGGAGTAGATCTCATAATTCAAGTTAAGTTCCACATACCTTACAGGAAATACTGTATGTTAAAGCACCTTGAGCATCACTGAGTGACGAATATGTGCGCTATATAAGAAGCCACTGTTACAAGCTATTCCAATATTATCAGTATTAAATGCACAGTATACCATTGTCTGAAAATTCAATTTCCAATGGTTTTTTTTTTTTTTATATTGCCAAAAATCCAGAGCGAAACAGATTATATAACCACATCACCTCATAGTAAATTATTTCTCTAAAGGCTTTATACATGTACTATCTAAAGCTGCTAATGGGTTCTTCTAACCAAAGTTTTTTATTGCCATTGGTTTCAAGAGTGATATACCTTCCCTTTAACTTTCTTATTATATTTTGTCTTGTTACAGGACCATTTGCAGACTGCATTACAAATATAAGTCCTGAGGGATTTTTCAGTGACTGTGTGTATGATGTTTGTGCTACTAATGATCCAAACACAGTCTGTCGTCATTTGAGTATTTTGGAGGCACATTGCTTAGATTTCTCCTTTGAAATTGGCTTCTGGAGAAGCCCAGAAATATGTGGTATGTTTTTAAGTGAACATTTATTACAGACCATGAGACTGCTTTCAGAGCTTTATCAAATGCTCAATATTATACTGCTAAAGCATTTGGTAAAAATTCAACTTGGGTATAATGGGCAAAATTTCATAAACCCTGTAAGCACAAGAACTTGCAAGTTCAGGAAAAAATTACATCAAGTTAACATTATTGTCATTGCTGGCCACTCAATTTTTCCCCAGCAAATACATTTTTTAAGCAGTATTTTCTGCCTAACAGCTTTATGTGAAGAAAATGGTTTTCATTTGTTGTTGGTTTGATTTCATGTGAAAGAAAACCTGACGCCATGTTTTTGTTTCTCTTGATTAAAGTTCCCCAGTGTCCACCTAGCTCTCACTTTAGACGACTTACCAAGCCTTGTCCTACAACCTGTTTGGAAGCCATAGCTGAGGTCAGCATTCCATGTGGTTATGCTGATCAAGCTGGCTGTGAATGTGCACCAGGTCATTATCGCAATGGGAATGAATGTGTTCCTAAACACCAGTGTGGATGTGTCTATGAAGAGACACGCTATGCTCAGGTTTGTAGCTCGTTTATATAGTTAGATCATCTTAGTTTAGCCATGACATAATAACTAGTGTACATGCTGAGTATAATTTGGATTTAGGTGAAAGTGGTTAAGTTGATTTTGTGAAATGGCTGTCTAGTTCTCCTCACCTTAAAGGCAGTGTATACTATTGGTAATTGTCAAAGACTAGCCTTCACAGTTGGTGTATCTCAACATATGCATAAAATAACAAACCTGTGAAAATGTGAATTCAATCGGTCATCGAAGTTGCGAGATAGTAATGAAAGAAAAATAACCCTTGTCACACGAAGTTGTGTGCGTTTAGATGGTTGATTTCGAGACCTCAAGTTCTAAATCTGAGGTCTCAAAATCAAACTTGTGGAAAATTACTTCTTTCTTGAAAACTATGGCACTTCAGAGGGAGCCGTTTCTCACAATGTTTAATAGCATCAACCTCTCCCCATTACTCGTCACCAAGAAAGGTTTTATGCCAAAAATTATTTTGAGTAATTACCAATAGTGTCCACTGCCTTTAATACATTACTTCTTTTATCATCATCCATTTTTAAGCCATCTCGCTCAGGTCTCCGGTCTTCCAGTGATCTTTCTCTAGTCGGCCCAAAATCAAACTGATCGTTGGGTGATTGAACATTAGCTTTGGCTCTACCTCCGTTTTGGCACAGACTCCCTATTTAGTGAAGATATGTGAGACTGTTAATAAATTCAAGACATAACTGAAATTACACCTTATGACACTCAATTTTGTGAGCGCATTGAGCACCCCTTAGGTGGATGTGTTTTTGCCTATAAAGGTCTTTATTAATATCATTAATTTAATAGTCTTATAATGCCTCTTTTAGTGAATGCCTGTTCAGCTTGCTTACCTCTCTTGATTGTTGTTTGATTGCAGCCATATGAAGAGTTTGTTACCAGTGATTGTGGAATGCACTGTACCTGCTACCCTGGTAACCGTGTGGAATGTGAACCCCAACAATGTCATGAGAATGCTTTCTGTGGTTTCTATTTTGGTGGGTTTGGTTGTCATTGTGATCCTAGATATGAAGGAGATGGATTGAGATGTGTAGGTGAGTTGCTTATGTTAAGGAGTTATCTCAAGTCATTGCTAAATTTAATCGATTTTAATTAATATTTGATTGAAATTTTAACTTGACAGCTTATTTCCAAAACTTCATGCAGCATATAATCTGAAAGTCACACTAAGCCTTCTGTCAGGGTGGTGTAGCAAAACAAATGGCAAACCAGTGTCATATAATTCACTCCTCCAGTTAATCACCATAAAAATTACTTGGTAAAGAGCACTGGTAAATAGAACATTGCTAGAAACAATTCCTTTTGAAGTTATGTAGTGTTGGGGAAAGGGGTAATGTTTTCACCCTAAAATTTGAATCTGAGTTAAGATTCCAAGCATAAAGCCTTGCTCTGCCATCTAAAAGCACTTGATTCTATGCAGCAAAGGTGTTTTGGTTTTCATCATTATCTTTACACTTTGATGACCAATTGAGCCCAAATGTTCACAGATTTGTTATTTTATGCACTTTTGGATACACCAAGCGAGAATTTTGACAATAACAAAATGTATCCTTTGCCCTTAAAGACAAAGGGTTGAAAAAGATTTTTGAGATGTGTTCAATACTTTTTGTTATTTGTAGCCAATCCATGTGCAAGAAGTCCTTGTATGAATGGTGGAGAATGTGTCTTCGTTGATGACCTCCAACACTTCTGTATTTGTCCATCACAGTTCTTTGGACCGAATTGTGAAACAGGTGAAATAGCTTACTCTTAATAAATAAGCTGTAGTAGTTTGTTTCTTGATTATTTATTTTTTGTGCCCAGCAGTTTTCGAAGCCACCAAAGGGGTATACTGTACATGTCCTTCCATGGGTGTTTCAACTCTACATACAAAGTGTGGATCTAAAAAGGGGTCCACACAATGTATGTCCACAGAGTGACCGCAGCACAGAAATGTGTGTGTAGGCCTACATGTAAGTTGGTACACACATTAAAACCGGGGACCTATAATAATAATAATAATAAATAATAATAATAGCACGCATTTATATAGCGCTTAATACAAGGTTTCTAAGCGCTGAACAGGAAGTTCCATAACAAAAGAGAATGATAAGGTCCCTAGTTGGGTAAAGATTTCCATTTGTAAAGTGTGTACAAAATAAAACAAAGCTGACATCCTCTCCAAACTTAGTATGTGACTTGGTCTCGATATCCTCTAGAAGCCTTTAAATAGCTATTTGACCTCCTATGTATGTCAATATAAATATAATTGTCAGTATGGCTAGACCAAAAGAAAAGTTATCGATAACTCAAGAACTTAGCATATTAACTACAAACTAGGTTAGAACTTGTTGTTATGGACCGGCCAGGTCAAAAAATGGACTGGCTTTTTGGTCAACTGTGTTTACCAAGCAAGACAAAAATCAGGCCAAACAGCTTTCATTTCTCTTGAATGTGCCAAAAAATGTTGACCTTGTCTTTCTTTCTGTACTGTGCAGTTTTGCAAAGCTGCTCTGTAGTGGGTGGCGTCCATTACAAGACATTCGATGGCCTAACTTATGACTATATGGGTTACTGTGAAGACACTCTGGTTACTACTTGTGACATGGATGATGGTTTAAATGTGGTCAAGATCAATCAGACCTCGGATGGAGAATACAAATCAGCAATCAGGGTCACCTCGGCATCTCTACATTCTACAGTAAGTACTTAATCTAAGTTTAAAATAGAATATGTAGAGTATGATGCAGCATGGACGATTAAATGTATAGATCTCACTGCTGAGGCCCAATTTCATAAAGACTGTTAGCACAACAACTTGCTTAGCAAAGAATAGTATTGTTAACAGAAACAGGTAGCCACCCACAATTTGAAACTTTTTCAAGCAGTATTTTCTGCTAAACAGCTTAATGAAATTGGGCCCTGATGACTCATAGTCTCACCACTCATTGTAACACAAACTTTCCAACCTATTAATATGGTCCTTATTTTTTTGTTTTCACCCGTAATCAGACTATTGAATTGCGACAAGACAAAGTGATCTACATCAATAATGTGCAACATCAACCACCGATTATAGGTTTCGCGTATAAAATCTACCTCAGTGGATCCTGGCTGGTAAGTTTTCCACTAGACCAATACAAACCTACACATTCAGCATTATGCTTCATTATAAATACCCTGGACAGTTTCCAGACTCTGATTGTTCTTTTACATGCATTACACAACACATGGGACCAACGGCTTTACTTGTCATCTGAAAGGACAAAGCAATGGTTAAGTGTCTTGCTTAAGGACAAAAGTGCCTCGGCTGGGGATTCGAACCTACACTCTTCTGATCAGAAACACTAGAGTTTGAATTCAGTGCTCTTAACCGCTCGGCCACGACACTTCCACACGGTTGGTTGGTGGTTGTCAAATACCAGTATTCTCTTTTGGTGTATCTTAACATTGCATAAAATAACAAATCTGTGAAAATTAAGTCACAATTGTTCATCACAGTTGCAAGAAAATAGTGAAAGAAAAAACACCTATGTTGCACAAATTTGTGTGCTTTGAATTGCCCGAGAAAGGCTTCAGGCCTGAACTCTTTCTCAGATTCAAATAGTTTATTGAGAAATTACTTCTTTCTGAAAAACTAGGTTTCTCACAATGTTTCTCGAAATCAAGCATCTGTAAGCACACAACTTGTGGGACAAGGGCGTTTTTTCTTCCATTATTCTCTTGCAACTGCGATGACCAATTGAGCTCAAATTGTCACAGGTTTGTTATTTTATGCATATGTTGAGATACACCAAGTGACAATTACCAATAGTGTCCAGTGTCTTTATGTATTTGGTATTTGGTTGCCTTTAATAATTACCTTATTAAAAACTTACGATCTTTGATTCAATTTATTTATATATTTAAGTAAATTTACTTTATCTGTCTGGACGATTATACCGATTGTTTGAGATATTAAAAATGGATTGCCTACCTATCAAATGTAATCTTAATAATTAAGCACAGTTTAATCGTGTATTGAAATAGTGTGTTGAGAAAATTGAATTAGCTGTTGCAAACTGCTTACCAACCAAAAGGTTATATTATGGTATAAATGCAAAAAAAATAGTTAATGGCCTGACGTTTCGATCCTAGCAGAGTCTAAATGACAAAACAACACCATCCGTCATGCATGTCTTGTGTTTAGTGTAGTCACTTAGCTTTTTTCGGTTATATATTTGGTTTGCGATAACACCATGTGTGTGTCTACTTGCTGTATTCTCTGTCTTTCTTTATTCTACTACTGCGGAGTAGATTTATTGGATGTTCGGGAGACTTCTCAGTTCTGAAAAGAACTGTCCCTGCTATTTAACTACTACTAGTGCGGAAGGTATAGAAAATTGGCTGGGACTACTACTTATGTAGGCCTACAGGATCATAATTAACTGCACTACCGCGGAGTCAGTTTTTGAGACTGTATTTTCAATTTTTTTTTAACATGGAGGCATTGATTTGTTATTAGGTGCTAGTTTTGCCCCTTCCTGATGTTCTTATCCGATGGGACGGTGTTCAACAAGTTGAGATACATGTATCTGATGCTTTATCCAGCAGACTCTGTGGTCTGTGTGGAACATTTGATGGCAATGCTGACAATGACTTTGTCACACCAGCAGGTGATTCGGTAAGTTTTTATTCTGGTCTGAAAATTGTGGTCTAAGTAGATCCTTGTTTAAATGTGGGGTCATCTTTTTTGTCCTGTTGAAATGGTGTGTTAGGGTCATGTCACACGCAGTAATTTACAGGCAACCAGTTCCAGGCAATCTCAAAGAAGAGAATTCATTCACATGAATGTTCGTATATTATTCTCGAGGATTGTAACATTGTATGAAAAGCTACTCATGTGCTACGAAATTGGTCCTGTAGCATGCACTGCGGTTAGTTGCCTCCAATTTCCCTGCAAAAGTTGCCTTGTATGAGATGGCAAAGGTTAAATGTCTAGAGATATATTTTTGAAGTTATATATTTTTGTGTGTGTATTTTCTAGGCACCAAATGCTCTAGACTTTGGTAACAGCTGGGATTCATGTGGTGATACTGTAGACATTGTCAATCCATGTGACACCGATACACTTAAGAAAACTCAAGCTGACAATGCTTGTAATATCTTCAGAGATAGTACTGGTAAGATTTTCGTCTTAATGACTTTCAAACTGTTATCTCAATTCAGACTTGCTTATGTAGCTGTTATTTTCTTGAGATATTTATGAAATTCATGACCTTTTATAAGGTCTTTAAGTCAAGAAATAGTTATTGTGGTTAATATGTGTTGCTCTGTGGCTAGTGGCTGTGACTAGAGCATGATGCCTTCTACTGCTACAGCAAAGTGCTACATCCAAACAACAACCTTCAGATTGAAGAAATCTGCACATTCGTATTTGTTACTTCTGTGGAAGAAATTGTATTACTTGTTTCTGATAATTCATGGGCAACATTACATAAACAGAAAGTGGGTACTTGGCTTTTGATTGTTTTTTTTTTTTTGATAAATTGTTGTCATGTTCAGGTCTTCTCGGAGTTTGCTTTGGCACAATACCACCTGAGCTTTACTACGATCGATGTGAATATGACCTGTGTATGTCACTTCCTGACACTTCTGACCGTTGTACTCACATCAGGGACTACGTACAGCTTTGCATCGATGCAGGAGTGCAGATTGACCCTGCTTGGAGAGACCAAATAAATTGCCGTAAATATCAGTACTTCATATTGTTATTACTCTATTATTCATCAGAGTGACATCACTGATGTAAGTCACTGTCCCTTGTACCAAATTGAATAGAACAATGCATGGATTAAACTAATTTGGGTTTCTTGAACATAAATAATTTACTGCAGCAAAACTTGAATCAATGACCTCTGGATTAATGTACCAACGCAGCGCTCTAACAACTTCTAAGGGCCAGATAGCTCAGTTGGTAGACAATGGTACATTAATTTTTAGGTCAATGGTTCAAGTCTAGCTCAATCAATTTTTATTTGTTCCAACCCCAAACTATTTATAAAAATTAACCAGTCTGTTTCCCGTGTTGTTCATTACTTGGATTCAACAAGTACAAATGCGGGGAGTGTGTGATGTTGGTATCTATTTTAACTTTATCTTTGCATTACACATTTGTGACTTGCTCTATCTAATTGAGGAACCGCGACTAAATTTCAATTTTGCGTTTATCATAATAATCCATACAAGCAAATCTTAACATTTTAAATAAAATAAAAATCAAGATCATACGACCTTTCTGTCTGAAATAATGTGGAATTTTCGACGACCTTGACACTTAATTTTACGACCCGTTTTTAAAAACATAAACTCCAGAAAAATTCATTTTAAAATACGTCTCACACACTCATTAAAGTAATATTTGTTTACGATATGAAAACATCGATTTTTAACCCCCCGTAGTCAGACAAACAAAATAACCAAAATGAACAAACAACTCAACGTGAAATTAGATTATGTTTAGACAATTTTCACAATAAGTTTGACAATCTTTACCTGAAATTTTAGATCCATTTGCGTTGATATTTCCAACTTCCGAACCCTGTCAAGTCAAAACATAGAGTAAAGACTGCTGTCACTGCTGTCACTCAGCGCATAGCATCAACCCCCACGGGTATACTCGGCTTGAAGACCAGGGAACATTTGCAATTTTCCAGTGCATGTTTCCCATGATTTTAGCAATATTTCTTACCCAACATGAAGGTCAACTGAAAGATTATTCCATTAACATTCAGAATTATTTGGGATTGGAATAACTCTACCTTGAAAAACCACGAAACAATGATTTTAGATAAACATTCAAATGTTTCAAAGTTTATAACACACATACATTTAGTGCGTGATACCCACGCATTGTGTTCTTGCTCGTTGTATGCTGCATGTCGTATGTTACCAGCTAGCGATCACATGGCAGGCGTCGGGGCTCGACTTCTCACGCATGGATTAACAGACGCCTAGGTCAGTGAGCCATACTGATCTCGCTACGCGAATTTCTAAATGAGAAGGTCAACAAACGGAATAGTGCCTCCTTTTAGAACCCCTCGTTACATGGTATGCCGTCATGTTATGTTGTGACTGTCGTTAGTATTAGACAGCTAAGGTCATAACCTTTCCATTAGTATCTCTTGGTGGCGCTATGCAAGTTGCTATGCAAGTATCCGAGGCTTGCAAAATGGGTAATTTAAATGAATGTTCACTGTTCCATGAGAGTTATTTTTGGAACTTTTTTTGATAATTACCACACCAATTATATCTTTGTTAATCTTTTGACGAAAAGGTAAAAAGACCATAGCAACTATAATCAAGATTTAGGCAACCTAAAACTACAGTAATAAAAAAATTTAAACGACATTCCTCATTTTGTTAGAGCGGGTCACATTTAGTGTATAGACACAATTTAAAGTTGTCTATACCTTGGATCTTAACTTCTGGTAATTTTGAATTCTTCTCTGATTGCAACAGATGTTGAATGTCCAAGTCACTCTACATACTCCTCGTGTATCCATGCCTGTCCACCGTCTTGTCTGTCTGAGAGGTTATTCTTAGACCCTAGACAATGTTGGCAGTATTGTAATGATGGTTGTGTATGTGATGAAGGATACGTACTCAGTGGGTATAAATGTGTACCAAGAGACCAATGTGGATGTCAACAATCAAGTATCGATGGAACAGGTCTGGAACACTTACCTGTAAGTACAGGGTGAAAGAATAAGTCTCTTTGTTTAAAAATGTTCTCAGTTATATTACCACATTAAAAATCAATTCTGACTTGCCTATGTGTTTATGTGGGTAGGCATACACATGCACAATGTTACAAAGGTCCCCACAAAGTTTTTCTTTGTTACTGTCTTTTTCTTTGTACCAGTCTTCTCACTTGGTGTATCTCAACATATGCTTAAAATAACAAATGTGTAAAACTTGAATTCAAATGGTTCAAATGGCAAAGTTGCAAAAAAGTAATGGAAGAAAAGGCACCCTTGTCGCATCAAGATCATGAATTCAATTCAAATATTTAAGTTAGAAAATACCTACGTCACTTCAGAGGGAGTCATGTTTTATACTATCAACAGCTCTCCATTGCTCATTACCAAGTAAGTTTTGAAGCTAACATTTATTTTGAGTAATTACTTGTGTTGATTTAATTTGAATGTCTTACAACTGATTTCAGACAGTCTCCTTACTCTCTGAAAATATTTCTCCTCGGAACGATTTGGGTTCACTAAACAAAACATTTATAGTAATAGGGTGAAATAATTACCCATGCCCTGGAAGGGTGGTCAGATGAGCTTTATCTGCAACAAATAATGTTGATTTTGCTTTTTGTTTGTCCCCCCTATTACATCAGGTTGGTCAATCCAAACTGCTGCAAGACTGCGACAGAACGTTGTTTTGTGGTGCACATAAGAGATTGACATTTGAACATACTCCATGCAGTTTCGATGCGCAATGCTTGATTGTTAATGGAGCAACACAATGTGTCTGCAATGGAGATCTTGTTGGCAATGGTCATGAGTGTTCTGGTGAGTCCTTGGTTGTAATTCACTGTACACTACACACATTATGATCGCTCTTTGTACAATGGAAAAAGAATGTAGTTCTGATGTACCAGGACCAGTTATTAATATAAAAACCTAGACACTTTGTTGAACTGTGTTACACAAGATTTTTTTGGTTGATGATGCTTTCCCGTTCTTAACTGGAATTATTTTGGACTTGAAATTACAGAATTTGTCCTTAGTTCAAATACAGAAATTTGATTTTGACTCCAGTTTTATGAAACGAAATACAAGTTTGCCAGTTTTGATTTTGTATTTTACTTAATACAGAAAGTCCCTGCATGGAAGAAACTTGCCAGAATGGGGGCACCTGTAAAGTGCGTAGCCCAACAGAGTTTGACTGTATCTGTCTTCGAGGATGGATCGGAGCGAATTGTCAAGATGGTAACTTAATATAAATATGAAGTATTATAAGTTATCACACAACCGCGAGTGGAATACTGAAATAAAGCTCTTCTGCAGATGCAGACTCACTATACTTTTCCATATTCCCCGAACGTTGCCTGTTATAGGTCCAGTCTCATTTATTAAGTTTAAAATTTCAGAGCAGGTTTAGAATGTAATTTTTGCACTGACCGTATGCGGAGTGTGACGCATTGACACTCGCAATTGGCGGAGTGTAAGTAAAAACTTGGAGTAGGCTATGGCTTGTTATCACACTCCGGTTCGAGCATCTGACTGGAGGAATAGCGCGTACTGAAAGATAAATTACTATTAATGTAAAGACTCCTTGCATTGGCGGCCATTTATTTTATGAAGCGTGTACAGTACACAATCATTGGCTGAGAGTCGTGCGCTTTTTTAAAAATATCAAATATGGTGTTCAATGACGTCATAATGTGCAATACACCTATTGTTTTATTAATGAATTATGATACTGTTTCCTTTTTTGAATTCTGACTTGTTTTTCAACTTATAAATTGTGCACTCCATTTATGCCAATCATATAATTGTCTTTTATGCTAACAGAGGCCAAGCAATGCATGGTTCACGGTGATCCACACTACAAAACCTTTGATGATGTGTTCTATGATTTCATGGGAGGATGTGCCTACTATCTTGTGTCCACCTCGGAGCTCTCGATTGTCCAGATCAATCAACAATTTGAAGGGACTGACTACACCACAATGAAAGAACTCATTGTTGTTTTTGAGAATACGGTAATAATTTTGGATGAGTTAACAACATAACGCAGGCATAAAACTACTGAGCAAGATAACTTAAATTCCTGTTTTTGTTATATGTCATATTTGTGCCATAAGAAACCCCGAATACTATACAAGCAGAATTTGTTTTGTAATCACAACTCAAATGTCTTTATATTCAAGCTGATGGGAGGGGTAAAAAAGTTATGTAAACTACTGCTTAGCCAATCATTTTGTTGAACAGAAATAAAGAAGTCCATTCTACTTGGTCCTTGTTTGAGCTATCTGGTCAAATTAGTGCTTAAAATGTGTTTAAGTACCTGGTAGCATTATGTTACACATGAGTGAGAGACAAGCCTGATATGTTTTATTAGTTACAGTGTATTACACAAGTGCGTTTGGATTCAGAATACAGTAGCACTTCTGCATCGTTTTGGCCTTAATGGATATTGGATGCACAGGCACTATATTCAGACACAGTTTGCTAACATACCATTACTGAGATTTCGGTCACAGCTTTAAGCTGGGTTTATTGCCTGTCGAAAACTGTAATAAAACATAATTTAGCAAGGAGCCGGATGCCGAACAAAGGGCAAACTGACTAAACATACACACCATCACTTGATTGTGGACAAACAAAACATCCATAAAATACAACCTTTCACATTTAAAATGGACGCCTTCACCCATCCAACAATCACAACTTGTGGCCACCCAACGGACAAACCTTGTCCTTCCAATATGGATTTCATTTACCATATCCACATAAAAATGTGTTTGTTTACAAGGGCCAGACCAAACATGTCACGGTTGGTTACCTAACTGTATTATACAGAACATTACATGACCTCCACAGAAGAAAACCACACACACTTAACGCACCTTGCCTAAAATTACCAATAAACAATTATAATATTATACCCTTAATTCCCCAAAGTGGAAATTGGCGGAGCAAAGGGGAGGTGGTGGGTCGAAATTTTCTGCTCTCCCAACAAAAACTGTGACAAAAGTGATGTTTTGCCTTTTCTTTCCAAAAAGACCCCCTTAGTGAAAGGCAACCCCATTGGTTTGAAGTTGAAATCTAAACCTGTGATTGGTCAATGACTCTACCCAATCAAAAAACCAATACTGACCTCAGCTGCTTGCTGATTGGTTATCAACCCTCACATGTGGATCCCATGCATCTATGTAAATAGCTTCAAAGGCTACCCAAAGAGTCACATGACCTGTAAATGCTCACACATTTTGCTTAACTCACATAGACTGGCCACCTGTCTCCCCACCATTTGTACACAACAACAAGAAACCAAAGCCTTATGCTGAGTATAAATCATTTGAGTTGATAAAATGAAATATATTTTTGTATTCCACATGTGCGCAAGTGATAACAAATTTTGCTACAAGCAAACTTGATGCGCATCTTAAAATTGTAATGTTTGTAATTTCAAATACAATTCGGTTTTTTGCTGTGACTTTTGAAATGTTTTTAATAAACCAATAATGCTGGGTGTGTCTATGGACTATGATAGAGTGGTTTGCAGTAACATCATGCGAATATTTTAGTGTTCCAGTAAACCTCTCTTAGTAATATAACACTGTTGTTGCCATAGATCAACCAATTATATGATCGGGTACTCAAGTTTGCTTGATGATAAACAAATGGTGTCCTACAATATTTTCTGTATGGAATAATACAATATTGTGTTTATTTTTTGCTGTATTATAGGAGGTGAGGTTGTTACAGAACAAGGTTGTGATGGTTGATGGAGAGACTGTCATTCCACCCTATTATAGTGAAATATTGGACATTACACTTGGTGGAAATTACATTGTAAGTCTTTAGTTTAGAAGGACTTGATAGTATAGGGCCATGTTCAGACATTATACTTATAAGTAAGAGTAAAGTATTTAACTTTACAAGCAGCGGTGGGTTTGTCGTAAAAATAAAACTACCTTGCGTTCAGACAGCTCAAAGTTAAACCCGATACGGTTTATCTTCGGTTTTAAGAGGTCACACAGCAACATGACCGAACACAGGAGCATCCGTTACAAGCGTGTACAAAAGATGATCGCTTTCACAGTTTAAGGCATGTTACGCAACATGTCCTGGGTCACCGGTCACCTGTGAGGACTTATAACTAGATGTGGTTGTTTTCATCTGTCCACACACCCTGCTGAAAGATAAACTGTGGTTTAGCATTAAACCACCTTTGCCGAAGGATTTAACTCATACGGTTTTAACTTGATTTGTTAAAGTTTTTAGAGTTTCCAGACACACAAAGTTAAACCAAAGACGTTAAACTGCTTAAAACAGACTTTAGTACTGTGCCTGAACAACCTCTACTTTTTAACCAAGTTCATCTCTCATTTTTGCTGTTATCCCATTTATAAGGACCTGAAACTGTATGAAAAATCAGAATTCATACTAGTTAATAATAATAATAGTCTGCTTTTATATAGCGCTTTATAAATCCGAAGGGCATCTCAAAGCACTTCCACATTATTACCCCTTGGCACTGGGCCTTAAATAATTTTTTAAACTGTCTCAGCTCCGTGGGGAGATACAGTTACTGACTTAACTCATAAGGACTGAGTACACAAAGTTGTCAATTTATCGTGGCACAAGTATTAAAAATGATACTGCAGGATGGAAATGTTGAAATTTCCTTGGTTGCAATAGTAACAACACTAAAAAACCTTTTTAAAAACTGAATTAAGCTATTAAAGATAATTACCAAGGTATTTAGTTTGTATTTCTTGCTAAGAATTCAAAGAAAAAGGGGCTTTGAAAAAGGGAACTTGTGCAATATTTATTTGAACATTTGTAACATAGTTTTAAACTTATATTTATTTCAACAGTTTGCATCCTTAGCCTCTGGATCTCTTTTCATCAAATGGAATGGTGTAGACAGTGCCGAAATTACCATGGCCAGGAATCCTGACGAGGATCCCAGTGGCTTGTGTGGCAATTTCAATGGAGATAGCGCAGATGAGTTCCAGAATCCATCCACAAATGTAAATATCCATCATCTAATGTTTGTAGGTTATTGCAAGTTGGGATTATTACTCTTTTATGTAGATTTATTAAAATTGTGCTAAAAGTTATCTAAGTCATGACAATCGAGTAAGATTAATAAGTAAAAGTTTCTTATATTAGTTGAAATTGTTTCTTCTCAAAACAAAGAATTAATATTTATAAAATAAATCAGACAGTCACATTTTGTTTGAATCTTTCCTTGGGCAGATTGATCCTGTTCATGTGTTTGGAGATCGACACAAATATGATACTGGTGTTGAATGTTCTTTAACTACAACGGAGCTCACCAACCCATGCGAGAGCCTGTTTGATACCGAATTGGCTGACCGATTATGTGGTGTGCTGATTGACAATACTGGTAAGTTAACATCAACTACAAGAGTGACTGTTAATGAAAAATAAACCTCAACCAATCAGTATTCATCTTTTGTTATTACTACTACACTGGCTAATTAAAAACATTGCACTTGTAGCCAAAGGCTTGTAGCCACATATACTTGAATTACTTTACATATTTATGTACAATGTATGCTTAATGTAGGTCATCACAGTTCTGAGTTAAGTATCCATGAAAAATAAAGCATGTACTCTGATAAATAAATGTGATTAAATTCAGGTCCATTCAAGGATTGTACGATAGATTCGGATGCATTCTACATAGCCTGTAGGTATGACGTCTGTGCTTCAAGTACTGTTGATACCACACATGCATGTGGAGTCATTGCTGCCTATGCACAAGCTTGCCATGAAAGTGGATTTCCAATTGGAGCCTGGAGAGAGCCTAATCGATGTGGTAAGTTAGGTAATGAGACAAGGGTTTGGGTATTCACCAGCGATGGATCAAGGGAATATAACATCATTGCTACATCAAACTAAAGATTTTTTTAAAGTACACAAAGTTGGTTTAGTGTTGGAAGCAACACCTATTTTAACCAATCGATCTCTGAGTTTATGAGCTACTTTAATGTGCAGCACGTAGCTGCTATTAAATCATGTTATATGACTTCTCACAGAGGCTATTAATTTGTTTGAATTCTCAGAACTAACATGTCCAGAAAATGCAGTATACAGCCAATGTGCTGATCCATGCCCTAAATCCTGCAGAGATAACACCAACCTTGTCCATCATTGTCCACTGCCATGTGTGGAAGGTTGTACTTGTGAAGAAGGTTTCTATCAAGATGATGATAAATGTGTTTCACATGATAACTGTGGTTGTTTTTACGGTGATAATGATAGCAACTATGTACAGGTTAGTGGTTTTCTTTATCCCCCTTATACATGTATTAGTTAAAACACTAGCATGAGTGGAATACAGACAAATATAGAGCTTCTGCAGCCCATATCCAATGGAACTGAGTCGTATTCCACCAGTGAGCATGTGATAAAGAATCAAGGATTCAAGTTTGCTTGTTGACTGAGAATTTCACCAAGAAACTATATAAAGACTGTGCACAACATTTTGGCTGCAAGTTTATTTTTCTTGGGTGTTGTGACATACACCTTTGTTGATTGGAACCGTTTGATTTGGTTTAACCCTATATGAATGTAGATGTACACAGTAAAACTAACAAGTGAAAATTTCATTTCAAAAGGTGGTCGCATTTTTGAGATATCGCCAAAAATCGGGAGCGAATGTGTCCACGCCTAAAAAAGGAATACATGATCTGGGAAGCATTACCGAGTAATGCTGTTATCTTTGACATGACCACATTGCTTAAAAATGAAATGTTTCTCAAAATGCTTTATACTATCAAATGCTGCCGAAGGCTTCTTACCAAAGGTTGTTATTGCCATTATTTTAATAGTGACTACCAAACGTATACCTTCCCTCTAACATGGTTATATCACGTTTTTCTGCAGTTTAATGAACACTTCTACAAAGACTCATGCTCTGTGAAATGTACCTGTACAGAGGCATTTGGTGAAGTGGAATGTGAACCTGTCACCTGTCATGAAAATGCCACATGCCAAGATGTGAACCAGTTGCAACAATGTGTCTGTGATGAAGGATTTGTGGGTGATGGGGAAACTTGCATCTTTGTTGGTGAGTTCTTTTGAGTGTATGTTTGGTTTGCGGTAACTCTACATGTATGTGTATATCGACTTGCTGGGTCGGATCTAATTTAGGGGAAATAAAACATAGTGCACATATTTCAGACAATGCCCTTAAATATTTCTAGACAGTTGGTTCATTACCATGGCCCATCCTATCTTTTGTATTCCTTGTTATGTAGCCAATATAGGTCTTAAATGATTGTTTCTTCAGTCCCATGTAACTTTAGTTTAGTTACAAAGACTCTGCTAGGGTCGAAATGTTTTTTGCAAGTAAAGTTACATTTGATTATCTTCATCCCAGTTACTCTCACACATGTTGTTCAAGATGCCCCACTTTCCATTCCATCTTGCGATGACCAATTCAATCGTTTAGATTTCACTTTTCTTCAGTCATCTTCTATGTTTTCCCAACATAGCGATTTTCATATTAGTCCTATCTTATCCTTTGCAGAATGTGCTAACTCCCCATGTGCTGATGGAGCAGACTGTTTGAGACGGGAGAATGATAATCCCACTTATGTCTGTCAGTGTAATATTGATGGTACTATGGGCCTCGATTGTGATATACCAGCAGGTAAAGTAGTTTGTCATATAAAAGGCTCATATACTTTGCTTCCTCTTGTATTTTATTTTCATTTTTAGGCCATTGAGTCTTCACATGTTCTTATAAAGATATCTAGAGACTGGGATTGTTCATTGGATTCCCCCCAGAAGCCTGTCATTGTTGAACCCCTTTGGTCACAGTGTTGAGCTCATTGTGGCTAAAACAACAAATTGTTTCTGGATTAATAACTTGAGATGGACTTTGCATACCAACTGCAAACTTGTTTTGTGGATTGGTCTTGGGGTCCCTCAAAAGGGACCCCCCCCACCAGTCAAATTTCAAGGTCATTATGGCTTAAACAAAAGAAATGTTGTCTGAGCAATACCTCGACAAGGACTTGCCATATCAACTCCAAAAATGTAGGATCAATGTTACTATTGCTATAATAGAATTATTTTATGCCTAAGAAAAAAAAAGATGTCCATGTGATAATTTAAAAGGACTTGATATTAAACTGGTGTGTGGATAGGTCTAGGGATACAGACGCCTCTGATTTTTAGACCACCTACATGTAGGTCAAATGTTGAGAAACGGACTGATGTGCAGGGCATTTTTGTTTGTAAACACGACTTTTCTTGTTTTACCTCAGTGTACAATGAACGCAGCATATGCTTTGGTGCCGAGTGTAGCACAGGCTTGTGGAACTCTCCAGGTTATCCTAATAACTATCCAAACTCCTTCAAGGGTTTCTACGTCATCTGGATACCTCAAGCTCGCTACATCAGCATCACCTTCTCAGAATCATTTTCTATTGAAAAGGATCATGATGCCCTTTACGTTGGCCCAGGGTTCCAATACCCATTGAGTCTGAATACAGGGCCAGTTTCATCTCAACCGGGCGTTGTGTATCAGTTGGATGGATATAGCTCACCAGGACCTGTATACATTCTAGGAGATGCTGCATGGTTGTATTTTTTTACTGATGATACAACTTCAGTCAATGGCTGGCAGGCAGCTTGGGAAGCCGGTCAGTGAACAACAACAAACACATTAATAGATGTTAAATTTGCATCGGGGATAAAGAATATTCATTTGTTTTTTTACCCATATACACACCAAAATGTGTTAGCAGGGTATACTAAGTACTTTCCTGAGTCCTTTAAATAAATCACAGGCATAATACTTGGATGGGATTTGAACCCATGACCTTTGCAATTTGAGAGAAGTGTCTGTCAATTAGCCCACCGAGCTAAAGGCAGTTCAAATCCTATGTTTTTTAGTAGCAGGTACTGCAAATTTGTTTATTTACTTTTTTCCCTAAACACTCTTGGGAGAGCTTTAATGTTCCTGATGTATGTTATGGCTGATTTTTTTCTTTTTTTACTATTTCAAGTTATAATTGAGCTTTTTCATTGTGTTCCTGTTGTCAGGATTTGAGTTTCTTCAAGATACACCATTATGTTGGGATGGTTCTGAAACCAGATTTTCTGGAAGCTCATGGGTATATGGCAAATGTGATATATGCATCTGTGACCAAGGAACTATCACCTGCACACTGGTAGGTTACACTCAAGATTTTTGTTTGTGCATTTATTTATCAAATCTAGCCTTAAAGTATACAAGTGCAATGTAAAATATGTCCTAAAAATCATACAGTTTGAAAACTTAGATTTTTTAAAGATTTTTTTATATATATATTTTTATCTATCTATCTTTTCACCAATGTATGATGTCCTGCATGAAGTTTTCAAACTAGACAACTTGTCTGACTCTTGTAGCAAATTACGTGTTACATTTTCAGTTAAGGTCAACATAAGTCTTATCTTACTCAAGAAGTTAAAGGCCATTTTGTAAACCCCTATCTAGTAGAATGTGTTCTGTGAGAATATAAGTAGCCTTTTTGCATTCACTTCAATGCAGGTCTGTTGTCAGCATGATTCAGCTAAGCATTAAATAAATAAGAATACCATGCTAGCTTGATTTCACCTGTGTCTCTAAGACTCAGTTGTACATGATAGTTTGATCAGGAAACAGAGCGATTAGGAAACGCCTTCAGGTCTGTAGTCAGCATGATTCGGCTAGCATTAAATAAATAAGAATACCATGCTAGCTTGATTTCACCTGTGTCTTTGAGACTCAGTTGTACATGATTGTTTGATCAGGGAACAGAGCGATTAGGAAATGCCTTCAGGTCTGTAGTCAACATGATTCGGCTAGCATTAAATAAATAAGAATACCATGCTAGCTTGATTTCACCTGTGTCTTTGAGACTCAGTTGTACATGATAGTTTGATCAGGCAACAGAGCGAGTAGGAAATTCACCTGTGTCTTCGAGACTCAGTTGTACATGATAGTTTGATCAGGGAACAGAGCGATTAGGAAATGCCTTCAGGTCTGTAGTCAGCATGATTCAGCTAGCATTAAATAAATAAGAATACCATGCTAGCTTGATTTCACCTGTGTCTACGAGACTCAGTTGTACATGATAGTTTGATCAGGCAACAGAGCGAGTAGGAAACGCCTTTAGAACTGTTTTCAGCACGATTCTGCTGAGCATTAAATAAATAAGAATACCATGCTAGCTTGATTTCACCTGTGTCTTCGAGACTCAGTTGTACATGATAGTTTGATCAGGCAACAGAGCGATTAGGAAACGCCTTCAGGTCTGTAGTCAGCATGATTCGGCTAAGCATTAAATAAATAAGAATACCATGCTAGCTTGATTTCACCTGTGTCTTCGAGACTCAGTTGTACATGATAGTTTGATCAGGCAACAGAGCGATTAGGAAACGCCTTCAGGTCTGTAGTCAACATGATTCGGCTAAGCATTAAATAAATAAGAATACCATGCTAGCTTGATTTCACCTGTGTCTCTAAGACTCGGATATACGCAGATCGGAGTTCAGCCAGGTTAGTGCTTAAATTTAACCAACATAGAGGTAGATGATAGCATGCTCTTGTGATTAGATGCACGTACTAGCTTTCAAGGATTAGCCAGTGATTGCATGTCAACCAAGCAGGATAGAGAGAGAATAAATGTAGGTATGATATTAAATTGAAAGAAAACAGTTTTTAGTTTTAAGAGCAGTTAGTAGTTGTTCCTTGTAGAATATAATTACTCTTCAAGTGTACATGATGTGAGCTTGATAAAAGATGTTTAGGACTATGCTTGTACAATGTTTCAGTTAAATCAAATTTTACTAACCATGGTATTTGATTGTGGTATTATAAAGACACTTCTTATGAGAGCTATTGATCTGCAATGTGTCACTCTTCTTTATTACATACTTGCATGTCATTCGCTGCCTAGCATTATCTTTAAGAAGGGAATTCATTATCAGAATGTTTGTACATTTAAAAACAACACTTTTTTCTACTTTTTCTTCAAATTATTATTTTGTCAATAATGTTTCTTATCATATTTCATTTAGCTTTTGAGTTGACCAAGAATATTACAGGTGTTTTGTATTATTGTTTTTGATAGGAAGCGACCAAACCCATCGCATGTGAAACAAACTCTGATTGTCATGAATCTGCCATGTGCCTACCAGCTGCAGATACAATCTGTGTAGTCGAACCCTGTGAAGGATTCTTCTGTGATAGAGGAACCATTTTTACAGACTGTGATGAAAATCCTCGTTGTGCTGAAATCGCTGTCTCTGCCAATCCTGCTTCAATGCCACAAGTATGTCCACATTTAGTACTTACTAAATCTCTATTTCAAATCAACTCTTTAAAGGCACTGGACACCTTTGTTATCTTAAAACTTTGATGACCAATGAGCCCAAATATTTACAGATTTGTTATTTTATGTATATGTTGGGTTACACCAAGTGAGACTACTGGTCTTTGATAATTACCAAACATGTTCAGTGCCTTTAATCCTTATAAGCAAACTGAAGCTGCATGTGGTTTTGGTTGTAAGATTACTCTGATGAGAATAGCCAAGAAGTGTTAATTACCTCTAAAAGCTGACATTGTTCTTACAGGGTACCACGGTAACAGAGCTATGTGACAACCTATTGAATAATCTCAATATGGCAACTGAAGGATGCGTCACATTTGAATGTGCTTTGAGTAACAGCAATGGCCGTAAGAAAAGGGCTACATCTGAGGATATTGTTGTAGATCTATTCTTGGTAAGGCATGTGTGTGTGTATGTGTGTGTGTTTGAGGGGTCCTCTCAACTAGGCAATAACAGTGTGAGGAGACAGTCACTGTATGGTCGTAACCGGGTTGGTGGCTGGCGGCTGTTTATGGACAGAGCCGAACGTGAGGTCCACTAACCAAGGCAATTACCATGCAGTGAGGCCTGCTCATTACATTGTTATTGCTATTTAAAAAAATACCTTTTAAAAAAACCCAGTAGTAAACTTAGATTTTTTGTTTTTTTCAACATATTTTTGTATTTGTTTCGATCATGTTGAAGGGCCATTATTCTTGCTGTTTAATTGTTGCAAGGGACAACATCTCTTAAACACATTTAGCTGTTAATGCATGTTTGCGAGAAAAGGACTAGGAGCATTGGAAGTTACACACAATAAATAAAAATACTTTAGTTGGTCTTTGACTCTGTACTTTACATTATGTTCGTCTGTGCGGTATACAATAAAAGTTTAAAAAACTAAGAAAGCAGTTCTGAACCCGCACCGTTTATATAGAACTTGTACAAACTTTTAAGGTTGAATAAAACTCTATACATACAAAAAAACAAAAAAACAAACAAACAAACGGATCATAGGGATCTGACGATGTCTTGATCTATATGTTGAACTTCTAGAGTTTTGTTTCTGTGAATTAATTTTGAAACAGGAAATTGATTCAAGTTCTGATGGTGCAACACCAACCGCTGCCCCTGGTGATCTCCAACCTGTTGATGTTTTAGCTCTATCATTGGTGGAGGAACTCAAGCTACATATATCAGATGGCTCAATTTCATTCAACATCACTGATATTATGTACACGGGTCCTAAAGCAAACACACAGGCTCCACCCACAACCACTGACAAATCAGTCAAGAAAGAAAAAGTAGAGAGTAAGTACAGCTTCTTATTTTAAAACTTCATCAAACTTCATTTGCAAATCACAAATTAAAGATCACTGATATTTTCAAACCTTGAGTGAAACGAATTCTAACCTTAAATGCTGAATGATTTACTCTTAATGAAGTTTGATATGCTTTAATTTCTTTCTTTTTTTAATTTGTATTTTATTACAATATCCGTATGAAATGCTATATTTAGTTTGTGGTACACCATGTGTATACCTTGATACCTCATGCAATGCCTCAGTATAAAATTATCTTTGAAATACTTAATTTAAAAGTTTGTTGTTGATTGCATTTTTTGAGCAGCTGGTGATTCCACGATGCCAATCTCCTCCATCATGATCATCGCAGCCGGTTGCTCTGCCTTCACAATCTTTGTTGTCATTGTCATGATCACAACATGGTGTCGTTTCCACAGACATCGCACCGCCAAGAAAACCATGACATTTGAGCATCCTTCAGAGGAAGCTCATACCAATGAGTTGTTTGAGATGTCTCCTTCTTTTCAACAACGACCCTTTGCTCATGCTGTTCCATTAAATGATGGCACTGGCTTTGATGGCAATGTGTATGGATTAAAGTATGATACGGAATCTTAGTTCATTAATAAGAAAGTTGTGTATCTCTGAGTGTTAGACACATCATATCATTTATACAAGTGTCTGTACCATTATTTTTCAGTATAGTTATAACTTCCCGAATTACAGTATGGAATTAAAAGGGATTTTTAATATTTACAATCTTACTGAGTTCAAATTATATAAACAATTAATTACCAGTCAGTTTCCCTTTTGGTTTGATATCTGAAAAGAAAAGTTATATCCCCTTAAGGTGATCCCTTTGCTACCGCTTCCCAGGTTGTACCGTAAACGTGGTTTGATCCCTGGCTTCATGGCCAATAACGGTTGTATGGCTTCTGACTGGCATCCATAAACAAAGATATTCTTTGGAATTTAATTAGCAGCTCAGTTGGTAGAGTGCCGGCACATTAATCCGGAGGTTGTTGGTTCGAATCCTGTACTACTCAATTTTTCTTTGTTGAACCGAAAATTAAACCAACATAAATTAATAACCAACATAAATTAATAAAACCAAATACTCAACTTGCTTATGAACAACATTTTGTTTGTAGTTTAGTGATTTTTTTCATACCTGTTCACTTACCACAGAAAAGAAGTGATAGACTTGTGATTTGTCTCTCCACAAAAACATGTAAGGGAGCATGTTTGTAGGATTGTCAACCCAAGTTGTCTATTGTTTATGTTTCTTAGTACATCACCAGTTTCCAACAAACAATGCCTTCTCAGAGATTTATGTCAGGTAATTAAGAACAAACGTTTTATTTAGTGTAGCTCATGTTATTAATACGTACTCATTTATCTTCCAAAACAAAATTTCACACATTCATCTTCACTATCACAGCATGGAGTTCTAGTTTCCCTAATTGGTAGAAATTGGATTTCTTTGAGGGTTAGATGTCGTCATGCTGCTTTTTAGAAAGTTCTCAATGAAATGATTTAAATTCATATTATTTGTAAGAATGTAAGAAATTGAAATCTATATCAATATGTTTTTTAATTATTAATTTAAACAAGTAGGAAGTTAAAATGCAATCAAAATTTGTACTTGTATTTGGTGTGGGATTAATTAATAATTTGTGGACAGAATTACAGGAATCAACAATACATAATTGTTTAGTGGAATAAGTAATTGACCAAAAAAATCCATCATGGTTAAACTGCAGTGTTTTACTTATTCACTTCAAGTTTATTTTTTTACACGAGGTAGTTTAATGATAAATTTTATTTTTGTCAAGATGTTGAAGTAGTTAATACTGTGGATCAATCACTTTAAACAATTTTTGTTTTTGTGAATTTCAATTTGTAAAGCAGTTTCTGTTTTCGATAATAAGTTAGCTTGAGTAAATTAGCTTGCATTAACCATCAATTAGACCCGTATATTGTGATGTGGTATAAATATGCATCACTTCTTTGTACTTTGTTTAAAAGTTGTTATTTTTGGCAAATCTGTTTCTTTTATGTGAGTGTTTTTACTGTGTCTGCATTCTTCTGTCCAAAGTTTTGGTACAAATTACCCAGATCCTAACCAAACAACCCCAAACTATCCACCTCCTAAACATAAACTGATCCCCATACTTTCCCTATCCCTGAACCTGCCCTGATTTTAACACAACTCACCCCCCAAAAATCAAATTATGTATAAATAGCACACTGCACCATGGCATAATTTTTGCGTAAAATATGCGGCTGTCATTGAGTCCATGCAGCCCATATGTTCAAACTACATGCAAACTTTATAACAAATAAATGGCATCAGTTGGGCGGGGGAAGTCTTTTAAAATGAAGGTCCAAAACCGTTTGGTTTATTTTTCCATGTTTGTTTATTATTGTTTATTATTATTATATTTTTGTTGTTGGGGGGGGGGGGGGGTATGGATCCCATTGCCCCCTAACCCCTAGTTATATTAGCCAGCCTGATACCAAAAAGCATTTTCATTGCCCTAAGTATTAATTTATAATTAATAAAAATATATATTTCTTAACTTTTGAATTGTTTAGACCAACTTTGGAAAAGTTTCCACATGGCGCCACCACTTTTTCATTCGATACAGAATAAAACAGTATCTTATCCACCTCAATAAGATACCCCTTTTTGTAAAATTGAGTGAAAAAGTGGTAGCGCCATACGGAAAGTTATCCCCAACTTTTTCCAACAAAAAGATCACTACTCATAAAGTGATTGTTGGTAAATAATAGAAATATGTTTATCTAAATGTGACATTTTTTTTAACTCCAACCCCATGTCAACTGTGTTGTCATAATATATAGAAGAAAATTTCAACCTGGACCTTGTGAGTTTAAAATTTACATGTACTAACTACTGCACCTTTAAGGCAATTAGGCAAACTGTTCCTTTAAGGTTATCCAAGATGGCGGCGGAGGGGATGGACGTCGCACCAGTCGGAGGTTAGTACAAAATTGTATGTACTTAGTTTCTTTTTAAGTTGAACCTATCTACTGTACGTTTTTTTCCAAGTTAATGACCTTGCTGTCTTTTGATAAGAAAAAGTTTCAATTCAAGCTTCACTTTTACCTATTTTTAGGCGATATCTGTGGCTATAGTTTCCGATAAAACTCCCGTGTCCCTCCCGATGCCTTTCTTACTTTTACACTGTACGAGCGTAAGGGTTATCCGTGTTATTCCGACATCAGTTGCTTTGTTCAAATTGAACATTTCCTGGTTTTTAAATGTCAAACCGTATACATAAATGCGGCGACTTCAAATAGAATATAGCTAACACAAGTAACGAATGGTATTAGTACATTAGTGAGTCTGCTTGCTTTACTAATACTAGTCATACTCATGCTATTGCTAGTAAAAAAAATAGTAAAAACTTTAAAATGTTGTTTGTTTGTTGATATTTAAAATTCATACATCAATCTGAGATTTTTAGTTGAGTTGAGATTTTTATCAGAGAAAGGGGAAAGGGTTGCAGTTATCGCAATCTTCTTGAAATACTTCAATCTTGAGAGTAAAATAATTGTAAACTTAAATGATGAAATACTTCTAAGAAACTAAAAGTAAAAGCCAGAAAAACAACTAAACATTGAGTACCGAGCAGAATTTTTTTTAAAAGATGCTTTTAATTTCACTCAACAAGAAGGCAATGCAAGCATTATGAATATACATTGAGTGTCTGGGGAAGGTTTTGGTTGTGTAGTACAAATGAAACTTCAGTTATTGCAGGCTAACGGTCGGAAAACTTTCATTTATTAACGCCGATTTAACCAAATGTACAGCGTGAAGGCGGCCCAAAATATAAGACCCCTATATGGGGTAGTTGCGATAACGTAACCCTCCTGCCGACGGCAGGAGGGTTACGTTATCGCAACTATATATGGGGGTGTCATATGGTTTCTAGAAGTGATGATGAACTATTGTTTTAAATTGAACTATCTTTTACTGTTGAAAATAATACTCTGGAAATGGCATTGCTTGAAATTCATTTTGTTTAGACGTATAAAGCAGTGACTGTTGTGTTGTATGGGGGAACTTAAACATTTTACCATAACTTAAAAGTATGGTTCCTTGTCAACTGTGTCTGTGTCCTTGTGACTTCTTAATCATAGTAACATACATCACATGGGAATCGGACCATTTACTATGAAATTTTAATTTTATATCCTGAAAAAAAAATCCTTGCGACCGGTATTCTCAATTATTATTTTTTTTTTAATTATTATTATTTTTATTATGTTTTTGGGGGGTGGGTGAACCTGTTTTTAAACCAAAAGTGGAACTCAATTCTTCAACCTTCTGCTCTGAAAACCTCAGCTTGGATTTTCACGCCATGCTATACAATCAAGTTTGAATGTATTTTAAACCACATTAAAAGCTTGGCTACTCATGTTCGCCTCAAAGAGGGCGCTATATTGTAAAATGGCTTAAAATAGTGTTTACTAAAAAAAAGGTAGAGGAACACGTTGCCTTGGATCGGACAAGTTGGTCTTTGAAAAGCGTTTGAAACCATTTGTTATGAAATGCACATGGTTTGAAAGATGTTTTAAAAGTAGAATAACCACCCTCACAAGTATGACTCGAAATTGCACGGTTTTCCTTCTGCATCGAAACTAACATGGTCAGCCATTTTATGCAGTCAAAGTCTTCGCGACGTCAAAGGAAAACTGTGCAAGTTCGAGACATGTTTGTGTGGATCATTATATTCTACTTTTAAATCATTTCATAACAAACGGTATTAAACACCTTTCAAAGACCAACTCGACCAGGTTATCCACTAATGTTACATAATGTTAAACAATCTTTCCTCCATAGTCATGATCAAGGTTTGTAAACAAAAGGTATGTCTGAGGAACTGACTTGAGAGTCTAGGACCAAATATGTACGCGTAAAAGTACACACTGACACACCCACTCTTCCATAGATAAATATATACTCAAAATGTATGCTTGTTTTTGAAAGAGCAAGGTCACCGAGGAATTTTCTCCTTAGTAAAGGATACCATTTTATGAGGAAATTGTTTATTTCTACTGTCGGATCATTTCAAGGGCACCAAGGCATTTGCCTCAGTGAAGTATCATGCCTGATTGGGTGCTTGTTGAGATAGTCATAACCCTTGAGTTTCACAAAAAAGGGGACCCTTTTGGTTCACAAGTTAAAAACACACACACACAAAATACTCCAGGCATGTTAATTCTATTTTTCAAAGATTTATATCATGGCAATTGCTTTTTATAGCCTGAAGTGCCCAATCCAAGGCGTGATCTCCATTTAAGAACAAACTTCTTCAATAGCCTTCTGGGGAAAATTATAAATAATAAATATTATCTTACTTGGCAATCTAACACTAAATTTTCATTGTGAACTTATACCATTCCAACCGAGACAAAAACACATTTCCTATGTATTAAACTTGATTTTAACACTAATAGTAAATGCAACTTTTCAGCTATTTAATAATTATTTCTTTTTAAAGCAATAGTAAACTGAAAAACACTGCAAAGAGATTTGTGTACTAGACAATTTTTTCTATTGTAGCAGTTACCGAGTTGCATTCCGACTGGCAACTTCATAGAGCTGCCTAAAAATACATGAAAACAAATTTGTGCGCTACTTATAATATAGCAGAAAAGTGTAAGCATATTTTACAAGTTAAAGCCATTGGACACTTTCGTTAAACAGTATTGTCCAAGGCTCACTCTTCGTGCATCACAACTTTTATATAAAATAACAATCCTGTGAAAATTTAGGCTCAATTGGTCATCGGAGTCGGGAGAAAATAACTGGAAAACCCACCCTTGTTTCCGCCTGTTTCGCCGTGTCATGACATGTGTTTAAAATAAATCTGCAATTATTGGTATCGAGAATTGATATTGTTTTAATGTTTTCTCAAAAGAGAGCATTACACGGAATAATATTTCAAGAGAAGTCTTTCACCATTACCTTCTGTAAACCCTGTAAGTAATTTATTAATCTGTGAACTTTTATTTTGTTTTCTGTTCCGAAAGTGTCCAATGGCTTTAACAAGAAAATAAGTTGGCCAGCTTGCGCATTCACCATGAATGCATTGTTACATTTACTAGTTTAATTACAGTTGAGTAGGCACTGGAACATCAGCAGTAGTAACCAAAACAAAATTATTGTCTTTTTTCTTCTTAATTGTTAAGTCCTTAATCAAGAAAACCTGTTGTAACTGTTAAATCTTTTTTGTTTTCCTTTCAAGAATGTCAGTTTTTGATTCAGCCTGTTGTTGTCATCTAAGATCACAGAGAAACTTGTAATGTTAGCGGAACTAACACAGCACCAACCAGTTTTATAGGAGTCTCTGTAATAAGGATCATCACTTTCTTAGTCTAGGGCAATAAACATCATCACAACTCAAGATGTCAGAGTCAGGGGCTCATCGACGCAAGAAGAAGGGTAGCATGAGTACCTCTGTATCACAGAGTGAAAATCTAACGGGTTAGTTTTATACAACTGCACTATATTTTAAAGTTTGTGTGTGGCAAACAGTTATAAGAGAACATTTGGTGGAATACTTGCATATGGTGTGACACTTGTATAAAGTTCCCCTGCACCCCTAAATAAAAAAGAGGAAGTTGATTTGTGTTACCTTATGAAGCAGCTTTTTGGGTTAAATTGTAAAGCACCCTTGCACATATCAGGGTCCAATCTTTACTTGTTTCTTCACCATTTATTTCCTGCACAAAGACAAGGAGTGAAGACACAACGCATTATTGAATGACTAATTATTCACAACAGCATAAATTTACTTTGAGCTTTTACATATACATTGATGTACAATTCAGGTTCTGTACTCAGCCTAGCAACAAGTGCATCATCAGATACACTATCATTACCTTGGATACGTGTGAATGATCCAAGTGTTGAACGTGAGCCGAGTACAACATCTACAATCATGCTAGATACTAACGTCAAACCTGGACAGTACGTCTTACAGAGTCTGTTTGCAGAATTCACGATCCAAGCGGAGAGAAAGATTGAGAAAATCATGGCTGAACCCCTTGTGAGTAGCAAGCTTCAATTAGTAGGAACATCCATGATTACTATGCTCAACTAGAGAGTGCTGACTTGTGCATTTATTTTATAGGAGATGCCTTTAAGTTTTCAAGTATGTTTGGGACTTGACTTAAGGATGATTGTACATTATACATATCATATTTGTGTTATTTTCAGGGCAGGCATAGTCAATCGACTGCCCCGGGCATAGACACTATGGTGTCATCTTTATAGAAAAGGGGGGCATAGCTATTTCTATGACTTTATTTTAACCAATCAGATTAGAGGATTCTATATATAAGGTATATAATTGATGATATTGCCTTGCCTTATTGTCTTCTCACTTTGATATTCTATATTGAATTCTGTGATTGTGATTACAATGTCCTAGGCTTTATTTTTCATGTCTTTTTTTGTTCGGAAATAAAGACACGAATTATATAGATGATCTTGGTATGTTTTACAGGACAATCCATTGGCCAAGTCTTTGCAGAGAGGGGAAGATCCACAGTTTGATCAGGTGAGGCAATTTGTTAAGTACATCAAGTGTTATATTAAATGACCTACCTTCTGCCCAGGAAGCAGAGCTGAAAAGTCTTGTGAATTCCGAAAAATCTACTTTGCAGCAGTAGAATAAGTAGCAAGACATGTTCTCAAAGAGCATAATCTAGCCAGATGTAGTTATACACATAATTTTACCGCAAACCAATATACAATTTTACCGCAAATCAAATGTACAATTTGAAATTACTTTTAACAGATGTTCTTTTTACAGATTTTGAGTTATGAACCTTTCAACTTCACTCGACTATTTATTGAACAGAATGTTGTTTTGATCTTTCTTTATATCATGATTTGTTTACGGTGGCAGCTTTTGAGTTCACTGAGTGCAGTGGCTGAGCATTGTCTTCCATCACTTCTTAAGACATTGTTTGATTGGTATGAGCTTCAGAATGAGGATGAAGGAACACAAAGACAAAAAGGAGGATCTGGCAAGTCTAAAGGGTAGGTATTACCAGGCCTCAAAATAACCAACGGCACCCACATCAATTGCTGTGATACCCTTTACAAAGTTCCAATACAAAGTAACATTTTCCTCATAGAAGTGCCCCTTATAAAAGGAAAATGTATATATCAGAGATGCAACTTTTCCGATTTAAATCGGAAAACAGACTTTTCTTATTTGTTCAAAATCTAAAATGTATAAATCGGTTAAAAAATGTCAGATTTTTCCCCGATTTATGCTTCCAAATTCACAATTTTTAAATTTGAAAACCCCGAAAATCGCTGTTAAAACCATAGAGAAACTAACACAATCCTGTCTGGTGTCGTAAGCGATCGTGCGCGAATCACAATGCATGCACCCAGTCTTACTAATTGCTGTCAACTCGCCATCAACTTGATTGTGTCAGTCAATTCGCCGTCAACTCTCAACCACGCAGATATGGCAGGCATGGATAAGTTTTAGTCTTGACCCAAGTCGACACCGATCAATTTACATGTAGCACAGTACATAATACACCATGCAGTACCGATCATTGACGACTTAGGTCAAGAATATTCCAAATGCAGTAAAGCGCCCTCTGTTGTCGTGTTGCCTGTGAAAATGCAAGATGGCGGTCGACTGGTTTTTTTTTCAACACCTGGTTGCATCTCTGATATATCCCTCCCAAGTTTGAGGCATGTACTACACATATTGTGCTGGTATTCCTAATTGTTTCAAATAGCATATTTAATATTTGGTTGTGGCTTTTACCGACAGTTTAGAACTGGAGTTTAAGAAAAAATTTAACTTAACTTCAATGGTTTTTGTATATGTGTTGTGTGGTTTTTTTTTTCACCAAAGTCTCTTAATTACTCCACAGGGAAAAAGACTATGTTTCTGAACGAAGAGATGTGAGTATACATTAATTGTGTATTGAATTAAGGCAACAAATGTATATGATATTGAGATGATATTGCTGGTAAGATAAATTATGCCTTCCTGTAAAGGTAGAGGTTAATAAGAATGTTGTGAACTTTACAGTAAGTGATGAAAATGGAAGTCTTGAAGTAGATTACCTTGTGTAAAAACTGATGATTGTATTTTTCTCCATAAGATGATCAGAGCATACTTATCAAAACGCTGAGTTGAAACCAACAGTTGTTTTTAGAACCACCCCAACTCATTTATAGATTATCATTCCATGGTGTAACTGCAAACCTTACTATATGGTATTTTTCTAATTGTCCAGTTGGCTGTTGACTTCCTGTACTGTCTGGTATTGATCGAGGTCTTGAAGCAGCTTCATCTCCATCCAGTTCCTGATATTCAACTCAATCATATTGAAACTCTAGCTTTTAAACATTTCAAACACAGAGACAGGTAAGTGGAAACACTCCGCTGGCCATTCTTTTAGGCTGTACACTCCTCAGGTAGTTGAGATGGTTTAAGGAATTAATTAAGGCCCAGTGACCAGGGGTATAAAAGTTGGAAGCACTTTGAGATGCCCTTTGGGTGTGAAAAGCGCTATATAAAAATTGGTTATTATTATTAAAGCTTTTTAGGGCTATGTCACATGAAGCAATGTACAGACAGCCAGTTGCAGGCAGTCTCCAAGAAAAGAATCCATTCACATTTAATGTTCTCACAATTATCTCGGGAATCGTGAGACATCAATAATAGTAATAATAATAATAATAATAATAATAAGACTTGTAATGCGCACATATCCACCCTGCTGGGTGTTCAAGGCGCAAACAGGCTGAAAACCTACTTGTATGCTACCAAAGTGGTCCCGTAGCTTGCCTCCAAGTTGATGCAAAAGTTGCCTCCTGTGTCAAGGCCCTTAGAAATATAACCACTGTACACTAGTCTCAAACCATTCCTGATTGTCCATTCATTTGGTGTATTGCTAATGTAATGAAGTACAAAACATGCATGATAAAACCAAACTTTCCCCACCCCACCTCCACGAGTAAATCTTCTTCGCTGTGTTGATTTTGTTTTTGAAAACTTGTTTTGCTTTTAATCTACTACTACAGAGTAGAAATATGATTGATGAGATGTGTGTTTGATTACTATACAGCCTGCAGTCTGGACCGAATACAGAGAACTTTCATATCATAGCAGACCTTTATGCTGAAGTACTTGGTGTATTAGCTAAGACCAGATTCATGTCCGTGCGTAAACGCTTCCTAATTGAACTGAAAGAACTTCGCTCTGAACCACAGAATGTCCAAACTACACAGGTATATATCTTTTTGATTGTTCACATACTTATTTTCGGAAAACACCTTTAAAAAAAAAATTGTTATAAATAACAAATTGTTTCTTATAAATAGTGAGAGAAGCGGTTTTCTCACTGTTATTCTAAAATTTACAACACGCTTACCTGGGCCCAATTTCATAAAGCATGTTAGCAGCTTTATTTCATAAAGCATGTTAGCTTTATTTCATAAAGCATAATGTAAGAACAAAACAAATGAAATGGAAGGCAGCAGTGTTAGTCTGTGTTCCAAGCTATTAAATGCTCTTAATTTGACTTGTGTCCAGGCTATCATCAGCTTGATCATGGGAATGAAGTTCTATAGAGTCAAGATGTTTCCTGTAGAGGATTTTGAAGCGTCATTTCAGCTGCTTCATGAGTGTGCTAATTACTACCTAGAAGTCAAAGATAAAGACATCAAACATGCTCTGGCTGGACTACTGGTGGAGATATTGGTTCCAGTTGCATCGGTAAGCTTATAACATGTTAGTCAGAAGCAGTTAAGTCTCCATTAATAGGCATGATATTCTTTCTAATTTAATCAGTATTTAGTTTGGGTTTTTTCCTCCCTATAAAGCCCATAAAGTGTTAATAGTAACATAGCCTAAAAAGTCTCTTATGCATTATAACACCCCTACAAAGACTCTGCTTTTTGATTGGTTTAGAGCACGCCTCATTGTAAGTCTTATTTTTACAAGAGCGCACGAGCGTGACACGCTTTTTACACATAAAACAACATACTATTCCAGAGCAACCAGTGTACTACACCAATAGCAACAGCAGCTTCTAGGTACCTTAGGGTCTAGGCACAATATATGTATAGGGGTTATAAAAACAATTATTGGCTGCTTTTACTTGAGCTATGGTTAAATCTAAAACTCCCTTGTTTAATATTAATCATTGTTACTGTGTGTTTTTCTTTCAGTGTGTTATGAATGAAGTGAATATTCCTGTGTTAAAGAACTTTGTGGATAAGCTATACCAGACAACTCTTGACCAGTGTAGTAAGAAGAAACATGCCTTAGCTGCCTTTCCTTTGCTAACATGTCTACTATGTGTCAGTCAGAAACAATTTTTTCTGTCTAATTGGTGTAATCTCCTCAATCTGTGTCTCACCAACCTCAACAAGGTAAGTCAAATTAATCTTTCACTGTCTTCATTTTTTGTTGCCAATAATCATTGCTGCGTCCTTTGGATGGAATGTAAGGCAGTTGGTCCAATGTGTTGTGTTATTTTGTAAAAGAATCCAATGCATTTATCGAAAAGAAAGGAGTTCACCCCATTGTTCCTGTTCTGATCGGAAATTACTGAACATTGAAGCACCTTGAGCATCATGGATATGAGTGCTATATAAAAAGCCATAATTAACTAGTTAACAAATTAAAAAAAATATGTAAGGTAGAATCTACAAATTGTCAAAAATATACTTTTATTAAAAAATCTGCAAGTGTGGAAACAGTGGGTGTTAAATATTGAATGATGTTGATCCTTGACAGCATCGTGATCCTAAGATGTCTCGTGTTGCTCTGGAGTCCCTTTACCGCCTTCTCTGGGTCTACGTTATACGCATTAAATGTGAGAGTAACATGACAACCCAGATCCGCCTTCAGAGCATCGTTAATTGCCTCTTCCCTAAAGGATCTCGGAATGTGGTGCCAAGGGACACACCCCTCAATATCTTTGTCAAGATTCTTCAGTTTATTGCTCAAGAGAAGCTGGAGTTTGCCATGAGGGATGTGATTTTTGATCTCCTTGGAGTCACCAGTAAACAAAAAGTCTTGTGCCCAGAGGTAAAGAAATTATTATTCTGATCAATAACATGTATTTCATCCTAGCTTGTGTACTGCAACTCATTCAATCAATCATTCATTGATCGTTGATGGTCTATTCTTTAAAACGATTCCATGGTAACCAAAAGCTGAATTGCATACAAGTCAAAAAGATAAAAAAAGGAAAGCTATTCAAAAATGCAGACAAAAAGAAAACAGTAAAAGTTTACTGTATATAATGTACACGTCTATATGTACCCGTCTAAAAATATAACCAAAGGTGAAAAACTTCGACTTCAAAAACTCCAAACTGTGCACTGGACTAATTTTTGCTGTCAATTACTCTCTCAATTACAAATCTTCCCTGGTTACCCATCCAGCATGGTGTTTCATTTAAAGTCCTCTGGATGGTACACAAGTGTATACATAGTATTGCCCTTCAGTACTCGCTTACTCATTAATCGGGCACAGCAGGACTCGGATCTTGTTAATACAAACATCTTGTTACCATTCCTAAGTTCTAAATTCCTTGTTTTTCAATAAAGATCTAGACAATTGATAATTTGACAACTTAAAAAGGTCACCATGAAACTCATAGTGTCTGTTACGCAACAAACATCCTTGTAGTTTTTATTATTATTAATAATGTTTCCAAACACTACTTGAAGATGGAAAATTGAAAAGAAAGTTTATCATGACTTAAGCATATTTAATTTCTTCATTGCATCACAGAGAATTATTCTTTTTTATTTCAAAGCGTATGAACATTGGTCTGAGGGCCTTTCTTGTAGTAGCTGATGACCTACAACAAAAAGATGGTGTCCCTCCAATGCCTACCACTACGCGCATCATGCCATCTGGTAACACCCTTCGTGTTCGGAAGACTTTCCTGAATAAACAATTAACTGAAGATGCAGCTAAGAGTATTGGTGTGTTGCCGTACTACCCAGGGATTCGGAAGGCAATGGATGGGATTATTAAATCACTGGATGCTGCAGTGGGTAGAGCGCTATTAATGACTAATGTTCAGTGTCTCAACAAGGAACTGGATGATCTCATGACGTAAGAAATCAAACCAACTTATCATTGTTTTTGTGAAATTCTATTCTTGTTTGCTTTTTTACCAAACAGTATTTTGGTATACAAAATGCATTAAAAAACAGTTTCATATTGTATTTCATAATTCATGAATTCGTCAAACCTAAAAAGCAAACAGTTTGGACACCCCTGTACACCCTGTTCCTTTAAGCACCTTGTGATATTTCTATTAGATACCAAATACATGTTCATCTGATGGTGTTCAAAGCATACCTTAGTTTTTTGGAACCGCTTGATTGTTCTGATCCTAAATAAATTTAGATGTACACAATATAACTAACATCTGAAATGTCAGATCCCTCATTGAGATAAAAGGAATACACAATCTGAGAAGCGTTATGCAGTGACACTTCTCAGATTCAAATTTTTGGAGCTTGAAAACTGTTTTCTTTTGACATAACCACATTATTTGAAGTAATATGATTCTCATAATGTGTTATACTATCAAACTCTGCTGTGGACTTCTAACCCATTGACATTAGTTTTAAGAGTTCTTACCAAACGCATACCTTCCCTTTATTATAGGAGTGAACGTCGACCTAAGATAGAGTTATTTCGTACCTGTGTTGCAGCCATCCCTAGAGTCATTCCAGATGGTATGAGTAGGAAGGATCTACTAGAGTTACTGGCTAGATTGACAGTACACAGAGATGATGAACTCAGGGGGTATGTCAGCGATCTTGTACACCAATGTGTTTTTTTTTGCAGTTATTTATATTTTTACACTCTAGTAGCCTTTCATCGGTTGTTTCGCTATACATCGTAATACATTGTAATCATGTACTTAGTGTTGTATTGATTTAGCTCATTGACCACTTTGTGTTTCAGTAAACCTCGTGTTTTTATTTCATGTTTCAATCTCCTATATTTCTTGCAACATTGTTTCCTTTCCACAGTTTGGCTTTTACATCATTGCAAAATGTAGTGTTAGACCTCCCAGAGTGGAGGGATGAGGTGCTCAACTGTTTCATCAATTTCATCTTGCGAGACATTGCAGATACTTTCCCTCTGATCCTGGAGAGTGCCCTCAAGATGTTACTTCAGCTTCTGTCTCAATGGAGGACAGCAGTCCAGAGCAAGGAGCAGGAGAAGGTCAGTCCTCAAACTTAACCAATTCTTATTCAATTTTTAATTTTTAAAATCTGAGTTTGAGTTGCTCCTGGCTTAGTACGTGGTTACCAAACGGTTACCTTCCCTTTCTACTTAGTTATAATATTCCTATCCTACATTTTTCACCATTGATTGTTAGGTGCAAGTTAAGTCCCCATATGAGCGTAATCCTCATGCCAGTATATTGAATACTGCAGAAGGATTTGCTGTGGTCTTCCTCTGTAGCTGTCGTCCATTGGTTCGACGTCTTAGCTACTTCCTCTTGAAGGAAGTACGTGCTCTCTTTGGCATTCTGGGTTACTCAAGGGTAAGTGAAGTCTTTTGAAATGCTTTAAGATAATGAAATGGCCTGTTTTCTTTTATATGATTTGCGACTTAATGACATTTAGTTCTTTCCTTATTTGAAATTATAATCAGGGATGAGAAGTTTTAGGCTTTTATCTGAAGTCACACTTTTTAACTCAGCTGGTGACGAAAATCAGCCAATATTTTTTCCCCATGTAATGAAGTCCTGCTTTTTGATGTACTTTCATAGTGCTTAGGACACTGTTCCTAAAAGCTTTGTGAAATATAAACCCCAGGGTTACCAAAAGGTGGTAATGCCATCATTTCAACGCACCTCCTAAAGGTTGGATCCTAGTTTCAGACCTTTTTGTCAGCAATGACTTTTACACCTGGATTATTCAGAATTTATTCTGAGATGTACTTGATATCAAAAGTGTCAAACTAAAATGTTAAGATCAGTCAATAGTGATAATTTGAAATGATCTTTGATTATGTTTGATTTGCTGGATCTTTAGATTGATGATGATGCTGTTATTGATGTGGTAGACAGAGCTTGTCCTGGTGTAGTGGAAGGATTTGTCAATCAACTACCGCCAGCTGAAAAGGTGAGTCAATTTTTCTTATATAATTAATTATTCGTCATAATGGATTGCCCAAACTGGTCAACAAGTTCCGAGTCCAAACTGGTGAATAACTTACTTGTATGAAGTCATTCCTTGCTTAGAGAATTTTCAGAGTTGGTGGCTCTTTGAGGTTGGTCATTTTGTTATCATGAGTGTATATTGTTCAAAGTAAACTAAAACAGGGAGACCGACAACAAATGGCTAGATAGCTGTTTTGGCTAGATAGCTCATTTGGTAGAGCGCTGGCATGGTAATTCGGAGGTTGTTGGTTCAAATCGTGCTCTTGTAAGTTTTTCATTGTTCAACCCCAATTTATTAAAACCTTTGCTTTCAATTCCAACAGGCCACCATTACCGCTGTGTCTAACATTGATCTCCATTGGGTCGTTGAACGTTCCATCAATCAATGGTCAGGCAGTACATATGAATCAACTCCTAGTGATTCTATGAGTAAATCGTTATCAAGTCGTGGTATGGGCGGTTTCAATCCATGGATCACATGCTTAGCAAGGTTCTTTGATAGTAACTGCTTACCACATTTCTGCCCTGCAGCAGTAAGTTTAGCCTGGCCTGTTGTACATACAAGACTGACACAACTCTACACCCACATTGATCCAAAGTAAGTTGATTCATGTTTGTTAGATCTGGGGCCCCATTGCATAAAGCTGTTAAGCAGAAACACTGCTTGACAAACTTTTTTGCAAAAAATGAGTGGGGCACCAGTCACAACAATGTAAACTTAATGCAATTTTGGCTGGTAACTAGTTTCTGCTAAATTTTTGTGCTTACAGGTTAAATTAAAATGGGCCCTGATACGTTGAGTCATGCAGATGTAAAATTATGCTCCCTTGTCTAGATTAACTACTATCTCATTCTAGTTAATCAAATTAAAACCCAAATCAATATATTGTTTGAGAGTTGAGTAGACGTAGCCATTGAGTTTGGTTGCATCTTATTTGTCTTAAAGACGGTAAATAAACGTCTTAAAAGTGTTTAGTCAGAATTGTTTTTACTCCTTTCCCATGTGTGGACTGTTTATCAACGTCTCTACCTTTACATGTTTGCTCTGTTCATTCCGTGTTGAATGAGTGAAAAGAGTGCAGAATTTGAGAATGGTTGTGTGTAATGCCATGATGTTCTTTGATTTTATTCAGTGCACCATCTGAGGGACGTACTTCCATCCGATCCAAGAAGACTTTAAACCCTATGGATGAGAATATCTCCTTATGGAGGAACTACTTAGTATTTGCTTGTAGCTGTGCTCCACCTTGTGCTGGATATCAAACACCAAGACGCTGCATGTCGCCTGACCCAACCAGGTACAATTCAGAAGGTCATAAAAAGTGTATTCCGCGTTATGTTTGGATCTAGGTATACAGGTTATGATGATACACTCTCTGAATTCAATTTAACTTCTCTCCAAGAAAGAAGGCAAAATCTATTGCACTGTTTTGGGAAGAAAATATTCAACTCCAACACATTTTGTTATCTGCTCCCCCAATTAGGAACAGTACAAGAGTTAGTTGTCAGGTCCAGTGCACAAGCTTCCTTAATTGTTTACTTTTGCAATGTAGAGACAGGTAGGATTTCACAAAACGCTAGGATTATTCCTATCTCAAGGTAGGATGAGTAACACATCCTAACTAAGGATGGGTTTGATGCGTCCTAACGTCTTTAGCTACGGAACTTAACTCGACCTTAGCCCTAAAGGTAATCCTAAGTTAGGAAGAGTTTGGTGAAATCGACGGCAGGTACTCCTTTACAACTATGATCATCTTGCTCGCTCCTCTTTTGTATTTTTCTAGTCTCAAGTCAACTTCTTTTTCAATTTGCTGTGTATGGCTAAAGCCATTCGGCTCTTGTTTTTGTTGTATTTTTGTAATTTTATTTTTGTGATATTTTGATGCAATTTTTGTTCTTTTTACTTTGTACAAAATGTATTTTTTATCCCCAATGCAAAAATAACATTGATATCCAATCAATGTTGAGTGGGAGACTAATCTTATTTGATCTGCTTCACACCCTCACAGCGGCACCATTGGTGAACCACCACACATGGATAGATCAGAGGTTAAAGGTTACATCCTCTCACCAACAGTATCAGCTGGTACGCTATTCAAGATGCTAGTACCATTGATAAAGTGTGACAACACGGATACCAGGGAAGCTGTAGTCAATGGACTGGGCTGGACAAACAATGCTGCACTCAGGTAAATTATTGTTTGTTTGTATTGCTCTAAAATCTCTTATTTATTACAGATGGAACCTTACATGTTTTTTCAATTACCTAACCCTGAAATTTTATAAAAGTATGTAGAGCAGGACAAGTTTACCCTTAAGACCCCAACATGACCTTCGGATGAGACGAAAGCTGTAGGTCCTGTGTGTTGTGTAACGCACAAAAAAGAACCCAGTGCACTTAGCGAAAAGAGAAGGTGTTCCTTGTTTGATCCGCAGCACCTTGTAAAACCATCACATTGTGCTATAAAGGAATAGTTCAACATACCTTGCAAAATAGAAACACTGAGCGCTTTGGTATGCCCATAGGGGTATGATATAAAGCTTTATAAGAATCTAGTAATTTTATTTATATTATTATCATGTCATTGATTAATGATTAATGTGTAATTCTGGATTGATTTATCCAGAGATCTATTGGATGAGCTGCAAATCTTCATCAAAGATGCAGTGGAGAGAAAACAAGAGGTAGGTTTACATGATTCTAGAATCTCTTTCACACAGAAAGTTGAGTTAGTGATAGTATTGCCATAGTGATTTGTATTGTGACAGCGCACTTCCCTTAGCAATTAAGACTAATTCTCAGTTAAGATCAATCTAGCTAAATAGCTAAGATTGATCTCAATACTGTGAAATTGAGCCCTGGTCCACTACTAAGAAGTTTAGAAATTATGTCCAATGCTTTAAATAATTATTTGCTTCAGCTAGTGTATTGGCCACTCAGTAGAGGTCTATTCTAGAGGTCAATTCTAGAGGTCAATTCTTGAGGTCAGTAGGTCAGTTATTCGTCATTGCAAGATGCATTATCTAGGCATAGAAGTTGTCTAATGGTACCTTCTTTTGATTTAACTCCTTGGTCAATCTTAGAATATGAGAAGGAAGAGGAGACGAGATTTCCTTCGTGTTCATCTCATCCGTGTCTTTGAACTTCTTGCCGAGCATGGAGTTTTCAAGGAAAGGTAAGTTTGGATCAAGAATCCTCTAGAGAACAATCTGGGCCCAATGTCATAGAGCTGCCTAAGCAAAACAAAATAGCTAAAACCAACAAAATTATTCATACCAGAGTAAGGTTAACAGTCGAGTCACTTGCACCCAGTTTGTCACTGGTGTCCTTTCAATTTTTACACAAAATTGTGTTCGACCCCAGCAGAGTCTTTCCTGAAGGCTTAAAAAAGACTCTGCTATAAAGACTCTGCTAGGATCAACAGCTTGTTCTGTCTCTTCTAACATTTGTAAACAACATTTTCTGTTGAAGGCCCTCAATGAAATTGAGCCCTGAAAAAATTATTGAACTGTGTGACAAAAATATTAAGTTTCAGTAGTTTCATTTGGTTTAAACAGATAGAATAGACTGAATTAAATTAAATTTACCCAGTCAGTCTTCAAATTTTCCCTTGTGGTTTGTTACTTTCAATAATCATCAAGAGATCAATACTGTTAAAATATTTTTTAAAGTAATTTGCATGTTTGGTAAACTTCAATATTTTCTTCTGTCTTTTTGTGACTTGTGTAGTTTCAGTGGTAGTTTGAACAAGGATGGTCAAGCGTTACACAATACTTCAGTTTTAGCTGAATACATTGAAGGGATGCGTCTAGTTCTAGAGACAGAAGGTGATAAAGACTCGCCTACTTTACATGAGATCAGACTTCATTACAGTGGGTTAGTCAGCAGACTCATTAAGAGCATTCCAGGTAAGCTACTCAATTGTAGTAACACGTAAAAGGCAGGATACACTTTGGGTAATTTTCAAAGACCAGTTTTCTCAGTTGGTGTGCCCCAACATTTGCATAAAATAACAAACCTGTGAAAGTTTGGGCCCAATTGGTCATTGGAGAGGCAAGAAGATAATGAAAGAAAAACACCCTTGTTGCATAGAATTGTGTGTTTTCAGATGCCTTAGAAAAGCAAACCTTTCACAGATTATTTTCTCTGTGTGAAAAATTACCTCTTTCTCTAAAACTACATTAACATGAAGAATGTTTTTTTTTTTTACAACGATTAACATTTTATAACATCTACAGCAACAATTAATATTTGGAGTAATTACAGAAGGTGTACCCTCCCTTTAACGACCAGTTTGTAAAATGTGTTGCGAGTTTGATATGAAGATTACATCGTCTTGTCTGAATTATGTTGAAACCCAAAGTGAAATATTACTCCAGTTTATATGCATCTTATTGTGTAAGTTTGCCCTATGCTTTGATTTCAGGTATTTACTACCATTGTGTGTTTCTAATATGCTTGATAATCTATTTGTATATTGTGTATCCATAATGTGTATTTCTAAGTGTCCTTTGCTTTCTTCCTTTATGACTATTAGCTGAGAATCGTTTCAATGTCCTACCTAAGGATGTACGTTACAGTGTATTCTTCCTGTGTGGATCTTTGTGTCGTAAGCTGGGTGTGACATATGGTGCTGTAGATAGAAGCCCAACATACAAAGATGAACCAATTACTGACCTTGAGATGGAAGCTTTACAGGTACACGCATTATTTGACTCTTTCAATACATTGTTCTACAACTAGGTCCCATTTCATAAGGCTGCTTAAGCAGAAAAAGTAGCTAGGCACAACAACATTATTCTTAGCAGAATAACATGTCCAGCCAAAATACAATTTCACATGCATCATTTGTGACCGGTATTCTGTTTGTTGCCATTATCATACAAAACCATTCACATATGAAATGATGAGTCGACTTGAGTGGACATCTTTGAAGATATTATTGGTTCTGAGAAGCATTGCTATGAATTAAGTCCCATTATTTCAGTCATGGAGTGTTGTTGTGTTTGTTATTAGTCATGACATGATTTACTATTGACTGCTATTTACAGGCAATGTGTGGTCTACTAGTGTGTGGCGAAGTGTTTGATAGTAATGCTCTATCTCAGGAAGGCTACCTTTATACCTGGCTGGATAATCTGCTCAATTGCAATGATGAAAGGGTAAGCATAATGTTTACTTGCAGTCAAATGTTTATGAGTGATTCAGATGACAACACTGTCCATGCATTCTTCCCTGTCAATATCAATGTAACACATTTTTTCTCAAGTTTGCCTAGCCTGAACACCTGACATCGCATGATGAGGCTTGTGAGTTACGCTAGATACCTGGGCTTATGTCGATCCCCTTTCACAGGGAGATTTGCAGTCAAATCATATGTACATATATAAAACATCATTACATGTGTGTACACACAAACATGCATGCTGGATGCTGACTACGGAAAGTGCAGCTGACAAATATCACCTCAGACCAATCAGAACGCAGATACGGAAATATTATGTCAAAGCATGTTTATTCAATGAAATCATTGTATCCAATGAAATCACTGGTTCTGTAAAAACCAGTACTTGTCTTTATCCTTGCTAATGATCATATTTCACATATTTTACTAGAAACCTTACTTGATAGACATTTTATGTCATTGTATCTCTGACATATTTGTGTATATATTGAGATGATTGTGCTGTATAAGTTAGCAAGTAAGGTGAGCTATAATGCAATCTAAGAAAACTCTTTTGTGAGTAATGGTAGCTCTGAGAAGAGCCGGTTTGTGCTCGATGTTTCAATAAGTGTGCTCTGACTGTCTTTGTTTATATCTTCAGGTTGTTCAGCTGGGCAAAGAGACAGTCCTCTTACTCCTACAGAACAATCCTCAGCAGCCAATGGTGTTAAGATGGGCTATCTACAGATGCTACACAGGACCAGTACAAGTAGCCAATGGTTACTTCCAAGCCATGGCAGCAGTCTTCAATAACTCTAGAGAAGTAACTAGTAATCATAGGTAGGTTTTATTACATGGAAGAATGGTTGAATCATTACTAATATATCAAATGGCCTGGCAAAATAGGCTCTGTTATTTTTAACCTAGTCAGTTTTGGTTGTTCTGTCCATGTATTCCAATTTATAAAACTCAATCCCATTTAAGGCTCCTTGTTTGTGCCTTTCTGACTTGTTGTTTGTAGCAATGCCATGCAACAGTACTGCCAAGCAATGCAAGTCCCATCTCCCAACCAGTAAATTTCCAGTATTCTTCCACATCTAAAACTGAAACTTCCATTCTTGTCTTCTCTCTATTGGTTCTTGGCTAGTACAGTAATTAAGCTGCTTTCCTAAAAGAATCCTTAGCTTCACAGTCAGAATAACTAGTTAAATGAACTGAATGTTGTATTTGATTTATACAGTGAGTACCCATGTGAGGTGATCCCTACACTGTGTGTGATTCTCTTCAAGACGGCAGATCCTTACAGCATGATTCGTTCTACTGCACTGCAGCTCCTACAGGTGCTGGATAAACGCTTCTTTGGCTCAGACATAGTAAAGAGTACCATGCAAGCAACGCACGGCAAGACACACAAGATACTGTCCCATGAGCTGGCTAGGCTGCATCCTGAACTTGCTCTTACTGTCTTCTCTGGTTAGTAGTCTCAAATTGTTCTTTTCAATCTTTTTAAAGACTATAAAGTCCGGTTCATACAACATGCGAATGTGATGTGAATTTGACGTCACAGATTGGCAATAAATAATTCGGAAGTGTTAAATCTGCTTAACTCCTGTAAAACATTTGCAGCAAAAACAGGGCTGTGTCGTCAAAAGTCGTCATATCGCATTCGCAGGAAGTATGAACCAGAATTAAGACTTTTTACTTTAATTTTTGTAAAAAAAAATTTGGCTTTGTTCTCCATTTTTTTTCTGAAATGTATCCAGATTTTGTCTTGACAGTTTCTTTTTAAATTGTTATTGTTACTTTCTGTCCATTTGTTATGAATGTGCAGAGATCACGGAGCGCTTTGAGTCTGCACCCTTAAATCACCGTAAAGTGATGCTGGAGATCCTCTTACCATGGTTATATAATGTAGAGCTAGTCGGTGAACCTAACAAGGATATTTCCAGTATCTCTAGACATGAGAGAGATATAGATCCTGAGGATCAAGATCATGGTAGTCCACTTAAGACATGTGGCTGGGGATCTAAACAAGCTTCAGATATTGTACTCAATAATCTCTTCTTCATAACATCAGAGGTAAGAAAAGCTCTTATAAAATGCATACTCATGTTTTACAGCTTTTGAAAAGGCTTTACTTTATTATTCTTTTACCTATTTTTTTTTTCATTCATTGTAATGTTCCATTCCTTACACTCCCTCTGACTTCAATTGTAACTTACCACTTTCTTTGTAAAGCTAATTTGCCAGCCAAGTCGTAGCGCTCTCAGACACGTTCCATATAGTCACAGAGGACTCAACCTTTAGTGAACATGTCATTTATTCCTCTCCATGTTTCAGGTAATTAGATCTTGATTATTTTCCTTCGAGTCAACTAATTTCAAAGTATGTTTTTATTTGTCAATGTTTGTTCAGTATGGAGATGATCACTCCCAAGGGTTAGAACAGCTATGGGCAGCCCTCTGTACATGTTGGTCTGGTAACCTGAGACACATCCTGACGTACCTCATGACCTTGGCTAGTATCATGACTAACCCTGACCTCTTGCCATATGTAAGTATTAAGGGCTTGGATGAGATGGGTCTGGAGAAATATTTGATCATTTGTGCTAAGCTGTAGACCTTTGCAAGTATTGTATTTATTAACAAACCTATCCTAATGTTCCGTAGGTAAAGAATGTCATGACATTTGTGGCCCGTGCAAAGCCCCAGAAGCTCATGGATGAACTCATGAAAGAAATGTTTTCCATCGAACTTGTCAACTCCAGCGTGGAGCGCATTGAAGAAGTACCTTACTTCCAGCTTTTTAACCAGAATAAGTTCACTGCTACCTCCCCTGAAATGGGAAGTGCTGAGTCCCTCCCAGATAAACTTAAGAAGGCAGACATGGGTCGTATCATATTAGAAAAAGGGACAGTTGATAGAAGGAGCAGTGGAGGGGCATTGGAAAGAGCATCAACACCTCAGAGTAGCAAGTCTCTTCCATCTCAGTCTTCCTCACAAGACATTTGGAAAGAAAGAGATAAATCTGACAGGTATGAAAAGTAAACCCTTGAGTAGTAATTCTGTTTAGTTTGATTGCTTGTCGTCACCACACACTGTGAATCTTATGCAAATAAACCTTTATCTCATCAGACTACATTTCATTCTCTTCAATTGGTTGAGAGCATCGAATTCAAGTTCTGGTGGTTAAGTCATCGGAGTGTTTGTTAGAATCCCAGTCATGACAATTGTGTCCTTGAACAAGATACTTTACTATAATTGCTTCTCTTCACCCAGCGCTATTAATGGGTACTTGCATGGGTAGAGGTTGATATCGTGTTTGAGAAAGCCTGCCAAGCACAAAGGTAGCCCGGCTGTATACTCACCTGGGAGCTAAGGAAGATTACAGGAATGTTGTTTGACCAATGACCAGGGCACTAATGAAAAGCACATTGATACATTATTGTAAAATGTGCTGTATAAGAACTATATGTCAATATTATTCTAATTATTATTATTATTATTATTATTATTATGGTTCATCTTCAGCTCCATGCATCACAGTAACAGCAGTCTTGCTACATTGACTAGTACCTCGACACACAGCAGTGAATCCACTACCGGGCTAGGCGTGGTTGAAAAACCAAGGTAAGTTACTTTAATCTTATCTCTTTGATACAAAGCTTTGGGAATGGGTTTCTAATAACCTGTGCCCAATTTCATAAAACCTGGAAGCATAAAAAACTTAATAAGTACAGAAAAAATCTTGCTAAACAGAAACTGGTTATCAGCCAAAATTCAATCAAGTTGACATCTTTGCAACTGGTGCCCACTCATTATTTTGCTTAGCAAATTGTTAAGCAGTATTTTCTGAAATTGGGCCCTGCTATACACAGTTCCAATACATCTCAATGATTAACATACTGTAAGAGCTCTTTACTGTCGTTACAAAAACCTACATTTTTTTGTAAATATGGAATAAAACCCTGGGGTAATTTTGATTTGTGTAGCTGGAACCCCTTGGACCTTGGTGTAAAAAATTCCCAGGACCTCCCCGAGGTTCTATTCCACGGGGATGAGAGATACAGTGTGAAAAGGGCTCAAGAATGGCAGGTGAAATAAAACGAGAGATACATTTCTTTTCTTCAGGCTTTCTCCAGCAATCAAAGAAGAGAAGGAAGAGGAAGAGACTTCATCTGTTATTAAAGTGACTCAATCTTTACAAGATCAGTTTGCTAATTGGAGGAAGCACTTCTTGACCCAGAATGCTGTTCTACCTCTACCGGTACCTGATGAGGTTTACTGTGCACCTCTTTCTGATTTTATTGATGACATTGAGGCACCTCCATCAGGCTCTCTATTTAGGTGAGTTTTTGAGAGTCAATTAGACAGTTGTAATGATAAAAGCACAATGGTTTAAGTTATACCGATTGATTTACAAAAGCATTACCAGTTGATTTACTTCTTAATGAATGCATTTCTTAAGCGCTGTGAGTGCTTATCTGTGGCAGATACCGTTGCTTTATAAGTGTTCATCCTTATCATCATCTGTTAATACCTGTTAGTGGCAGATATTCGCTGTTTGATAATGAATAAATCATGTTATCATGTTTATCTGTCAAACTCATAAAACAATGTTAAGATACCTTTTTCTTTAAATCTGATGACCTGTTTATTTAAAAACAAAATGGTACATTTTACTTTCTTCCTCTGAAATTACCTAATTGTCTTCCTAATTCAATTGTTTTTCTTGTTGAAGGTGCAACCTTGCCACTGTGTTGATGACAGATTTAGTATCAGAGAAGCTCGACATTGATTGGTCAGTTCATTTGCCACAAATCTTACATGTGTTGTTTCTGGGTAAGTACAAAAATTGGCAAACCAGAGTATGGTTATCAGCCAAACTACCATGTCACATGTACAATTCATGGCTGGTATCCTGCTTTTTTTTGCTTAGCAGACAATTATTTTGCAATTTTTTCTGCTTAAGCAGCTCTATGAAATTGGGCCCAGGAGACGGCTGGACTCTGACTGGAGAAAGGTTTAAGTGCAATGATCCCTGAAGACATGTCACATCTCGGCACACTCTAACCCGCCAGCCACTCTTTTTCATACACAATCGCTATTCTAAATCTGAATTATAAAGTCAGCTAGGCATTATAATGGAAACATCACACCAATTTTTTGTGTATAGAAGACAAAGAAATTTCAGTTTTAATTTCACATGCAAGGCTCCAGTCAGGTCCAAAGAGGTGAAAGGCAGGGCAGAAACCACTGAGCCAACCTGACAAATTTGGTCATCAACGTCTTCTGTTGAGATTAATTGCTGGTGTTGGGATTGGATGATGGAATTTACAGACCAAAGACTAATGTTGAATTTCTTGTTAATTTGCAGGTTTGGACCATTCTTGGCCTACAGTACATGAGCATTGTAAGAGACTTTTACTCAACCTACTGATAGTTTTATCTCCGCATAATGACTATGTGTACATTGCTCAAATGCTTCTCTCACATCAAGTCATCAGTGATCTTCATGCCTTGACTGAGCCTATCATACCACTCAAAGAATACAACTTTACAGGTGAGTTCATGGACAGTGTTTAGAAAGGGCTATAAATAATCTCATTATAAAACCATATCAAAATAGGTGGATATAGCTATGGCTAAAACTGTCGCTAAGGCATCTTATACAAATGATGACATGGCAATCCAGTAATAGCCATAGCTGAAGCTGCCAATTCTGACATGGCCTTGGTCTAATAGAACAACAAATATTTTTGCAATGGTCACTTGGCAGAACTATTTAAGATTTGTAATGTAATGTTCCCGGTGAATGTTTAGGTCCCATGGCCTTGGTCTGATAGAACCCAAATCTTTTTGCAATGGTCACTTGGGCACAAACATTTAAGATTGCTATTGTAATGTTCCTTGGGAATGCTTAGGTCCTATGCACTAAGCTTACGTATGAAGACACAGAAACACTTTATCAAAGTATTTCTGGCACAATTTTTCACATATGTTGAGTCATTTGCAACAAGCAGCGTAGCCCAAGCATCAGTGCCCAATTTCTAAGTGCTCGCTTAGTAAGCGGAGAATGATGATTTTAATCGCAGAAATTGGTAGTAAGCAGAGCCATGAAATTGGGCCCTGACAATACTTTATAAAAGTATAAGCATTTATACTATATGTCTATGCATTGTTTCGTTCAGGTGGCATCGTCTCCAACTCTAGCAACCATCCAGCTGATAACATCCCGTCTGACCTTCAAGACTTAATTGGGCTAGGATCAACTACTACCATCAGTGCAGGGTCTACCATCTCGGTATCTAGTGCGGGTAGTGCAGCTACAGTCATTCCATGTGGGATTAATGGCTCTGTGCAGGTCAATGTGGACCATCTTAGAGGAGATGATGAAACTGCTAAAGCATTGATTGAATTTCTAGTCACACGGTAAATCTTGTAAACAAATAAAACATGATTCTATTCCGTTTGAAATTACTTAAGCTACATGTAGAAATTATTTTGAACAAAAATAAAAAGTTGATCTCTGCTACTCATTCATTTTTAAACAATTGGTATTAGATACTGTTCAAGATTGCTTTCAATCTCGATAGGATGGGACTAACATGCCACCAAGGGTCTTCAAAGTTATTTTCTTCACCCTGGTTTCACTACCTGTCTGAATGAAAACCATGATTTGTTTATGATCCATCAATAGGAAATGTCGCCCTCTGTGGTCCTGTGAGGAAATAACATCCAAGGTCTTCTCAATCAAGAGTGCTGAGCAGATTGAGACATTCTTACGTCATGTCGTGAGAGTCTTTCAAGGGAGTGTTCGTGGTGCACATCTAGAGCAACGTTGGTCTCAGTTAGCTCTCTCTATGGCTTTATCATGCCCTTCAAGACATTATGCTGGACGCTCTTTTCAGGTAGAATTAAACAATGTACAGCTTTGAAAATAAATCAATATGTGACGAGAAACCTAAGTTACAAATTGATGTCCAGTCTATTGCATTTGATGTAACACTAGTACAATGTTGTTTACAGATCTTCCGAGCATTGAGTATGCCATTGACATCCAGAATGCTCTCAGAGATCCTGTCTAGACTGGTAGAGACTGTAGCAGAACAAGGAGAGGAAACACAGGTATGGTAACTAGACTTCTCTTATATTTAGCACAGTACCTAGTTATGCGCAAAAAAGGACCACTTTCTTTCCGTTTTACCTCACTTGATAGTAAAGTCACATGGACGCCACAGTCTGACAAATTTCCCTGATGCTTTTGGGAATTTATTGAAAACTTCTGTATTTCATTACCCCATTGTAACGCACAAATAAACATAAATGTGTTATGCAATTTCCTTTTGTAGGGCTATGTGACTGAAATTCTACTAACTTTGGAATCTTCAATTGATGTCCTTGCCTCTGAGCTGGTTTTCTCTGATCATCGTGAACGATGTAAGACAGGTTCATCACGCAAGAATGACTTCCGCAAGTCTACTAGTAACCTGTATAACATCACTGGCAATGCTTGTGGCTATGACAACGTAAAGCGTCACTCCATTGCTTCAGCTAAGATGATGGAAAATGCTGCTAATGCAGCTAACAATGGAGCAACAGGTCAGTCAAAGCAAGATAAACTATTTATGAAACAACTTTTGTTGTGTATTACTCGTACTATGTAATCATAACACACTTGTCTACCTGACTACAAGCAATAAGAGTAATGTTTATATTGTTCAAGTTGAAGGAATTTGACAGAGCACAGTGTCCATTAAAAGAAGTAAAAATAATGTATAATGAGTTATGCAATGTGGTAATTTATACAAGTTGTTTGCTTGCAAAACTTACAAAAGTTATATAGCTATTTGGTAAAATATATTGATACCACTTATTTACGAAGCAAAAATTAGCAAGGAAGCTCATCACAAAGAATAGAAGTTATTCAATATTTTGTCAGGCAACTAGATTCTGCTAAGCAGCCTCATGAAGTTTTGCTTACCCATTAGTTTCAAACCAAATGCAGAATTTGATACTTTGCATGGTGGGATGACAATCAAGTGAGGTTTGCAGTGACATGTAATTCACTCTCTATGAGCTGTGATGGTTCAGAGAAAAGCTGTTAGTCAACACCTCAACACTTTGATCAGTGTGTTCTGATCGTATTCAAAAGAGTGCTCCGCAAACCTCACTTGATGAAACTAAAACGCCTTCAACAGAGCTGCTAACTCTCCCCAATTTGCACAGAGTTCCCTTAAAATAATCAAACTTGCAGTGACAAATTCTGTTGAACACATTTAAAAAATCTTCCTGGTTATGGAAACTTTTCCTCTGTTATGTTAAAAAGAGTTTTTAACATTTCCCTGATTATGTACAAGATTTCCCTGATTGAAGGATGAAAATGATGGCAGCTCTGCTATCAGTAACTTTCTTTAATCACATTCTTTTTAAAAGTTTTTTTCTGATGCCAACTTTCTTTATGACTTGCTCATTGTAGAGATGAGACCGTACTCGGAACACAGAGCACGTAGTAACACAGCCAGTGAGATTGATAAACCACGCTTCCCTCGATCTCGTAGTACTCAGTCAATCAAGATGGGTGAAAGTAGTTTTGAGGATCGACTCAATCTTCTTTCCCAAGTCTTCTGGATCTTTGTTTCATTACTTGAGTCTGACTATGAGTATGAGTTCCTCATGGCACTGCGCTCACTTGATAAGGTACTTTTTCACCTTTTTTTGATCGTTTTTTTGATCGTCTTTTTACTAAAGATATACATCTTAAATCAATCATGGACACAGTGAGTTTGTAAATGCTAATAACCCCTTAAAAACAATTAACCTGTTGATATTCCACTCTTCACAGTTAATGAAACATCTTCCATTGGACCGTAGTGAAGTCAAGAACAAGTTAGAACATGTGTTATCTCAGCTCAAGTGGGAAGGCTTTCCTGGTCTACAGGCCTTACTGCTGAAGGTATTGTAGTTTCTTGTTTATGTTAAGTCACCATTTTGTTTGTTAATTGTTACATTAAATACAGTTGTTATACTGAACACACATTTGTCATTTGGTTGGTGGAAAATGTGTCATGTGCTATACTTTATTTTGCCATGTATACAGCTGTGACACTCCTTTAATTTAATAAGGGACTCCTGTTTGGCTATTTATTGGAGGTTTTTACAGTAGCATTTCCAATAATGCTTGTTCCCATGTCCAAACAAGGCAAGCTGTGTCACAGCGCTTTATGTTGAAGCCATCCACATTGTTTGGAAGTTTTTTAGATAATTTTGAGTGTTGGGTGGAATTAGTTTTTGTGGTTATTGTGATTGAAATGACAAGGATCAATTTGTGAGTGATGTAGAAGAAATGTTGATTGTGATTTATTCAGGCATTGTTGCTGCATGTAATCACTCAGTGACATCTGGCTTTCGTAGTCCAGATTTCACCAAGTATTTTGTATAATATAACTTGTTTATAAGTCACAATTGAAAGACGTTGTTCTCCACAGGGTTTTACATCTTCAGTGACTAGTGACCTGACTCTCTTACTGGTATCCAGACTGACAGGATGTACCCACCTTCGTGTGATTGATCCTACACAAGCAGCGGGCTTCCCTTTGAACATTGTAGCACTCTTACCCTATCTCATTCAGCATTTTGATATGCCAGATAAACTGGCCATGGAAATAGCACACAATATTGGAAAAGTGAGTGTAACTGTACTGTAAATGTTTTTGTATTCTTGTCTACATAGGTTTTAACTTTTAGTGCAATTATAGCCAACCAATGGAAGCAACATTTTGATTAGAAAATCTTGCTGTGTATTTGTCCTTTATCAGTTAAACAATAATTTTGTCAAATAAAATCTTAGAAAACCACATTTTAAGTTAAACAAAAATGCTCCATTCTATGTTGACTAAGCCTCAATAAATTTGGGCAATGATAAGATTTTTCCATCAGGGTTTTCCTCCCTCGTCTAAAACTGAACAATTCTTCACAACCTTTCATTCATCCTGTTATTTGCACCAATTGCTGATAAATTAATAAATAAATATTTGCTTTTTGTTGTTGTAGGTGTGTCAGGAACGTTACACTCGTATGGCACCTCTGTCTACTGTTCTAACCATGTATAGAGACAGGACATACAATAGAGACAGCAAAGCTTGGACCAGTGTAGTTTGCCGCTATATTCATAATGCATACTCTCAGTTCAGTATTGCAATGATGACCTTTCTTATTGAGGTAAACACATTTAGATTCATTCTAAAATATACATAACATGATTTAAATTAGTCAGTGACTAGAGCAAGCTAGTCAAAATGTTGAGACCAATTTCTAGAACTGACTCCGCAGTAGTACAGTTATTTACGATCCTATAAGCTAAAGCAGCAGTCCCAGCCAATTTTCTATACCTTCCACCCGGGGAATAGTTAAAAAGCAGGGCAGTTCTTTTCAGAACTGAGAAGTCTCCTGAAGTCTCCCAAATATCCTACAAATCTACTCCCCGGTAGTAGAATAAAGAAAGACAATTCTCTAACAAACTCTACCTGGCAATTAGATACACACATGGTGTTATCAAAAACCATATATATATTGATACCTCACTATGCAATGCTTTAAATCATATATATGATTTATATTAGTTAATTTAAAGGAACACGTTGCCTTGGATCGGACGAGTTGGTCAAAACAAAAGCGTTTGTAACCGTTTTTTATAAAATGCATATGGTTGGAAAGATGTTTTAAAAGTAGAATACAATGATCCACACAAGTTTGCCTCGAAATTGCGTGGTTTTCCTTCTACTGTGCGAACTAACACGGTCGACCATTTATGGGAGTCAAAATTTTGACCCCCATAAATGGCCGACGTGTTTGTCGACGAGGTAAAAGGAAAACCACGTAATTTCGAGGCATGTTTGTGTGGATCATTGTATTCTACTTTTACAACATCTTTCTACCCATATGCATTTTATAAAAAACGGTTACAAACGCTTTTCAAAGACCAACTCGACCGATCCAAGGCAACGTGTTCCTTTAAATGGTTTCTGTTTTTTTTTTTAAAGTAACTCCCACACTTGGAACAACTTCATAGAACTGCCTATGCAGATAACATGGCTTAACAATTTTCTGCTTAGCAGAAATGTGTAGGATACCAGGGCCCAATTTCATGGCTTCTGCTAGCACAGAATTGGCGCTTATGGCTAGCGTATTTCACGGCTAACGCATAAATTTGGCGTTAGCACGTAAGCGGGGAATCGTGATCATAAGCGCAGAACTCGGTGGTAAGCAGAGCCATGAAATTGGGCAAAGGAAGAATGGTATGTATGATATGGCAATTAGGTTGATTATAGCACTCGGGTTGCCTTATATTGGTGTGCTCTATCAGCTCATGAAATCGGGCCCTGTGTTACACCATTCCTAAATTTTCCTATCTTTACATTACTTTCCCGTGATTGGGAATTTTTCCAAAAATTGCACCCAAACCCCCTCACCGAAATGAGAGGGCGATGCGTTTTGTGTTCATATGTGTTAGCAGAACCACTCTCGCTATACGCTCATTAAGTGATCGCGCTCACCCATGACAAGGACTAGTAAACCTATTGCAGGTGCATCAACAACCCAACGAATACGTGTATGCATTCTAGTCATGGCGTGTTTTTACCCTTTCCAAATAACAAAATGGTCTTGAATATTTATAATTTTAAGTGAACAATGTCTTAGTATTTTATAAAGTAAAATTCAAAAAAAAATGTCCAAGTTGGAACTGCAGTTTTGTAGATATGCCTTTGACAAGATTTATGAATAAATTATGCAAATTTATGCTAATTAGGTAGGGAAGGCTTGTGAGTAGGTAATGTCACTTCTTATAGGTTTGTTTTTTTCCATCAGTTTAAATAATGCAAACCTGATGGATCAACTTTTACAGTTATACAACTAGCAGTTATCTGTAAAATATTTGATTCCACAAATATTTTTTATTGAATGTAATGCTTTTGATTATTTATTGGCATTGAACCTACAGGTTTTAGAGAAGGGTCCGATGTGCAACCAAGCTCCCGTCTTGCAGATTGTTTACAACTTGATTCATAACATTGACTTAATGGCTGCTCCAATGCAACAAGTGAATGATAACTTGCTCAGAGTCATTGCTAGATATGTCCAGGTGAGTTTTGTGGTAATCTAGCCTAGATTGGATGGATAAGGATTCTCTAGATGAAGAGTCCTTGACCAGCAGATGAGAGCAAGGACTCAAGCTATGTTTTTTCTTATCAGCAGTGTGGGTTTCCCATTATTGCTGAATCCTTTGGATGGAACGAGTGCCGTAGAGAGAAGGGTGCAGTCTCTTGGCTCATCTCATAAGTCTTGGCTTTTTCCTTTTTTGGCCATCAAACATTTATCACTAATGTATTAATGTCTTGACAGATTGTCTAGTTGTGATATATGGAAATGAACAAATCAACACATAGTAATCTTCCAAACCAACTATTTGAATATTAATCCTCAGGGAGTTCATTGGCAAGAGTCTCTTAACATCTTGAAGGTAGCTGTTTCCAAGTCCTCCTCTCTTGTCAAACCGCCATCTAACCACGAGGATGGGATGGGTAAGAGGTCATCTTCACTGGATCTCGTTGGAAGAAAGGAGCTTCCTGGACGAACTATGGAGTTTACCTTTGACCTCTCTAAGGTGAGTTTAACAAAGATGTAGTGTACCTTATTGGGAATTAGTAGGATTATGTGGGAAGATCTGTTTGGAGTAGTGTTGGTTCTGAAAAGAACCAGTAATTGACAACTCAATGTTTCGATCTGTTTGCTCTGATAGTTTTTATGAGATTTCACATGGTGTTACCGCAAACCTGACCCAATACCGGCAAATCATTCTTGCCAATTGAATCATATTTTGTCCTCATCTAAACTCAATATGCCTCAATTGTGCTAAAGTTTTACTAGAAATAAAAATAAAAGTAAAACGAAGACTAATTGCTTTTCAAATCAAAAGAGTAACCGTAATAAATGTAATATAAACTTATTTGACTGGATTGAAATGAGCTGACCTTAACATTTAAACTGTGACAGTAATAATTTAAAAACTTGGTTTTTTTTTATATTGCATGGCCTTTACGAAATGCATGAGTCTTAAGACTACTGCCAGTTTGACGAATGGAGGAAATTTGCTCTTGGACTGAATTTTGAATTATTTGCATGTTGGATTTTGTTACTATTAACTCTCTTCAAAAACAATACATTAATGGGTGCTGAAATAAATATGGTTTTAAAGAATACTTGTGAATGGGGAATATCCGCTGTTGGATATCCAATACAATAATAAGAGTCAAAGAAAGGAAGAAAAAGTTCAAAAAACTTATTTAAGATGGTCCTAAAATTGTTTGCTATTGCAACAGAGTCAAAGCCGAACCAGGAACAAATTAAAAGCTTGACTTTAACTTGTTTCGCTAGATGTTAAGTATAATCAAGAAGATGGTTTCCTTAATTCATAATTCATAAGTCAACAACTCCCACTCTTTAGGAGGTCACTTTGAATCATTTTTTAATTGAAAAAGACATAAAGATCATGTAAGAATAGAAGACAAACTTCTGAGTGAACATGATATCAAGATAGCCATGGAAACAAATTCACTTGAAATAGTTTTGCCATAAATGCAATAGATTTTGATAAATGAGTAAAACCATTAGTTTTGATTTTTAAGTGAAAACAGTAATGTTTTTCTTTACTATTTTCTCAGGATTCTGATGACTGATTTAGCCTAAACTTTTACAGGTTTTGTATTTCATGGTTGTATGTTGGGTCACAGAAACTGTGGCTACTAGTCTGGTAAGACTGAAACGTGTGTGCTGATTTTCAGTCTGGGTATATTTGCAGCTAAAGAAAGCAAGATTTGCCAGGAATTTGGAGCTTTTATTAACAGTATAACACCCAAATTGCTTTGTTTTCTTCCTCTTGACTTTGTCCTAGGTGGTCGACCCAGATGTGTCTAATGTGAGTTATGATTTTGATCTAACCCAAATCCTGACAATTGTCTTTATAGTCGATCTTGATGTATCTGTGTGTAAATGTCTGGGTTGTTGTAACCAGTCACATATTTCTAACCACTGTGCTGGGAAACTAGTACTTTTTCTTCTGTTATTTTGTGGTTGTATAAACAGTGAATGTCAATTATTGTTATAGGCAGTATTTATACTCGCCTTTTTCTCCTTGGTTTTAACATAAATGTTGCACAATTACAACAAATAATGAGATTTGGAATCTTTGCAACTAGCTAAAAAATTGCGGTCAGAGGATTTGATAGTGAGCATTTATGAATGTAATAGAATTCCATGCTACAAGCCAAATATGTCACACATTGACACCCATCATGCACATAGGTACATTGATGCTCTGAAGTTAAATAAGACACAGTGCAGTAAGTTAAACAAAATACATACAAAAAATCACATGTGCATTTTAATTTCATGTGTACGTGGAATATGTTCATTGCACATATTATCCCTCATGTAATGAATAATAATAGCTCACACATTACAGCATACATTACTAACGTTAAGTATTTGGTCTTTTTCGCAGTCATGCTATTTTGTATGGGAATGTTTCTTGTCTTTTACCTTCTCTTATCAATGTGATTTTTAATTGGAGGTATTGTACTAAGAATTTGAAAAAGGAATGCCTTACGAAAAGAAAGGTATAAATATGGATTTCATTTAGAATTTGAAGTAATGCTTGATATGCTCACAAAAAACAGCCTTCTATGTTAGGGTATCAAAATCATATCTGGATTTGATCAAATTCATTTCTTAGTGTCAGGAAGATATGAGTAGTTGTGGATATTTTGTGCTGTACTTAAGTTATATTTAAACCCTTCATGCATATTGTGTGTTTTTTTTGTATGATTTACAGCCCTTTTCAGAATATTTTTTCAAGGTAAAATCTTTATGTGATTCAAGTATCCAGCTATGCTGCTGTTTCTGTGCCTTCTAAATCATACAATCATTGTCATGCATATTTAACATTGATGGTGATGACCAATATATGTCAGACATATTCATGAATCATGGCCAATAGTTATCCCACATCGTGCAGGAAATACTGTATGTTACAGCGCCAGGAGCGTCACTGAGTGACGGACATGTGCACTATATAAGAAGCCACAATTATTATTATTGTTATTATAAAAAGAAACTAAACAAAGACTTCAACTATTAGTTTCAAGTCAGTCTGCTTTGAATTTGGCTTTACCACAAATAACCGAGTTGAAAGAAAATACATCAGACAATTTTTATGCTGTTTTTATCAAACAAAATAACCATGTAGATTAGCAGATAGCTAGTATTTGTTTAGCTTTTGGTATTGATGTGGCATAGTATGGTACAGTAGAATTAGATATCACTTGTTTGAGGGAAGGTATACATTTAGTAATCACACTTAGAAATTAATGGCAATGAAAACCTTTGGTTAGAAGCCTACAGCATCTTTCGATAGGATAAATATTGCACTTTGAATGAAGTAATGTGGTTATGTAAAAACATATCAGAGTTTATGCCCCAAAAACTGAATCTCAGATTGTGTATTCCTATTAGGGATTATTCTTCCTGCGTGGACACATTAAAACTATCAAAAACTATCCATCCAAAAACCAAAAACATACTTTGCCTTTAATGCTCTTTGAGTTCTTTCTTGCACTGATTCGAACAAGAATCAAACTTAAATACTAAATGACTCTGAGAACATACAGGCGTCTGGGTTTTGTTTACAGTTAAACATAATAATTATAGAATGAAAAATAGACTTAATATGTCCCTTTTCATTGGGCTTCCATAGGTCTTTATTATACTTCTAATGTATAATTAATCACATAGGTCATGTGTATTTCTTTTGTCTGTAAGTATGAGGTTACAGGCAAAGCTATGCATTTCTTTTTAATGATGTAACCTCAACTAAGGATTGTGTGTACCTTTTTCCAATTTAAGAAGGAAATTTTGGAGAGGAGCTGCTTATTTTTAAATGCAGGATTCATTTTGTGTATTCATGTTTGAATTTGTTTCATTGCATCTGCATGTCTTTGTTCTTGTTTCTATTTCACAGCCTTATCACAGCCTGACCAGATAACTAACATAACACTCTTCTTCAAACACTAGCTAGGTCATGTATAGTCAGAAATTATTGTATTCAACTGCTGTAGGTTAATGCCTGTCCAATCCCATAACAGACCTTTCTTACCCTTTTCCAACTCTCAGTGTCTTGTTTGGTAGTCGGGCTTCTGGTATATTTTCAGCTAAACTACACCCATCCCCTCTAATTCCAATGTGTTTTGTAGTAGTTCATAGTATGTTTGTTGTTTGCAGTTTGCAATTGCTTGCTTGTATTTCTTAGAAACATTGGTGGTGTATGTATCTGCACTAATTTAACAGTGACTATTCTCTTTTGGGAGTGCACACGATTGTTAGAGCAACATTTTTGCAGAATGTAGGAGCAGTGGTTATTGTTTAAATTTTATAAGAATGAAAAATTGTACTTCTCTTTTGGCATAACATTTTGTGTTTATCTTTTTACTGCAGCTATGTTTACATTTTTCTTTTTACTAGAATTAAAAAAACTTGTAAAAAAAGTTTAATAGGTAATCACAGGAAAAGGTAACCTGTATGAATGCACACAGTTTTGCCATTTATATTGGGTTTTTTAGAACACAGAAAGATTTTCCTTTTCTGCATTAAAATGAAGCATTACTTTGGGCGTAACTTTCTGCCATTTAATGGGTTTATTTTTGAAGGAACCTAAAGACAGTATTTTCTTTCCTTGTTTGTGCGTGTTTTTGACTTATGTTTTGTTAACTTTATATTATGTCTTATATTTTAGACTCCAGTGATAAGACGCAAGTTCCCGTCAATGTTGACCATCACAACTTCCTTCAGTGATGAGTCAGCTACTAGTACACAAAGCAGCGATGATAGCAGCATGAGTACTGAACCTACAGAGGTAAGTTATCTGTGACAGGAGTCTGGAAACCATACAGCAGTCATATTGGATTTTAAGGCCATTTCCAAATTGACTGCTTTAGTAGTGGCTATGACCAGGGCCCAAATATGCTAAACACAACAAAATTATGCTCACCATGATAAGGTTACCAGCCAAACTGCCATGTCACATTTACCATTTGTGGCTGCATCCTGTTAATTTCTGCTTAGCAGAGAGTTGTTAAGCAATATTTTCTGATGAAGCAGCTCTATGAAATTGGGCCCAGATCACTGAAAAGGCCAGTTCTTTATCAGTACAACCAATGACCATAGCCAAAATCAATGAACTAAAATTAAAGTAATATTAAGAAATGGTCGGAAATACAAATTCTATGAGGATAACATTGAGTAACATGGTCCAAACTAACCAAGACTTATCGGCTAAATGTAGTTAAATTACTATTTTGTAGAAGCTCTTTGAGGGGTTTGAGCAGAGTAGGAGGAATAGTTCAAATTTTTAAAATGGTTTTGAAGCATTACAGACTAACAGTGCTTAACTACTGATAGTGATAGTGATGTACGCAATAAATGAATCATTTTAGAGTAAAAATGTTCACTTGTTTAGTGATCATCACAATGAACTCAACAGATGAGGTGCTTCAGAAGATAAGACACATTGTTTTTTTTTTGTAATATTTGAAAGTCAGAAGACGGATATAAACATGAAATTATGGTAGTATTTTGTTTGGTTTTGTATAGGTAACCCAGCTGACAGGAGGAGCATCAAACAGTGGAGTGACATCAGCCAATCAGAGTGTAGTACCATCAGCATGGCGTAAACCACAGCTCTCAATGAGGAGGACCAGGGAAAGACTGGTTAATGTCCTGCATGGATTAGGTCAGAAGGTTGGACTGCCTAGAAGCCCTTCGGTAAGTCATACCCAATACAATCAACATTATTACAATACTGTCTGAAACGTTGAGTCCTCTGGTTCTTCTCATAACCGGTATCACTCAAAAGTTATTTATCTACATGTTGTAATCGTAAAATATTTCTTGTTATTTTTTACAATGGTTATGTTAAAAAAGAATGTTAATAACCACTGACGTCTAAGGATTTGTAAAGGAAATTTGACAATTAAAAAAAGGGGGGGGGGGACACAAGAAGCTTTACCCAAAGAGTTTAAGCTTCATTCGTTTCCTGTAGCAATTTTTCTTTCTGAAGCATATTGTATTCTTGTGTCTTTGTTTTTACAAAGGAACCAAGTTGGTTTTGTAAGGAAAGGTATTATTTCTGATTTTGTTTCATCCTCTATCAGGTGATATTCAGTTCAACGAGTGACATCACTCAGGAACGACAGAACAGCTTGTGTTCTTCTTCAGAGTCTACTTCTCTTGTGGATGCAATGAATCCAGACAAGCAGGAAGAAGGAGGTGATATTCCACTCCTTAAGGTCTTTGACTTCCTGGAAGGGGAGGAGGGTGAGCAAGGGGTGAGTAGTTTTTTTATTATTATATATTTTCTTTGTATGAGATTCTGCCTAACTCAAGGCCAGGCAACCACTTTGAGTTAAGTGTGACCCAAATCAACTGCCACCATGAATACGTTGCCACCTACTCCTGGGGTTGAAACAGGGTTACCCCATTCACAGTCCATACGGGTGTAAGCATGGGTACATTCACTATATGAGCCTGGTTGGCAGAGCAGAATGTACAAACTTCCCAACTTGGTTTCTCATTGGATCCCTGATGTCAACCCCTTGGTTTTTTGCCTAATATTCGTCAACAAAAGGTAAACTTGACTTGAGAGTTATTCATATTCTAGAGTTGTGTTTGCACAAAAAGTTGTTTACTCTTAGGCCATGAATGGAAAGTAAGCTTGACTAGACTTGAGTACATTCACAGTGTTTTTTGTTACATTGCTGACCAGTCTTTGCTTGTTATTTTCCATTGTTCGTTTGTCCAGGTAACTACTTTCATTGTTAGCAGCTTGTGCATTGAGCTTTCTTTGTTTTGCCTGTCCTTTCAGGAACATTGTTCCAACCTGGAGTGGCATCGTTAAGACATCCACAATCAATGTCGGCTCATACTTTGCATTCCTCCACAAGCTTCATGAACTTCCATGCTTATTCTTTATTTAATTAAGTCTTATCAAAAACTTTTTAACTCTCAACTTCCAACTTGTATTTTATTATTTTGATATTGTGGAAATAAACTGATTGGTTGGTTGACTGTTATGGTTGTGTTATAGGATGAGAAAGGATTCAAGTTCAATTGGTATCATAGTCGGATGTCATTGGAGGAGATGGATGCAGCTACTAATCCTAATCCTGATAGTGAAGACATTAAAGATGAATCATCAGACGATGAGGTAAGAGCTGTTCTTACAGTAGTTCATTTAAATTGACAGCATTTATAAAGCTGTTCAAAGAGAGTTAAGGCAAATTAAGCAACAGACAGCTCAGGATAGAGTGAAATGAAAAATCAGTGTGTAGAGACTTTCCTCCTGCACTGAAATGAAAGAGGCTAGGAAGAAGAAGAAGAAACAGAAGAAGAAGAAACAAATTAATAGTTTGTGAATTGCAAGTTTAAGTTTTGCATTTGCTCTTATTTCAGACATCTGACATGCCTGGTGCTGAGGAGAACTCTACTAATCTAGATGCATCCTCCAATATGAGAAGTATGTATGTAGGAGACGGGGTATCAGCCATGGATCCAATGGACAATAGGAGCAGCCCAACACCATCTATTGCAAGGTACAGTCTGTGCTTTCAAATGTTCAGCTAAAAACTTATGTCTTTTTTACTTGAAAATTTCAGTAATTTTGTCTCAAGTGCCTCTGTTTTGAGTGAGCTCTGTTTTACGGGAGGTCAAATTACATGCGGTTTTGTACATGCATGCATACTAACAGATTTGACATTTGAGTACTGGTATGAATTTACATTGTGTTATGCAGAGATACCAACATACACGATTTGGGCGTAGCAAATACGATTTCGAGCCGTGACTACGACGCTACGATAATACTCAATAAAACACGCTAAACAAGCCGCCCAATATAATTTTATTAAATCGTACGATACATGCAAACAACGAATGAACTATTAAGTTGAAATAAATATAAAGAAAAATATCCAAATAATTGTAACAGAAAAGAAAAAAACACTTTTAATTTTAGAACGCAGTGTTGAATAATAGCGGCGAATTCACTCGAACAATATACGTGTCTCGACGTAATGATTGTTGCGTGCCCTCTGATCCCCCGCTGGCTGGCCGGATGAGTATTTTTACGCTAGTGCATTGCTGCAAGATCGTACCCATTGATCTCTATTACACCATGGGGAATAGTGCACACGTGCGTGGGGAATGAGGTTGTGTGTGAGCTAATGTGTCACAGTAACCTCATTCCTCATGTATCCACTATTATTGTGCCCACGCTGTCTGTACATGTACTTCATCGAAGCTTGGCACAAAAAGTAAGAAATAATGGCGACAAAAAAGGAGACCTTCTGAACAAAAATACCTTCAACTGAGTGGCCTGTGAGATCTAAGCTAGACAGTTTCCATGTTTTCTTACTAGTAATTGTAGCGCCGATGTCCAGACAATGCCCAAAATACGGACACATATTTTTTGCCCAAAATCCGGACAGTTCTTTTTTTTTTTTTTTTTTTCTCTCCCAATAGCTTGTTGTTGCATTTCTGACCTTAAAACAAAAACATTTAAGTAAGGCCACCCTTTGTTATGTTTTTTTTTTTAAAACAAAGTCAGAAGATGAGGGATTTTTTTTTTTTTCCCCAGATTTTTTTTTCACTGGCCATTATAAACATTTGTAGCTGTTCTGGTGGTGCATACAGAGGTAATTGTTATTTCACGACAATGCCTGAAAATGAGCTAATACGCATTGTAGAGAGTAATAGAAAGATCGGTTTAGGGAGCCCAAGCCACGCTCGCCCTTAACTTTTGGGAGATGCTACTCTTTTTTAAAGTTCAATGTTGGCATCTCTGTGTTATGCATTGATGTTTCCCTTGTAACCATCATGTAAGGCATGAGCACCAAACATGCATTAGCCAACAAGTCTCACACAACTCTAACTATATCTTTATTGGTGAATAAAGATCCTTGAAACACTATCGCTCAATCATGTTTTTACCAAATAAAATGCCTAAACTCTCCAAGCTTTTTATAATTTGTTTTTAAAGTGTTCTTTTTCCCTTGCTTTCAGCAGTAGCACAAGTGATCTAGACAGCATTGCTAACTCGCCTGTTTCTGTAGCCATTACCCATGCCTCATCCTTTCTATATATCCCTGTGGATGAGGTAGAGGAAGCTTGGCGCGTACATGTTGATAATGTAATGAGGGATCAAAGTGGCTGGTGTGCTGTACACACATTCCATGTCTTTACTCAGTTGTATAAAGTCATGCAACAACGCTTCTGTAATCTGACTAGAGAGGCGTGTAACTACCTTGGAGATAAACTCAGAGATATTGCTCTACAATTCTATATCCTTTGAAAATGAAAACAAGACATCAATATTTATCATTATTATCTATTTGTTTAAGTGTTTAGAAACCATTTATTGAGTGTAAAGTTCCATAACACTTTGATACAAGACGCACACACAAATTATAAATCCCATTTTTAGGAACACACTGCCTGTGTGTTAGCTTAAACATTACATTGGGTCCCAATTTCATAAAGTCTGTAAGCACCTTCTTGGTAGGCCCAGAAACAGGTTACCAGCCAACATTTCATGAGGTTTATACTGTTGCCACTGGTGTCCTACTTATTTCTTGCTTTGTTTTGGTAAGTCAGCAGTTTGTAGTTCAAATAATTATTTTGTCAACATGAAACTCAAACAAACTTGAATGACTTAAAGCCATTGGACACTTTCGGTAAACAGTATTGTCCATAGGCCCACACTTTGTGTATCACAATTGGTGTAAAAAAGAACAAACCTGTGAAAATTTAGGCTCAATCGGTCATCGGAGTCGGGAGAAAATAACAGGGAAAACCCACCCTTGTCTCTGCACGTTTCGCCGTGTCATGACATGTGTTTAAAATAAATCCGTAATTCTCGACAACGAGAATTGATCATTGTTTTAATGTTTTCTCGAAAAGTAAAGCATTTCATGGAATAATATTTCAAGAGAAGCCTTTCACCATTACCTTCTGTAAACCCTGTAAGTTATTTTTAAATCTGTAAACTTTTTTGGGTTTCTGTTCCGAAAGTGTATAATGGCTTTAAACATGTTTTTTTCTACTTTACTGATTTTGATTTATTGGAACACAAATTTTAAGCTTGTTACCTTTATCTTTGAATTCTTACTGTTTTTATCTTACTTTGAGTGTTGTTTTTCCTTAATGATGCGATTTTACTAAGTACCTTGGATCTGCTGACGACCCATGCTGAATGTCCCTATGTCTATATTGATACTGAGACTCTAATTACATGTAGATTACTTGAGAAACATAAATACTGTGTGATTGAGCTTCATGAGCACTATGATACCTACATCTCAAAGAGGGATCTAACAGTAGAGGTAAGCTTCTTATTATTAGTATATCAATGTATATATTTGGTTTGTGGTAATACCATTTGTATATACTTGCTGGCTAGATATGTTCTTTTGAGATTTTTTCTTTCTATATATTCTACTGCCGCAGAGTAGATTTTCGGAATTCGGGAGACCTCTCAGTTCTGAAAAGAACTGTCCTGCTTTTTAACTACTACCAAGCAAGTATCTGAACTTGACATTTGAAATGGTATGTAGGATTTTAATTTGGAATTTACAGTTTGTATCAAGAAAACCAAATGTTTATTTACGTGTCGTACATTTGGTTTTTGACAGTGTTTGGATTCAATCAAGTCTTCTCTCAAGATGCAGAGCCTTGGATCCCAGGTGAGCAACATCTCCCCCTCATCTCCGAAATAAACCCACAATATGTTCCTGTTTAGTGTCTTCAAGGAACTAGGGCCCAATTTCATGGCTCTGCTTCCCGTGAGCAAAGAATCAGCGCTTATGGAATCAGGGAATTCCAAGCTTAAATCAAGCGTATTACACGGGCTAGCAGGGAATTTTTTCTTGTGCGCATCGTACTCCACATCGATACTTGACATTCTTAGCTTACACAACTAGCTTGCACAGTAATTTGGAAAATGGTGATTGTAAACACAGATATTTTGGTGCTTGCACTGTAAGCAGCGAATGGTGAGTGTAAGTGCATAAGGTGGCGGTAAGCAGAACAATGGAGTTGGGCCAAGTTCACATGACGAGTCAAATAAGACAATTTTTATGTTATTTTATTTTATTTTGTTGATAGGATATGAATGGACCAAGTGGTGATGAGCAGGTAAATACATGCACTTTATCACAAATAAAATTAATGATAACAATACTTAGAAATGTTTGCATTTAAGACTAACCCATTATTCTGGATATGAGCATTTTTTTAACATCTTGCATGGTGACTGACTGCTACCATCTTTCCTGTTATGACTAGAGTCTCTGTAGCAGATAGGTTACGTTTCAAAATGTATTGCAATAAGTTGCATTGTGATCAGAGTGTGAGTCAAACGAGCGACTGTTTCATTTCTTAAACCCTGAAATCAGAATATGAATTTCAAAATAGGTTTATTTGTAACTTCAGCATAATTTGATTTTCATGTTTACTTTGTGAGATGCTTATTAGAAATACAGCCAGACATGGTTTAGGGTTTTACTAACCAAGTACCATTTTATTCTGCTCTACTGACCATGACACATCCCACTGTGCAGGATTTGACTCATATTAACAACGTGAGTACTTCATATCAATATTAATTGTCCCATTCCATTCCAACCACCCAACATGTTGTCATTCCTAACCCATGCATACCCAATGTCTAGTGCAAACATCATGTTGAATATCCCTAGATGGAATGCTTGTGTTATTTTTTACTCATCTGTATGTAATTATTTTCCAAAGTAGTCATTCATGCTATTCATTCAATATTGGTGAGCATTGCTTGGTGTATAACTGTTTAGTCGACACAAAGTATGCATGTAGTGTATCGAGACATTATGTGTTGCTGTAGACTTGTAAAACTGAACTTTAGTTTTTATGATTTGAAATATTCCATAAGTCAAACAAATCTATCTAGGCTGAGCTAGTTTGCATATGGAATTGCATTTTAAACAAGCAGTTTTCTAGATGCGATCAAGCTTAAATTATTCATTTGTCTGAAATGAAACAAGCAAAGACAGGACAACAGGGGTGAATTTGTCACAAATATTTGTGTGTGTAAATTTAACAGTTAAATAAACAACAAACAACTTGAATTTAACCTGTTTCTTATTTTCATTCTCTCATATTTTGGGTGGTTTCTACTTTATTCGAACCAAAGAAGGTATACAATGGGCTTATTAGCATTCAAGCATAAATTACGCTCTTTTCAAATGTATCAAAAATTGAAAATGATCTGGGTCTACAAATACTCGTTTTGTTTGATAGCATCACCTGTGTCTTAGGATTGCATCTAGTTATTATTCTACTAACGTCTGGCATTTGCAAATACAATTGTACATGAAGCATTGGTAAGCTCTTATTCATTTGTACTTATAGCTGGTAAGCAAAGTGGGCTTTTGTGTTCACACAACTTACTTGTGTACTTTGTATTTAAGTAATAAACATTCTGTTAATTAAGCTGGTGTGTTCCTTCATCCTCTAGCAAGTTTCTTTTCACCGGTTTTGATATTAGATTGTTCAAACTGCGACATTTTTATTTTTGGGAAGGATTTGTTGGTTGGATTTGGAGGCTTATAACTTTTATTTTTTTCTATGGTCATTAGAAGATACCAGTTGAAACAAAAACAATATTTTTTTCTAAATTTTAAAGTTCTTTTCCTTGGAATGGTTCCAATCATTAACCTTTATAAAACAACACGTCTCAAAAATGCACAGGAGTTATTATATAGGTCCAGTCCTTGATCAAAATTGTATAAATTTGTCCTCTTGTACCATTAAGCCTGGTGAACACTTTCTGCGAAAACAGCCCTGTGACATCAAAGTTCGATTCACATTCACATTCGCAGGAAGTATGAACCAGGCTTTATGCCGGTAAGTATGGCTGCTCTTGACCTGTTATGGTTGAGAGAAGTTGGGAAGTTTGTAGGACTGCAAATGGATTTAGTGTTTGCATGTTATTTTTCATAGCATTTAGCTTGCATCATAACAGAGTAACATCAAAAGACACTTATATCACCCAAAGACAAAAAAGCTGTATCACACATTAGCTTATTTTCTGTTGTTACTACATATCTGCTAAAAACTATTCATTGTATTTACTATGCTTAAATGCCAGTGCACAGATTGTTTTAAAGCATAAATAGTTTTATGCACCCAAAATAATTGTCTGTTGTCTCTAATCTTATAGCAAATAGAGTTATGCCGTCGTCTGTATCGCCTGTACTTCCAGCTTCGCATGCTGTTTGATAGCTACTGCAAGCTGATTCACAGTCTCAGCTCTGCGAGGCAAGCACTACAAGTAAGTTGACTGCAACTTTGACACTCAGTTTCTTCTTGTGTTGCACTGCACCTGAAGTCAATTATAGTGTTCTTTATATTTAGAAAGATAGAACAAATATTAGTTTACAAACACATTCTGTCATTTGTTTTTGCTCTTTCACCAATGTGTCTTAAGCACTGAATACTCTCCTGAGTTCTGTTAAACCGTTGCAGTACCCCCAGCTAACACAAAGGATTCAAACTTCCTCTTGCTTACCAGGCTAGCTTGTTGGTCTAGTGGTAAGACATCTGGGCCCAATTTCATGGCTCTGCTAACTGCCTATTTCTGCGGCTACGACCACGATCCCCACTTACGTGCAAGCACCGAATTTCTGGGCTAGCTGCTTGGTTACATGGAGTACGCACTCGCAGAAGCCCAAATTCGCTGCTAACCTGTGGAATACACTTGCCATAAGCACAAAATTCCCTGCTTCCATAAGCGCTGATTCTGTGCTTATGGTAAGCAGAGCCATGAAATTGGGCCCTGCTCTAGCAATGCAGAGGTCATGGGTTGGAATCCCGCCCAAATTATATGCTTATTTTTTTATATATATTTTTTTTATCAGAGCTCGGGGAAAATACTGAGAATACAGTTCTTAATACACATTGGTGTAAGGGTAAAAACAAATTATATTTTTTATCCCTGATGCAAATATAACATCTATTAAACACATTCTATATTACATATCCAGGTGACCGATTATTCCCAAGATGTATCAGCTGCTAAGGAAGAGCTGATCCAGGCATCTGAGGAGCTTGAGAGTGGTCAGGCTTCTTTGTCTCCTGAGGTAGATACATCTAAGATGACCCCTGAGACAGCACTTAGAACTCTAGCTGAACATCTCGGTAATAGACAGCTCCGTCTTGCCTTGAGATTACTCCATGTCTACAGGTAAGCCTAGTTAACATCAAATGGCAACTTGGATGTAGTTGCCTTCTGTAAAAATATATTTATATCTCTGGTGGAAGCAATAATAGACCGATCCAGTAGGCTCCGCCCACGACGCACGTGTGAGCATGAACACGTGGGGCTCTCCATTGCCTTTCTGCACAACTCTGCCGCGCGCGCCAAGATACGCGCACGCATGTCGGACATTATTTGTCGGACCTTTGTTGCGTTGTGATTGGTCAATTCGCAATGGGGCGGAGCTTAGTGGATCGGTCAATTAATTGGTCTTCATTTTACTGTCACATTAAAAAGCTGCATTGATATATATATAAGATAACAAACCATTGACAATCGCGTTTTAATTTTCAGTTGAACAAAGAAATATTGACTAGAGTGAGACTTGAACCCTGGACGTCCGAATTAATGTTCTGGACCTTTACCAACTGAGCTGTCTAGCCCTATGTTTGGAATGTCGCTATTCCGAAGTTAGCGGGTTAAAGCTCAGCTTTAGAAATTATTTTAAACGTTTACACAGTCATTCACTGCTTCCCAGGTTGTTTAGTAAAATAAGGTGTGAACCCTGGCTATATGACAGGTTGAATAGCTTTGGACTTGCGACCCAGAACAAAGGTATTGATTAATTAGGGATACTGTAGACATAGGGCTGGATAGCTCAGTTGGTAGAGCGCTGGCACCTTAAGCTGCAAATTGTATGCACAGTTGTTCCCTCCAAGCCACAGACATTAAATGACTTTCAGAGAGAGTGCTATCATAGCTCGTGTGTTCATGGCCTAAGAAAATTTGATGAAGAACGTGGAATAAATAATTGACATGAAATTGATTGTCTGTTTAATCTGATAGGTCAATGTGGTCTGGTGATATGTTTGGCTCCAGTGAAGAGGATGATTTAGATGTACTTCTAGCTTTATTCTGCAAACATCTGTCAGAGGGAAAAACAGGTAGAGAGATATGCAATTCTTGGATGTACTTTGAAGTTCCATAAACCTTTTTGAGTTATGGTGGACACTTAAATTTTCTGTATACACCAAAATCAAATGGTGTACTCCTATAGTGTCCACCATACCACACCATATGCAGACCTGCCAACCTGTACGCATTTTGCGTACCATGCACGCATTTTCACCCCTGAGTACGGTGGTACGAGATATTCTGCAGAACGTACGCAAAAAGCAAAATCTATATCGCGGTGTTTTAAAACTGCAGCACGAACGGACAATTTTGTTCTCAATTTAATCAACTGTTATTCGTTCGACCCCAAGTGCAAAAACAACAGATCAAAAACACCCCACACCCCACATCTGAGTGATCATTATGCGCTTCGATAAAAAAGAGGTTGTGCTTAGAATTATTTTTTAAATTCTTACTCCCGCTGGAAAACTAATAAACCAATGCGTAACAGAAGGGGTGGGAATGGCGCATACCAGTTCGGTTAACCTGGTATAGTACATGTACAGCCTTATGCATGGATGTACATGTACATGTACGTGCACACAACGCACGTGTTCGCCTCGAATTCGTTTGGCGTCGCCGTGTGTTTATACTATGCAACATGGACGCCGATCGAAGGCGAAGTGTCAGTGATGGGGGAAAAAGTACTCCTCCACCCGGAAAAAAAAGAATGCATGATCCAAAGAAGTTTCTTCCTCAACGTGGAAAATAATGCATTTTGCACAGTGCACGTGTGCAGTCGGCAGTGCACACACTTTGACAATTAGACATCTCGAAGAGCGGCAGCAGTTTAGGTCAGGAGGTAGTATTCATGTTATTATTTACGTCACAATTTTTTCCTAACTCCCGAGAATTTGGGGAGAATAATGGGAATTTGATGGCCTGTAATCTTTGTATAAGCCTGATAAGGGAAACAAATGATGAATTGAAGCATGCCTCAATTGAAGTGGAACTGGAAAACTCTACGGTGGGCTTTCGTTTGTCCGTTTACTGGGCAACCAAAGATGGATACCAAGTTATAATATAATAAATTTGCATTCCGAGTTTAAGTTACTAATAATGTAGGAACATTGTTCAACAGAGCTTGTCAATGAAATTAATATATGTTATGGATCAGAAATGTGTCAAAATGGGCTCACCGCCCGTAGGGAAACCCCTGGCCATTTTTTTTGTGATGTAAAAAAAAAAAATGACACTTTTTTCCCCTTCACTCCTTCAGTTTTAAATCCTTGATCTAGGCATTTGGAACATGGTTCCAGCAGTCAACTGGTTATTTCTTTTTCATTTTGTTTCCAGACTGTTAAGGTCACGAGCACAAAAAGTCATAAAAAGGCCACATCAACCACCCCTAAAATAACCACTGATATCATGATACAACTTTTTTTTATTATGAAGTAGCCTGTATTTTGTGTGAATATGATATATAATTACATTAAATGAATGGTTCATCTAAAATGAAGTGGTCCATGGTTTTTGCTGACTAACCGTAAGCATTGTGCCATATGCCGTTGTGCACTGGGCGATCATGTTTATGCCGCTGCGATAATGTGGTACTCAAAAAAAAATTACAAGGTTGGCAGGTCTGCATATGTCTAGGCTCCGTTTAATGTCGCTATTATGACAATTCTCAGTGTTCTCCGAACTTACAACCTTGTTTCAAATTTAGAGTCAACAGCTATTTACCTTTTAGAATAAGCTATTCTTTAACAAAAATTGTGTTTGTTTTTGATAAAAGGAGTTTTGGTAGTGACTCGATCTGATAAACAACTAGAAATTGCTTCTCAGTGTCTGATGGACACACACATGCTGCTCATGTCATCTCTTCGCAAAGCTGAGTCCATGGAAACCAAAGAAGTGGTGATCTCTCCAATCTTTGAGATTAAGAAAGCGGTCGTTGTTGAGGTTCCGGATTTGAAAGTGGTCCCGGAGGAGAAAGGCTCTACTGAGATCCAGGAAGTGAAAAAGAAAGACAGCGAAGAAGACAATGTGCAATCAGAAATGAGAAGTGATGGTGGTCCTGCAGAGTTCACTGCTACTTCTCTTCCTACCGAAAGCTTAAAGGATATTCCTAAAGCAGGGACCATTGGTGGTGTAGACGATGTTGTAAAGTCAGGGTGGAATGTTGAGGTCACAGATACAGTAGTTGTACCATCTAACGAGACAGCAGTAGCATTAGGTCAATCACAACATGAAAGGACATCATCAAGTGGGAGCATCAGGGTCAGCTTAACTGATGATCCATCAGATGACTTGGGTATTGCATCCAATACAGTAACTGTTAGCTCCGGTTCCTCCGAGTCGATCCATATACAAGACTCAGGGATAAGCCAAGACATAGGAGGACCAGTCTTTGATGAAGAAGTCAAGTCCATAGGGCTAGAACCAGTGGCAGAGGTGGTTGAGGGAAAAGGTGATCAAGACGGCTGTAGTGAAGGGACAAAATCTAGACCAGTGTCTCAGGACAGCATTAGTACAGACTTGTGAAGGAGAATAGTACTGGAAAATAAATGATGAAAGGGTTGGTTTTTTTTTTTAGGTCGTTTGAGATGAACTTTACAACAAGAAGGCTTGTCAAAACTCCCATAAGGGGCTCTAAAAGCGAAGCTGGAAACGGCCAATCTCTCTCATACAAACACGTGTTTAATGCCTACGATTATGAATCGCACAAACAGACCACACCGATTCTTTCAGAGCCAACACTCCCTCATTTTTTTGTTACACATGGTTGTACCTGCAAGTCTACTATTTACATTTATAGTTATTTAAAAAAAAATTGTGATTCAGCAACTAGACATCAACACTTGATTTCACTGTGAAATCAGCAGTTAACTTGGCCGGATTCAAACCCACAACCTTGTGATTGCAACTCCTGTGGTCTAATCACGCGACCACTGTATGTGTACTATTTTTGAGGAACTCCGCTGTTTTTATTCTTAACTTTGTATTTACTGCTAAAAAAGTTTTGTTTGTCTTGTGACAGGTGAAAAGCTTTATTTCTGTCTTTTATAAGGGTTGCTGCAGACGTCAGTATCAAAAGGATCACAAAATGAAGTCCCTACTCTTGCATAATTTGTATGGATCATTGATCAATGCAAAGTGATGTCAATACAAGCAAAGTGAACTTGCACACAGAAACTAGCTGACTATTCTTTACAACTCGACATGGTTAGTGCTGTATATTGTAGTTATATTTATTCATCATGTGAACAGGTTTATATTTTATCAAGTTGTGTTGAACTTTGTATACTGTATTCTAACATAAATATGTAAAGTTTGTTGACGTTAAAGTCTTTAAATATTTGGGAAAATGATTAGCTTCATAATTTACGTGGGATTTGCGAAAGTAAAACAAATGTCTTTGCATCATAATGGGAAAATAGCACTTACGTTAAACTTGTGTCACTTCAAATTTGTTGACAAAACAAGTTCGTAAATTGGTCTGACGTTTCTATTTGAGTAATCTTGCTCGTATGAATGTATGTAGTACATTTTTACTTTTGTATCAAATTACGTGGGAAATGTATGCCAGTAAGTTAACAAAAACAGATTAGATACTTAATGTAAGAGGTTAGGGCCATGTACTGATAGATTTACCAATACATGTGAATAGAAGTTTCTAGTATTTTGGACCAATAATTATTATTACAGGTCCATTATGTGTTTCTCTAGTTGTTTTTGTGCCCTGTAGTGAGATTTGATACCAATACCAAACATTTATGAAACGCACACAAGAAGTTATCTCTATGCGTTGTACAAAATGATATGAAAATAGCAGCAGATTGAAGCTTAAAAAGGTTCGAGAAACGGTAAAATTTATTTAAAAAAATATGTACAATAAACACTTTATAAGAAATTCAATCTTTGCAAACTTATGCTGTTGATGGGTTTTTGTAATGATGGTTGCAAATTGAAATTCAGTGAGAGATATAGGTCATTTTTGTACCAGCTTGCTGCAAAAGCTTCAAAGTCTATGAACGACAGTAAGTTTAAAGAATCCAACTTTCTTTACAGGGTCTGACCCAATGAAGTATTCATGATACAAGTGAACTAAGGAAAATTTATTCCTCAGACCATTCAAGTAGCTCAAGATTTGCACTGCTTTGATGTACATCTACCATGAGTCAGGTACATTTGTTATTGCATGTGTTGTTGTTGTTCCAGTTATTGTTATTGCATGATGTTAATCAGAAGTTTGTTTTTCCAAAACTGTAATATTAATGTACATAATTAAGAGTAATATAATATACTTTTAAAACTATGTTAAAGCCAGATAGAGCCAGATTTAATCACATGATGCAAAACTGTTAAACATTGTAGAAAGTGGGAAAACTTTCATTATTGAAGAGACAATTCAAAATAAGACAGCAGAATTAGGCAGAGAGAAGTTGAAAAAGACAAATATTTGAAGATAGTTTTGAACTTTCATGATTAATCTGAATTTGTGAGAAAAACACAATTACGTCAATGTTTGCCATGCTGAAGGATTCCCTTGTTATGGACAATTTCATACCAAAGTTCACCTTCACACTTAGTTCATTTTTACAAGAGTTGTTTATTTCTTTATTGGAATTCTTTCTCTGCCTATTCTTGTTTGATAGATTTGATTAACGTCTCGCATAATATTAAAGTTCATGACCATTGATGTTATACAGAGAAGCAGTTTATTTGTCATCTTAGTAATGGATGAATATGATTGCTGTAGCATATGATTGTATAAATTAAAGGGGAACAAAGGAAAATACCTTTAGGTGTTTGTTTATGTTTGTCCATGTGTCTGTCTGTCTCTGTCTGTCTTCCTGTGGGAGTGCTTTTTTTATTCAGCAAAAAAAATTACCTCACACAGGATAACTGAATTAATATTCACAAATGTTTTTCATTACGACCACTGGATAAATATTTTAACTTCAGAAATTTAATTTAAAGTTTCGGTTTGAAGTTACGATAAAAAAGGGAAAGTAAAGAAATAGTAATGACCACTGCCCAATTTCATAAAGCTGGTCATCACAAAACGGAAAGTTACCAGCTATATATTTTAATTAATGTTGTTGGTCAATACTGTGCTAAAGTTGCTTAGCAGAAAATTGCCTAGCTCAATTTTCTGCCTAACGGCATCATCAAAACAGGTCAAGGGCATACAAGGCAATTAAGGGAATGTGCCTAAGTCACATACCTTTCTATTATTGCTCACAAAAAACTGCTGGTTGGCAGACAGCCAAATTTTAGAAAAACATTAATTAACAGATGTGACAAAGTTCAACATTCCCAAAAGATACAGTTGCTTTGTAGCCAACATCAATTCAACACTTATTTTGATTACCATTTTTGAGTTATGTGTACCATTGTTCAAAACTTTTGTATCTGTTTGTGCTTTGCATTTATGGCTTTCCATAGTTTTTAAACCTTGACTTTTTAAAAAATATGGAAAACTTAAATGAAAAACAGGTAGGGACAGTTTGTAACAATGTTACACAAAATAATGTTCAAAAATAGTGCTGAATTTGTTTGAAATAAAGCAATCAATTTGGGGAGGTATTTTATTTTATTTAAAGTTTGCAAACATTATTTAACAATATTTGTTATTACGATTCAAAATGTTTTAGCAACATTCGGCCGTCCATCAAATGCCAACCAGTGCGGTTTGTTCCATAGAGTTATATATAACTCTATGGGTTTGTTCATTAATCTCCATTATACAGTATAATGGAGATCAATGGGTTTGTTCTTGTCAACCTTTTACCCACGAGGCAGCGCTCTGTTCGTTCCCTGCTATCCCAACGCTATCTGTGTGCGTTTTACGCACCCAAGGTATAGCTCGGTGCGCGCGCAGTCAATTGCTCTACGTCATCTTCGGGTCACCAACGCAGGAAATACGTCACAGGGTTGTCCTTATTCCGTGCAACTTGATTGGTTGAAAGATTAATTTATTCATTTGATCTACCGGTGTGGATACCCAACCTTTGTTTCGTCACCGTAATTTGCATGCGCGTTGTCTGCTTAAAATTATTAAAACAAAACATTTTGAGCATGCTCTACGGCCGGCAACATTTTGCAGAAAAGTAAACCATGAAGTCAGACAAACTGCCATAATTTTGACGTTTGAAATAAGTTTTCAAACATGAAGCAGAAAGGTAAGTTTTTATACATTAACAAGGAATATTTTTTTTGTAATTTGCACCGCAGAATGTGGTAAATTTACGTTAATTTGACAGACACTTTTTGTGTTCATTTTTTTCCCCACCAACTTGTCTCTCTCGGTCATAGGCCTACTTCTTGCTTGACTTTGAAATTCAGCAATTTGCCTTGGTGAATTTCTTACAAAGGGTGGTGTAATTAGCTTTTAAATACAAAACAAAATACGAAGATTTTTAAAATCACAAACACTATAAACAGTAGACATGGTAGAGCAGGGAGGCCCGTTCCCGTAAAAAAACAAACGGCTCTCGTTCTATTTCGAGCAGCGTGCAGAGATGAGGCAGAACTGCCGTCTGAAGCGTCTCGGGACCCGTTGCTAGCTGTGCTAGGACGAGCTCGCCCCCGTATATAATGAACACTGACACTGACACTGACTGTGGTAGAATACTAATTATCGTAGCGTCATACGTTGTCGACCATCACATGTTTTCGGTCCCCAACTTTGATTCCCGTTTATCGCGAAATTGTGCAAGCTACACCAGTGACAGAAGCTATGCAGTTTACTCACGGTCTGTATTTTCATCAGGCTTAATCATGCTGAGAATAAAGTTTCCTGTCGTTGGTTATGCTCAAACATTTATAAAATGATTGATTTTTGGTACTAATCACTAGTGCATTATTATGCCAACATTCAAATGAGTCAAAGAAACATCATCCAACCTCGAAAGTTCAAAACAAAATTACTATCTGCTAGATTGAGTTTCATTCTGCTTTAGTCACTAGATGTATCACGTGAGGTGGTTACTATTTGGGATTCTATGGTGTGCAAATGTGGGGAAAATATTAAAATATTTTAAGTGAAAATGACAACAATTTTTTTGGGATTTACTCATGCATGCTGTAATAAATTCCGATAAGAATAAATATTAAGTCTAAATTAAAGAGAAATTATCATAGATTGGTTTCTAATCTCCTGAAATAAAAAATTACTGGTCTGAAATGGGGGAAAACGGATTGTTATGAAGTGTGAGTGCATCAAGGGGGGTGGGGTGTTTTACTTTCATGCCTTATGATATCTCTGGATTCTAATAAAGTAGCCATAATGCCTTAGGACAAAAATGTAATTAAATTTGTTAAGTAGTAATTGAATGATATTTTTGATTTATTTTGCATGCCATACTAGCTTCTGAATATTCAATAAAATACCAACCAATGAAAGGTGTGAAAACATGACGTTGCTCCAATGTCGTGCATGCATAAGCACTGTTAATGGCGGACTGTCTCTCGCAACGTAAAACCAAAACTTTAAAAATTTCAACACACCATGACGTGAAAGTGTTATTGTTAAAAAATTGGATAGATGATTTGAAAAAAAAAATAATAGTTTTTGATTGTGAACAATTTTCCTGTTATCCTACTGAAAACACATGACACCAGGATACTTCCTCACTGTGCTGTGTCATGATTGTACCACCACTTCAATGTCGCAACTCGTGCAAACTTGTCGGTAACATCTGTGAGTGAGGGCAAAATGCACAGACAGTCGAGTGTCACTGACAGTTGAATTGACACAAATCTGACAGTGACCATGGTGACATCGAACACTGTCGAAGAATAAAGTGCAGCTTATTTTAGGCACTTGAGCATTCTAATCTAATCATTGATAATGATAAAAAGATAACATGACAAAATACAACAAATAAACTTTAGAAAAAGAATTAGCTGTTGCCATTGCAAACTGCTTACCAACCAAAATTTCCTTATAGTTATATGATGATGGTATTAAGTTTAAACTGAAAGTTAAACGAGGCATGATGTTTCATAGTTGCGATAACGTAACCCTCCTGCCGATGGCCAGCCTCGGCAGGAGGGTTACGTTATCCCAACTAGCAGTCATTTCAGCACTAGCTGAGGTGAGTCTTTCTGGAAGGTTAAAATAAATGACAATACAACAAACATGAACTAGAGTCGTTCTCAAAAAGGCTATAAATGACAACACAGCAAATGTGTTCATGTTTGCTGTGTGATGTCATTTTAGCCTTCGAGAAAGACTCTGCTTGAGTGCTAGCATGGCTAGGGTTGAAACGTTAGGCCATTAACTACTTTTTTGCATTGAACAAACAAATTTTTTTCATGTTGAATCCACATCCTTTTTAAAGGAACATTACGCATTTGATTTTGCTTGCAAAAAAGGTTGCTTGCAGTGTAAGTACTTTGTGTAATTCACCATAATGCATAAACCTGTTGAAGTTCGAGATCGATCAGCCATTTGGGTCATGAGAGAATAGTGAAAAAAACGATAACAAATTTTGCAGTGCATCGATGCCAAAACAAAAATGAATAAAATGCTCACTGAGCGATAAACTCCAAGCGCAAAATTAGATTCTCATCAAATATATATAATTTCAGAGAGAAATAAGGGATGTTTTCTTCTATCATCATCATTAGACCGTGTGGGTTTTATGTAAATCTGCGATCGTCACGATTTTTGTTCTTACCAATTCTGTAACGTTCCTTTAAATCAGATGAGGCTTTGCAGGAGTTGGTGGCTCATCTTCCCAATCTTGTTATTGATGCTGCCAAGGGACTCAAACACCTTCCTGCTGTCCAAAAACTCAATGGAATTCTCATGTTTCTAGACATCTCAGGTAACTTATACCCCTTTCAATCTACACTTTTTAACAATTTCACTTTATTTACTTCTTACTTTATTGTATTCCATTACAACCAATGCGAATTATAAAGAAAATATTGGTCAATTATTGTCACTTGGTGTTCTGTGCATAGCTAAATACAAAACCAGCACCAGTATTCGTAGGACGTCCTGTTTTCAATGTGTCCCTAAAATCAAGGCAAAACTTTTACCTCTCTGTGCGCGATGTAAACAGTCTCTAGACAAAATTGTTGTGGTTTGACTTACCAAGCAATGAGTCTCCTTCCCCTCCTCACCAAAACTTAGAAACACGGAAGGCTCCAATGGCTAGTTGCACTTGTAAATGCAAAAAGTTTTGGTATTTTAGGCATTTCTACAAGGTACAAAAATAGGTCATAATGTTAGGGCCATATAAAAAAATTGCCCACCGTAAAAGTTTCATCAAACACTTTTTCAATTCACAATTCAGGATGATCAAATCATGTGACTGAACATATTCTGCTGAGCATTCTTTAAAAAAAAAAATACAGAGGCTTAAAGAAGCCATGCGCCTCATATCATTTTCTAATAATCTTGAGAATTGTTTTGTAACCCTAGTATAATACAAAAGTGTAAGGCCGCCAGGGCTAGATTACCATTCCAATTTCAGCAGCACTTGCAATCTCAACATGTGATGTGAAAACCAGAGTAAAGTATTAACCTTCTAATTACAGGTTTCACTGCACTTTGTGAGGAGTTTACACAACGAAAGCATGGTGTGGATGAACTGACTAAAACTCTCAATGACTATTTGGGTCAAATAGAAGATTTGGTGCTCAAGGCTGGAGGTGATGTCATTGAATTTGCAGGTAAAGTTTAAAGGAACACGTTGCCGTGGATCAGTCGAGTTGGTCTTTGAAAAAGCGTTTGTAACCGTTTGTTATAAAATGCATATGATTAGAAAGATATTTTAAAAGTAGAATATAATGATCCACACAAGTATCACTCGGAATTGCGTGGTTTTCTTTTTACCCCGTCGACTAACACGGTCGGCCATTTATGGGAGTCAAATTTTTGACTCCCATAAATGGCGGACCGTGTTATTTTGCAAAGTAAAAGGAAAACCATGCAATTTCGAGGCAAATTTGTGTGGATCATTATATTCTACTTTTGAATTATGTATCTAACCGTATGCATTTTATAACAAACGGTTTCAAATGCTTTTCAACAACCAACTCGACCGATCCAAGGCAACGTGTTCCTTTAATAACATTTATGTTGTGTTGACTCGCTGTATGTGGCCCTTAGATTTGTTTTTAGATGTTTGCCCTCTCCCTCCATATAGTTAGTCCCTACTGTTACAAGTCAGTCATTGTAGGAGTCTTTTATGTGGGGCAAAATTGCTCAGTTTTCTCTGGTCACTGCAAAATATAAATGTCTATTAATATTGTGTGTAAATGGTTTTTCACTATTTTCTTGTGACCCAGATGGCCGATTAATGTCAAACTTCTACTGGTTTATGTATATTACATAAAGTGCTTACACTGCCAGCAACTGTTTTGTGAGCAAAACCAATTCTGTAATGTGTTAATTTAAGCAATTCTCTGAAATTAGGCCCTGGTGTTAACTGCTTATTCTGTTAAACAGGTGATGCAATGCTTATTCTGTGGGAGGTAGCATCTGCTGAGGCCAATGTGGCAGCCATTGTTAAGGCTATCATCTGCTCAAGAAAGATAATGAAGTCATGCAATAACTGGGATACACAAGTGGAGGTACAACTTGGTGTGAAGATTGGTAAGCAATATTCAATACAAACACTGAATGGGATGTGAGTGCATTGTTGCAGAATATAATCACAAGGACTACTCAGAAAACTGTTGAAACTCTACAAATGAATGACTAGACAAACAAGTAGGACTGATTGTTTGTTTTTTAAGAGATTTTATATATTAAAAATATATAAATTTATCTGTCCTATGTTTATTTTCACATACAACGGTAACAGCGATCCAATGTCGTGGCATTACGACATTGTGACACACTCTTTAACAAGTTATTTGGTGACAAAGCTCAAAAGGCATCTATCTGCTTTGGAACAAGAAAGTCAAAGAGATTTTAAATTATGTCACAGTAGCCAAAACCCCCAAAGCTTTGAATGAATATTCAACATGAATGGCATAGCACATTGTAGATAATTATTCTCAACTGTAGAGTTTCATTTTATAGTTCTGGATGACGTCATCAGGCCCCGAACATTGCGCTTGATTCGACACAGCAATTTCTCTCTTGTAAGGGGCAGTTGTATGAGGAAAATGTAAATTTGTACTGGAACTTTGCAAAGGATATAACAGCGAAGGCACCGCGGCCCTTGCTGTGGGTGCTGGGGTTTATTTCAAGGCCTGTGATATCATGCATTATTTTTACAGGCCTGTCAGCAGGTGAGGTATTCATCACCTATGTGGGCAGCAAGTCAACTCGTTTGTTCTCAACCAGTGGTCAAGCCGTCATTGATGTCAACTTAGCTGAGCATTACTGTGATAAAGGAAGCATCATTCTATCACCATCTGCCTGGTCTCACTGCCCAGAACGGAAAGGGATGAATGTGGAGAAGCTTGATGAGGGACATGTAAAGGTTAGCTGAGCAAACACTTGATTTCTTACATCAAACTAATTATTTTATTGAAAGCCTTACTGAAGACGGTCGCAAATTTCACTCTGAAAAAGACAATGTAAACCAACATGGTATATGCATTATATTTTATGTAGTGTGTCAAATTTAAGCAGACGGCAGTTTAATGGTTAATTGTTGTGATTGATTTGTAGGTTCTTAACCTCAGGAAAACCTGGGCAGAGACTGAGTTGGCAAAAGGTTTGTTGACATCACATCATTTTTTAAGTTGATTATCTGTTTTGGAAGCATGAGTAGATATCCTATTGTTTGCATATAAGTACTGTTAAGTGATGTTTGAAACTTTACATGGTATGTATGATAAGAAGTAACTATGACTACTAACTTTACAATCATGTGTAAATCTCTTTTGGGAGGATTGATATGTTCCAAACAGTAATTCTGCTCGTCTTCAATCAATGTTGTGCCCCAGTTTAAATTTGTTTTATCACAATAAATAAAAGTTGAATGATAACCTGTCCCCATTCACTAAATCTTTACAAAGTTGATAAATTAAATCTCAAATTTAACAGCAGAAAACTGTGTTTTTCTATATTAGCAGAAGTAAACAGAATAATTTTTTTTAATTTATTCTCCCAGAAGACCCACCACAGGAGCATTTGAAAGCCAGGGTAAGTCAATACATAAATCCCAACAAGCTTCAAATGTCGCTTAAGTTAAATCATATTTTATAAAATGTCAAGGGAAAGGTGGTTGTACATCAAGTACAAATTTCCCCAAAACAAATTACACTCAAATGATCCTATAGGTTATTATCCAACTTGTAGTGCATGTAAGACCTACATATTTTCTAACATAATTTTTCCTTTGAAAAGTTTTAAAAAGTTTATTAGATTAGAATCCAGTTTGGAATTACTACTTTTACAAATTAATGTCTATCTTAGGCTCTTGGTGAGATTCCACTGATACGCCGTCTGAACCTGAAAAATGGTAAGTCTCTTATGTGTTTTTGTGAGTTCTAGTAGTATCAATCATTATATGTGTGTGACTAGTGGCTAGTGGCTGTGGACAAATTCATTTACAAACCTAGCTGGGCCCAATTTCATAGCCCATTTTGTACTTACTGTGCGATTTCTATTTCATAGCACTAATAACTGTATAAGCGCTGGAAAAGGCATGTTAACCTTCAAGTGCTTACTGCTCTTCTCCTTCTTCCGTAAAAGTACAGTCCACCATCTGGTGTATTACGTACTGCATAAAAATAAATGACGTAACATTGCAAAGCCATGTTGAACGCACAAGCTGGCTGCCTAATTTTCTTGCTCACCTGTGAAATAAGCTTACACTTAAGCAAATGTTGCTGCTATAGTTTACCTTTAGCAGCGCTATGAAAGAATACTGTTTCATGATGCACATGATTTCTTTCCTCATTTGGGACATGCGTATACTGGAATTTTAACATGAGTTTGATATGTATGGGTTTTTTTCAGTTCACAAACAGGAATTGCGCCCTTTTATTGCTGCTCCAGTTATACAAAAGGTATGATAAGTACATTCATTCAAATATACATTGCAATTTCAGGGCTCAAACTTTTGGGAAAAATCACAAGTCTGTGGCTTCTTACTCGCTTTCTCTAAATTTTTACTGGACCAGAAAGTGTCTCAGAAGACTATAGTATTTGAAAGGAAATCTGCCCAATATAACAAATATAATTTTTTTATTTAAACTAGCAGTAATTTAATTTGTCATGATAACTTTGGTACTCAACAGAATGGAAAGGTATTTTTTCAGACTCTGAGTCGATATTTCAACATAATTGGTGTTTTATTGAAGCTATTACACAGTTTCATTTATTTCAAGTCAACACTCATTTCCATATTAGTAAAACAAGAGAACAATTATCAAATTTAGTACAATAATCCAAGTATTAGGTAATATTATTCAATTGAAAAACACAAGACAGAAGGACTTATGCAGCCCTGAGTTTACTGCACTGGCCTTGGGCCTGAATTCCAGTGTTTTGAGTCACAAATTTGTGGATAACTTAAGGAACAAAAGCAAACTCTTCTCTCATTCCAAGTAAAGCTCAGTTCCAAGCACTTTCTTGTTGTATTTTGTTTATAAGGTGGATGATAACCAGCCTATGGAGTATTTGTGTGAGATGAGAGATGCAACTGTAGTGTTCATTAATCTTTCCTTGGATCATGGGCATGACCATAGTCGCTGCATACAAGGACTGTATGATGGTGTCTCTGCTGCTGTGCTGCAGTTTCAAGGTAAGATCAGGATTTTAATCCAACTTAAACTATTTCTGTGGCGCCACATTGATGACAAGGTGCAATATTTCGATGATTCTACACTCAGTTGTAGACTTGTTACAAACTAAAGCGAATAGTTCAACTTAAAAACATTTTTACTGAAAAACATTTTTGCAGAAAAGAAAATAACATAATATACATCAAAGCACAGTTGTAAATCATGCTAATTTTCAATTTACAAAAACATTTTCCCGTTAAAAAATCAAGTGTTTTAAAGTCACCTGGAATTAGATTTTTTCTTCTTCAAACTTTAGAGTATATGTATATGAACAATAAAATAATTTTTTTGAGTAATTGTTTGTAACGATATATGTATATGTGACCCGCTACCTGAAACTGAGTCAGATGTTGACAACTTCAAGAATTGAGTTGTATGACTGGCTGGAAAGAACACACCAGCAGCAGTAACTTGGTATAGTCTAAGCTTTGGGGTGTGTCGCGTTGCTGAGTTACTCCCGTTTGAAATTAGCCAATACATCATTTTTTTCTGAAAAACGAATTACAAGTAAAGTGATGTTTTAAACTACCACTGCGCGTGAAAGGATACAAATTAGAAATAAGTATGATCACAAAATTGTTGTATTCATAGCTTTATAGCCTAAAGGTAAGTGTTCTCAAGGTTAACCATGTAAATAAAGATATTTTTTTGTTTTGTTTGTTTTTTTCCTGATAAATTGTCCTTAACTTGATAATGCATTGGGCAACATCTGACTCATTTTCATGTAGCGGGTCACATATATATTTAAAAAATAGATAAAGTTGTTTGGGGGTGACTCCGCCTATCCCTTTTGTGACGTCAATCGAGGCAGACTTTGCCTCGATCGAACATCGAGCACACGTACATGCAAGTACATGCAAGTTCTAGTTATGAATTTGTGCGTTTCGAAAAAAGGTTTATTTCTTGCATTTTTCTGGCAATGTCGCGACCACGTGCATTGCTGCTGGAGGCAGCAAAAAAAACTAAAGATGGGGTCAGTTTGCAAAGTGGTCATGCTTCTAGAATCCGGAATACACCACACATTTTGACATGAAGAGAAAAGTTCTTTTCTAAAACATGACGCCATCCCAACAATTTTCCCAGCTGGTGGGGAAGTCGAAGAAGGTACCTGAAAGTCGTGACGACCTAAAGGAGCATTTGCCTTACGTGAACAAAATTGGGTATTGTTTCAACTTTAAGGGCATGTTTTTAGCTTGCGCCAAGCGTCACTATCTTGTGTCGGCACTGCATGCGATTAACCGTGCTGGGTAATCCGAGTGGACCGTCCACACAGCAGCGCTACAGTGCGTGCAGTCTGCTCCGTGACCATAATTATGTTCGTAGGGATCATACCGATAAGGTATCCAGACGTAGTGGACGGGGCCATACTACTCATTTTCTCTTCAAATATCGCGCCTTGATTGATGTCACGAACAGCACCCACTCGGGTCGGGCGTACTTTTAAATTTGTAAATAAAATGGAAACTAATTTTTTAGAACCTTAGTTAACTGTTTATTCATATTCCACTCATCAAAACACATATTTTAGTAACAAAAGCTTTGTTTTGACAAAATACCACTTCCAGGTGACTTTAACAAACAAATCGTAAAAGTCATCAAAGCATTCTAATGTTGCAAGCACTGTAAATGTAAATTTTGCGAAATTAAGTTATAAAAGTGACAAAACTATCCAGGAATTTATGCATTCATGTCTATTCCCATAAGTTTAATTTAAGAAAAAGAATAAGTTTGGGATTTTTTCTTTACATAAAAAAAACCTGCAATAGACTGTAAACAGTACTTTTGGAGTTTTGCCAAGGCACATGATATGTGTAAACTGATTTAAATTGTTGTGCTTGTTATCCAGAGTTAACCATTAGCATAACAAATTTCCCTCACAAAAGTGACCTTAAAGAAAGGAAAACTTCCTTGCCCTTGATGAAAATATGATGTTCTTCTCTCCTATACACTCTTCCAAGCTCAAAGTTTCCTCATTCAATTAGTCCTCAAAGTTTCCTCATTCTTAGTCCCTTTTCCTCTTTTAGATGCTTTAACATCAGAAATTTTGTTTTTCCTTTTTAGGAGTCATCAATAAGATCTTTGAGTTTGATAAGGTGAGTTGGTTGAGTTTGGAGGGAATTGTACTGTACATTCAATTATTTCAATCTTTTAAGCTTATTGCTTTATAATGTTCCACTTGCGACTGCATTGAGGAACTGGGGGCAACTGCTTCCTTGACCCTGGTCATTGCCTTGGTGTCCCTTGATATGTTCCAGTAGAAATTGAACTTTCACTCACAGATGCCCATTACGAAAGGAAAACTTCCTCTGAAGGAAGTATCATGATGTTCCTGTTAGAAACACATGGGTTATATGAAGCATCAAGAACAAAGACTTTGGGGTATTTATACAACTAATTCTAAATGGTAACCATTTTGTGCACTGAATCTTCTATTTTCAATACAACTTTATTTCATAATATTGTTTTTAACAGAAGTTCACATTATACTTGCAAATTTTTTAGAAATGAGATTAAATTAAAAAACTTTGACATTGACAGGGTACTAGTTTCCTGGTGCTGTTTGGTCTGCCTGGATTCAAGCATGAGGATGAAGTTAGCCATGCCTTGCAATGCTCCAGTCAGATAATGACAACATTGAATGATATGATTGAGGTCAGGTAAGGTAACTTAGTTATTGTGTCACAGTGTCTTGAAGGGTTTGACATTTCTTCATGAAATCCAAGTTCAATCAACTGCAACTTGGGCAAAACATCGCAAGTTCAATCAACTGCAACTTGGGCAAAACATCATGGCTATGCTTACCATAAGCAAATAATTTATACAAGCACAGAATTTATAGTCGTGTATACTCCACTTTACTGGTCATTCTTCACTTACACAGCTAGTGCAGAAATTCAGCACAGCATGCACAGGAAGCGGAGATCGGTGATCATAAGCGCAGAATACAGTGGTAAGCAGAGCCATGAAGTTGGGCCCTGGTCTGCTGACAGCATGCCTTGCCTTGGTTATCTCCAAGAAGGCCTTGAACATATTTTATAAATAATCTGCACTGCCCCCTAGCCTCCTTTTCCCATAGGTTGGTGCATAAAGGGCATGCCCGCTCCACATCATTAATGAGAAAACTTCATATCAAATTTATGTAAAAAGAATTATGCACAAATCATTCATACAACTATTTGAAAGGTTTATTTTGTTGCTGTTGTTTTGGTGTCCCCCTTCAACATGTCTCATCATATTGCACACATTGATTGAAAGTATTTCTGATTTCATCTAGGCAAATATCAGTGGGTGTAACAACAGGCAAGGTATTCTGTGGGGTTGTAGGTCATCCAGAACGACATGAGTATACAGGTAAGTACCTATGTTGGTTTTTTTGTTAAATATAGTTAAGACCAGACCAAGAATATAATTGAAAATGAAATGAAAAAATATAATGTAATTGAAATTTACTGCTAAACAGCTTTATGAAATTGTAAAAGAAAACCAATTAAATACAAGTTTCCACTCTCGTTAACAGTGTGAAACATAACTATTATGTAAACTATTATCTTTCAGAACAAAATGTGAATTTAAGTTATTATTGTCAAGATTATAACCCCAAATTGAATGAAATTGACTTGATGATTACTATTTGTTGTATTTGCTGTATTTGTTTCTCAGTGATTGGTCCTAAAGTGAACATGGCAGCTCGTTTAATGATGAATTATCCAGGCAAGTTATCTTGTGATGAGGAGACCCACCATCGCTCATCTATTGACACCTCTCACTTCCATGATCTACCGGAGATCAAACTCAAAGGCATGGACAGTCCTGGACCTATTTCAGAGTACATTGATTCATCTATGTAAGTACAAGGTTTCTCTGAATCCTAGAATGTTTTGATCATTAAATGAAAATAACACTTTAGGGCCCTGAGTGTAAGGCCCACATGAAGAGTTAGTAATAACAATAATAACTTTAATACAAAAAATTGAAAAACATAAATGCTAATTTTCATTTTCTTCAAAGGCAGTGGACACTATTGGTAATTACTCAAAATAATTATCAGCAAAAAACCTCACTTGGTAATGAGTAATGGGGTGAGGTTGATAGTATAAAACATTGTGAGAAACGGCTCCCTCTGAAGTGACATAGTTTTCGAGAAAGAAGTAATTTTCCACGAATTTGATTTTGAGACCTCAACTTTAGAATTTGAGGTCTCGAAATCAAACATCTGAAAGCACACAACTTCGTTTGACAAGGATATTTTTTTCTTTCATAGTTATCTTGCAACTCCGACGACCAACAAGCTCAAATTTTCACAGCTTTGTTATTTTATGCTTATGTTGAGATACACCAAGTGAGAAGACTGGTCTTTGACATTTACCAATAGTGTCCATTGTCTTTAAGTTCTTCTTTGGTTTTGTTTCCATGTTGTCATAAGTTGTGCTATTTCTGTGTACTTCTTCTACAGGGGAAAAGACCCTTCCATTCCAGAGGCCAAGCATCCACTTCTGGGTAAGAATTTGACATTACTTTTTGACGTTTTATGGGGCATGGGTGGTTTGTAAACTGAGGGGTGGGTATAAGGGGAGATTCTTTGCGGCAGGGGGGCTTTGTAGAGGTGCTGGTCACCTGTTCCTCCTTGCCACTCACTGGCTTGATATTCTAATCAATTTTTCAAGCGTAATACAACTAAAACTAAAACTTTAAAGAATGAGATGATTTAAAGATACCTGCCACTTTACATCTAAGTTTGCTCAAATATTCATTTATCTTCCCAGCATACACTTGGACCTAGCTTTAAACTATAATCAAGTAACAGTATTGTTCTATAAACGTTAAGGGAAGGTAAACATTTGTTAGTTACAGGCATAATTGGTTTTGTATTGTGCTCATGTTGAACAAATAACAGCTTTTATGACCTGAAATTTGAATTTCTCAAACTGTGTATTCCTATATGGGATTATTCTTCCTGCATGGACATTATTCGCTCCTGTTTTTGGACGACATCTCAAAAATGCAACTTTTGAAACTAAATTTTCAATTGTTAGTTTTACTGTGTACATCTACATTTATATATTAGGATTAAGACAATCAAACAGTCCCAAAAACCAAAGGTGTACGTTGCCTATAACTTCAACAACTATGATGTTAAGTTCCACTCTTCCAGTAACTTATATACTGACTAAGTTTCATCACCTGAAATGATAGATAACAAGTACTTTATAAACTTTAACATTATTATTATTATTTTTTATTTCTTTAAAGGTGGCAAATACTGACCTTCACTTAATACAGGAAGTTAGTAATATGAATTTTGATTTAAACCAACCCTAGGCTATATCAGTGAGTTTCAAGAGGCCCTTAATACACTGGAGAAGGTATGCTTCTCAGGTGATCGTAGTCATCCATTGTTTCTGGTCGTTGAAGGGGAGCCAGGGGTAGGAAAGACTCGATTCCTGAGAGCAGTCATTGATGCAGCTACAAACAATTCCATGAGGTAAGTTTTACTCTTTCAAAGAAAATGGAAATTGAAACTGATCTGTGGTTCCTGTGAATGATTCACACAAGTGTGAAATGTTTCAAACGGCATGAATTATTTATTATTTTATATTTCTGGTAATTAAACGAAGGATGCCCATAAGTGGACCAAAACACTGGGGTTAATAATAATAATAATAAAGAGACATTTATATAGCGCTCTTACACGAGGTACCACAGCGCTTTACAAGAAACTATACAATAAGCAAATAAATAAAGGCACTGATAATGGAAAACAGTCAAAGGAATCAGTCATTGAACAGGAACTGCAGCTTAATGTCCCATCCAAAGGACAAACTAATTATGGTAAAATATCTTGCTTAGGGCCACAATTTCCACGGCCTGGACTCGAACCAATACTTTGAGCATTACGCACAATTGTTTATATGCTTGAAATGTTTTGTGTCACATTTGCATCACATTTGCAAAATACTGACGTAATCCCAAAATGTCTTCCCAAATGAATCAGTCTTTAATAGTGCAATAACCATGACCTAAAATCCCCCGACCTTACAAATAGATCTTTACCCACTCTGTTTAGAATCATCTGTAGCCGTCCAACAGTAAGCAGTGTGAACAACCCATACAACACGGCATGTTTACTGGTGACAGAGCTGCTTGAGTTAAGCAATGTATTCAGTCCACATGAACGAGAACAGCTTCTAGAGGATCGTTTTGAAGGGACAGAGATCATCAATAGTTTGAGTCTGCTTAATAATCTCTTGGGAATCCAGGTGGGTTGATTTACAGTTATTTTATTGTATAGACCCATTCCCTATTCATGGCTATTCTGTCTGTATTCAGTTATTGAAAATGTACACATAATTGACTCCCAAAATGGAGGGAAGGATTCAATACCTTGGTGAACATGAAATCACTTGGTGGGACGCCCTAACAGAGAGGTAAAACTGATGTTTCGAATTTGATTGTTGCATCATCATTTTACCTCTAGAATGGCTGGTAAATGACATCATACAATTGTCTTAACAATGAGACAACAATGTTTTCCCTTCCAAGGTTTGGTTTGAATGAAAGATTCACAGAGTTGTCACAGCAAATTGCAAATAATCTGCTGCCATATTTAAGTTTCTTTGTATGTTTTCTTGTAGCTTGCTGTTCACGAAGCACTATCCAATCTCTCCCCTGCTGGTCGGACTAAAGCCCTCCAACGACTCCTTGGTCGTATTATCCAAGGAACTCAGTTGGACACCTTCAATGGCACCTTGGTAGTAATTGATGATGCTCAGTACATTGATCGCGACTCTTGGTCCTACCTTCGTTACTTTTCTGGTTACTCCAGTCTCTTTGTCATTGGTATGGGAGTTTTCCGTACTAATGAGGAAATTCCTGAAGGGGTTGAGAAGATCTTGAACAGCCCTCTCTGTGTCCATGTCAAGCTGGACGGTCTGGATTCAATCAATATGGAACCACTTTTGTGCCAACTGCTAGAAGTGTATGATGTGCCAAGGGAACTTACAAAGTAAGTTTTTATAATAAGGCGTTCATCTTCTGTTTTTGTTTTATTTGCCAACTTGTAAGTTGTTTTGCTTGAGACGAAATCTATGTTTTACATTTGTTTTTAAATTTTTATAAGTTTAAAGAAAGCAAATGTTTGAAAATTTCATTTGGGGAATTAAAGATCAATTTAGAAGTGAAGATTTTGAGAGAGTGTTCACCAATTTATGCTATCTGATAAAGCATAGCACAACTTATCATCCTATTGCAATGCATGGATGGAAACAATACATCTACTGTAATTGATGCTGCTAAAAGATTTGCCCGTTTGTAAAGGTTTTGTGAACTAAGGTTGTGTAAAGAAAATGAAAGTTTTTTTAAGAATTGCTCTGTATAATTTTATTATAGGAAACTTTAAGGACTATTTTTTGAAGTTTGTATAAATAAGGTGATGTTTGCAGTAGCACTATATGAAAATCTGTTTTTAATTATTAGTCTTTTCCTGAAAATGATCAGAGCATACTGAGCAATTGTCAACCACCAGTTCTTTTTAGGACCAACACTACTCAAAAGAGATTTTCACATGGTGCTACTGCATGCTAATCTCACATTAATCACATTAATGACAATACAGAACTTTAATATTGCTAAGCTGATTGGTTATACCTGTGTGTGGAATCTTGTACAGCTTGCTAGGATCTAACTTGACAGGCAAGATTAATCCTTCTTGGGTGAAGCAATGTGTAGCCAATCTCCTGCATCATCAGCAGTTAGAGATCAATACACAGGGCATGCTGCATTCATGTTCTATCAGTAAGGGAGTACGTCTTCTTGAGCTTGATATACCACCATCACTCAGGGGTAAGTAAGCAGTTTTCTGAATGTTGAGTTAGAATTATACAAATATTACACCAAAAGTTGTGATCATTATGCGATTCTACTCAAAAATTTTGTCTAAGCAACGTGTCTGGTCCTGCTTGTTCCCATCTGATAAATGCTACAGGAAATTGTGTGTAAATTGATATTTAAGTGTGATTGAAACAGGAGTTTCCTTATGTGCCGCATTGATGTACATATATTGTATGATTGCTTTCATATTTGTGCCTAGGTTGTATGATTGCTTTCATGTTTGTCCATATATAGGTTGTATAATTGCTTTCATGTTTGTCCATAAAGGTTGTATGATTGCTTTCATGTTTGTCCATGTAGGTTGTATGATCGGCTTTCGTGTCTGTCCATATTGACCCCTTGCACGCGCGTAACACGCGGCGACTGATGCCACGCTCACCATGTTGGTGGTCAATAGGCTTATGTGTAAACGCCGCGTCACCTAAAAATGCGCACTTCACTGAATAACACACGTTGACGTCACCACCAAAATGGCGCATCCAAGATTATTCTGATGATGACCTCAGGTGAAATGGGTCAATAGGTTGTATGATTGCTTTCATGTCTGTCCCTATAGGTTGTATGATTGCTTTCATATTTGTGCCTAGGTTGTTTGATTGCTTTCATGTTTGTCCATATTATAGGTTGTTTGATTGCTTTAATGTTTGTCCATTTAGGTTGTATGATTGCTTTCATGTTTGTCCAATAGGTTGTACGATTGCTTTCATGTTTGTCCGAATATGTTGTATGATTGCTTTCATGTTTGTCCATAGGTTGTATGATTGCTTTCATGGTTGTGCATTGGTTGTTTGATTGCTTTCATGTTTGTCCATATAGGTTGTATAATTGCTTTCATGATTGTAGGTTGTATGATTGCTTTCATGTTTTTCAATATAGGTTGTATGATTGCTTTCATTGATCGCCTGCCTGTTGCTGAGAGAACATCTGTCAAGATAGCGTCTATAATAGGAGCATCTTTCGATAACGCTGTCATCAGTCATCTTATGCCTGGTGCTCCAGCAAACAAGGTAGTCAGTGATTCAGTTCCTGTACTTATTTTGTCTCACAACCACATTTTCTGACCTTATTTAAACAAGCTTAATTTAGCCAAGTGAACTAAAGTAGATTTTCTTTTGTATTTAGAAAAGGTTGTATTGCTTTGTTTGTTTTACCTTAATGCTGTTTTAAATAGGCAATAAAAGCGATGAACATTAAGCAGACTTTAGAATTAGCCTGGAGAAACAGTCACAGTGGCAGAACAATATGTTGATAACTGAGTAGCTTTAAAGCGTAACAATAACAGAGTTGTGTCTTGTAAGACATTGTTTCATGTACTTATATCCTTGAAGGTTCTGGAAAGTATTGGTGGTTTAGTGTCTGCTGGAGTCTTCATTTATGAGAATGGACAACTACGATTCCAATCCTCTACACTGCAAGAAACAGCCTATGCTCTCCTTGTTGAGAAACAACGACGCAAGCTTCATGAGAGATATGCTGTATATCTGGAGCACCGCTATCTCGGATTCATCAAGAAAAAGAGTATGTTCTAAAATCTGACCTGTAACATTGTATTATTTTCTCAACAAAAAGCTCTGTGTTTCACTCATCAATTGTTGGTGTTAATTTGTTTCAGAAAAGAGTAGGTTCAGCTTGATCAAGAAAAAAAGCAAAATGGTGCAACAGAGGTGAGATACTTTAAAAGAATGACAGAGCATTTTATTATTGACAGTAAAAAGTGGTTTATGAACCTTTTTCTTTTATAAATAACTTGAATTCACTGTTTCTTTTCTTTGGGTATTTGTCCTCTTGACTGAAGACAGATCTTCAATCAAAGACAAACTATTATTAAGGTCCCATGGCCCAATTTCATAAAGCAAAAAAAACTTGCTAAGCATGAAAACTATTGCTTAAAACAGAAACTGATTTCCAGCAAAAATTCCATAAAGTTTACATTACATTGTTTACAACTGGTGGCCCACTCATTTGTCAAGCAGATCAGGCCTTGCTTTTAAGCTTTTTGGTTGTTGCCAACTGGGCTTACAAACTCTGGGTTAAAGTTAAACTTGCCTCTAGGAAGTTTAAGTAACTGTGATTTTAAACATATATTGTCATAAATGTATCTATATGACAAGTAGCAATCACAACCAGTATAATAGGCAAATAAAGTTACATTCAAACACACAAAAATAAATTAACACATTTCAAAATGTATTATTTACACCTGAATAAAAGAAATATGAGCCTTTTAAACAAGTAGGTTGCACAATTTTTACTAGCCCACAGGGCAAGTTGAGAAGTGGTGTTTACTAGCCCAAAGCAGTTTTTACTAGACAATATTCGGGCTAGTGTTAAGGGTGAGCCTTGCAGTATTTTATGCTCAATAGCTTTGTTAACTTAGGAACCAGGTGGCTTTCTATCGAACAAGCCTGTAAGCAAGTGCAGCATTGCTACATTTAATTGACCATTCATAAATACCTCGGACAGTTTTGCTATTCCTATTGGTGGAGAGCACGTCACATGGGTGTGTATAAACCTTTGTTTATGACCGGTAAAAAGTGTTGAAACATGGGCGTGACACGCCTGCTTGCACCTGTGCTTATAAGACAGTTTCTTCATTCCTATTGGTCGAGAGCAAAGGCCGGGACAGTTGTGCCACATCACGCAATACGCGCGACGCCCAAAGCATTCCCTTATAAGGAGTTGTTTACCCGAGGGCGGCGGAGGGCCTTACCATTTCATAGCTGGAGGGGTGTTGTGTTGAAAGAAATCATTGAACAATTATAATTTTTGCATTTATTTTACTTTTTGACCAAAAGTGTTGATGTTTTTTTGACCGAAAAGGTATTTATATATGGGAATCAAAGTGTGTTGAATCGGTTTTCAACTAGTGGTTTAAACCCCGCCGAGGCCTGGCTCTTGATAATTTACCTCGACTTCGTCTCGGTCAAAATTATCAAGAACCAGGCCTCGTTGGGATTAAACCACTAGTTGAAAACCGATTCACCGCACATTGATTCAGCACTAACTTTACATTGGTCCTATTGAATTTCCCATTATTTAATATAAATGTTTTCTATGTGAAGGAAACCTGCTGGTTCAGGGGAAGTTAGTCTACAGGTTGTGTATCCCCAACTTATTACCCACTGGCGTAAGGCAGGAAACCAGACTAAGACTGTAGAGTATCTCATCCATGCTACAGAGTCTGCAGTGGCCTTGGGTAATACCATGCAGGTATGGAATCGAATTGTCTTTTCAGATTATCAATCATTAATCAGTTGAACATTTTATCATTTCCTTGTACCCTATTAATAGTTTCGGGTCAAAGTATTCTTTGGCCAACATCAAGTTTAGTTCAAACAAAAATCAAATTAATTATGCTTTTGGGGTAACGATTGTATCTATTGACCCAATTAATCTGACGTCATCACTTACAATAAATCTTGGTTGAACCAGTTTGGTAGTGAGATTCCTCAAATGATACTGTGCAGTGAACATTTATTGTCATGTACATGTGGTTGAATGGGTACCATATCTTAACGTGCAGTTTGACTCCCAAAGTGGAAGACCCTTGGCATTTTAAAATGGCAAGAAGTCGCTCAAGTTGATTGTTGTTTTGTTATGAAAATAATTTAAATTGCTTTCCATTATTAATGGTAGGTGTTGTGAAGTGTTTGGGGTCATGTCTCTTTTTGTGTTTGAATAATAAGTAGCAACTAATTTTTTTTAAATATAGCATCACTGCCATGTGACTGTTTGCATAAACGCTACTCGCAATCAATATATTCACATAAGCAGAATCAGCTCAAGACACAACTTCATTCCTTGAACCACACATTGATTAAATTATTACCTAAAGGTTTTTACTTCTACTTATATCCTGGTTTGAAACTTTTTTTTCTTTTGAGGATATTTCTCGGTATTTTTGTTCCCTCTACAAATGAGTACAAGTTCTTATCTTTTTCCAAACTGACTTACTATCTTGATTTTATTGATGCATCACAAAGCTCTAGGTTTCTTAGTAATAGATTTGTATTAATGTCTAATGTGGATATTTGCAGGCAGTATCATTCATCTACCAAGCCAAAGGCCTAGTACCAACCCAAGACCAGATTGCTCATCTGGATGACTTGTCTGTAAAGGTAACACACTCTCAAAGTATATGCTTTCACATGAGAGTCACCAGCTTGAAAGTTTCAGCTAAATACAGTGTCTACTTGCTGAGAAAACAGAAGCGAAAAAAAATGTCACGATGTCTTCACAAGAATGTTGAATCCAACCACATTTAGCGATGTGACACTGTGAATGCCAACTGCACCCTCGGTGGCAGCATTCCCGAATGGACACTAATCAGAGAGTCGCTTCTATGGTTCAAAGCTTATTTGGGGAAAATTATCCAACTATATTACTATAAAGGAGATCCTTCCTCCAAATGGTTTATACTTTCAACAGATGAGTGCTTCTCACCAAGTGGTCATTGATTTTTAGATTTACCAATCTATAACCCTACCTTTCATTGCAGAACAGTTGTAAGGGCATTGCCGCAATATTGTGTTCGAGCGATTACTAATAGATTTTTTCTTGACCATAGGCCATCTGCAATCAGTTGATATTACTTTACCATAAAAAAATATAAAATGGATGTTTCAATTGTACAGATTTTTGTAGATAATTTGAGATGCTGTTGTTAGCTAGAGAAATAAGTTGGAGCTTGCAACTAAAACAACATCTCAAACAGTTTCAAAGAGAAACTAAAGAGGAAAGAACCCTATAACTGTGTTTAAATCTTTTCGCTAAAGATATTTTTCACGTATTCTACTTTTTAGGCCACAACCAATCTGTTTCTGACCAGAGTGCGACGCAACAAGATTTCAGTAAGTATTTATATTAAACTGTGATCATTCATATTAAGATAAAGCAATTCGCTCAAGATCATGTCAGTTACAATATAAGCTTGTCTTGATTTTTTCAGGATTTATGAATTGTAAAGTACCAGGTGATTGCAAAGCAGTTGCAAATTATGTTGCAAATTATATAAACAATTTAGATAAACCAAGGTCTATTTATAATGGTTAATCTTGTTGTTTTAATCGCAATCCTTATTTTGCCAAATGTAGGTCAACAAACAGCGTTGGCAAGCAGCGGCCAGTAAAGCTCTTAAGGCTTCACGGGCTGCTAAGGCCAAGGAAGGGGGTACTCAAGGGGGATCTAAGACTGATCTTTACCACCGAAAACCTTTGGTGTCTAGATTACCCCATAAACAGATGGATGACGAAACACACTCTCAAGTTGCACTCTCTAAGACAGTAGCAAGGGGGAATTGGCGAAATTGGGGGAAGATCGTGGGCATTTCATTGTTTGTCTGTTTGTGTGTTCTGATGCTGTGCTTCAAACTGTTTGTCTAAGGCAACAATCCTGGAACTACCTCAGTAAATATTTATTATGTGTAATTTTCATCGTTAATGATTAAAAGTTCTGACTCAATTATATTACCATGAAGACAACTAACACAATTTAATTTTGTCTTAATTACAACTCGACAGTTATTTATTACTTAAATTTTTATCATCATTAGGATGTTTTCACTAAAGTTCAGATGGAAATTTTTTCTCCTTAAAATTTCGCACTTTTTATAGCGATGATGATTTATCAAGATATATTGAATATTGACCATAACTAACCAGTTACTCATGACTATTGCCTCACTTTTGTTCATGAAATGTTTGCCAGAAATTGTCAAAATTAAGTTTGCATTGTTCTTCATTGATCAGCGATAACGATTGGTGAACAAATTAACTAACATCAAAATCTGTAGAATGGTTCCATAGAAATGAATCCATCGTGTCAGTATACAGGGCATCAATGAGAAAAACTAAGACAATTGCGTTTGGCTCTAATTAATACAACCAATGAATTTTGCTTGAAATAAAGATATTATTGTATAAATATCTTTAACCCAATAAATGATTTTAATTAAACAACTACCTTTATGGGGAAACCCTTGGGAATAAAGAATTTCAGTTAAAAGTGCATTTTCTGATAAGACCCACATTTACTCCACCCTATGATGGAAAGTTTCCAGGTTTGACCTAATTAAAGAAAATGTTGTAAAAAAGCATATATGATATAAATCAAGAGGGTGAAATTGAGTTGACTTTTCACATACCCTTTCCCATGAGTGATGTTATTATTAGTAGTGACTGATGACATGACATTCCAGTGCCCTTGATTTTTTCTATATCAGTCTTCATTTAAGTAGAAACAAATAATGATGAACCTGGCAGACTTGGAATTTCAGCAAAAACACAAAAAGTCACTAAAAAGTACAACAAAATTATGCCTACCAGCCTATAAGTACTATGTCATGTGCAATCTGTGACTGGTATCCTGCTTATTTTTGCCTAGAAGACGAAAGTTGCAAAGCACATTTTTCCGCCTAGGCAGCTCTATGGTATCAATCTGAAAACACTTTGTTTTACAATGTCAATAATTTGGTTTGTTACATAACATTAATGAGGATGGCATCACTGACACTTTTTGATATCATCGTTGACACTTTTTGAGAGAAAACAGTTAGTAGGACCTAATTTATGTCTAGCCTGTTAGGCCTACATAGTACTTGTTTTTAATCTTGTTTAAAAAAAAGCTTATGTAAATGCAACCTCAACAATTTCAGCCTTTAAAGGCACTGGACACTATATTGATAATTACTATAAAAAAAGATTATCATACAAATGACATATGGAGAGCTGTTGATGTATAAAACACTTGTGAGAACAGCTCCTTCTGAAGTATAACCTAGTTTTTGAGAAAGAGGTCATTTCTTTGCATGCGCATCTGCAAAAACAGAGATTTGTGCTTGGGTTGCTTTTTCTTTCATTATTCTCTTGCAACTCAATTGACCAATTATTGAGTTCAAGTAATAAGTTTGTGATTACAGCATGCGTTAGAATCATAGTCAATTATTATAGCTCTATGGTTAGAATACAACTAGGCCTACTGGTCTTTGACCATTACCGAAGGTAACATTTCATTTGCAATCAAAATTTAAAAGGTATAATATAATTATGTTGTGTAAAAACTATGTTGTGAAAAAACTATAGACTTTCACAAAATCGTTCGTTCGATCGATTAAAATGTTTAAAACTACTATGGATGGGGACTACTTTTCGTACACACGGGAACGTACACTGCTCCGTTGAGTAAGCAAGATGTAAAAAAAAATGGTCGTACCACTATTTTTTATGGGGGTGAACGGCTGATATCTCCCAGTCACAAATAGAAGTCTAAGGCAAATATTGTTTGTATACCGTAATAAATTGTACGATACATAAACAACTACTAATAATTTGGTAGGATTTGTTTGCGAAATAACTGTTTTGGTACTCAAAGAATCATAATCTAGAGTAAAAAGCATTAACACCCCCTGCAAGAAAATGCTATGGTCGGTACCGCGCTGAATCGTTTAAAAACATTGTCACCATTGCACGCATGTGCCGTTGATGCCGTGCGTGCGCGCGCGGCCTTTCCAAAAATGGCGACCGTTTCTTGTACATTGGACACAATTTCTGCTGGAGTTAGGACTTTTTCTCTCAAAAATAACCCAAGTTTTATCATCTGCACACGTAACAAAGAAAACTTGCATAGCTCAGTCAACGTAAGTAGCTCTTTATTTTCAAATGTCGATATCTTTTCTAAGAAAAACTGTGCTTTTGTGCTTTTTCACTCAGCTGTCGCAGTGTCGGACTTGTTTGGTCCTAGCCCCATAAATCGGTCCAATCATGGAGGAATAAATTAAAATCTAATTTATTCCTCCATGGTCCAATCCACTCCGTATCCTTGGCCCCAGCACCACTGATATCAAAACCTTTCGGAAAACCATCTGCAACGTTCTGCATCATGAAACTTACCGATCTAATACTTCAGAAGTTTCAGATAGCACCATACTTGGAATCGTTCACAGAGGTATCACAGATTTTGAGTAAAAATCAAGTAAATTTTGCGTGTATTTTCTCAACTAACGCTCTTTTAGTTTACCGCTCAGACGCGTGTCCGTATGTTTATACACAAAGCGCGGATTGGGTATCTTTTCTTCCCAGGACGAACGTGTGCAGATGATTCCACACGTTTGTCCTGGGAAAAAAATTTGCGCACGGTCGGGGGACAATCGGCATATCGGCATTAGCAGTAAAAGAGCGTTAGTTGAGAAAATTCACACGCAAAATTTACTTGATTTTTACTCAAATCAATCACTTTATAAATGTTTGAACATAACCAACGACAGGAAACTTTATTCTCAGCATGATTAAGCCTAATGAAAATACAGACCGTGAGTAAACTGCATAGCTTCTGTCACCAGTGCAGCTTGCACAATCTCGCGGTAAACGGGAATCAAAGTTGGGGTTCGAAAACATGAGGGTCGATAACGTATGATGCGACGATATACTATTACTACTCGATCCAACATAGGCGTACCGGATTTTATTCCTTACATTTGTGGAATTACTTTGACACATAGACCTAACAGGGCTTACTAAATGATGACTTTGTCCAGATGTGATGAATTGAAAATTTGTATAAAAAAAACAAGTACAAAAATTACATTTAACAAGACTCGTTCATGGGCGCCCCCATCTTTTAATGATTCTCCGCCTGTTGATCGTGAGCGCCCGGCAAATCTTGCAAGTCATGAATATCCATAAGGTGACGTCATGATCGCTAGACTTATCTGCATGCGTGTACAGTAAAAACTGAATATGAATAAGATGATAATTGTTTTAAAGTTTTCTCAAAAAGTAAAGCGTTTCATTGAATAATATTTCAAGAGAAGTCTTTCACCATTACCTTCTGCTAACCCTGTAAGTTATTTGTAAATCTGTTAACTTTTTTTTCTGTTCCGAAAGTGTATAATGGCTTTAAATATAAGTCGTTGAGTTGTTTTTGGTATGTACAAGCCAAAGAGGGATTGTTATATATGCATTTGCCAGTCATTTTCAGTAATTTATATAGCTATGTTTTCAAATAATGTTAAAGTTTTTGGACTAAACTTTTTTTTTTTTCAGGCTCAAACATCGACATCTGGATTTAAAAGAAACAAACTCAAATTAAAAACTAAATTAAACTCTCTGTCAATGGTTCCAGTTGAATGAGCTGAATCAATGAAAAGCATAAATGATTATGATCACACCTCCTCATTGCAATGATGTACTGACTTAATTAAAACTTAGCAACACTGGACACTATTGGTAATTGTCAAAGACTAGCCTTCACAGTTGGTGTGTCTCAACATATGCACAAAATAAGAAACGTGTGCAAATTTGAGCTCAAGTGGTCATCGAAGTTGCGAGATAATAATGAAGAAAAAAACACCCTTGTCACACCAATTTGTGTGCTTTCATATGCTTGCTTTTGAGACCTCAAATTCTAAATCTGAGGTCTCGAAATCAAATACATGGAAAATTAGTTCTTTCTCAAAAACTACATTACTTCAGAGGGAGCCGTTTCTCACAATGTTTCATACTATCAACCTCTCCCCATTACTCGTTACCAACAAAAGTTTCATGTTTTTAAATATTTTAATTAAATACCAATAGTGTTCACTGCTTCTTACATGTAGATACATACAAAGAGATAAAACTCAAAGGAAGATCTAATCACAGGTTTCAGTTGAATTATTTTAAACAATGAAAAACATTAAATGGTCGTAACTCCTGATTGCAATGATGTACTTACTTGAAACTTAGGTCGAACATTGCTTCTAACAAGTAGATTCATATAAGAAGATAAAACTCAAAGACTTAATCACTGGTTTCAGTTGAATGATCTTAAACAATGAAACATTTTCATAGACAACTCCTTATTTCAATGATAAACTGCCTTCAAACTATTGCTTTTTACATATATAGATTAATAAGAAAAGATAAACCCCTCTTTGTGCATCAATGGTTCCAGTTGAATGAGCTGAAACAATGAAAACCTTAAATGGTCTTAACTCCCGATTGCAATGATGTTCTTACTTAAGTTAAAGGCAGTGGACACTATTGGTAATTGTCAAAGACTAGCCTTCACAGTTTATGTATCTCAACATGTGCATAAAATAAGAAACCTGTGCAAATTTGAGCTCAATCGGTCATCGAACTTGCGAGATAATAATGAAAGAAAAAACACCCTTGTCACACGAAGTTGTGTACGTTTAGATCAAGTTCTAAACCCGAGGTCTTGAAATCAAATTCGTGGAAAATTACTTCTTTCTCGAAAACTATGGCACTTCAGAGGGAGCCGTTTCTCACAATGTTTTATACCATCAACCTCTCCCCATTACTCGTCACCAAGAAAGGTTTTGTGCTAATAAATATTTTGAGTAATTACCAATAGTGTCGATTGCCTTTAAATTTACTTAGTTGTTGCGGATTGCTGTAGTATAATGCTAAACACACAAAGGTTTGTTGAAATTAAACTTGTAATGGTGTCTTATTTTGTTTCACTCAAGCATTTACCTGAATTTTGCTTGGACCTTTGACTTTCCAAAGCATTGATTTTGACCTTAAGGTTATTTATTTGGTTGTCTTTTTATGTAGAGTGGTGTCTGAGACCATCCGTCCATCAAGGAGAGTTCCAAGACAAACCTTGAAGGTTATCCTCAGAAAGGTAAATACAAAAGAACATTGATGATCAATGTTAAAACCCTTTGGTCCCCATTTCGCCCTAAACCGCCTGCCCTAATAGACCGATTGCGCTCCGTGCGTCATGTTACCTATAGTGGGTATTGGATGTAAACAAACTTGGCGTACTGCAGTTAAACGTGCGTTAAAAAGAAATTATAACTTTGCAATTTTTGGCTCAAAAAAGGACTAAGTTCTCAAAGTCACTGAAGAATACTCCGGAGTTTGTTGATTTGAAATTCAAAGAGAATGTTCAAGATGTTTTGTGTTTGTGCACTGAAAGTGTAGTTTTACATTGCTCTGATTGTAATGATTTCCCTTTAATTTCACCCTCAAAATATTTGATTAGGAGGTGTAGCTGTCGGCTGTGAGTCGGACAGCTTGGCGATCTCCCTTATCACAGCTCAACTTCACGCCGTGCACAACGAAAATCCACGACGCGTGAGCTCGCTCAACCCTCAGTAATTTATGTACTCTAACCCTACTCTGAAAAGAACCTATTTTGTAGTAGAATACTGGGAACATCAAACAGCAAATGTGATTTAAATCAATGTCACAGGAGTCCACTTTATAAAAAGGGCTCCGTTTTTAGTTATTTTTATTTTTATTTTTTTAATACAGCCAATGGGAGACTTTGGAACGCTAGGTGGCAGCAGACTTACCAGTTAAATTGCCATTGCTTACGTACTGAGCATGCACACTTTCACGAGAACAATGGATTTTACCTGGTAAGTATGCTGCCACCAAGCGTCCCAAAAGTCTCCCATTATGGTCCCTCGGTACGAGTCTTCCATGTCTTTACTGTTGTAGATGTGTTTTTTTATACCCACTATAGGTCACATGATCACATGTAAACATTGGCAGCGCAATAGGTCTATACTCACTGTAACGCCTGCAACCGCATAGAAACAGTCTCTGTTTTCAGTGCATTAACAAAGCAATTTGATGAATAGCGCCCTCAAGTGTCTTACATTGATAGAACATTCCAACGCAATGACAAAAAATTAGTCACCATTGATAAAAGTTACGTAATCTTCATTCAAAAGTCCAATTTCTAATCATTTCTGTTGAGTTCACCGCACCGCTGGGCTGTGCACATAATTGGCTAAACATGGCCGCACCCATCCCCGGCTAACACTGCAAGAAACTTTGCGTTCTGACGACAGTGGATTCGGACGTAAGCGACATTGAAGTTTTACAATTAAATATTTTGCCATCATCTACTTAAGTTTGTGATATTCCAAGCTCCAAATTTTGAAAGACAAAAGCCAATGTTTTTTTAATTATGAATTAACTTTGAATTATAAATTAACTTTAAATCTGTTTTGAAAGTTATTGATATGGTAAGCTTGTGTAACAAGGCACCATGAATGAACACCATCCGTATTGTGTCACATTTTCTGGTTGCACCCATATTCTATAAAAGCCCGGTCACACAGGTCTCGATAATGAAAACGTTAAAAATGCACCCCCTCAAGTGGTTGAATGAGCGTGGGCAAATTCTGCATGGAGCAATTCAACCAATAGAATGCGTTCTTTTTGCGTCGTTACCATTCTCGTTCTCATTATCGCCGAAGTGTGACTTGGCCTTGATTTTTGGATTTTTGTTTTTCCCTCAATTGAAAACAATTCATTTTATTTGATGCAGATATCTGTTGCTGTTTTTAGAAAGATATCAACCACAAAACTGAGAGATGCTCCGCACCATGAATCAGGATTCATCTTGAATGGTAAGCCGAGTTATATGTGTGAAGGCTGTGTCTTAGTTGGTGTCTATGGCTATGGCTGGCTCTCCACGTCATCATGTAAAGGATGTCCGTATTGAAGGAGCTGCAAGTTTGGACATGGCCTTGAGTTTAAACCCTACCCATGCGTTATGTGATTTTGCATTCATACGCACATAGTGCCTATGAATTCATGTAGAAATTGTTATTAAATAATTGTAATACGGGTTAGCCTTGCTCAAGGCAGTCGCATTATTCGCTCCGAAAAGACGCCACTGTAAACCCACCCGTATACCCTGTTCGTGGTGCGTGCGATCACACCGCATGACCCACCCGTATACACACTGTCAGATCGTACGAATACTGTTCACACAAGTCATCGCACTCATACCACTAACCGCATGCGGAGGCCGTCAGGCCGACAGCCTTGTCGGGTCTGTATCTTCCAGGTTTAATGTGTTGTATTGAAAAAATTCCACTAGTGGAAAAAATTGGGGGGGCTCTCGGATATGCGAGTATGCAGCTCATGAATATGTATATCGTTCGTCAGACCTATCAGACAACACAGGATGTGAGGCAAATGAATTATTCATTTTGACGTCCAATCACGCACGCCTATCATGCTCGCTGAGCATCCGTGGTGGTGGTGTGTGATGATGTAGACATGTCTCGTCTTTCGCGGGCATTATGGTAATGAACTGACCGTGGGAACTCTTCGCTTATTATAGTAATGAGGTCAGTGGCTTCAACACAGACCCTACAAGGCTGTCCGGCCTGACGGCCTCCGCATGCGTTTAGTGTACGGGGGCACCGTGTCGTGCGATGTTACGCAGAGTGAATACGGGTGGGTTTTATACAACGGCGGTCTTTTTTTCGGAGTGAATAATTCGACTGCCTTGAGCAAGGCTAAATACGGGTAGGTATTTATCTATAGTTCTTATGCTATGTGTTTTTTAACATGGCACCCCAACAAATATCCATGATCCGTGCCCACCCCCCCCCCCCCACCTCTTAAAATCTGGCAAACTCAGATAGATGATCTGGACAGTTGAGTTCCCGCATTCAAACTTTGTTTAATTGCCTTTTATTATCAGATGCAAACTTGTTTTAATAACTGTAATTTGTCCTAATGTTTTTATTTTTAGTGTTTGTCCGCCATTGCATGAGAATGTCAAGGAATCAACAGTAACAAGCTCATAATGATATGAATATGATGTTTAACAAAAAAAGGTAAATACATAATTCTTAACAACTGTTTTTGTTGGCATGTGTGACAGCAAATCGAGCTCCACATCAAATAAAACTAGTGCCCAGATCAAACTCATCTTGCTAAAGGCCAATCCCCTGGTAATGCCATTCATTTTAAACTTCAAACAATTTTAGGCCCAAATTTGATAAATTGTCTGCTTGCCCCTTATGGTTTTTAAAATTTTAGACGAAATTTAATAAAACTGCTGGACTTTCGCTTGTGATTTGTCAATTTTAGGCCCACGTTCGGTGAGACTGCTGGACTGATGTGATTTTTTTGTGTGTTAACTTTAGGCCTAAATTGGCTTTAACTGCGGATTTAGGCCAAACCTTTGTGATTTTTCAATAATGAGACCCAAATTTTATGAAACTGCTGGACTTACGTATACCCTTGTGATTTTTTCTCAAATTTAGGCCCAAGTTCGATAAAACTGCTTGACATAGGGGCTATCCATTATTTTGTTTCACTCAAGCGTTTACCTGAATTTTTCTTGGACCCTTGACTTTCCAAAGCATTGATTTTGACCTTAAGGTAATTTATTTGGTTGTCTTTTCATGTAGAGTGGTCCATCAAGGAGAGTTCCAAGAGAAACCTTGAAGGTTATCCTCAGAAAGGTAAATACAAAAGAACATTGATGATCAATGTTAAAACCCTTGGTCCCCATTTCGCCCGAAACCGCCTGCCCTAATAGACCGATTGCGCTCCATGCGTTATGTGCGTTAAGGAGAGTTCCAAGACAATAAAACTGCTGAACTTACCCCTTGTAATTTTTTCCATTTTAGGTCAAAATTTGATAAAATCTCTGATTTCTTTCATTTCAGGCTTAAATTAGATGTATCTGCTGAGATTACCCCCTTTTTGTTTTTCTCGATTTTAGGCCCAAATTTGATAAAACTGATGAACCTACCCCTTGTGATTTTTGTAAATTTAGCCAAATATTTTTATAAAACTGCTGGACTTGCCCGTAGTGATTGTTTTGGTTGTTTTTAGGCTACAAAGAGTTCTGGAACTGGGGATTTTAAGGCAATAACTGCCTGAATTCCGCTACTTTCTGTCCTTTTTTTTAAGTGTATCACAACAGGGGCATGCCTTTGCATCATACACAAATAAATATACGTGTTGTTATTTACAACACATATCGAGAGGGGTCTTAATAACCCTGCAAGAGATTTTGCACTTGAAAAATAATTGGCTTACATACAGTCTCAAATTTTATCTGTTAACTTGACCTTTCAGGGCCAGTAGTTCCTGAAACTAATGATGGAGGGAATCTCCCCTACTGACACCTTGAATGCTGCAGGGTATAAAGGAGAGCCAATACGTATGAAGACATCAGTATCATCAAGACATCCTAGCAGCTCATCTGTAGATCATGAATGAAAAAAAGGTAAGATATTCTAGATGAGTGACATGTGTTGGTTTGATATTATATTTGACGTTTTTCTAATCGTCTTACATATACTGGGTTGTTTTTGCAGTTGGCATCTTGTAAATTAGTACACCATTGCAAGCAATCAAGCATATTCAAGAGTTTTTTTTGCGCTAACTTGGTGGTGTCTGTGGATCAAAATCAATGGTGATACAGCCTGGACGTCAAACCTTACCAGGGCCCAATTTAATAGAGCTGTCTAATGGTCGATTTTGTGCTTAACAGGCACACCTACCAAAGTTTTCAGTTAACAAAAAAAGATTTCTGGCGCTCCGTATTTCATCTGGCCGGAGAAAATGTAAGTTTTTGAAAAAGGATTTCCGGCGCTGCGTATTTCATCTGCATTTATACCACCTGCCATTTTGCCTACCTTCTTCTTTTTTGCTTTTTAAAAGCAAACGATCTAAAATCTTGTGCACGCAGATTGTTTACGTGCTAAAGCTCGTGAAATAGGTGTACGTTTCGCATGGAGGTAGAATGGTTTAAAGGATCTGTGTACTTTTTCCTAACAAACACAATGTCCACAGATTTACATTAAACTTACAGTTTGAAGATTATGATAGTAGAAGGCTTCCCTTGAATTTTTACTTACTGAGGTGCTGTAGTTTTTGAGAAATGAGTAAAACAAACGATTTTCGTCTCAGTTTTAGCATGTAAAAACGTATTGTTATGCAATGGTTTTGGGTATAATATCATAACTGGTTAATGGGATTTTACGTGCTAAAATAGTTTTCGTCTTTTTGAGACGAAAATTATTTTGTGACATGTTTTACTCATTTCTCAAAAACTACACAACCTCAGTAAGTAATATTTGAAGGGAAGCTTTCCACTATCATTATCTTCAAACCCTGTAAGTTTAATGTAATGCTGTGGACATTTTGAAAAAGTACCCGAATCTTATAAGCAATTGTTTTTGCTACATTAAGCAAAAACATTTACTTATGGTTAAGCAGCTGTATGAATTTGGGCCCAGGATGAATAGGCAAAATTTTAATCTGAAATCAATTGGTTGCATTGGTGTACTTTACTACAAGATTATGGGTACTCTTGCGTAATAATCATATTCTGTTGAATTAGATTATTAAAACAAGACTAATGCAAGAATTATTATTTATTTTATTTTTTACATAGGAACCAACTGCCAGGTTGGTATTAACAACTGCATCTCCTAAGGACCGGATGTCGCCCAGAGCACTTAAGTCAACAGTGTCAGTTCATAAGCAAGGGAGAGCCGAGCTACACTGAATGGAGGGCTGACACCTGTTGCTACATTGAACACAACTAATGTTTCAACCAAAAATGTTCACAAGGAAGGCCTTGTGATTTTTTTCGAGCGAAAGTTCACAAGGCTATAATAGCCTTGTGAACTTTTTCCAGCAATTTTTCACGGCTATAGCCTTGTGAACTTTTTCCAGCGAAAACGTCACTTCGAACAAAAAGTTCACAAGGCTAGGCCTTGTGAACTTTTTTGAGCGAAAAAATCACAAGTTAAATTACCATTTCCGTTGAATACATTCCACTCAGGGAGCTGTTAGTAAAAAATCCTCGCCCAAACCATTCAAAAGAACAAGTTTAACCCTTGCAGTTTTTTTTACATAAAAACCTGGCTCAAAAAGGCCCATTTGTAATAATTGGCCGGAATCTTTTTTGGTCTACACGTAGTCAAAAGAACAAGTTTAACCCCTTGCAATTTTTTAACAAAAAATCCTGGCTCAAAAAGGTCAATTTTTAAAAATTTGATGGAATTTCTTTTTGTCAAAAACTAGTCAAAAGAACAAGTTTAACCCCTTGCAGTTCTTTTAACAAAAATCCTGGCTCAAAAAGGCCCATTTTTAAAAATTGGATGGATTTTTTTTTTTGTCAAAAACTAGTCAACAGAACAAGTTTAACCCCTTGCAGTTTGTTAAACAAAAAATCTTGGCTCAAAAAGGCCCATTTTTAAAAATTGGCCGGAAAAAAAATGTCAAAAACTAGTCAAAAGAACAAGTTTAACCCCTTGCAATTTTTTTTACAAGAAATCCTGGCTCAAAAAGGCCCATTTTTAAAAATTGGCCGGATTTTTTTTTCTTCAAAAACTAGTCAAAAGAACAAGTTTAACCCCTTGCAGTTTTTTTAACAAAAAATCCTGGCTCAAAAAGGCCCATTTTTTAAAAATTGGATGGAATTTGTTTTGGTCAAAAACTAGTCAAAAGAACAAGTTTAACCCCTTGCGGTTTTTTAACAAAAAATCCTGGCTCAAAAAGGCCCATTTTGAAAAATTGGCCAGAAATTTGTTGGGTCAAAAATCAGTCAAAAGAACAAGTTTAACCCCTTGCAGTTTTTTTAACAAACAATCCTGGCTCAAAAAGGCCCATTTTTTAAAAATTGGATGGAATTTCTTTTTGTCAAAAACTAGTCAAAAGAACAAGTTTAACCCCTTGCAGTTTTTTTAGCAGAAAATCATGGCTGAAAAAGGCCCGTTTTTAAAAATTGGCCGGAAAAAAACTTTGTCAAAAACTAGTCAAAAGAACAAAAATTTAACCCCTTGCAGTTTTTCCAACAAAAAATCCTGGCTCAAAAAGGCCCATCTTAAAAAATTGGATGGAATTTCTTTTTGTCAAAAACTAGTCAAAAGAACAAGTTTAACCCCTTGCAGTTTTTTTACAAAAAATCATTGCTCAAAAAGGCCCATCTTAAAAAATTTGATGGAATTTCTTTTTGTCAAAAACTAGTCAAAAGAACAAGTTTAACCCCTTGCAGTTTTTTTTAACAGAAAATCATGGCTGAAAAAGGCCCATTTTAAAAAATTGGATGGAATTTTGTTGTTGACAAAAACTAGTCAAAAGAACAAGTTTAGCCTCAAATCCTATATAAGTTTAACCCCTTGCTGTTTTTTTTAACAACAACTCCTGGCTCAAAAAGGCCCATTTTAAAAAAATGGCTGGAATTTTTGTTGTGTAAAAAACTAGTCAAAATAACAAGTTCTTTTTTTAACAAAAAATCCTGGCTCAAAAAAGGCCCATTTTCAAGAATTTGCCGGAATTTGTTTTTGTCCCAAATCAGTCAAAACAACAACCCTTGCAGTTTTTTTAGCAGAAAATCATGGCTCAAAAAGGCCCATTTTTAAAAATTGGCAGGAATTTTTTTTGGTCAAAACTAGTCAAAAGAACAAGTTTAACCCCTTGCAGTTTTTTTTAACAAAAAATCCTGGCTCAAAAAGGCCCATTTTTAAAAATTGGATGGAATTGTTTTTTTGTCAAAAACTAGTCAAAAGAAACATTGACAGTGGACTCTGGTTATATTTGAGATCAAGTTTTAAAGAAATTCTTGAAAGACGTGATATTTATCTCTTAAAATTTTAGGCCCAAGTGTAGATTATATCAAGAGTTTATTGTTTAATTCCTGTTTGAATTGTTTTAATCACAACTGCAGGGTAGCTACCACAAGCATGTTCCTTTATTTGTTTATATACAACTTCTTTTTACTTTTGCGTAAATATTTTATGTGTATTTTTTGTAATGTTTTAAATGTTTAAATTATCGCTGTCTTTGTTAGATGCGCCATCTTTGTTTAAGGGGTAGATTTGTTTCTTTGGAACATGCGCTGCCGCCTGTGGCTCTTTGCTTGAACTTCACGCTAACGTTTTGAAGGTGCGCAAAGTCTGAGGCGTTATGTTCAAAGGAAGTAGATCTGCTTCTTAAACAAGATGTCATTGAATGTGGTTACAGATTGCAGGATGAGGTAATTCTGTCATCTTTGACGGCAGTTTGGATTTTGCATTTCTTGTGAGTGCAGCCTGCTGCATGTGCACATTTCACAAAACTTGATATGCGTTTGGTTACTTAACACCGTTACTGCATTAATCATTTGAGCCCTTGCCACACCTGCAGGCTAACAGCAACTTGCCCGTAAAGATGGCGTCTTACAATGTCTTAAGATTTCCTGCCTGTTTTGAAATAAAAACCTGTGATTATATACATACTTAAATATTTTAACAATATTAATATAATAATAAATTCCAAATATGGAAAAACAAGAAAGAAACGTGTCTTTTTTTTTGGTCTCCATTCGTATGAATATTTTTTTCTCGATAAATCCAAACTTATTAGTCCAAAACTTATCATGTACGTACACAATAAATCAAAACTTGTCATGTACGTACACTATAAGTCCAAACCTATCATGTACGTACACTATAAATCCAAAGTTGTCATGTATGTACACGATAAATCAACACTCGTGTGTGTACACAATAAGCCCAAAAACTCATCAAGTACGTACTCGATCAGTCCTGGCTAACAAAAATCCTGGCTCAAAAAGGCACATTTTATTTTAAATTGATGGCCGAAAAAAAATTGTCAAAAATCGGTCAATGGAACAAGTTTAACCCCTTGCAGTTTTTTTTAACTAAAAATCCTGGCTCTAAAAGGCCCGTATTTAAAAATTGGATGGAATTTGTTTTTGTCAAAAACAAGTCAAAAGAACAAGTTTAACCCCTTGCAGTTTTTTTAACAAAAAATCCTGGCTCAAAAAGGCCCATTTTTAAAAATTGGATGGAATTTTTTTTTCTTCAAAAACTAGTCAAAAGACAAGTTTAACCCCTTGCAGTTTTTTTAACAAACAATCCTGACTCAAAAAGGCCCATTTATAAAAATTGGATGAAATTTTTTTGGGTCAAAAACTAGTCAAAAGAACAAGTTTAACCCCTTGCAGTTTTTTTAACAAAAAATCCTGGCTCAAAAAGGCCAATTTTTAAAAATTGGATGGAATTTTTTTTGGTCAAAAACTAGTCAAAAGAACAAGTTTAACCCCTTGCAGTTTTTTTAACAAAAAATCCTGGCTCAAAAAGGCCCATTTTTAAAAATTGGATGGAATTTTTTTTTCTCAAAAACTAGTCAAAAGAACAAGTTCAACCCCTTGCAGTTTTTTTAACAAAAAATCCTGGCTCAAAAAGGCCCATTTTTAAAAATTTGATGGATTTTTTTGGGGTCAAAAACTAGTCAACAGAACAAGTTTAACCCCTTGCAGTTTTTTTAACAAAAAATCCTGGCTCAAAAAGGCCCATTTTTAAAAATTGGATTGATTTTTTTTTTTTCTCAAAAACTAGTCAAAAGAACAAGTTTAACCCCTTGCAGTTTTTTTAACGAAAAATCCTGGCTCAAAAAGGCCCATTTTTAAAAATTGGATGGAATTTCTTTTTGTCAAAAACTAGTCAAAAGAACAAGTTTAACCCCTTGCAGTTTTTTTAACAAAAAATCCTGGCTCAAAAAGGCCCATTTTTAAAAATTGGATGGATTTTTTTGGGGGGTCAAAAACTAGTCAAAAGAACAAGTTTAACCCCTTGCAGTTTTTTAACAAAAAATCCTGGCTCAAAAAGGCCCATTTTTAAAAATTGGATGGAATTTCTTTTTGTCAAAAACTAGTCAAAAGAACAAGTTTAACCCCTTGCAGTTTTTTTAACAAAAAATCCTGGCTCAAAAAGGCCCATTTTTAAAAATTGGATGGAATTTTTTTTTTCTCAAAAACTAGTCAAAAGAACAAGTTTAACCCCTTACAGTTTTTTTAACAAAAAATCCTGGCTCAAAAAGGCCCCATTTTAAAAATTGGCCGGATTTTTTTTTTCTTCAAAAACTAGTCAAAAGAACAAGTTTAACCCCTTGCAGTTTTTTAAACAAAAAATTTTGGCTCAAAAAGGCCCATTTTTAAAAATTGGATGGAATTTGTTTTTTCTCAAAAACTATTCAAAAGAACAAGTTTAACCCCTTGCAGTCTTTTTAACAAAAAATCCTGGCTCAAAAAGGCCCATTTTTAAAAATTGGCCGGAAAATAAAATTGTCCCAAATTAGTCAAAAGATAAACCCTTGCAGTTTTTTTAACAACAAATCCTGGCTCAACAAGGCCTTAAAAATTGGCTGGAAATTGTGTTTGTCAAAAACTAGTCAAAAGAACAAGTTTAACCCCTTGCAGTTTTTTTAACAAAAAATCCTAGCTCTAAAAGGCCCATTTTAAAAAATTGGCCGGACAAAATTTTGTCAAAAACTAGTCAAAAGAACAAGTTTAACCCCTTGCAGTTTTTTTAACAAAAAAATCCTGGCTCAAAAAGGGCCATTTTTAAAAATTTGCCGGATTTTTTTTTATTTCCCCATATCAGTCAAACAAGTAAGTTTAACCCTTGCAGTTTTGAAACAAAAAATCCTGGCTCAAAAAGGCCCATTTTTAAAAATTGGCCGGATTTTTTTTTCTTTCCCCAAATCAGTCAAAACAGTAAGTTTAACCACTTCCAGTTTTTTTAACAAAAAAATCCTGGCTCAAAAAGGCCCATTTTTAAAAATTGGCCGGATTTTTTTTCTTTCCCAAATCAGTCAAAACAACAAGTGTAACCCATTGCAGTTTTTTTGGCTCAAAAAGGCAAATTTTAATTTGTTGTTTACGTATATCCGAATTTAAGGCATTATCTCAAAAAGTAGCCATCGGAGACGACTTAAACCAAGATTTTCCTGCTCCTCGCACTCCATTACACCTATTTATGAAATTTCAGGCGATTTGGAAAAGAAAAATTTCGGCCGATTTTTGAAAAAACGACAAGGGGTATGTATACTTGACGTTTTTTCACCCTCGAAAACTTTTTCTCTCTGATTTGCCTCAAAATTTCACCAAAGGAAGTTATGTATGTGTAAAAGATAGTCTCCTAGTTACAGGTTGCTGGAACAATAGGATGGGTCTAAAATATTCATTTTAATCTTGATTTTGAGGCAGAGTTATATCGAAAACCAGGCATTATCAGTCGGGTACCCTTAGTTGGTCTTATAACCAATGTTCTCAACTAATGTTTCGTTTCAAGCAATTTGCCGCGTACACATGTATTTAAAATGGTCTCCAAGCATGCAGTTGACACTGGCTGTCTCAGTGGACGATTTAGAGCCTTTTTGATGTGGTTTTTAATCTTCAGGGAGCTGTTCAGGCAAGACTAATGTATATTCGTTTATTCTGATTCACTATAACGTCTTTCAGATCTCTCAAGAACACCGGTAATTACAATGTCTGTGATTTCTATGTTTGTGGCATGGTAGCTATACACATTTAGCTGGTATGGTCTTGTATGTAGGTCTACGTGTATGTAGCGCTAGCGCTATGTATGGTCTACTGTTCACCACAACACAATGTGCGATTGTGTGTTTTCGCTCCCTATAATTCTCTGTTATTCAGTATAGGTTGTTGTTTTCCTGATGATAATTTATGGTCTGATTATTCACTGCAGACACGTACATGCATCTAATTATTTTATATAGCCTATATCTTACATCAATGTTTCGAAATGAGAATTGGCCTTAAGTCTGGCAGTGTGAATATGGTAACTTCATAATATTGTCAACACTTGTATTACTTACACATGCACATACACTTGAAGTTTTAATTCTTGCAATGATTTAAACACAATTCAGTACACAATTTTTTGCTGCTAAAATTTGCATGTGTCAATTTTCTGTATTATTTTTTAAACTTTTGTGAAACGTAGATTTGGCCTTAAATCTGGCACTGTAACTATGGTAATTTCATAATATTGTCAATATTTGTATTATTTACACAAAACACACAATAATATTCAGTTGACGTTTTAACTCTTGTAATGATTTAAATAAAATTGTGTACACACTGTTTTCGCCGCTTAAATTTGAATGTGTCAATATTCTGTATCCTTTTTTACTTGATTTAAAGAGCAGTTTATTTTGTGAAACCCGAAAATTAAACAAATAAATAAAAACAATAAACAAATCTGTGCCGTGTCTTTTCTAGAGTTAAATTACTAAGATTATCAATAATTTATTACATGTAAATATTTATGGTTTTGTTGGCCACTTAACGCCCTCTGTTTTGATACACCCCCCCCCCCCACCCGCCCGATTTGCCCCGCTTCTAGAGACTTATTCAATCGCTGATATTTTCTCAGTTAAATATACTCGTTTTATTCCCGTGCATATTGATCCCAAACACCGTCAAATGTGTGCATGCTTCAACTCTGTTGTATCCAGTCCCAATCATTACATTTATACTTAACGGTGTGTACTTAATGGGGTACATGGCATGGGGAAATCCTTGTAACACACAATAACATGCGAGTGGAAGGCGCCCGCTATAATTAGTTTTGATTTAAAGTTACTCATTCTAAGGTAACTTATAATTTAACTCGAACCCATTGTTAGTAAAAGAAGCGGTGGTCCAGTGGTAGGGCTCCGGATTCTGAACGCAAGGGTACTGGGTTCGATTCCCAGTGTGTGTTCTTTTTCTACGCTTATGAACATTGCTTTACGCGGTACCCTATGAAATAGGGAAATCTTTGCTTTACACTTAGTAAATAATTTGCGATGGTAAGGCATTAATACGTTTTGATTTAAAACTGTTTATTCTACTGTATGAAATTAAACTCGGACACAAATTTACTAAGAGGAGTGATGGCCGAATGGAAGGGCTCCGGACTCCATACCCAAAGGTACCGGGTTCGAACCCATGTGTGTTCTTTTTCTACACTTGAGAACATTGCTTTACGCAGTACCCTATGGAATAGGGAAATCCTTGCTTTACACTTAGTAAATAATTTGCGAGTGGAAGGCATAAGCTATAATACGTTTTGATTTAAAGTTGTTCACTCTAGGGTAAACAATTTAACTCGAACGCAAATGAAGTAAGAGGAGTAGTGGCCCAATGGAAGGGCTCCGGACTCCATACCCAATGGTACCAGGTTCGAATCCTGGTCTGTGTTCTTTTTCTACGCTTATGAACATTGCTTTACGCGGTACCCTATGATATAGGGAAATCCTTGCTTTACACTTAGTAAATAATTTGCGAGGGTAAGGCATTAATACGTTTTGATTTAAAACTGTTCATTCTACTGTATGAAATTAAACTCGGACACAAATTTACTAAGAGGAGTGATGGCCCAATGGAAGGGCTCCGGACTCCATACCCAATGGTACCGGGTTCGAGCCCATGTGTGTTCTTTTTCTACACTTGAGAACATTGCTTTACGCGGTACCCTATGGAATAGGGAAATCCTTGCTTTACACTTAGTAAATAATTTGCGAGTGGATGGCATAAGCTATAATACGTTTTAATTTAAAGTTGTTCATTCTAGGGTAAACAATTTAACTCGAACGCAAATGAAGTAAGAGGAGTAGTGGCCCAATGGAAGGGCTCCGGACTCCATACCCAATAGTACCAGGTTCGAATCCTGGTCTGTGTTCTTTTTCTACGCTTAAGAACATTAGTTTACGCGGTACCCTATGGCATAGGGAAATCCTTGCTTTACACTTACTAAATAATTTGCGAGTGGAAGGCATAAATACGTTTTGATTTAAAACTGTTCATTCTAGGGTATAAAATTAAACTCAGACGCAAATTTAGTAACAGGAGTGGTGGCCCAATGGAAGGGCTCCAGACTCCATACCCAAAGGTACCGGGTTCGAACCCATGTGTGTTCTTTTTCTACACTTGAGAACATTGCTTTACGCAGTACCCTATGGAATAGGGAAATCCTTGCTTTACACTTAGTAAATAATTTGCGAGTGGAAGGCATAAGCTATAATACGTTTTGATTTAAAGTTGTTCACTCTAGGGTAAACAATTTAACTCGAACGCAAATGAAGTAAGAGGAGTAGTGGCCCAATGGAAGGGCTCCGGACTCCATACCCAATGGTACCAGGTTCGAATCCTGGTCTGTGTTATTTTTCTACGCTTATGAACATTGCTTTACGCGGTACCCTATGATATAGGGAAATCCTTGCTTTACACTTAGTAAATAATTTGCGAGTGGAAGGCATAAATACGTTTTGATTTAAAACTGTTCATTCTAGGGTATAAAATTAAACTCAGACGCAAATTTAGTAAGAGGAGTGGTGGCCCAATGGAAGGGCTCCAGACTCTACACCCAAAGGTACGGGGTTCGAATCATGGGAGTTCTTTTACTATTTTTTGATTTAAAGTTGTTCATTCTAAGGTATAAAAATAAACTCGAATGCAAGTTGAGTAAAAGGTGACGTGGCCCAATGGAAGGGCTCCGGACTCAACACCCAAAGGTACCGGGTTCGAATCATGGGAGTTCTTTTACTACATTTTGATTTAAATTTGTTCATTCTAAGGTATAAAATTAAACTCGAACGCAAACTGAGTAAGAGGAGACGTGGTCCAATGGAAGGGCTCCGGACTCTACACCAAAAGGTACGGGGTTCGAATCATGGAAGTTCTTTTACTACTTTTTGAATTAAAGGTTTTCATACGAAGGTTTAAAATTAAACTCGAACGCAATTAAAATAAGAAGGAGCAGTGGCCCAGTGGAAGGGCTCTGGTCTCTGGACCGAAGGGTCCTGGGTTCGAATCCCGCTGCTGATAATTTCTTTTACTACGTTTTGATTTAAAGTTATTCATACGAAGGTTTAAAATTAAACTCGAACGCAATTAAAGTAAGAAGGAGCTGTGGCCCAGTGGAAGGGCTCTGGTCTCTGGACCGAAGGGTCCCGGGTTCGAATCCAGCTACAGAAAAGTTCGAGACGTTTTAAAAATATTTTTTTTATAAAAATATTTATATATATATAAAAAAGAGCATAGGTTCGTTTTAAGTTTTAAGTTTAAAGTTTCTTTCCTCAGCGAGTGCTAGCGGTGAGTGCCACTGAGCGGTGGGTGCCACTGTCTGGTGGGTCGGGGCTTCTCGGCCGGCAGCGAGATTCGAACCGGGGACCCTTCGCTTCGGGGGCCGACACCTTCCCACGACACCCACTTGGGTCCCCCCCAAAATGATTCGCATTTTAGACCTGATAAACCTTCGGTTCATACTTTACATAGAAAGCTATGGCATGGGATTTCAGTGCTTTATACTTAGTATATAATTTATACTTGGGTCCCCCCGCCCCCCAAAAAATGGATTCGCATTTTAGACCTGATAAACCTTCGGCTCATACTTTACATAGAAAGCTATGGCATGGGATTTCAGTGCTTTATAATTTGCGAGTTGATACTTAAGTATATAATTTGCGAGTTGATACTTTTTCATAGGACACTACGGTATGGGAATATCAATGCTTTATACTTAGTATATAATTTATACTTGGTATATAATTTGCGAGTGGAAAACTTTACACATGATGCTATGGCATAACAAAATCAGTACTTTATACTTTGTAATTTACGGGGGACCTACGCTTTTGGCATGGTTGTAGGAAACATGTAGGCATACGGAGGACTCACTGGTTCGGACTTAAAAGATAATTATACTTGGTAAATAATCTGCGAGTCAAAGCAAAGGCATATACGCATTACTTAGGAGTAGGTTTATATGGGTAGACGGGACTTAAAAATAACACTGTGATCGGAAGGCATATACACTGTAAGTATATGCACACAATAATTACCGGGACATATAGGCATACAGTGGACTCTATTGTTCGAACTTTGAAAGTATTAGCGTTGAATACACACACTGTTGGTATGGAAAATAGTTCACGGGGGAAACGGTATTGTTGTGAATTATCGGTTTGACATTATGGGAATTGGGGATGGTCGCTCGGAGGGTGGCGGGGTTTGGGGTTGGGTGTAGGCTAGCTGGGATCAACATGACGGAGGGGCGGGGGATAATTAAAAGCGTTGATTTTCCACTAGGTGTTCTTGGTGGGTACTCGCCGTGTGTCGTTGTATTTACTTTAAGTTAGTACACTAATAATGTTTCAGACACCAATACAATAAAACAACTGAGAAGGTAGATGACTCAAACCAAGAATACACCTCTGTGTGAAATTTCAGGCTATTTTTGTAATTAATTTTTGTATCGGCCGATTTGGGAAAAAACGACAAGGGGTATAACTTTGACGGTTTTTTTCGTCCTTGAACATTTTTTTCACTCCGATTGGCTTCAAAATGTAACCAAAGGGAGTCCTTATGTGTAGAAGACAGTCTCCACCAAGTTACAGGTAGATGGGAAAATTGAAGGGTCTCAATCATTTTAATATTGTTACATCGAAAACATTGCATTATCACAAAAAGGTGCTATGGTAGACGACTAAAACCAAGATACTTCTGACCCCTGCCCTCCATTACACCTCTGCCTAAAATTTCAGGTGATTTTGAAATAAAAATGTTTGGGTTGATTTTGGAAGAAAAAAACGGCCCCTTTATATTTGAACTTAAAAAAATACTGTTTTTCGTAAAATTAAAAAACACACAAAAAAACAACAACAGGTTAGCCAGTTCATGGTTAAAGTGTCAAACCAGTTTTAGAATGACAACCTGTGGGAAAGACAAGTTGCAAAGGTCGAAACATGATACCATTATCAACTTGGACCACAGCACCGGTCATTTTGGTTGGTAAGCAGTTTACAAAACGAGTGATCTTTTTTACATATCAAAAAATCTTATATTTCAGAAACATGTATAATCTAACACAACAATCACACAATGATCTAATGTTTTTAAGATACAACTATCCACGAAGCAAAAATATATTATCTGACAACACAGAAAAGTCCATTGTTTCGTCTGATTGACGGCAAGTTGCCATTGGCATTGCCATTGGCGATGATGCAATGACCTATGCTCTAACGTATAGAGCTACTTCCGGATTGCCGTTGTTTATGTTGAGCATGAAGGTGGAATAGAAATGCGACAAAATTACCCGTTTTATACCAAACTAGGGTATAAACATGTCTTCCACGAGGCATTCCTATTCTACATTATCAACTTGAATAAACTACATGATAAAGCTTACCCATAGAGACATTAAATCACATCAAATCATCGTAAGTATATCCACGGTATTGACAAACTTTCAAGCATGGCTGGTGGCCATTTTGAATACCGTCACGCGGCATCAAGCCGTCGGGTACCCAGAGCTCTACTGCATGTTTATATGGTGTTAAGCGGTAGTCGGGTACCTCCCGTTTGCTTTGGCTGGTTCCAATCACCAGTGCCTGTCAAAGACCACAGGGGTACGCAACTGGCTCCCGCAAGATCTCGCGGAATGATTAGAAATGCGAGAATTGAAGACTGGAATAGTTAAATTGATAAAATAAAAGTAGCCTACCGCTTGTTAGAAATATGAAATAATTTAGCACAACGACGACAGAACTAAGGTATTTGGGGTTTATTTTTGGTTAATTTCCAACTTATTATTTGTAGGAATAAAAAGTAACTTGTAGCCTATGTTGACATTTCTCACCCAAATGGTCACTTCACCCCCGCGCCCTCCAAAAAAAACAATTCAATGTGGTCGTTTGTAATAGTTGTTGTGTTAGCAAATTGCAAGGCTAAGACACAAGATTTAAGCTAAACTTGCGGAAATATTGACATTAGGCCAAATTTAATAATTTAAAATATCAAACTTTGGCCTGGGCTAATTTTGCTATAAATATCAAAAGGGACAAGTCAAGCATTTGGATCGATTTTTGGTTCCAAAATCACAGCGGTTAGGTTCAAACATTGCAAATATCACAAGGGGGTAAGTCCAGCATTTTCAATTAACGCGCCCTCCAAAAAAAGAACAATTCAAGGTCATTTGTAATAATGTTATTGGGTTAGCAAATTGCAAGACTTAGACACAAGATTTAAGCTAAACTTTCGGAAATATTTACATTCATTAGGCCAAATTTAATAATTTAAAATATCACTCTTTGGCCTTTTTGGGCAAATTTTTTCAATATCAAAAGGGACAAATCCTGCATTTGGAGCAAATTTTTGTGCTTAAAATGTAGCAGAACAATGTGCGTAATTCACCATGATTTCTCAATTAAGCAGAAAATTACCAGGCGCGCATGCACGTTCACAATACATTTGCATTGTTACGTCACTTGTGTGCTTACCGCAAATTACCCTTGCTTACGGTAAACAGCTTCATGAAATAGAAATTCTGCTAAGGGACGCTCGGTAAGCACAAAACAGCTGCTTACATGTTTTATGAAATTGGGTCCAGAGCATTGACCACCATTGGGGATAAACATGCATTCCTGCGAGGCTAAAATTTGCCGCTAACCTGTAACCAAATTCATAAAGGTGTTAAGCAGAAAATACTGCCTGACAAATTTCTTTGCTAAGCAAAAGTTGAGGGGGGCACCAGCCACAATAAGCAAACTTACTGTAATTTTGACTGGTAGCTTACAGACTTTATCAAATTGGACCCGTTGAATTACGCTTGCCGTAACCACAGAATTCCCTGCTTCGGTTAGTTGTGATTCTTTGCTAACGGTAAGTAGAGCCATGGAACTGGGCCCAGGTTTTTTAGTGTAGAATGCAGTTAGGTCATAGCTAGTAGCATTGAATTAGACAAATAATACCATCATGTGTTACTATCTTTATTCAAATAAAGTAGCCAGTTATCAGCTTTTGACTCATATTGTGTGCACATAAAAAGAAAATGCAGAAAACGCTCAAATTAAATACAAATAATGCGATAATGATTAAGTCTATACATGTGTATGATGAGTATGCATGTTGTTAAGACAACTACTTTAAATCATCAATTCAAACTTTTTCATTTATTACAACAGTTGTATGAGTCATTCAAATATTAATAAAACATTTGTATTTGACCATGAAAATGGACCACACAACTAGTTGTACCATATAATAGTGCTCTACCAGACTACATTTTCATAAATTCACATGCTTGTGGAATTCATCATAATTGTGAAAAATCACTTTACAAATTAATACAAATTTGCACTATGAATTGTCATATTTTGTGAAGTTTTTTAAACTGTATTTCATCAGTGACTTAATTTGTCAAATGTTTCATTCATACCTGAATAGGCACCTCATCAAATTAAAGCAGAAGTTCAAGTAATGGTGGTCAATATCCAAGTTACCAATTCTTTAAACTGTATGATCATTGTCAACATACCCTAGTTTAACTTTGAAATTGCATAATCAACAGGAAACGGCAGTGAAAGTATTCACATAAGCATAGGCATAGTAATCAAAATGTAAATAATTAATTTACTCTAACAACCAAGAACATTATGAGTTAAAATATATTTTATTTCTTTCTTGTACAGCTTCATGTACTTTTGGGGTCATTTGGTTCAAGCTATACACCCCCACCCCCACAACAAAATTAAAATAATAACAACCTAAATAAATAGGCCCCTAACAGGTATGGAATTCGCGCAGGCCTTGGAGGCCATTGGCTTCATTGCCCTAGAGCCCAATTTCATAGAGCTGCTTAAGCACAAAATAGAGCTTTAAAAAATTCTGCTAAGCAGATATGAACAGAAAACCCGCCACAGATTGTACAGGTGACATGGTAGTTTGGCTGGTAAGTGTATTCCGAAAAGTATAATTTTGTTGTGCTTAGCTACTTTTTGTGCTTACGCAGCTCTATGAAATTGGGCCCTGGTCTTGGACTTTGTGCCCTTCAAAGGTTTCCCATTCACTTTAATATTTTCCAATGGAAGTGCCCTTCGCAAAATGAAAAAGGCCTTGCCCTTTCAACATGTTTAAAGATGAATTTCCATGCTTGCCCTATATAATTTAATAATAATTTAAAAAAAACTTTGCAAAATAACCTAATAAGTGCACAGACAAACATTTTTCAGCACAGGAAGAATCTGCTTGCAATTTATCCAAGCCAAAATATCATGAACAACACAATTTTTTTTTTAGCAGTAATACTTGTAAAGATCATAGTGTGCCAAACAATTTAAGTGACGAGTTACAATGTATTGGAAGATTCATGTGAAAACAAATACAAATTGTTGTTTTTGGTTTTATCATTTCTTAAAAGGAAGCAAACGTATATCCCCTAATGATGGGATACTGCACATGAGGTGCATATCACAAAGCCTTTTCACCACAGAATATTCAGAAAGTTATCACTTTGCATTTATTTTTAAATAAACAAAATTTAGAAAAAAAGTGTGCTTTAGTCTGCAGTTGCTCTTCAATACTGTTAAATCCTGTTTATGAAGATTCAGTATATCACAAGGCAACTAGGGGCAATTTCTTATGTATATAGAGACTGCATAAATATCTACATAGTTAAACCAGTACATGTGTTTATGGTAAATAACTATCTACAACATCATTTACAGGGTAATTTGTTTTTAACATATGAAAATGTCTCAACTTTGTATCTACAACATAACCAAATCTGTATATTGATATACTTTAATTTTTTTTAGTAACTTCATTTCCCATAATTATGCTTTCTCTAGATTAATCTGGCCATACAAACTACTATTATTTGAATAATAAATCGGTCAGTAATATCACTATATATGCAAATCCTGAAAAATATAGGCTCAATGATGAAAACAAATTATAACATAATATAACAATCTCTATTTGGTTTTTCTCAAAACATGATACCTTATAATGAAGTATAATGGTGTAAGATTGGAATACAGGCGTTTTCTTAAAGGAAGGGTAATACTTTTGTAATGATCCCAAAAGAAAAGCAAACTTATTAGAAAGATGGTAGTAAGCATCCTGCAAATTAGTTTGTCTTAATATCTCAGTTGATTGGAAAACATTAAAAATTTGTCAAATATTTGAATCTCCAAACAATTGATGAAAATACTGTTACAGTTTGTTGATGTTTTCGCAACAAGTAGGCCGTGTTCAACCAAAACTTTGACAGGTATCTCAAGTTATTGTATCTTTCTTGATAATTTAAATTTATCAACAGATCTGCACTTTGTTGACACAACCAAAACTATGACCCTACCCTTTAAAGTGTTTCTATCTTAAAACCTAAAGCTGTTTCACATATACAGGGCCAATTTACAGGACATAAAGTCAGGGGAGTTTTTACCCTGCCACAACATGTTCTGTTCACACTCAATGCAATTTTTCTCAGGAAGGATGCATACTCTCTATGCTAACCTCATGGCCACGGTTCCCAAGAATGGGAAACTATTTCCCATGGGAAATTTTTTTTCCCCCAGGATATTGCATTGGTTAGCAATTCAAAGTTTAAAAAAGAGCAACACAACTTTTATTGGAACTTGCTTGTGTGAAAGCGGCTTAAACTATATTGAATCTCATGACTTGCATTATGATCTTTTTTATCAGTTTTCTGATGAGCCATGATGCAAGTTTATCAAACTTCCTGTTTATTAATAAAATTTAATCAGGTCACTCCAAATGTAACCAAATATTTAAAGTATGCTATAACATGGGCAGTAATCGATCCATAAATAAAAGCTCACCTTTCTCTAGGTTGACAACAGTGATAAAACGTTCATACCATTGTTACATTTAACTATTGATATCTAAAGGACAGGAGTGAATGTATCACACCTATAACATTTCTCACAATATGAAATGTATTTCAATTTTTAAACCTTTCAAGTTTTGGATTGGAATGGATACGTTTTTCATTTGAAATGGAATATAATTTCCCTCAACCATGGAGAGGAGTAAATGTAAATAAATTTATCATGTTAAATTAATGAAATAGTGTAACGTTTATTCTATGCGAAACTAGCAAACACTGCCTAAAATATTAGTACAGTTATTCTTGTGAAAGCCCTGACAGTTACAAAGAAAGATAACAACTAAAATTATTTGTTGCTCAGTAATGCCTTTTATAGAAATATGTTTTGAGTATAGAAAGGATGTGGCACTAGAAATGCCTACACACACTTTTTGTCCTTATCATTGATTTGGCACTCTTCCAATTCTCTAAACATCACAAGGCACAAGCAGCAAAGTGTAGTTAGAGTACAAAGAATTGCTTCAAGTTTACTAACTGTTACTGCTCCTTATTTCATAGCAGGTCAACTATGCAATATGTACAAAGCTCTAAAAGGTTTAAACAAGCAAGACTAACATAAACGTCATCTCCCCCAAAATTTGTAGAAAAATAGTGACAATTTTTTCCTCAACACAAAAGTTCCAGAAGCACCATGTTAAAACACTTAAGGAAGAAAAATGACTGATACACGTTTATCCAAATTGTATATCTCTGGTCCTCTTCTCTCCAGCTCCTTTTTATTCACACATCTACATTTCTGTCAACTCCTCAGTATCAAGTTATGATGGTCATCACAGATTGTTGCCAACTCACTGAAGTCAAACTCTGAGTGCATATTGGAATGGGAGGAATATCAGAACGCTATGGAGCATCAGTGAAGCTAAGAGCCAGTACAACAATGGTCCAATGACAGTGACTTCATGAAAAGAGCACACATTGCTGGGACACTGAGGTCAGATGGCACTATAAATTTTTCAATCTTTCCATTAAATCCTCTCCTTCTTTGCCGTCTCCCCATGCCTTCTTTGGCTTCCGCTGTCGATTTCTGTTGTTGGGTACAGCATTCTTGACATTCTGTGCAGTCGGCTCTTCATCATCAATTGCAATCTCTGATGTTGTCAATGAGGGGGGACGACCAACTCTTGATCTTGTTCTTTCTAGTTGTTTTCTTCTTTCAGCTGCAGAGAAATGTAAATGTAATCATTTAGTAAATCTACGCAGGTATAACTCAAAAACAAAGTTAGTAAACAACTCTTATTTAAGCATTTACAGTAACAACCTACAATAATCTGCTGTGTGCCTCTGAGTAGGTATACACATTCAAACCGGGGACCTATAACAAGAGAGGACAATGGAGTTCACGGTTCAGGAAAGGTCCACAGTTGGAAAACGTGTACAACACCAATGGGAGCTATTGCAAAAAAGATTGAGTGTTAGCAAAAGAGGGACAATAGTAGGTCCACAGTTGCAGGCGTATACAAGTGTGTGTGTGTGCTTGGTTAGGTATACACATTCAAACCGGGTGAAGGTCCTCAGTTTTGGAGAGTGTCTACAAAACCAACAGGAGCTGTTGCCAAGCAACAAACAAAAAGGGACAATAGGAGGTCCCTTATTTAAGCCAATTCACCGGTTACTTTACAAAACTAAACAATGCCACCCCACAAGGTACTCTTTGTTCTAGTGTATTACCTAAAACACAAGGTACTCTTTGTTCTAGTGTATTGCCTGAAACACCATCCAGGTGTTTTGACAGAAAGACCACAGCTCCCCAGTGCTCTTTACCAATCATGTTTTCATGGTCATTGTTTCTTAGAGTAATTACCAAAGGTATACCCTCCCTTTAAATTTCGAAATACTCTGTGTCAACCTTTTATCCGCCCTTCCCATCAACATGGACATTATACAAATATTGACTGCTTCGAGTGCTATGGTTAAAACTGTGACTCCCGAGGTGATCCCCGGAGCGTTCTATTTTCCCGAGGCGAAGCCGAGGGAAAATAGAACGCTACGGGGATCACCGAGGGAGTCATAGTTTTTAACCATTGCACGAGTAAAAGCAGTCAATATTTGTTTTATAACACCCCAAACATTTCTTAATACTGTACTTTTATTATTATGTTACAGACCTGAATGCTACAATCCACGGACGACGCGAATACAGATTGCAAACACTTTTACTTACTGTGCTGCATGTAGTGTCGTGCAATCCGAAATGGTTACAGACTATTAATTTATCATCCTCGTACACGCAACGGACGTCTGGGTACTGCACGCCATGTGCTAGTCTTCGGACTAGCGCATGGCAAACCGACGCACTATCACACGGCCGTCGTCTAGCAAAACTAAGACATGTCATGTGACGCGCTCTAAACCAATGAGCAGGCAGAATACTTGCAAGGGGTGTTATAATGCAGAATATGACACTTGTGTGAGTGCAAGATGATGACCCTGTCTTCTTGATTACATAACCTACCTCCTGCAGGTCTTGGTGTTCTCTTCCTTCCTCCTTTATCACCTCTTGTGAAAGCTGTACCACTCTGTAGAGCTTCCAAGAGGTTATCCATCACACCAGACTGGTCATCATCTTTTGATAAAACACATAAATAATTATCGCCAAGATTAGAAAGCATATGGTTTTTAATCCATTTCTAATGATTGAATGACACAGCCTCTCATTTAAGTACCTCAAGATTGCCTTTGTGCATGATTGCCATTATGGAATTAGCGGCATTGCATGGTGAGGTATCAATGTATATTTGGTTTGCAGTAACACCATGTGTATATTTACTTGCTGTGTAGATTACATTCTTTGAAAACTTGTCTGCTTTAGTCGCGAGAAAACCTACTCGGCGGAAGTAAGGTTTTATGGTTACAATTATTTTGAGTAATTGTCAATAGTGTCCAGTGCCTTTAAGATAGCCAAATCTGTGAAAATTTTGACTCAATTGGTCTTAAATGTTGCAAGAAAACAAATTTGAGTGCTTTCAGAAATATATTTGAGTGTGAGATTACCCCTTTCACAAAAAATATGTTACTTCTGAGGGAGCTGTTCCTCACAATGTTTTATACTAGCAACAGCTCCCCGTTGCTCGTTACCAAGTAAGTTTTCATGCTAACAGTTATAGTGTATTAAGACACACCATGAACTAACCTAATTTCATGCCTGCCAGTTGATCCTTCTTCTTCTTCTTAGCCATCTTCTCCTCCTCTGCTTTCAGCTTAGCCTCCCTGTTTTTTCTAGCTTTTTCCTCTGCGTCACGTCTCTTTTGGTTTTCTTTGGCTGATTGCTGTCAACAAAAACAACAACAATTCAGAGAATTCATAACGTGTGATAGTTGTTTGCTTTGTTTTTCTTTTGAGTGAGTGAGATGCTCCAAATTGGTTCGTTCCATATCATTTTTACACTTACAGAGAGATTCCTTAATCTAAACAAATTAATTTAGCCAGCAACATCAAGAAGTGCCCCGAAAAAATCCTTGCAGCCAAACTGTGTTTGAAATTAAGTTTATTTTGAAGTTACTGGTTCGTAGAATGTTTCAAATTTAATCATTGAAATTCAACATATCAGGGAAGAAGAGCCATCTTAAATCATACAAATCTGTTTTAAATTATGTTCATAACATATTTAATTAATGAGCAATTATTTAATAACAGGATTGTCAAACATGGTCTGTGTGTGGTTTGTGAAAATGCAAAATCCGCAGCACTCGTGTTTAGCATTGCAGTTGCAGATACACAAAGTGACAAATAATTGTTGGCACTTTGTGAACACAAAATTCCAGGTTCTTAGATTTGCCTAAGAATATACAAACCTATAGATGATTTTGGGACCTATAATTTTTTAAATTTTTACAATGGAAACAACCCAAAAAGTCAAGATAAGTTTGCTTACCAGTTGTTTTGTTTTTTGCACTTTGCAAGGTTGCTGACATTTAAATTTATTGATTTATTTATTCATTCATTTGGAAAACAGCTGGCTATATTGATGGTGAATGAAAACAAACTGTAGTTTGATCAAAAGAAACACTCAATTGCAATTTAATTTAATTTCTTCGCAGCCTAGATGCATATGAGGCATTTTTACCTTGTATTCATCCAAGAATATCTTCAGATCTCCAAAGAAATCCTCAAATGGTCTCTTCTTAATGTCAAAGCAGTAGAACTCTCCAAGATACTGGTATATATCTGTCATCTTGGTGAACATACTCTCCAGGGTCTCACATTGCTCTTTTGCTGTGACCACAAACTCGTACAAAATAAGGGTTAAGGAACTTACTCTATTGTCATTTGTTACTATGAAACAAAGTGTCATTATAACTAATAGAGATGTTAATTAGATGCATTGTGATGTCATTTTAGGGTTAGCTTGTGATCAGTGCTGTAGCCACGGTTGGCAGTGCTGGGTGGGCCTGCCCAGAACAAACAAACCAATTTGCCCAGCACTCTGAGCAAACTGCACTGTGCTGCCAAGCACAGATTTCCCCCAGATTGCACTTGATGGCCCCATAGCTAAACATGAATAATTTTGTGGATTCATTCGCCCATCACTAAAATTGGTCTAGCTACCACACTTGTAATAACTAACCCCTTCATCATAACCAACATGACAACAATACATCTTAACGGACAATCAAATATCAGTAGAGTTGCATTTTTGTAACACTTGTCACAATGATAAATATACACCACACTACAGACACATTACATTATGCAAAACGCTGTTGGTAAGCGGAGGTTACAGCACATTTCTACGCATCAAAAACAGCTGTAGACCGTATTGACTAACCTCTTTGTGGCTATAAAATGTGCCATCTTGTAGGGCAAACCGTATGCGCATCCAATGAAGCACGCAGCACTCCCAGTTTGATTTCTATAACACACGTACGCAAACGCTAACAGACGCCATGTTGTAGAGCAGGTGTTGAATGGTGACGTCGTATTTAATACAGTCTATAGACCATATGGAATATGGCATTACCATAATATTATTACCATTCAAACATCTGCCCACAACATGGCGCCTTTGAGCGTGTGCGTGCATGCGCACTGAAAATCAAACCAGTAACGCTGCGTACTGCATGCTTCATTGATGTACGCGCTTCAATGCGAGATAGCCACTTTTATAGCAAAAACGGGGTTATTCAATACGCTCTATTGTCCAAAAGGCTGCCTCCTTTTGCCTCAGATAGGGCACTATTTGAGAGTGTGACGTCATACGTAAGGGGTCCAATTAAAACTAAGCAATGTGCTTCAAATAGATAACAAAAGGATATTCCCATGACTTCTTTGAACCTATCGTTGCCTTCTTTGCTTGGTACAAATGATTTGATGTCACTCTCCAGCTGTTTAATCTGCTTCTGCATGTTGCGTATGTTAGTGCTGATCGTATCTACAGAGACTACAATTACAATGACATTGGATTCAGTCCATGCTAAAGTTTGAAATTACATGTTGGCCAAAAAAGGAGTTGATGATTTAAACTTTAGAAAAAGCATTATGCCAACTTTGCACAGTGACTTTTATAAAATGATTGTTACCGCAAAAAAGGTAAGATTTAGAGAAATACTTTTGTATAAATCTACTCCGTTTGCACCATTTGATATTATGAACTAAGCTAAACTATGAAATGCTAAGTGGATCTAAGACTAATTGAAATGTCACAAAATGCAGATTAATCAAGATTGTCATCCAAATACAATCAGTGACATATGGATTAAACTGTTCACATCCCATTTCCCGAGTTCAATTGATCTTAACTGTGAATCAATCTTAACTGCTGAGTAAAGTGTGATGTCACAATACAAATCACTATGTTAATCTTGACAACTCCTCTAATGATGAATCTTAGTGCTTTGTGAAATCGAGCCGAGGTGTCTACAATACCAAGTTGATAGTTACAATTTACAAATCAAAGCATCCATAGACACAAGGGAGGACAAGGAGCATCATTTCTTACCTCTGGCCGCCTTCTCCACATGACCAATCTCCTCAACAAACTCTGCTACTTCTGGATATTTTGTTTCAATAGTTTCCGCCAAGAAATTCAAGAAGTTGATTTTGTTGTCTATTGATTTTGTCCCACGAAGCTGAGAAATTAAAATTGGTAGAAAAAAACCTGTTTGTATTGTCCTCTTTTTAAAATTGCATAGGTCTTTGTGGTTGGGAAGCAGTTTGCAACAGCTAATTATAACTTCTCTTTTAATATTCACACTAGTCATATAAATCAGTTCAAAATTGATGCAAGTAAAGTCTGGCAATACAAGTTATTGTGAATATAGAGACTGCTCCTGGCAATTTAAATAAAACAAACAATTTTAGTAAAGTACCTAAGGTACCTATACTTCAAGAACAAGAAATAAAACAGTGTGACTCAAGTAAACCTTTTTATTTTCACTGGAAATCTTCAACAGTGAAAAATACAAGGTTGGTTTTTATACTTCAAGAGTTTTTGTCTTCTCAAAACTATGACATTGAACAAGAAATAAAACGGTGTGATTAAAGTTCACCTTTATATTTTCACTGGAATCCTTCAACAGTGACAAGCCTTGTATCAGTGTCACTGAGCATCAATGGCTATAATGGCTGAGTACTACTAGCACTTACAATGCTGTGTTTTAGTCTATCAAGGCCTTTGCATGTGTGCATGGCTGGTCATCATCAACATGACAGATGTGACTTAGTGTATGAGATACACAAGGGTGGAGCCAAGTTGCTGTATTTAGAGTCAGGCTATTATTCATCAGGGGCTCAATTTCATAACACATGACCTTTTGCTGTGACATTTTATTTATTTTTTTTGAGGGGGGGGGGGGGTTTAGTGGGGTTTTTTTTTGGGGGGGGGGGTGATTTGGAAAGTCAATTTTTAGCCTCTGCTTGCTGACATTTTCTGTGTTTATTCAAAATGAGAAATGTACTCACTTTTGTTAAGTAATTGAGGTCAAATCCCAAAGACTGTGCATTCCTGGATCCAGCATTCATGTAGTTACCAAACAGTAGTAGTATCTCCAGTAACCTCTTGAACTTCTTACTGTCACGTACTTCCTCACATGCTTTGGTACCCATTACAACAACCTACACCAAACACAGACAAACAAACAAGAAATCCTTTAACCAGAGGTCTCCTTCAGGATTACCAAGTATGAGGCACAAAAGCAACTTTGAAAAATTTTGCGCCTCGAAGCTTCAATGCTTTTTACTTAAATGTCTTATTATTTCCATCACTTCAGAGAAAATAATCTTAAATTTAGAATGTACTTTATAAATGTTAATTTAAAATGGTATGTTTAACAATTCTGCAAACAAATTTGGACAAGGAAGACAAATTACTCACTGGTTTGATGTCGTTAATACATTCCTGAAACTTCATTTTAAAACTCATAGACTGAAGTCTGGGTATAAGACGTTTGATAGATCCAATCTGGAACCAAGAACCAAAACACAGCATTAACATTTGACGTAGAACATTTTTGGTACCATATTCATAATAGTAGTCCCAGCCAAGTTTCTATACCTTCCACCCAGGTAGTACTTAAAAAGCAGGACAGTTCTTTTTAGAATTGAGAAGTCTCCCAAACAATCATATAAATCTGCTCCGCAGTAGTAGAATATGGAAGTAAATGGTGTAACTGCAAACCAAATGTATATTAATATCAGGATATTATGTTCCTGGCAAATTTAAATGTGCTTTCCCACAATTCATGCATTACCTATTAAAAATAAATTACACTACCGAACACAAAAAGAAAGACTCAAAAGTGATTTCCTTGTGTGGTACCATACTCCCACCCTGATCAATGTATGTGATTGCAAGTTCCCCTTTCCAATAAGTCAGTATCTGTAATAGACAGTACAGTAAGTTGAAATAGTGACTCACAATAACACAGAACTGTTCAGCTTCTGCCATGTCATCATACTCCTCTTTGAGTGCAAAGACACTGTTGATCTGTTCAGGTTCAGGGAGATTGTTTAGCAGTGATTGGATCATACCCTCATTCAGACGATTCTCATCAATCTCAAGGATCCAACGTTTCATATCCACATGGGGAACTCTCAAGGAACCTAGTAGAATAGCTGAAACACACATAGAATATAAACATAGTAAATAAAAGTAGCTTGGCTAGCTGTGAATTTGCATACTGTGTTGTACATAATAAATACAAGAAGCTTGGCATACTGTGTTGTACAAATTCATCCATGTTAATTGAGGTGATAGCAGGTACCAACTGCAACTATGGCCACAGCATTCGCAAACAGACACCAACCCTAAGAAATCTATGAAACGATTCAGGTTTACTGAAGTTTCGGGTGAAAAAGTTTCCATAGATCCTTTCTCAAAATAGTTTATCAACAGCTGCAATGCTTTTCACAAAGTAAGTTCTGATAGTCATTAATTTGTTGGATTACTTACCAGCCTATGACCCTGTGAGTTTGAATTTATTGGTTGTACTTCAACATAAACCCATATGCTTTTTAAAAAGCTGAAATGGTGGATACATGCCAAGGTTTCATACATAAAAGACACCCATTCAAATAAGCTGGTTGTTATTCTCTCCAAGTAAGACTCACCCAAGTTCTGTCCCGTCTTGGCGTCTAAGACTTTGAAAGCCTTAGTCTTTTTCTTAGCAGATAGTTTCTTGCCATCACCATCATCTTCACCACCAAGCTTTTTGGCAGCTGGAAAGACAAGCAAATAGTTGATTTTATATTTAAATTAAATACAAACAAGATTTAGAAAATTGAAATGTGATGATTTGTCCCCGTATTAATCTCAAAAACATTGTCTACCTGCTTTGGACGCGAAAATTGAAGCCAGTTCCGTAAGTACAGTTTCATCTTCAATCTTCTCTTCATCGACATTTACCCAGAAGGAATCTTTGTTGAGTGTCCTAGGCTGAATCTATATGTACATGTAGGAAAAAAAAACTATATTTATTACAATCATAAAGATAATTTCAAAACTTTTATGTTTCACCCTTAAGTCTCCAAACCCCCTAAAATCAAATCAAATCAAACCAAATCGATTTAAAAACAAAAATGAATAAAACACTCAATGAGCGATAAACTCCAAACAGGAAACTAGTTTTATATATTTCTCATCAAATATGACACATTTTAGGCAGAAAAATGTCAATGGATGTTTTCTACTACCATCGTCATTAGACTGTGTAAGTTTTATGTAAATCTGTGATCTTCACAATTTGTTTCCAATTCTGTAACGCTCCTTTAAATTGAAGTGAAAATTGTTGACAATATTTGTCGTTTGCTATTAAACAAACACCTACATACCTTGTTCCAATTGGCCCTCTTTAATGGTGTTTGCTGACTGTATTTCTTCTTTGCCCTCATCCCATGAGGAAGAGCTGCTATAGGTGAGGGTGTAGCTGGTCCCTTTCCACCAAACATAGGCACTCCACCTGGTGGTGGTGGGGGACCAGGTGGTCCCATACCGGGTGGTGGTGGTGGCCCACCCATACCAGGTGGTGGCGGGGGTGGTGGTGGACCTCCCATTCCAGGGGGTGGGGGTGGGGGTGGAGGTGGTCCGCCACCCATCCCAGGAGGTGGGGGTGGGGGTGGAGGAGCACCGCCTGGGAATGGAGGGGGTGGAGGAGGAGGTGGACCCCCTCCTCCTGGAAGTGGAGGTGCTTGAGGTATTCCACCTGGAGGAACTGATGAGGCAGGAACAATCACACCTGATGCAAGCTGAGGAGAAAGAAATAGTTTCTCAACATTTTTCTCTCCTAATTTGGGGCTGAACAAAATAAAATTGAAAATAAATTACTGGAGCGTGCTTTTAACAAAAATTTACTAGATCGAGTTCTGAACCAGCGACCTCCAGACTAACGTGCCAGCGCTCTACCAACTGAGCTACATATCTAGCCCTATGTTGCTGGTCTCCCTATTCTGTCAGTATCTTTTTTCGGGAGTGCAAGTCAAAATAGAGTTGACTAGATCAGGATTTAAAGCTGTGACCTCCAGATGAACCCCCTGGCACCCTACTAACTGAATTTTATCTATCTAGCCCTATGGTGGCAATCTCCTATTTTGTCAATATCTTTGAGCATTCAGAACCCATACAAGCCTTTAATTGCAACACAGCCAGGGATCACACTCAAGTTTGTGATACAAATTAGGAAGCAGAGGGATCACCTTATGTGACTTTTTATTTCAAATATCAAGTAATAAACCACAAGGGAAACTGATTGGGTGAATTTTATTTCAGGTTGAACGGAACAAATTTACAAGAGCATGACTTGCGTGCCGGCACGTTAATTCGGAGGTCGCAGGTTCAAGCCTCGCTCCAGTCAATTTTTCTTTGTTTCACCCAAAATGAAACTTAGTTACTTACTTTAATTTTATTTCAAATTGTATACTAAAACTGATTCATTCAAAAACTGTCTCATTGTTCATAAAACTCTGCTATGTTCTTTAAAAGGGAGAGAGGCTATGCATGATTCAATGGCCTAGTATTATTGCAATCGAACAATGGCATAAATAAAATAAACATATGCAAAGACCCAAATGAGAAGTAACAAGTCATACCTTTGTTTCAAGTTCTGCTATTTTCTTCTCATACTCTTCATTCTTCTTGTGCGCCTGGGAGAGTTTAGCTTCTGACTCCTGCCGTGCTGTTAATTCTTGCTCCAACTGAAACATCAAGTGTAAGAGTTTACAATCAACTGTAATGTGCCAACATAAACAGACGTTTCCTCAACCAAGGTTGGAGTTTTCTCAACTGCTTCCAACAGGGAATACAATGATAAATCATACATTTGTGTATAGTCCAAGCTTAGTTTGCAAACCCCTTTTCCAAATAGATATATTGCAGTCTATAGAATCTTCTACTGACAAATGAGTGTGGGTAGACTGATCATGAATACTTGGGTCAAGATGAAGAATGACTAAGACAGGAAATGAAGACGATCACCAGGGATACCTGAGCCAGCCTTACAAGAGACCAGGGATGACATAAAGTTGTCTGAAGAGAGCAATAAACATACTCTTGGGATCAAGTATGGAGTTCATATCGGTGTCTAGAATCTCGGATATTGAGATTTAAGATTATTCGGTACATAGCAGGTGACAAGGATGAAGGAAAAAGGATTAAGACCTTTCAAGAATCATTTGGACATCCCCAACCACAGTGATGTGAATCAATAATTGAAGGATATTTTGTTTTTCTCAATACAGTATCTTGGCTATTAAACAACCATGCTTGGAATTTCCTGAAAAATAATAGTTGCAAATTGCCACGAAGGTATGGCCAAACAGTTTAAATTAAAATAAAGTTGTTATGAGTTGAGTACTTGCTAAGGGGGACCTTACATCACATATATAACACAAACATGTTTGCACATTTTAGCTGTGTAAAAACATTGAGCTTCAAGGATAGGGCAATTTGGTCAAGGGACTACTCAAATCTACGTATGAGACATCAGCTTAACAACTTCCAAGGGTAAAAGTTGGGCCTGTCTTGTACTGCAAAACAAAACATTAACCACAGTTCAAACAACACCATTTGATTTGTATGGCTTTTGCCTTTCATAGCTTAGCATGTACATGGATACACAGTTATTTTACTAGCACACTTCTCCTTTTTTGGACTACCTATGAACCCATCATGTACTCATTCATCCTACTACTAGTTACAATGATGCAGCTTTAGAAATTATTATCTGCTCAAGCCTACATGTGATCACAGTGGCCCAACTGAAGGACATCAATCACAATGTTGTGGGTTCGAATCCAACCAAGCTAACTGCTGATTTCACAATGACTAGAATAGGTATTGTGTGTGTTTAACCCCATGTGGGATTTTACTGAGTTCCATTGACGGTAAGATCATTTAAACAAACAAATCCCAACAAACAAACAACATCTATTGACCCCTTGCACGCCATCACATGCGGCGACTGTCCATGCTCACGATGTTGGTGGGCATTAGGTTTACACCTCCCCTTAAGTGCGCGCTTCACTGAAAAGCGCACAGCAACATTGCCCACCAGTATGACGCATCAAAGACTATTCTGATGATGACCTCAGGTGAATTGGGTCAATAGGCAATAAACATGGAGTCCCACCACAGACACATTGCCTCTTAAGACTAAAGGAGATAGTACACTTGCTTTTTTAAATAAAGGACAGCACTTTCACACATGTCCAGAAAGCCTGGAATTTCCAGTGTCCCAATGAAATAAAAAAGGACTTGAAATATTTCCAATTATTTAATGATTCATAAACAGGACATCTTATATAGTACGCCCACGTGCATGGATAATGGTCAATCCTTCTTCTCCTGGAATTCAACTCACTCTATAGTAGTAGAATCCCACTGGGTGTGTTTCGATTGTTTTCTTTTATGATCTATCATCACAGGAAACTCTAAATGGCAACTATGAGTTTGTCTTTGGAGCCCATGGGCACTAAATCGTCAACTATTTAATAGAGTCCAGACGCCTACAATTGGGATATAAAGTGGGGGCATGTCAAAGTAGGGCAGTTGATAAGTTCCCCCAGGTACTGATTTCCTTGTGATACAGTGGGCTCACCTGGGAGCAAACACAGGATGAGTTGTCATTGAACACTTTCCAGTATATGTCTATAATTTTCTGCATCTTCACTGTGAGCAACTCATGTAATTAAGGTGTAATTTTGGAGCATTGGTGTAGCTTATTTAATTTGCAAAAAGATGAATGATTAATACCCTCTGTGCTACAGACTGTGCCAGTTTTGCATCTATTCAAATGTTTACCTCCGAAAAGGGACAGTTTTAATGTTTCCATCATATGTTGAAGTAATGCATTTTGGAAAACGTTTGAATATGTCCGAGACTTTGGAAGGGAAGCAGATGTTTATTGTTTCCATATGGTTCGGCAAATGCTTGCAGAATGATTCATTCCATAATCGCAACCATTTGTTTCTTAAACAAATGCTTTACATGAACTGCTCATGGGGTTTGTGGCAGTACAGAAGGCAACAAATAAAATGGGTTGTTCATCCGGCTGTGAAACTTTGCTCCAATATTAAAACTATGGTTGGGGATTGGCCCACACCCCATGGCCAACTGCTTGGAGTGAATGCAAGGGACCCGACGGAAAGGGCCAAGTGGAGAAGAGCCATAGGGAGAAAGCAGGCCAACCAAGAACAGGTTGAACACCAGACTTGAAACCGAAACGATGATGATGTTGATGTTCACTCTAGCGAGTCATGGTTGCAATATTAAATTATCATGTCAAACAAAAAGTCATGCTTGGTTGAACTAGACAATATGTTTATCATTGTTGTTCTTCATCTGCAATCAGGCAGTGATGCATGGTGTATGAAGAGACATACTGTGAAGACAATTTCATTCCCAAGGAGGCCTATTCCACATTGTGTAATCTCTTCTTAATTGGGGCAATTATACTTCAAATTATATTTAAAATACCTGGGACAGTTCATCCATTCTAATTGACTAAAAGACTAAAAACTACTATGGCCTTTTTCGAAACCACGGCTTCGGCTTCGTCCTCTCGTCTGAAACCCTGGGCGTGTATACACAAAGCATGCATCATTGTCAAAACAACCGCAGGGCCAAGCTAGCCAGAGCCTAGTCCAAAGCCAAATCCAGTCGTTTCGAAAAGGGCCTATGTGGCAAATCAACAGAAATGTACTTACCTCTTTTTCTAACTTATGTGCCTTCGTTTCTAATGTTTCATAAAATGCCTTTTCCTTAAGACCCTCTGAAATATAAAAAGGAAAAGGGAAATCAATTGATGTACATTAATGTTTACATACATGACATTTCTTTTTCTTCAAAAATGAAACACTATTTAGAATAGAACAACTTGCCATTGGTTAGCAAACTTATCTAAATATGCCTCATCTTTTAGATTCTGTATACATTTGGTAATGACTCTGAAAGTTAGTGGCAATAAAAATTTACTCGGTAAGAAGTACAGCAGCTTTGGAGAGTTTAATGCATTTCCAGGAAACTTTTCACTTGGAAGTACTGCGATTATGGAAAAACAGATCACTTTTTATCCCTCAAAATTGAATCTGAGAAGTGCATTACAGTAACTTTCTCAGATAGTGTATTTAAATTGCAGATTATTTTTTCTGCATGGACATAACCGCTCCAGAGTTCTGGCACTATCTCAAAAACGCTACCACCTTTTAAAATGAATTTTTACACAGGTTAGTTTATAGGATTTAAAAAGACAATGAGTTCCAATTAGCAAACATATAAAACGCCTTTTTAAAGAGTTGTTAATATTACCCCCTGATTTGTTTATTGTGACGTCACACTTCTTTTAAAATAAAGATTGATACAGATAGAATCAGTCTGAGCTCTACATTAATCCAAAAAGGAGGCAAAATGAAATTTCACACAATATTTAATTAGCTTGAAATAAATGAATAAATTTACAGCACAAGCAAACATACAAATGCTTTTTTTTGCAACCCACCCTCTCCAGGACAGCAGCAACGTTTTTTGCAACTCAAGATTCAAGTAGCCATTACAAAAAGCCTCACTCACCTATGAGAGGATCCACATCTATTTCAAATTTCTGTGTATGTCTGAAGTCTGGATCAAAGCCTCCTCGATGGAGAACAACCTGAGATATGCACTCTTCTATTAGTTTGTAGTACTGGGGTCTATCAACAAAATAAATCATTCCAACTAGTCACCATTTATGGTTGGCATACAGACATGATGGTTCATATCCACTTGGATTAAGAGCTACCAAGTTTATCGGTAGAAATTCACTGCATTTTCCAAAAGACGTAAATGACTTGATATTTCAACAATTAAAAACAAACAATTTGGTAAGGGGCATCCCATTGTTTAATGTCAAACCAAACTTAGCGTCAAGCATCAGAGAGAAATGTATGAACACGTATAGAAAATAACTTGTTACAACACTGGAAATGTTTGGTCTCAGGGAAAGTACTGAGTATACATGGCTAACACACAGCGATGTAAGGGTAAAACCAATATTAGTATTCTTCATCCCGATGCAAACTGAACATCTACTATAGTTATTGTATTGAAAAACCAACACAGATAATTGACCATGCTAAAAAATGTGTAATATGTCCCCTTTTTAAAAATGGATTTGATTTGAATAAGCCAGTGTAAAAAAGCTCTAGTGTAACCCTCTTTCTCCCATTCATCCACCCCCTCATCCTCATCAATGACTTGCAACATCAAACACTTAGGGACAACCAAATTGATGTATAACAACACCTGATGTGACATTTACCTGATGGCACTATCCTCTCTGATCAAGAGAAGATGTTGAAGGATTGACAGGAAGAATGGCTCGGCCGGAGTGTCACTTACGAGTTGATGAAGCAGCTGGTATGCTGACTCCTCATCGGTAATCAGTAGTTAAAGAATCAAATAATCACATATTCTTTTCGACAACTGCATAAAACACACAGATTGATCTCTTTTTCTTAGAACAGGAAGCAATCATTGTGGCATATAATACCTAACTGAGGATGCACAATTTATGCTTTTACACAATGAAAGACCTGGAGTGCATCAAACAAAAACAAATTTCTAACAATCTATCCAGAAAGAAGTGAAGATGGGTAAATTGACTTGCCCTTTTAAAGTTCCGTTCCAAACTGTGATCATTCATAATAAACTTATTTTTCTGACCACTTTGCCAATAATTTGTTCCTGTCGTCGATTTCACAAAGATTTAGTATTATTCTTAAGGTTTGCATGCTACAGTGCAGGGTTGGGACTCGTCTGAAGTCCTAAGATTAGTCTTAAGTTAGGAAGAGTTTTGAGAAATCGACGGCAGGTCCCTATTCCTTGTTCTAAGAGAACAATCCCACAGAGTGGGTTATTTGAGGACAAGTTCACATCCCACAAGACTACACTTGATTATAGCAATTCTCTTTTTTAGTAGCATCTGGGACAATTCCCCTAAATCTAACTCCAGAAACTGGAATGACTAAGTCCACTGAGTAAAGGAACAGATGCAGTAAACAGGATGTTTTCTTTTACTGAATGCACAAAACGTAAATCATCATTTCCTATAAAGCCAAACCTTCAAAAAGTAACTTTGTGAGAGAGGGATCACTTAGTGAACACCACTGCCACAACCATTTATCTCTTTAACAATTTGAAAATACTGCCAATTATACAAACATAGTTCACTCCAGGTTTTCAGCTGTAGTCTTCAAGAAGTTATGTACACGTACTGTATGTATAAAGACTCTAATTGACCAATTAACAGCTGTTAGTTTAGTGGCTTGCTTAATGCCATGAAAGTCATGACCTGGGCTCGAACCCACACTCTGCTGATCAGAAACAACAGAATTTAAGTCATGCATTCTTATTTGCTCTGCCACTACAAACACATTCAACTCGAGAACTAGAACGTGTGCAACAGCTTGCAAATAACAATTGCACAACTTCGAACAAAGAAGAAATGGAAGTGCAATAGTTTTCACAACAGCCTGTTCATCATGTGTCCCCTACAACAGAAAGTTTCTTACTTCTTTTCAAAGGATATTCTATTTCCACTTTGAGACCTTCAAAGCGATGGCAGAATTCATCATAATCGTCCTCTCGATGTTCATCAAAAACTGTCATCTGTGTTTCCAGCTCACTTATCTTATTGTCTCGTAATTCCTGATAATGGTAGAAAAAGTATGGGGTTAAATATCAACTTAATTACTGCAATCGTCGTTCTGAAATAACAGCTGCAACAATAAAGCTGGACAATGATTTATTTTTCTTCCATAAAAAGGTAATGGAAATAGGCAATCAAGATTAGCCTCAATTTAAAGACAACTACATGTACTAACTTATTTTAATATCTAAATCGTGATTATGCCTCAAAGATTTACATGTACTTAGAATTGGTACATGTATGTATGACGCAGTGCAATTAATTTGTCAAAAAAATAATTTTGCAGATTTTTAATGTCAAACAATGCAGAGTTTATGTGTAACTTTTAAACAACTTCACTGATGCTTCATGCTACATTTTGCATTTAGAAAATTTTCATCTGGAATGTGAAGAGGATTTACGGGAACTCAATTCAAACTAAGGAAACCAGCAATTAATCTATGCACTCAAAACCAGTTACTGAACACAATATGACAATTAAAATGACCTGCCTAAGCATTACAGAAGCTTCCAAAAATTTAATGCAATAGTTTTTGGGACAAGCGTCTCATTAAAAATAGAATTAATAATTCAACTAAAAACACATGTTGTTTAAAAAAATTAAACCAAAGTAGAGTATGCATTTAAATGGCATCAATTTGGAGCACTGTTTACTTTGATCAGGACAGCAGTCTTTAAAAAAAATAACTTTGAGATATAATATATTACACGTAACTCAAAGTTATGCTGTCCTGACAAAAGTAAAAGGTGCTCTGAAATGATGACATATCGTAATACAAATGTGTGCCGCTTTAAAAAGGATGTTTCACTCAGTCCATTAATAACATTGTAAACCATTCCACCTGACACATGTTGGCAAGTTTCCAAAGTGACACTTCCAAATAAAACCAATAAATTAAAAGGTCGCCAAGTGAATAATTTCAAAGTATATAACTTCAAATGTACATAATGTCATAATCTGTACTCTTAAAGCCGGGTTCATATTTTCAAAAAGCAAATGTGAAGCGAGTTTCCGGCACGGAAACAAGAATTGTTCAAATGTGACGCAAAGGAAATTCATTTCGCTTTCACAAATTTGAAAAAAAGGATGAGCCATGCTTTACTGCACTTTATCTTTTATAGCGTCTGGCACTTGGTTCGAACTAGTTAAGACGTTACTGTCTTGGTTCTCAGCAATGGTACATCAGCAGGTGTTTGCAGGCATCTTGGATGATTGCAAATTGATCCTATTCTTGCTTCACTGAATTTTCATTGAATCATTCCCCAATACTGATATATGGAAGTAGGCTTATTAGTTGTGCATGAATTGATGTATTGTACCTAGATAGACTGTGCAAGTCTCGTGCTTAAATCAAAAACAAGGAGAATGAAGGCATTATTTTGTATAGAAAATCAAATCTTTTGAAAAGAAATTCTATTTATTCCAATTTTTCAAAATAAAAGTTCCTCTTTTCTAACTCTTCTAAAATTCACATAAAAACTTGGGAAGTTTTTTATTTTCTAGAAACCCTATTTCTGAAATAGTTTGTGCCACCACTACATAATTTGAATGGTGGCGTGAGGGTCAGTAGGGCAAAATTCTTATTCTCAGGTTTTTCTTTATTGATTTGTTAAAAAAAAGTTTACACTAATATTACTTCATCGCTAAATTTTTCTTCCCATAAAAATAACATAATGTTTCCTAAAGTATTTGAAGAAACAGAATAGCTCACATGTAAACCACCAACTTGGTCCCAGAATTTTGAATATGCACAAGTCAGTTGTTTGACACAGAAATGAGCAAATAACCAAAGCCAAAATACAACTGGATTGTGACTGGTCAAATAATTTCACCATGACAGGGGAGTAGAAATGGCTAAGAAGCAAGCCTGGGCGACTAGTGAAATTTACTACTCAACTTGTCGCACTTTAAAAAGTTTTGACTTTGACAGAGATTTTTCATTCCCAAGATGCATTGCGGCATGTGGTTTGACAATATAGTTAAATTTACGCTGAAAGGATTGAAGGATTGTGTCACAGATATCTGATTGTGTCTTCTAAAGTAAATTATGTTGTTGTGAACAGTCGTGACTAACACAATTGGTTCACCAAACAGGAAACCGAGTAGTTGAAAAACGGTACTCGCGACTCGACTAAACAATCAATAGTAGCTAAATTGACACTGATGGCACTTGTCGCCCAGGCGTACGAAGTAGTTTAAAATACCTGACTTTGATTTTAAAAATTGGTTGGGAATGTAAAAGTTTATTGCCAACAAAAGTTGCTACTTTAATCTGCAAGCCACTTAGATAACAGAGTACTTCCCATTTTTCCTTTCTTCCCATTTCTACCACATGTGGACAAAATTAATAACAAATGCAATAATCACACTTTCAAACATTTGAGTTTGGTCAACTTTTGGTGCGGTCGCTTGTCAACCTTGCTGACATCCTAATGGGGAGACTAACTCACAGTTTCTCCATGCATAAACATTACAATGTAAAATAAACAAGATGGACAAATATAACATTGCTACTTACTGGAAGTAGGTCCAACATTCCTGTTCTAAGAAACTCATTGCGTAGATGTAACCTGAAGTCTAGTTCCTCTGGTTCCCGTGGTGTGATGATAACAGCATTCACTAACTGCATGCATACAGTCTAGAGATGGAAAATAGAGAAAATACAATCAGCACATTGATTATATCAGGTTAGGTGTAGAAACAAAATCTACGTCTTACAGGTCCTTTTAAAGCAGCACTTTGTCTTGACAGTCAGACTACGCACTGAAAAACTGGCCATAAAATAATGGCAAAGTCCTCTTTCATGCAAAGAAAAACCACCCAACCATCGTATCAAAAGATGGCTTGCTGTCTATATTCCAAGAATATCCCAACGAAACTGCTTCAAGAAAATCTTCCATAAAACATTTGAGGTTTTATGACTACCAAAAAAGTACAGCCGTGTTCTCAAAGTAAGACACATCCAGATGCTTGTAGCTTTGCCAGCAGATTTGTAGGTTATAAATGGTTTATCCGCAGAGCATGCATTACCCTAAGACAATCAACTCACAGGTTTGTGGTTCGAACCCCAGAGGAGATCCTCGACCTGAAGACCCATCTTTCTGTACTATTACTCCCTCCGACAAACCCAAAGGCAATTAAACACTACAATCGAGCAACTGACAGCTGAAGGAACACACAGAGTATAACTACTCATCATCAATGTTCTAAACCCTTGCTCTTTTCTTTGCTGACAGAACAATGTGTCAGCACTTTCTCAGCCAATTGCCACCTTCCAAGTTTAGTCCATGGAACAACCATACAGGGTATCCCATGATTTCAGCAGAGATGAAGGAAGTGGATAAACACTTCTAGCCCTTTTCACACTGGATCTCTAATCCCTGTGGAATACAGCAACTTGGGACTTTATTTTACCCTACAGTTACCCCAGCTGACTTTCAGGGTTGAGGTTGCTTGTTCCAAGAACACCCTAGGGTCTTACCCCTTACCCCCACTCCGTAACATGGGTGGCTGTATCCCGGGTATGCCCATTTGCAGGGGCAGACCAGAGGCATACACGGGGTAAAGTGAACACAAGCCCTTTTCACACTATAGTCAGGGAAATTCCTAGGAACGTTTGGTCGATCTTTTCACACTTAAAAAAATTCTGGGATTTAACTTATTCCCAGGAAATAAGTAACCGTGCTCAGGGGTAGGGTTAAGGGAGTTAACCCCGGGATAAAATGTGTGAAAAGGGCTTATATAGTGTGGAAAGGCCAGCAGTTATTCCCCAGGGGCAACCCTGGAATATAGAGTAGTGTGAAAAGGGCTTCTATATATTGCAAAGTGAACTTTAAAGGGGGCAAAATATAGGGCTGTAGCTGGAGTAGTAGAAGGGTCAGATTATGCACCAAGGTCATTCTGTAAACTCCATTCAAGCCAACAGGAATTGTCTAAGATGATTAACAAACAGCATTATTCCATCTTTTGTAAAGTATGCATAAGGCAGATCATCAGAACGAAAAAGTAATATGAAGATGGAAACATTGAATAATACTATAAAGAGCAAATTTTTCAATGACTTAAGTCCTGCAAAGATTTCCAGAGTTTTGTCCTTCAACAAAACTTATAAATATAACCAGACTACTATTAATCTGCGACATTGGTATCTTGCCAATATTTCTTTGAGCTGCTACAAAACAACTGCTCATCTTTGACTAAATCATTTAAACTTTTTTTAGCACAGACAGCTGTTTGATGACTAAATTTGATTGGTCGTGTGAGTCACATGAGGTAAAAAAGAATATGTCTGTTCCAATTTGTAGACAGGGAAACTTACACACAGCAGGACCTGAATGTAATATATCAATCAACAGAGTGCAGTTAAAAGACTGTTTACAATACACCCATGGTGATTGTCTTCTATTCAGAACTGGTGAAGTGCTAGTACCAAGGCAAAATGTTATCAGAAAATCCAAACACATTTTATACTTGGCTAACTGCAGAAATATGTGCCCACTGCATAATCAAATCTCGCCCTTTCTTCACAGCTTCTTTAAAATTTATAAACCAGAAATTGCTCTGCCAATTTCAAGAAAGTTTGAGCCAGACTTCAGCCTGAACAATGCATGACAACAATGCCATTCTTCAGTTTGACAAACATGTATGTTGAATATTGGAACTACTTTTAAGAGGTCGCAATCCAAACAACAGCAAAAGCAAGAAGCACCCTGCCAATTACCATGATTTAGCTGTAGACCTGCAAAACTCTTCATAAAATTTACATTCAAAATTACCAACTTTTTTGATACAAAATTTATTTCTTTTGTCTAAACATGAACAGATGGTGGCCAATAAGAGATGATATCTAATATAATGCACTAGTTCAAATCATAAAAGGAGTGATTTCTAGACAGTATTTATGTGAACAAATACCTGCAATGTTGGATTTTCCTCTTGTTTAAGTGCTTCAATGATCGGTGCAAATCTTGGCCGGCTTCTAAACTCTGCCACATCTGTTAAAGCTGCAAGCACTTTCTCATGTCTAAAAAAGAAAGGTCAAAGCTGGATTCAACAACTGGACTCAATCACTAAGAAGTTGTGTTTAATTGTTAAAAACATGAACAGATACCTCCAAGTATTTCAAGGAGCATCTTAAAGACAAATACATTTCTTGCAAAAGCAAAAAGGTCTTGTGGATTTTTTAATTGCTCAACCCTTCAGCAGGAACTTCTTAAAAGTAAATACATTCCCATTGAGTTGGTAGCCTTGAGGCGTTGTAAAGGGGGTTGTACATGTCTGAGGATGGGAATAATTACATTACTTGATATGATCCTTAGGGTAAAGGAACACTACATGTATCTTGTTATAAATGCTTTGTGTAGTCACCCATTAAATAATTACTTGCATACAAAAATATAAGTTGGAACTAAATTACGTCATCATTGTCATGACAGTTAAAAAAACTGGAACGCATCACATACAATTTTTGTGGCAAACTTTTTATGCAACTGCCAACGCCCATGACACATTAACATTAAAAGACAGGAAATTGAACATAATCAATATTATCCTAGATGTTGCAAAAGAAAGGAGAAAAGTAGTAACGGGGAAATTCCCAAAATTAAAACCTCTTGGGGTACAGTGCTCAAGTCATTTCTGAAGCTAAGAAAGAAATGATGAGGGTTCAAGTTTCATGGAAAATGACACTACACAGTCAGGTTTCTAATCCGGATCTACATGTACGGATGTTCTTGGACCATAAAAATATTGATAAAGCCAGTGTCGGTTATGAACATCCAACAGGCCTTACACACAATTCAGACGTATATTACTATCGACCTTGACAAAGCATAATTTCTGTATTCATTTTAGAAAGTGGTAGTAGAAAATTGTTTGTGTGTGAGTTTAACTGCCCAAGGTTAATAAATGTTTAACATTACTTCAACAAAGCGAGTAGAATTTACCAGCATTGCACTCCAAAATGTATACCTTGTGTTTACAACAAATCTTCAAGCTACATACTCAAATCAATACTTGGTGTTTTCATGACTACTTGAGACTGTATAGTAATCTAGAATGACACCAGCCGCAGTGTGATGTTATTAACATAATGAGCAGTGAGTATTTTTTACAAGGAAATGTTGATCGTGTTCGTGCTTACAGGGTTTACTTCCTTTTAGACTGGTCATGTATCGCTAACAACTGATGGCATTGCTCATTTACACAATGTAGTTTTACATGTTTGTTTAGTTGTTTAGTTGTTGTTAGTTTTAAAGGTGTGTTGGTTTCACAATTAATTCTTCAAGGTGAGGTCCACAATTATCTGACTTGGCTTTCAACCATAATCAACTGTAACCAGGGGCACGTTGCCACCTACAATGTACTACTGGGGGCTGAAACAGGGTTACCCCCTTCTCAGTCCATAAGGATAGACATGGGTATCATCCACTACGAGCCTTGCTGGTAGAGTAGTATGCACTACCTTCCCAATTTATACTAAGCAATTATGGTTAAGTGCCTTGATCAAGGGCACAAAGTTTCATAACCAGGATTCAAACCCAAACTCTGCTATGTACAACACCATAGCTTGGGACCAGTGACTCGGAGTGCTTGGACACAACACATTTCTTGTCAGTGGCAGTAGTTTTAAAGACTGTTATAGTAGGCCCTCTATTGGCAGAAAGAACGGGCATACTTCTAACAGGAAAGGATTCATCAAAGTGGGCTCTGCTTGATAAGATGAATAATCTGAGTCTGTAACCAAGCCAAGAAACAAAGCTTTCATTTTGGAGTAACCAAGGACAGGATTTTGTGTCTTCTTAATAGAGCTGTCACTTCTTACAGAAATTGTATTGTCAACTTACCCACCGGGATACAGGCACACAGCAGCAAGCAGTCGCACCGTTTCCATCATGATCTGCTCATGATGAGGGTCTAGTGTTCCTGCCACAGTGCTTAGAGCACCCTCTTTTGAAAACACCATTTGGATACCATACTTGTTGTTCATGAATGCTTTCAGGCATTTGATGCACTCATGTCTGATGTCTACACTTCTTTGGTCTTCCCTAGAAACGTGAAATTATGAGAGACAAATCGTTGATACAAAAAAACTGTATTTTGACTCTAGAAATTAATCAATATATTTTGACAATATGCATTTGATACTTGACTTTATATTATGACAGCACATAGAAGGATTAGAGAACTCAGAAAACAAAAGGATTTAAGGGAGTTTAAACAATTACATGCCCAGTCATCTGAATCAAAATCTCTAAGAAGAATGTTTTTGGTGGGGCTTACAAAAGACCCCTTGCACAACACGGATTGCACCTCCCAAGAATGACGGCTATTATTTTCGCATTTATGGGAGTCAGTTCCTTTCTGCAAATTTTGACTGCCAAAATGACATGCAGGATGGGCGTGTGTAGGTGCATTGCGCATTGTGGAAGGGGGCTTTAGTATGAGAAGTGAAAGTCCTAATTTGAAAACACTTTAATACACTTATAATAACACGTAAATGGGCTATGGAGTTACATAATTTATAGAAAGGTTTGCGATAACTCCATGTAATGACTATCTCTAATGAGTTTGGGTGGTTCTGACAAGAACCGTTGGTTTCAACTTGACGTTTCGATCAGTATGCTCTGATCTTCTTCTGGAGAAAGCAGAATTTTAAGTTAGCATACACTTAGGTGTTATCTTAGTTAGCTCAATCATAAAGCAGTCTACACAAAATAGCATCACTCTAACAGGTATGAGGAAACTGTAGACAGGTTAGTCCAGATCCAATTTGGTGTCTACAGCTACGGCTAATGCTGTTGCTAAAGGTGTTACTAAGGATGTCCCATACCTCAACACATGACGCGGAAATCTTACTGTAGCCCTAGCTGTAGCCGCTAATTAGGACACTGCCTAAGTCTGCTGACTTTGGGTCAAAGTCATATACATTACAAGTATTGAATACATGAACAAGTAGGTATATATTGCATAATAGATTCTCAACCAATACTTTATTTTCCCCCTTATGTTCACACCCAAATGTACCTTGTAGAAAATTCATCCAGTATCTTCAGTATTTCCTCCAAGCCCCTATCTCCAAATTGCTGCACCCAGCTTATGGTGTTACTACCCAGAGAAACTTTCAGGGAGCTTAGGGTAGACAGAAGTCTCTCACAGTCGGTGGGTCCGCAGTTCTTCAACTCTAAGATGTAGTCCCCTGGTTTCTGTACTGTTTTTCTTCCCTAGATGGGAGATTAGGAACAAAGATAGCTGATGAATAGAGCATACAAACATAGACAATTTTAAACCTCATGGAATGGATTATGTCAATCAAGATCATTAATGCTTAAGAAATCATCTTTGTTTCAGATTCTCTGCAAGGGAACATGTCTCTGAAAGACATGAACATCTTATGCAATAATTGTTTTACCATTGAATAGTGTTATAACACGGCGCGATTAACATTTAACTTAGGCAGAGATGCCAACATTGAACTTTAAAAAAGAGTAGCATCTCCCAAAAGTTAAGGGCGAGCGTGGCTTGGGCTGGGCTCCCTAAACCGATCTTTCTATAACTCTCTACAATGCGTATTAGCTCATTTTCAGGCATTGTCGTGAAATAACAATAACCTTTTGCACCACCAGAACAGCTACAAATGTTTATAATGGCCAGTGAAAAAAACATCTGGGAAAAAAAAAAAAAAATCCCTCATCTTCTGACATTGTTTTAAAAAAAAAAACATAACAAAGGGTGGCCTTACTTAAATGTTTTTGTTTTAATGGTCAGAAATGCAACAACAAGCTATTGGGAGAGAGAAAAAAAAAAGAAAAAAAAACCTGTCCGGATTTTGGGCAAAAAATACGTGTCCGTATTATGGGCATTGTCTGGACATCGGCGCTACAATTACTAGTAAGAAAACATGGAAACTGTCTAGCTTAGATCTCACAGGCCACTCAGTTGAAGGTATTTTTGTTCAGAAGGTCTCCTTTTTTGTCGCCATTATTTCTTACTTTTTGTGCCAAGCTTCGATGAAGTACATGTACAGACAGCGTGGGCACAATAATAGTGGATACATGAGGAATGAGGTTACTGTGACACGTTAGCTCACACACAACCTCATTCCCCACGCACATGTGCACTATTCCCCATGGTGTAATAGAGATCAATGGGTACGATCTTGCAGCAATGCACTAGCGTAAAAATACTCATCCGGCCAGCCAGCGGGGGATCAGAGGGCACGCAACAATCATTACGTCGAGACACGTGTTCGAGTGAATTCGCCGCTATTATTCAACACTGCGTTCTAAAATTAAAAGTGTTTTTTTCTTTTCTGTTACAATTATTTGGATATTTTTCTTATTTTTTATTTCCACTTAATAGTTCATTCGTTGTTTGCATGTATCGTACGATTTAATAAAATTATATTGGGCGGCTTGTTTAGCGTGTTTTATTGAGTATTATCGTAGCGTCGTAGTCACGGCTTGAAATCGTATTTGCTACGCCCAAATCGTGTATGTTGGTATCTCTGACTTAGGCATTAGATCTTTACCTTTCTTGCAATTTGTTGTGAAGTATTAAAGGAACACTTTGCCTTGGATCGGACGAGTTGGTCTATAAAAACCGTTTGTTATAAAATGAATGGTTGGAAAGATGTTTTAAAAGTAGAATGCAAATGATCCACACAAATTTGCCTCAAAGTTGCACGGTTTTCCTTGTACTTTGCGAACTAACACGGTCGGCCATTCGACTACCATTATGGCCGACTGTTAGTCGACGAGGTAAAAGTAAAACCACGCAATTTTGAGGCATGTTTGTGTGGATCATTGTATTTTACTTTTACAACATCTTTCTAATTCTATGCATTTTATAACAAACGGATACAAACGCTTTTGGAAGACCAACTCGACCGATCCAAGGCAATGTGTTCCTTTAAATTTCTAAGAAAATTCTAAGGAAACTGACTGGGTTAATTTAAAATAATATGAATATTGGGTAAACAATACAAAATTATTAGAGTGGACTTGAACACATGCAATCTGCGCATGGTTAAGCCCTAATGTTGGTAGGCATAATTTTGTATGGGGTGCCTGTAACTGTCGAACAGTCAGGGATTACACCCAAGTTTGTGAAACAACCTGGGAAGCAGCAGAAGAGGTGGTCTGTCTTAAGTTTTCTTGTAATAATATTAGATGCTGTTCTTACTCACATTATTCATAACGATCCCATTATTAATATTATTTACCTGAACCAACAAACCAATTTTAAGCTTTATAATTTAACATCAGACTAAAATGTTTTATGTTTTGCATAATTCAAATGTTTGATTTGATACTTGTTAATTATGTTTTTTTTTTAAACTGAACTATGTGAGTTTGTTGGTCCCTTACCGCTGATGAGCCAGTGCGTTTCATATATTGCAACACCATCTCTCTTTTTGTTGTCATATCACGAGACCGAAGGGGAGCTGCCTTGTTTCCTGTCAAACCCATGTCCTCCTACAAGTAAATGATAAACAAAAATTCAAATTAATGCAAATCTAAATCGAGCAAATTGGTCACCATAGAGAATAATAAAAACATGTTTTTAAAGGTGTCCTTGCTCTATACTAAGCATGGTACAATGTGTTGATTACACAAAGAGTGTAAGATTTTTATAAAGATCTTGAAGACTGCAGAAATTATACAAAGATGATTTTTTTTTCTCTTTTTTTTTTTCTTCTCGCAAACGAGTACACTCTCTTGACATTCAATATGGAGAAAGCATTACAAATCATGCTATTCATATTTTCATTTTATTTGACATTGCGCGTACCCATAGCAATCTTTATCACACACAGTACATACGCGCTATACATGTACACTAAATGTTCTGGAAGTGTCATTCGCAAACTTACCACAGGTACAGGTTCACTATACAAGTACAAATAAATCATGCTCACATTACACTTTGAAGTGCGCATTTAAAAAGTACATAAAACAATGTTTTCTCTGCAGTGAATGTATTGCCTAGTATCAAGATAAAGTTTTAAATACTTGACACAGAGCATGTGTTACTCATCAATTTTGCAAAAATCTTAAGATCAGTTACAATTTTCACAACAAAATAAATTGATGTGATAATGATTTTGTCATCTGATTAATAACATATTATGTAAGCAGTATTATAATAATTTAAGCTGAAACGTTTTTTTAATTTTTTTAAATGATACAAAATTTATCAGAAGTATTTAAATTAAATTTACATGTCCTACAGTACATACATTGTATGCCTACATGTAATAGGTATGTTTGCGTGTCCAGTAAAACAGAAATAAACTCAAGTACAGAATGGAATATAGTCAAGTGCAATACTTAGAATATTGTATGCATGTACAATGTATGGTCTATGCATACATGTAGGCTTACAATGTTATTGCATACAGCCTACTATCACCCAAAATAAAGTGCAAGAGTTAAATTACACACACACAGTACATGAGTCAAATTACACAATGTGTAGTAGGCCTACATACTGTACACGAAGATCTGGTTTTATCATCAAACTTGTGATGGATCTCTCCCCTACACAAGTCCCTATGGGTATTGTTTACTCTTTGCAGCACTCACTGCACAGCCAACAAAAAGCCCTGACATTTTGCTGGATCAACTTTCGTGGGTCTTAAGTTTCTCTAGTAAAAGTTTCTCCAGATACCATTATCTCCAATCACTTTGCAGACTGCAGATGCAATACAAAGCTTTTGATCCTGTGACATTCAAAATGTGCAGTTTGTATTTGATGTGTCTCTACATGTAGCCTTCAGTACATGATGTTGGCCTACATTTATATAATGTGATTGTATTCTTTGACAGTATGTAGTTCTTCACAAGGAAACTTAACTTTCCTTAATAATCTTCCCAGCTGAAACTAAAATGAGTACCAGGCTTTGTTGTACAAAGTTGTAATAAGTCACATACCCAAATTCCCATTAAATCCCTCTGACTTCTGAACTATTTCATAACATGAACACTAATGAACATTAACATTCCCAATAACCATGGCGATGGGCAAAAATACAGAGAAAGGTCTTGAAAATTGTTTACAGTGTGCAATGAATACACACCAAACCAGGTCTAAACGATTAGTATTAGTTTAAACCTGGTCTGGTGTACACTGCTCATTTGCCATGCAAAACTTTCACCATGATATAGTGGATGAACTGCACAAGGAGGAACTTCCTCCCTTTATAGCGGAAATGGTATTCTCTAGGATTTCCCAAATGGATCTCATCTATCATGTATCTAATAAGTCAATGATCTCAATGATCTCAATGACAAATCTGGGTTATTCATCATCGGTAGAAGCAGGCATTTTCACTTTCAATTTTTGAAAAAAAAAAAAAAATGTGAAAATCAAACATTTAAAGGTACTTTTGGATAAATACTTTAACAAGGCCCTAATTGTTGTAACAACATTCTTTTCTGAATAATCAAATATCCTTCCATATATTTAAACCTGTACCTAAACTTACAATGGAATTTGAATGTGAGTATATGATTGTCCTGTTCAGTATATTACTAATATTCATTGGTAATTGTTATTTGTTAATGAATGATATTTTATGGCCTACAAATGTAGGTTACTGGCTGTGCACTATTTACTGATTTTAGTTTAGCATGCTCACATTTAATGTTTTGAGTCATTTTGCCCAACATCAATGTTTATTGTTTACCTTGATATTGTTATTTAAATAACACTTTTATGGGGGAAAATGTATTTAAATGTATTTAAATAAATTAATGTCATTATATCACTATGCAAGACCATTGAAAAATGGGTTGAACTGGAAGGTGTTCCAAGGATAAAATAAGAAATGAATAATAAAAACAAACATTCAATGACACGGTAAAAAAAAAACAAGCCAATCAGTACCATTGACTTAGTAGAACATTTGTAGTTAAAAACAAGGGCATTGCCACAAAAAAAAACAGTGAACTAAGACCAAACAAACAGGTTGGTCTTTTCAACTTGGATTTAAGGGATTGGTACTGCTGTTATTGTTATAATCCAGTGCAAGACCAGATCATAACAATGACTTTCATCAATGTAAATTTTTTCAGATCCCTTGGCTTATCAATATCATTCCACTTTTAATAGGTCAAGTCCACACAGAACACAATGTAAAGGTCACACAGGTAACTGATGTTACGATAACGGTGACAAGATTAAGTGTTACTAATTAACACAGTATCTGCTATCCAGGGGCCAGCCTAGAGGCATAGAGCAAGAATCAAAATTCTATGGCCAAGGTGTACTGTACTTTCAAGTCAGTAGTTTTTGTTCTAATTAAAAGAGTTCTTTTGCGTTTTATTAGCCTTGATCAAGGCTGTTGACATACTGTTCCCCGGCCCGGTTCGCTGCACACGCATGCAGTGCATACACACTAACGTACATTACCATACATTGTACAGCGAGAACAGTATAGCGTAGTCGTGAGAACGGTCTTGTCTTTGTATTTTCAACCTCGCACACGTGGCTCAAACAACAGCCTTGATGGGTTTGTAAAGCTTTATCGGAATTCCGATAAAAGGGTACTCATGATGTGGGCGTGTCATTCTAAACATTGGCCAATCACAGGCGCGATTGAGAATGACGTATTACTGCTAGCAATCATGCCACGTCCATGTGTGTGTACGCTGTACGCTAGCTGTATATGTACTGTCTTATGTGCTTTTTATAGCAGTGTCGGGAGCGTGGTGTATATTAGCTATGCTTGTAAGGGGGCTGAATGCGCTGCCGGACGGGTGAGCCGGACATGACTCGCCCGGTCGCGGTAATGGTGTTGAACAACTTCAAAAAACTTCTGTTGTCTTGCCTTTCATTATAACACGAGGACTAGCATCATAATTACAACGTAGCTGGTAGATTTGTCCCTGAATTGGAAGTTGCTGTACTATAAGTGTAACGTTGTAGTGTAGTACTAGTAGTATGGCTAGAGTTAGTTTATGAAATTGAACTTTATTTGTAGTTGCTGTTGTTCAGCCACACGCCATCTTCTACCGTCTGTCGACAACACATATTTTCGATCCCCAACTTTAATTTACCGCGAGAAACGTAATGAATTATGTCTACATTAAGACAAAATAAACAGCTGGGTTTCTTATCTCATCTGGTCTGTGTTTGTGCTTCGAGGGGATGGGGTGTGTTGTACTGTCATATGCCCAACACCTAAGAATTTTTACCGAGTAGCCATCTTGCCGGAAACCCATGACACCTGGATACTGTTTTAACCTTTCTCAAACACATTTTACATGGTCTAATTGTCTTCCTTCTATTTTCTTAACCCATGATTGATGCATTAAACGCGGTTGTTGTGTTTTGTTGAAAGTTTCTGTAGTTGTGTTGCAAATTATACACCACTGATTTCCAGCGACTTACAGTTTTGTTTTACTAATAGGGATTTCTCCCTCGCCTGCCGCCATTATTGCAACTATACTACAGCCACTGCTTGTTTACAATACGTCAACGAGCACATGTGTGTGTGAGTGCTTGCAGAACAACGTTGTGAATGACATCGCAGCAAGAGTTTATAGGTCAACCAACAACCAATGAGAACGGGTTGTTAGTAAACATTAGCATAATGAGCTCCGCCCTAAATTTTGGCAGATACAAAACCATCAAGGCGCTACTTGGGAAGTACCCACGTATGTACTGTGTTGTGTATGGGTGCGCTGGCTGAATTCAGTGATGGGGACTGGGATTTTGCAGATCGCGGCTGGCTGTAGCGCCTTGATCAAGGCTAGCGTTTTATTGGCAGATTTTCTTTAAACTTTGATCTATTATTATTACATTAATAATGCTCTTAGTCTTAGTATGATAAATTATTTTATGTTACAAGTTGAAATTTGTGTTTAGGTAAGCTATCTTTAGAATACAAACATAAGGTATACAGTATACTGAGAGTGACAGAGCAGGGTCCCTACAGTACACACTGTTCAACATATAAATTCCTATGCAATGAGTTGGTTTAACTTTGAAATTTGCTATGAAGAATCGTTCATTCATAAATACCCCAGACAGTTTCTCTACTCCTATTGGTGGAGAGCGCATTACGTAGGGGTGTTTAGATGGTTGATAATGACTAGTGTTTATAACCGGCTGGCTTCCGCGTGTCAGGTGCACAAGATTATCACGCGGAACGCAATTCATAGCTATTAGTAACAGCGCGTAATCTACTTCTAAGCGCGCGCGTAATCTATTTCTGAGCGCACACACAACCCACGCGCAACAGACTCTTCACAAAGTTTTTGAAAAGAATATTTCAAACCTCGAATTTTCAAATGTCAAAGTGTCTGTAATTGTATTTTGTTTCAAATTAAAAAAAAAGGGCATTTACTCATTCTTAAACGTCCGTTTAAAACCTTGCAGGGTCGTTGCCATGCGCTAAAGGCCCTCGCCTCCGCCTCGGGCCTTTATCACACCGCAATTCGACCCTGCCGGCTTTAAACGGCCGTGTAAGAACTCGTCGCTACCCTTTATTCCCTTATTAAGTTATGGTTCAACAAAATAAACTGTCTGCCTGAGCAATGAGCAATACACATTGTACATTGAAAGGTAAAGTAAAAAATTACAACATGGGAGGGTACACCTTCTATAACCTTGATGGTACACCTTCTATAACCTTGATACAAACAATGTATCATAACCTCAAAGTAATTATTCATGGTGTATGGAATGTGGTAATGTCCACTGTCAGTGTCAAAAGGCCAATTTAACAGAAATTAAAGAAATATGTTTATGTTGTCGAAATAATTTAATCCAGCGTACAGTTCAGTACACCTACATACATGTAGGCCTACATGTATGGAATTTATACAGTAGATATCAGACCATACGTACATGTACATATAGGTCAATATAAACATTGTGAAACACTGTGAATACATAATATGGTGCCAGATATTTTTTCCATTGTGTGATTGATGCTCTTGTTCAGTGTATCCTAACAGGGCACTTAACCTGAACCAAGTTGCACTTGCGCCTGTTGTAAAGACAATTCTCCTGGTGAACAGAGATGCACAAATGTAATTAAGTTGTATAACTTTATCACAAACAATTTGTATACATGTAAATGATCTCCTGTTTTGACCAATCAGAATCTTCCTCAAATGCCACATGACAATAACACACAATACTGTACAAAAAGATGACTTTGTACATATAATAAAGTAAAATCATCATATTAGGCCTATATACATGTAGTATGCCAGTACAAATTGGGCGCAATATACAGCTGGTGGCCATTATTTCCTTTACAATTTTAAGGGAAATAGACAGGAAACAGTGCATTACTTTATTTGGGTCACCAGTTTGTCTGAATCTGTGGCCTGACTGCTACAGGACAAAGAGAATGTCAGGATGTGTCCTCGATGTAGCGATATGTAATTAACCATGGAGGAAATTTTTGTGTAGGTTGTGTAATGGTGTCATATACAAAATAGACAGAGACAAACAATGTCTGCAACTTAACAACGTATTTTTTCAATCGTTACTTAAAACATGCACATCTTATTTACTACATTGGTATTTTTATTTACACCAATGATTTCACAATTTCAGCATTGTAAGTACTTCCTCCTTACTGCCTGTACTGTTAATCTTGTAACTAACTGTACTTTTCCATACTTTTCCATACTTTGAATAATATGAAAACATACAACAAAACTTGATGTTTTAGTGATGATATTAAAGCCATTATACCCTTTCGGTACAGGAAAAAAAAAAAAAAGTTCACAGATTTACAAATAATTTACAGGGTTTACAGAAGGTAAGGGTGAAAGACTTCTCTTGAAATATTGTTCCATGAAATGCTTTACTTTTTGAGAAAACATTAAAACAATATTTTCCCGTTATTTTCTCCCGACTCCGATGACAGATTGAACCTAAACTCTCACAGGTTTGTTATTTTATATCTTAATTGTGATACACGAAGTGTGGGACTTGGACAATACTGTTTACCGAAAGTGTATAATGGCTTTAAAGAGGAAATCAACAGGTTGTTCCAATATTCTCCAGCTAATTGTCTTGTTCAGATGTCTCACTTATTAATTTAAGACATGCTATTTTGGGGGTGTACACTATAACATTTACCATGTAACTTTTTTTCTTCTTTTTTTCTTATTCCTCAGGTGCCTAATAAAAGCATTTCATCATTACATGTAAGACTTATATTACTTTTAAACAGAATTAATCATTTGTTTTTCCTGGTAATTTTTGTTTTCCAAAATGCAAAGTAATGTACAGTACAGTCAAGTACATGTACATGTAATGTAAATCTTAGTATGCAGAGGTTAAATACATAGACACTACAATGAGTAAATATGGTATCAATCATACTTGTATTGTACTTGGTGTACAATGTAAATTCTAAATAACACCGTAGTAACCTGTTTGCTTACTGTACAAAATGCAGGCAATGACATGAACATTTATGACATACATACACAAGTGTGTTCTGGTCTGTGCATAGAGGGTCGTCCAAGAACATCCACACACCATGCCCTACCCCTACCCTCAAGCTTGTTGAGCTTAAAGTTCAGGTCACATTTGTGATTTACGAGAAGATTTTTAAAGCCAACGCCCATGGCTCATATACCTGATGGAAGTTTTGCACTACGGTTTGAAAGTACAATCACATTAAACAGGTTTTGTACGTACATGTTTACATGTATCATTTACAACACTTGACGAAATCAAGGATCTTTTTTTATGAAAGCACATTGATTTAAAGGCAGTGAACAATTATTAGCAAAAAACCTTACTTGGTAACAAGTAAAGGGGGGCTGTTGATGGTTAAAAACATTGTGAGAAACGGCTCCCTCTGAAGTAACCATGGAGGTCGTTTGAGAAAGAAGTAATTTTCCATGAATTTGATTTCGAGACCTCAGATTGAGGTCTCGAAATCAAGCATCTGAAAGCACACAACTTCGTGTGACAAAGGTGTTTTTTCTTTCATTATTATCTCGCAACTTCGATGCCCGATTGCGCTCAATTTTTCACAGGTTATTTTAAGCATATGTTGAGTTACACCAAGTGAGAAGACTGATCTTTGACAATTACCAATAGTGTCCAGTGTCATTAACGTAATGTAGAAAGTACAAAGTAAATGTTCTGTACAGATTGTGAATACTGTACAACCAAGTAAGCTTGGGCGATGCCACGATATTATCAAACATCGCGATACTAATTTGGAAACGATTTTGATATCGGATCGATTTGGTTTTAAATCAAAATATTGATATATCGCGATATCGATTAAATATCGCGATATCGATTAAGTATCATGATATCAATTAAGTATCGCGATGCATTTCCTAGCCGAGACATCTTGCACCCCATAGGTTTGGAGTAAAACCAGAAGAATAGGTCATTAGAACACCTCTCTTATGCTATGACTGTCTCTTCTACAACTTTCACTCGGAGTTTGAAGACTGATTATGTCAAATTTAATTAATCCCAATTATATCGAATATCGCAATATATTGTAAATATTTTGTATATTTACACATGGACACTGTCAATTTATATTAGACCACCCCATAATATGATGACATGAGCACTGACTCTTTTTTACATGTGATTAATACAAAACAAAACAAAACCACTTGAAGTCCCACATGCACCTCAAAGTCAATTGCACTTTGAGTTAGTTTCAATTCAAATAGTAAAAAAAGTACTAGACATTTAGCACATCTGCAACATGCAAGTTATTATCTTACCAACATTCTCTCAAAGGCAGCATCCACCTCCTGGTCTGTAAGCTGTTGCTGGATCCTCTCAAATTCCTGCAGAGCTTCTTCATCTTCCACTGAGGGGCGTGTCTGCACTCGTTGATCTCGCTTTGCACTGGATTCAGCCTTCTTTGATGGCTTCGCCGATATCCGGATACCTCCAAACTGTAAAGCATACATCAGATGAAAATCATAAATATCAAATACTTTATTTGTAGGTAGGCCTTAAGGTTAGTAGGCCTATTCAACACCTGAATAGAGTCAGCAAAAATTGTACAACAAAATACTGAACCAAAGGTTTCTCTTGCTGAAAACTGAGAAGCAGCAACTGATAAAAATAAGTTTCATAGACAGAAAAAAACCTAAATAACAAGTAAGATACAAAAACTGACCATGATTTCACTGCTTCTGATGATGAGAAGTTATACACAAATAGCAGTACAGTGAGTACAAGCTGCCATGTAATGACGGTGATCCATGCAGCTCCACCTGTGCATCTAGTCTAAGGTCCTTGGTCTATTTATTGACAGACGCCAGCCAATTATAGTCTTCAACAGCTTCCGTTAAAAATTAATTTAAATTGGGTCTAAACTTGTTTGTTTCCAAAATGATACACAGCAAGAGTATACATACAGTACAACGAAGCATTATATGTTTCAAATTATGCATTTTGTGTACTTATGTTATGCCACGTTTACTTGTTTAGCGTACTTGCACAAGGAAAATACCACTGTCTCATGTAAAGCCATAACAAAAATTGATCCCAATCTACTGTCCATGTCATGGTCGGACGGTCCAAGTCAAATACTTGTTTAAATACTTGTTTCTAAAACTACTGTGCAATACATTTGTTAGTATTGTAGTACTGGAGGATTTGGCAACGACTCTTGTAGACATGCATGACATGGAGGATTTGGCAAAAGGAGTAGAGTAAAAATTCTTCCTGTTAGGCTCTGCATCAAGGAAAATATTTCCTTGATGAAAATGTCCTCACAAAACTTATCAAAAAGAAGAAAAACCCTACTGGATAATGTATCTTATTTTGAGTACATGAACTTCTAGTGGGTCAACACTCTTGGAATGTCATGACTAGGATTGGATTACCTTACAGAGGATAACATACATACAATATGTGCAAACAGCATCACATCTTCTCTTGAATTGACAGATTTGTATGTCAGTATGGACAATGATGGAAGATGAGAGTAGACCATTCTGTTTTTCTTTTCTTTGGAAATTCATTTTGTGAATGCCATCACCTTTAAACACTGCATGATAGAAAACAGGTTATTTTACTTTTACTACAAGGCCAACAATTGTATGAACACAATAGAATTAATACAAATGTGGGTGTTGCAAATTGCCTTGATTTTATCAATCAATTAAACCTGTTTGCACTGTTATTGATTGCACATATTTTTAACTGTTATTATTTAAAGATTAGTTGGCACAAATCAGGTAAAACAGTTTAGTGGTGTCAAATTTAAATCAATCGGTCATGTAATGTATTTTAAGAAGACACATTACATTGACAAAGTACTCAAAACAAGAACAATTTGTTGTATTGTTGTTGTATTCATAGTTTTCTTTATATGTTTTTGTCTTTTTTTGTTTTTATTGTGTTTGCAATTTTTATGACTGCCTGTGAAATAAAATAAATATAATAGAAATTACAGCCAGATGAAATGATTACCTGCATACTCATAATGAATATTCAAAAAGTATAGGATCAATGAATTAGAGGTGTCCGTTCTTTTTGAACAAACCTCCATTTTAACTTCTCATTAGAAAACATTTAAACAATGCTTTGCACTATCTTGGTTCAGAAGTCACCTATATAACCTTGAACCTCTGATGAAGAAGCCAAAAGTTTTACAAGAAGGTACAAGCTTTTAATGAGATGAAACCAAACGTCACGAACTGTAGTTCCACATCCACACAGCATTCCTCATCACCCTTTTCCACTCTTACATCTGATGAATGCTCAGATGGACAGAATTAACTTGACTTACATCAATTATCTTCCAACATGGTCTACTCTACCATGTCTAAGGTGGTTTCCAGCGAGCGAAACGGGTTGCCACTGAATCCAACCCATGACCGTTCTTACAATGTAGGTATTCAATTGAACCAACAAATACATTCGCTGTAAAATGCCATCCACTAGCCTATTCCTCAAAGAATTCATTTAAGGATTAGCAGGAAAGGTGGACTGCATGGCATCATTTGGTCAAATAATGAGAGTGCGATAAAACAATGCTGTTTAAAAAAACCAAAGTCCATAAAACCTGGCCTACATTTGTGAAATGGTAATAAACCACCCCCAAAATGATGTGATCAAGGGTATGATGCACCACAACTAAATCAGATCCAAACCTATACAAGCCAAAGCAAAAGTGGAAATCGAGAGGCTACACCCTAAATGGTACTCCAGCAGTACCAGTACTGCTGGAGTAACACACACATCATCATTGACATCATTTATTAATTAAAAATCCCAAAATTGACTTTGACTACTATTTCGGACACCATCTGGTATTATAACAACAATGCATCTGGCATTGTGAATCTACCTTTTACAATGTATGTGTTATATCAATCATTTCTGTATGAAATCAAGTACATGCTTGGGCAATGAAGGATCAACAATGCATGCATGAACAGTGTACTTCACTGATGGCTGAATCCCTTTTTAAATGAAAAAAACTATAAGGAAAGCTGGACATAAAAGTAGGGAAGCCAGTGTTTACAAGTTAAAATGAAACATTCAATGTACTTAAAAATTTACAAATTAAAAACATTTTAAAAACAAATTAGGGCCCTTTTCAGCCATTGCAGAAATCTATCGCAACTTTTGTTATCACAATGTTTAAATAATTAAAGGAACACGTTGCCTTGGATCGGACGAGTTGGTCAAAACAAAAGCGTTTGTAACCGTTTTTTATATAATGCATATGGTTGGAAAGATGTTTTAAAAGTAGAATACAATGATCCACACAAGTTTGCCTCGAAATTGCGTGGTTTTCCTTCTACTGTGCGAACTAACACGGTCAGCCATTTATGGGAGTCAAAATTTTGACCCCCATAAATGGCCGACGTGTTAGTCGACAAGGTAAAGGGAAAACCACTCAATTTCGAGGCATGTTTGTGTGGATCATTGTATTCTACTTTTACAAGATCTTTCCAGCCATATGCATTTTATAAAAAACGGTTACAAACACTTTCCAAAGACCAACTCGACCGATCCAAGGCAATGTGTTCCTTTAAGAGGGAAATCAAGAGGGTAACCAAGCTAAACTGCTTACTGTATTGTATATTTTGCATCCAGTATGAGGGGATTTTTTACTGAGATAACACATGCAGACACTTGGGTGCGGTCTGACAAAAACATTTTAGTTCACTATATTAAAGTAAAACATAACCTCTAGTACATGTATGTAATAAAATTCTAACAAATGTGTTGTTTGTGCAGTATACGAATAATGAATGTTAAGAGTAAACTACATGTACAGAGAGAATATTTTCATCAGTTGAGATGGAATGTTTCATTCCACAAGATGCAGCCTCGCCTAATTTAATGGAACTGTCAACAAATGCAAACAAATTCTCCATACATGTATTTGTTTTATATAACTTACTAACAAGAATGTTTGGATTTGGCATCCAAAATGCGGGCATTTTTACTGCTGTGTTGAATGCGTGCACACACTTGGTGCAGTCTAGCGTGCAATAGTTTAAAAAAAAGATGGGACATAACCACAAGCAATAAACATTGCAAATAGGGGACCTCCTATTGTCCCGCTTTTGTTTGTACTTTTTGACAACAGCTCCCAATGGTTATGTACACACTTTCCAACTGGGGACCTTTACCCAACTTGGGCCCTATCTTTTGTTCCATGTAGACCTGGATTGATACCTATCCAGCCCTACACCCAGACTGGCTTGAAAGGAGGAGAGATGGCTCTGGTAGGATGCACTATAGTGATGTCCTGGGTATAAAGCTATACAATGCAACTAAAGTTTCAACTAACGTTTGTCCATTCTTTTACCTGATTTATGAAGATGAAATAACATTCTTCATGTCCTTAACTACACTTTTTGATGGGTCAATAAACAAAATATTCATAGGTGACATTATTCCAGAAAAAGTATTAAAAAGCTCTGTGGGGTCCAGTGAGTACATTACATGGACTATAACCCACAAAGGTTCCAAGTGTAAGTTGAATACTAAAACATTTTTTACAAAACATTTTGCCAAGGAAGTAGCAGGGGGTAGCAGGGGACCTTTATACTCAGGACTCTGGTACATGTAGCACTGCACATTGGAGTAGTCCACTGAAACCCATCACCAAACTACCGTACCCCTCAACCAGGGCCCAATTTCATAGAGCTGCTTAAGCACTAAATTTTGCTATAAGCAAAACAATCCTTGCTCAGTAAAATCAGATTACCGGCCAAGACTCCACTCTCCATTCTTCAGAATCTGCAGTGGGGTTCACTGAACTCCAATAGACCGTATTGAATAAACCCTTTTTTGCTATGAAAGTCGCCATCTTGTAGGTCAAACTGTATGCACGTCTACACGCACACATCAAAGAAACACGCAGCACGCAGCATTCCTGGTTTGATTTCTACACACATGCACACACTCGCAGACGCCATCTTGTAGTGGTTCTTGGACGCGTGGACATGTTTTGTACACAAAGCACGGATTGGATATTTTTTCTTTCCAGGACGAACGTGTGCAGATCATTTTCCACGTTCGTCCTGAAAAAAAAATATATGCGCACGATCAACTTTGCGATGCATTCGTAGTATAGTGGTAAAACGGAATAGAAGGTGACTGAATTATTACGGACTAAGAATTGAATTTTAAACAATTTTAGAGATTGCGGAGTGGATTTCCTGGACCATTTCCTAGGTCAATTAGAGTTCAAATAACACGTAGGGCCTATATTTGCTAAATTTGATTAAAAAACGAGAGATTTACAAAATGCCAAAAGTCAAAACCCCCCCCCCTTGTTTGTGTTGCGTTCGGCTATCGTCTCTGTGAACCTCATAATCATATACTCATGAGTCTAGACAGTCATAGGTTGACATGTCTCACAACACTGTGTCAGTGTTGTGAGACATGTCAACCTATGTCTATATTATGAGTATATCATTTTTTTATATGAGGTTCACGGAGACGATAGCCGAACGAACCTCTCAACCCCTCAACTCAAATAAAATAGTTCTAATTTTCTAATTCTATCTAATGTAGTGGCCTTAAAAAACCCTAACTTGCAATTGCATGACTTGTTGTCTTGTGTGGTGTGTAGTAGAACTGTGTAGGCTACTTTCATGAATCATGGGTAACTTTCCGTATGGCGCCACCACTTTTTCACACATTTTTACAAAAAGGGACATCTCATTCTCATTGAGGTTAATTAAATACAATATTATTTCATATCGAATGAAAAAGTGGTGGCGTCATACGGAAACTTTTCCCATAGTTGAAAATAACAATCCGTGTGATACACACACCCAACATTGAAAAAATATACATTACATGGCATTACAATTGCAATACAATGTACATAACACTGACAATACACGAAGTGTGTCAGACGACAGAGCAGACGAGACCAAGTTTTTACTTACAAAACTGGAGCGCTTCGACATATCCTTTTTATCCATATTTGTTGGCTCTTCGAGATTCAGTTGTAACTCAAACGCTTGCCTCAAGTTGAAGTTCCAAAGTACTGTCCGTCTGCTTCAAAAAAAATCTGTGTAAAACCCACATATACGGCAAACTTTGACATGGGAGGATCCCATTTTGACGATTTTCAACTCTTCATATTTCGCCATCGGATGTGTGAGGTCATGACCCTGACAATCAACCAATCACGAAACCCGAAATGCCCGTGGAGAAATCGAGCAAGGTGTTTGAAGGGCGACCTCTACGTCATACTTATCATCTCTCAAATTCTACAAACGTAAACAAAATGGGCTGAAGGGGCGGGGCCCGGGCGATGTGATCCTCAAATGTTATAAATCGAGCCCGAGTTTGATTAATGAATGACTCAATTGAAAGTAGAGTCTTGGTTTAATCCAAATAGTTTACCTGCAACAATGTAAACATATCTCACAATGAAAAGAATCTTGTCTTTGTTCAGTTATTATGGGCACTTCGAATATGTTTACCACAATATTATGGGGTCTGCAATATTGTTGATATTATTAAGGTATAAGATTAGCCAGATCGTTTGTGCCAGTTTAGGAGACTAAGAGTAACCAAAAATGCTTGTAATTATGCGATCTATATAGCCCGTGCCCCTTCCCTTGTGCCTCACCATAAGCTTCTTTGTGCACAAACAAGGCTCCATTTTCAGCCCTCTTGTTATACCATTAAAGGAACACGTTGCCTTGGATCGGACGAGTTGGTCTATTAAAAGCGTTTAAAACCGTTTGTTATGAAATGCATATGGTTAGAAAGATGTTTTAAAAGTAGAATATAATGATCCACACAAGTATCACTCGAAATTGCACGGTTTTCCTTTTACGTCGCGAACTATCACGGTCGGCCATTTATGGGAGTCAAAATTTTGACTCCCATAAATGGCCGACCGTGTTAGTCGATAGAGTAAAAAGAAAACCACGCAATTTCGAGGCATATTTATGTAGATCATTGTATTCTACTTTTACAATATCTTTCTAACCATATACATTTTACAACAAACGGTTACAGAACGATTTTCAAAGACCAACTCGACCGATCCAAGGCAACGTGTTCCTTTAAATTTGTAAAGAAAATCTGCTTTGGGTGTAAAAACTAAATACATTGACTGCAAGTTCTTAGAAAAAGAGTTTCAAAAACACTGGTATTACTATGTAACCTCATATTTTAATTGCCAAAGTTTTAATCTCAAAATTCCAGATTTCAAATAGGGAGGTGAGGGAGACACAGACATAAATGGGGGCTAGACATACTCAGAAACATAGAGGGGGAAAAGCCGTATCTCTGGTTTTTTTTTGTAGATATGGCATGATACCCCAAAGTACCAAGATCCACAAAATGCACAGCACATAAACGCGCAGGTCTCCTTTTTGCAATTTTTTGTGTCAAAGTGACATGCACAAAAGGTGGAATAAAAAAAAAGGCATAAATGGTAGACGCGCATTGATTGGAGGTGCGTAAACTTATAATGTACCATCCTTTTGTGCATGTTTTTACACCCAAAAAATGGCAGACAGGAGACGAGTGTGCTAGTGCGCTGCACGTTGTACAACAGGTCTCTTGGCCTGAATAAAAAACAACTGTTTGATGTTGTCATAAAAACACAGTACATATAAAATATAAAAGTTGTTGCTTTGTGAAATAAAGTCAGTGTATCCAATAGTCATGGTTTCCTAAACAGGTTTCCACATCTTATTATCACATTATTATATCTTATTTTAAAAGTAGTTAAAAATAGTACAAGTGTAATTATAGCATGTGCCACTACGATTGAAGTTTGATTTCAAAATAAATTACATGGATATCAAACCTCTGAGAATTTGAGCCTTTATTTATAAAACAATATCAAATAAATTGTCTACTTGTGATAAACCCTAAAATGGTTCTTTATTATAGCGTGAATTTTTTAATGAGAGAAAAGTTGACCAACATCATCAAAACAAAATGCAGCAAACATGTGATGAAGTTCAATCAGTGTAGGAGTTACTTCTAATACACATTTATTTATCATCGGCTCATAGGATTAAAGATGTCACTATCATATGGCAAGTATACAGGAGTTACAAAGCGGTATCTTTTTAAAGAACGTCCAGAACGCTCGACTTTACATTTTGATAGCAACAATTGGCCAGAAGGCAGGTGTAAAACGATCACAATTTCGATCAAACTGCATCTGCATTGCTGTCTCCATACCATGAATTCTTGCACAGTCTTTTCCATATAGAACCTGTTTAAAAAAAAAAAATCACAAAATAAATATCGGACAAGGCAAAAACCGTCGACATTTTATACCACAAGCTCCACTGAAAAGTGCAAGTTGAGAAAATGAGATTGGGTTGAACAAATATATAGAGCGGGATTTGAACCTGCAACCCTCCGGATAAACGTGTCGGTGCTCTACAAACTAAGCTAGAATCTGGCTAAGTTGATATCTTTATTAGTGGTCTCCCTATTTTATCAATATCTTTGCCAGTGCGAAGCCAATCAACCTGTTACTGCCGTTTAGCCAGGGATCACACTAAGTTGATGATAAAACCTGGGGAGCGGCAGCAGAGGGATAGAGATGCAACTTTTTATTTCAAATATCAAGTAATAAACCATAACAGGAACTGACTCGGTAAAATTAATTTGAAAAAGGAAGACCGCCAAAATGGGTCCAGATAGCGTAGTTGGTTGAGCACCAGCATGTTAATCTGGAGGTCGCAGATTCAAGTCCTGCTCTAAACAATTTTTTTTGTACAACCCAAAATTGTTAACAATTTACCAGGTCAGTTTTCCTTGAGGTTTATTACTTGACAAGTGAATTTAGACAAGGCTTTGGTGTCAATGCATACCTTCATTTCTTTTCGTCTCCCTTCATCTGGTCTTTCCACTGGTGCCCTGTAGTCACTGCTTTCCATTCTGTGATTTTTCTTCTTTTTTCTCTCATTTCCTTTCCTCTCTGTATTTGCTGCTTGAGCTTTCGCTTTATCCCTTTCCTCTCTAAATTTTTGTGATGTCTTAAAAAAGTCTATCATTTCTTGGCTCATCTCAATTTCCATACTCTCATCATCACTACTTCTTTCCTCAGCGGGATATTCATCAGGGTTATTGAATTCACTCTCATTGTAATGATGACCTCTTGCATGTGAAAAAGTGTGATGGTAATAAGGCGACTGGTCTCTGTGCTGATTACCAGTATTCCAGGACGGTAAGGGTCCACCCATAACTGGATAACTTGTTGAGTAACTGGGGTAACTATAACATTGATTTGTCATAGATGGGTAATTGAAAGCTGGATGCCTATTTCTAAGCATCACAAGGTACGACTGCATCCATGATTGCATCGCCGAGTAATGTTGCCAATACCTACAAAATAAAGAAATGGCTGTTACTGTCCAATTTGTAAATACTCAGTCAGTTTTATTAACAAAACGTTTGACATTTCCACCATTTTGGGAGTCAATTCCTTTTTTTTGTCTTTTTGTGTACATTTCACTATCCATCCATCCATGGTTAAGGTTTGTATGTAAATCCACTCCGCTTCATGCAACTATTGCAAGTGGTATGGGATGGGGCCAAATATATAGCCTTGGAACGGAAAAGTTATCGTATGGCGCCACCACTTTTTTGTTCGATATGAAATAATATCTAACTCTAACTTTTACCTCTTCCTCAAAATGAGCTATCCATTTTTGTAAAAATTAGTGAAAATGTGGTGGCGCCATATGGAAAGTTATCCATAGCCTTTACCTCAGCTGGAATTGAGATCATAATAATATTGAATATGTGGTAATACCACCATGGAGGTAGAAATAGTATGGAGGAAGGAAAAGTAATACCTACCTATCATATTGTGGCTGATAATACCATGGGTGATTCAGATGCATTGGGTTGGTGTTTTCTTCTTTTCCAAATCCATCCTCGTCTGTAATTAGTCCAGCATCCATAATCATCAGGATTCAGGTATACAGTCGTTTGACCAGTTCTGGATCACTTTTTGAATTCACATTGTTTTTTGTTGCAATCTCTTTGATATCTTAAACAAAAAAGTTTATCAGTTTACCTAAACATGACATAAAACTCACCAAGTATTCACTGACAAAAAAAGGTTAGTTCTTTTGAAGAGGCTTTAAGAAAAGTATTGTCACCTGTTTGACCAGTTCAGGATCAGTTGAATCTATTCTGAATCAGTAGAGTGCCCTTTATTGCAAACCCAAACTCCCATTCATAAAACTGTCTCTCAAGGACACAAAACTTCAGAGGTGTGTTGGCATGGACTTGGACTTCATTTGTTTAGTGAATGTCATGCAAGTGTCTTCAATAGCAGCGCAAAAACCCAGTGACAAAACCACAAAACAACAGCAAAGGCAAATGAAAAAGTGAAGCGAACGTAAAAAGCATTATCGACCCCTCCAAGTTTAAATTTCAAAAAAAAAAAAAAATCTAAAAGAATTTGTTGAAGTAATGTTTCTCAAAATCATCTGAATAAACTTTCTACTGCAGTAGTATGATTTTACCATACTTAGTAAGTTAGTGCGGCACCATTTGATGCAATGAGATGTTGAGTGATCCCGAACTGGTCAAGGGTAAGTTGCCCCCCTAAAGAAGATTTTGGTAACTTCGTCTCCTCAAAAAAACAAGGTGTCTGCACAGTATTTACAGGAATGTTTTTTTACACATTTTTATCATTTTACATAAATATTTTTTGCCCCGGCACTCCAATTCTAAAGGTAAGAAGTTTTAACAGTGTTTTTCAACCAACATTTTTACACAAAAAAATGATAAATTTCGCAGACAACCTTCAGGAAAACAGCCATAATTTATTTGCTGATGATGTTTGGCACCTAATTTGGGGTTTGTTGGTTTAATGGGTGTTAATCTTCACATTTATCAACAGAAATTGGTAATAATGAGAAGTGATATAACTATTTGGTTATTGCAAAGTTGAAGTGATCCCGAACTGGTCAATGATCCCGAACTGGTCAAATGACTGTAACTCAATTGAAGCATCTACAATGTAGAACAACATGATCATGGTTTATCAATTAAAATACTTCTTCACACAGGGCATTACTCAAACATTAATAAAGCAGGACAAGTTCCAAAAGGAACATTATATCTCACATTATCTACAACTAGTACTGGGCAAGGAGACACACACTGTACTGGGGTATGATACCGCAAAACAAAACTTGTTGATACCTCACCATGAATCGCTCACCATGTGACTCTCCATGTGACACCACATGTGACCATGCAATGCCTCTATGTCCCCATTAAACCGTCCCAACTACAGTTGGGGCGTCCCAACTTGTAGCTGGGATTGCCCATTAACTGTGTATACACTGTCCCAACTATGGTTGGGACGCCCAACTTGAACACCCAAGTTGGGACTAGTCCCAACTATAGTTGGGGCGGTTGTCAAGTTGAGGTATGGCATGTGTATATAGATGGGCGTCTTTGGCGCGGTTTCTTTAGTTGAAAAGTGATTCCAGTGAAAACAATCATCTCAACTGATCACAATGCCTTCACAGGTTATCATGGGTTGGATTCTGGATTATCTGGGTGAAGTATTTTGGGAAGAATTCAAGGAACAAAGCACTCTTGATTATGATGCCAAGAGAAAACTCTTTCAAGGTATTTAATTTTTGTTTAAATTTAATTGAGTAGAAAAGTATCAATTTCATAATTAATTCTCTCGAGTCTTGATTCTTTTCTTGTCGCATGCCACTTCCTTCGTCAGTCAACGCGACGTCAGCTGATCTGACAAAGTGCAGCAGAGCTGCCAACTCTCCCTGCATTCCCCAATGCAGACACTAGGTAGTTCCCTCTAAAATATTCTATGTTTTGATTAACAAACTCGAAAATTTGTCTGGATTAACAAATTCGAAAATTTGTCTGTGTCTTTGAATCGTGATTTTTATATTATTAATATATAATAAATACTATTTAAATTAAAGGGGATAAATAAAAATACTTCAATAGGGCTACATTTCTTTGATAAGTTGAATTTTTGCTTCTACCTGCATGTATTTACACTTGCTGCAGACTTTTTTTTTTTTTTTTTTTAATGAATTTTGCAGCCTAGTGAATTTTGACCAGTGAATGCTAAACCAGTAAAATTTAACACTCCTTTTCACCGTTAATTTGAGATTCAACAAAAGTGAATCAGCCGGGTGTTGAAATGAATGGATTTTTGTTGAAATTGGTCTAGAAATATTCATTGTTTTTCTATCCTAATGCAAATTACAAATAAAAGAGATCAAATGATTCCTTTCATTGAAAGTTTCAATTTTAATCATCAGGCATACTGTGTCAGAAAATGAAATTGGTAGTAGGCAGAATAAGATTAAGAAACTTCTTGGTACTTCTGGTGCACCTGGTCGACGGCCGAGATGTCAAAGCCATTCATAAAGATAACCAACAAGACACACCCCTCCAAGAGGCCCTCGGGTGTTTCGAATTGGTCATGTCCGACTTGGAGTGTGATTGCACAGAGAATGAGGTTGAACAGTTTCGAGACATCATGAAGGAACAGGTATGGGCCCAAAATGTAAAACCAGAACATTCTAGCTAGCTTATTGGCTTATAATTTTAATAAGCAAGAAAGGGCTGAGTTACCAGTTGCAGTTTACTTATTGTATGGTACCTCGGCAGGTAACCTATTTTTACTAAGCAAATTACTAAGCTTTATTTTTGATATTTTAACTCCAAGGCCGTGATTGTATGCTGTAGATCAAAAGATTTTGACAAGGCCCATCTTGTGTTCCTGAATTTATTTGGTGAAACTGTACAAGAAGATCCTTCAAAACCAGACTCAAGGACAAGGGTAAGTGAAGGATGCTGTTTCAGACCTTGAACTCCGCTCTTGAAGGGGCACAGCCATTTTCCTCTAATAACGGGCACTTCTATGGGGAGGTTAACAATGAAAAGGGGTTAAGGTCTGGTTAGAGGTTAGAGGTTAGAGACGAGTGGTTGACTTGGCAACAAGAAGTATGAAACACAAAGGGTAAGATCAAAGGTTGAAAAGGGAAAAAAAGGTACTTAGTGAATGAGACAGACTAAAATGTGGGATATCTTTGGACAAAAGGAGAAGGCATAGACAAAACTTTTAATTATGTCCTTCTTAAATGTACAGACCATGGGGTTGAATGGTCTGAAGGCGCCTTGTCCACAGTTTCTAGCATTCTTGTTTTGTCTAACAGGTCAAAGTGCAGCGGCAGCTCCAGTCGTTTATCAATGACAAGAAAGTCAGTCAGGGATTCCTGGATCTCCACTCTTATGAGAACTTCCTACAAGAAGCAAAGACATTCTTGCAGAAGATTTACAGCACATTCGAACCTCCCATATTACTCTCAGTAAGTCAAATAATTATTTGATATCTGAAATAAAAAGTCGCATCCACTAAAGGTAGCATGATCCCCTGGCTGCTGCTTCCCAGGTTGTATTGTTTGTAGTTTTGGTGTGATCCCTGGCTACATGACATTAAACGGTAATGGCTTCTGACTGGCACCCCCAACAAAGACATAATTTCCAAGAACAGGGTAAGATGATGCATAGAGGTCATAGACTAGGAATGTGTGTGGTGTGCTTTTTAATAGTTAGAAATAGGAATGAGCCTTGAGGAGGAAATGGGCAACCTGTTGAGATGTATACAACTTCTGGGGGAATACTTAAGCTAATGGAAAATCTTCTTAATCATTACAGAAGTAAGTTGAAATAATAATAATTGATAAAATATTATTTTATTTATTTACAAGGCACAAAGGAAAGCTGACCAGCAGAAATCAGGAATAATTGATGCAATTGATGACGACATTTCTTTGTCGTCAAAGGCGGGCACATCTACAAGAAGATTCTCTCAGCAAAAAGGTCAGTTAAAATAAAATTTAAAATTTTCAAATAATTATAATAATAACAAGTTCTTATATAGCGCATTTCACATTAACCGTATCAATGCGCTTAACGTTAGTGCCCTGGTCAATGGGTCAATCAAATTTATCTTATTTAGCTCCCTGGGCAGTATACAACCTGGGCAACCGAAGCGCTCAAAAGGCTTTTTCCTACAAAGTTTCAATCTCTACTCTAGCATGACCCATTTATACCCTTGGGTGAAGAGAAGCAGTTAATGGTAAGTATCTTGCTTAGCAGAGTGTGGATTCAAATCCTTTTCATGATATTAGGCACATACAGTAATTACATCGTTAAAAGGTGGCAAGGTACTTTCTGCTCTACCAACCAGGCTCCTAGTGGATGATACCCTTGCCTACATCCTTACTCGAGCTCTTATGTTTATGATATGACCAGCAGAGTGTGTGTTTGCATCCTGTTCTAGACAAATTGTGTCCTTAAACAAGATACTAACTTAACCATTATTGCTGTGTCCTTCCGATGGGTGTAAAGCCTTAGGTCGTGTGTGTTTGCGTAATGTATGTGTAGGAGAACCCGGTGTACTTCATCCAGGTAGTCAAATAACACTTCTCTGAGGTGTTTTAGCTGGCATCTGTCCAGAGGACCAGCGTAGAAAAATTTGCGCTGTTGCAGTAATTCTTTTTTTTTAGGTCTTGGGAAGCCACCACGTAGCCTGTTGGACAGCCATCACAGAGGTGATGACACATCAAACGAGAACAGGTCGCCAACTTTCGAGACTAAAGACAACAGTGGCACCTCGAAGGAACTGAGAGGAATATCACCTCGCAAGAGAAAGTGTACTGACACCAACACCGAAAAGGGGTACGACGCCAATTTCAGCAAAAGTTAAATCAATTGTTAGTTTTAGGTTGTATGAATATAAAATGAATATATTTTGTTTAGATTGGCTGTGAAAACCTATTTTGTTATTATTATTGTTTTCATTATTTCATCTTATCACAGCATTCAAAATAAAGATAACATTTTCCTTTGTGCCAGTAACTCCTCGAGTCGGGCTATGTCCCATAGCCTTAGATCTCAAGGGTATAGCGCAGGATCCTCGCTGTAACAGATCTACCCTAACATTTATCCTTATTTTATCTAGATGTTTCCCCAGTGCTTTTGGAATGGTGCAAAGGGCTCCAACAACCACAGAACTACTTTCACTTTCACTCCCTAAATCTTACATACAAAGTTCCCTGGCCAGGTCTTGGTCAATTAGAATAGAATGGATAAACTGTCCCGAGTGTTAATGAACGTAATTTATAATAACCCTAGGAATTCTGGTTTGTAGGGTGCTCTAAGACTCCTTTATTTGTAACACCTCTTAGCGTGTACACCTTAGCGGAATTGAAAGCTGCTACGCCTTCACTAACAGAAAAAGACTGGATGGACATCAGAACAATATCTAATCTGTTGGTGAGTCACAACTTGAAATGAATCAATCTTTGTTCCCATCTCGGACACCAATATGTAGGTCAGCCCTTGTACTCAATAAAATATTTGTCCAAGGGCAAAATGTCATACCTGAACTTTGTTACTGAACTTAAAAAATTTCTTAAAACTGAGTTTTCCTTAAGCTTAGGCGATATCAATTTATTTTAATCACAATATATCGCTGACAATATATCGCGATATTTGATGCAATGGCGATTAATTAAATTAGACATCATCAGTCTTCAAACTCCCAGTGAAAGTTGTAGAAGAGACAGTCATAGCATAAGAGAGGTGTTCTAATGACCTATTCTTCTGGTTTTACTCCAAACCTATGGGGTGCAAGATGTCTCAGCTAGGAAATACATCGCAATATTGCGATACTTAATCGATATCACGATATATTGCGACATAACGATATTTTGATTAAAACCAAATAGATCCGATATCAAAATCGTTTTCCAAATTAGTATCGCAATATTCGATAATATCACGGTATCGCCCAAACTTAGTTTTCTTTTTCCAGGATTCCCTTGTGTCTGTTTGTTTCTGGGGCTCTTTTTGTCACTATTCTCTTTAATGTCTGCTGCCCCCAGCGTCTCAAAAGTCTCCCATCACAAGAGTCGAACTGCCTTTTTCCTTTATCTAACTATTTATTTATCAACATTTCCTCTAAGAACTTTTTATTTTTCCAACAGCAAAGTGACTCCAAAGAAGAGAGTACTCCGACAGTGTCTACTCAAAGAAGGTATGGGGCAGCCTGGTCACCAATGTCCATTTCATAGCACACAGAAAGACAAGCAACTGGGCACTGGTTGGGTCAATGTTTGCATGGTGTAACTTTCAGCCGTTTATAAAATACTTTCTTTGGCTTATCAGTTCATTTTGTTCGGAAGTGATTCGGTGCCTGTCGTTTTTACAGTTTTTTAATGGAAAGGGGTTTTACAGGGCATATTTTCCAGCACCTGGGTGAAACGGGGAGTATCACGATAGGTGCCTGCCTCACAACGCTACACAATGGAAAGTCCAGTAGGATAAAAATATCAGCCCCTGGATGTCAGCAAAACAAACTAGGAAAATCTAAAGTTGTTTTGGACGCTAAAAAAACATCCACCCTGATTTTGTCCAAAATAAAAATCCTGATAAGGATGTCATCAAATGCGAAGTGGTTAAAGTGTAAAGTGTTGACGTTCAATTTTCTGCGTTGTGTTTTCATGTTTTCATAGGGGAAGATCAATCCAGGACAAGAAGTACACTCCGAATAGAAACCAGGTTCCGGATAGGCGATCATCACCAGAGAAAGCAGAAGACACCAAAGATGATCTCATGTCTTTTGGGTCTGGTTCTGACACAAGTCTTCACTCCCACAGTAAGTTTGTATCTGTCTACTACTCGGTATCAAAGGTTGACTTGGCCTTAACATATGATGTCACAATTCGAGGCCTTGAAGCACCTGGTGTGATCCTGTCAGATGTACCTTTGACCTCACATCAATTCACACGTGTGTACACATTGCACTTGATTACATGTTATGTATAAAAACATTATGCACTCGCAGCAGCAGTGATCAGAAGTATAGTTAAATATACATGTAATGTAGAAATTGAAAGCTTAGGCCACTGCAAGTTTATTCACTGATATTATTGGGCCTGTAAGACAAAAACAGTTCTTGCAAATAAAGAAAGGGAACATACTCATCTGGGCTTATTCCTGGGCAAAGTCACCATTGGGGCTCAAGCAGTGTGTAGTGCACAGTTGACTTGAGTAACCATTGGGGCTCAAGCAGGGTAAAGTGCACTGTATAACAATTTTGATATTTTATTTTTCAAGTGACCTCCCCAACCCGAAAGTCGCCGAAAAAACACCATAGCCATCGCAATCATGGTTTTATGCAGCTGAGTAACAAGAAGCAATTCTGGACCCCTGAGGAGTGTGACCTGTTGAAGAAAGCCGTTGCCCACTTTGGCCCAGGCAAGTGGTCTCAAATGAGAAAGGCATACGATTTCAACGGGCGGACCAACGTCAATCTCAAGGATAAATGGCGTAATATGGTAACAAATGAGGAAGTCTGATTTGTAGGAGTTTAGTACTATTACTTTGTTAAAGGTTGCCAACAACCCTTGCCCTCTTGTTTACAGTTCTTAGTTGGGTTTTCTTGTTAACTTTGTTTATCTATATAAAGTTTTATATAAAGTATGTAAGTTTTATCATAGTGATAATGCAGCGCATTTTATAAAACATGTAGTGCCCTAGTCATTGGGTCAGTAACATTCCAGCTCCCTGAGGAGTATATAACCTGGCAACCTCAGCGCCACAAAAGCTTTTTAAAACACAAAATCCATCTCTACCCTTGCAGCTACCTTATTATACCCGTGGGTGAAAAGAAGCAACTATAGTGGAAAGCATCTTGCTCAAGGACAAAAGTGTAACGACCAGGACTCGAACCCTAACTTCGATGACTTAACCACCAGAACTTGAATTTGATGATCTTTTTCATGTTTTCTGCTGATTACTGGTTCACCAGAGCATTAACTTTCAAATAAAATTGAATAAGCTTGGTGAAACAAAGCAATGGACACTATTGGTAGGTACTCAAAATAGTTGTTAGCATAAAGTCTTGGTATAAAAAAAAACATTGCGAGAAGGTTCCCTCAGAAGTAACGTACATGTACAGTAGCTTTTGAGAAGAGGTAATTTTTTACTCAAATAAAAAAACTTTGGCTGAAGTCTTTTAATTTTAAATGCATCTAAAAGCACACAAAGTAATGCAACAAGAGTTTTTTCGTTTCATTATTCTCTTGCAAAATCGATAAACAATTTATCCTATTTTTCCCAAGTTTGTTATTTAATAAAAACCAAAATTAATATTCTTTATCCCGATGCAAATATAATGTTGGTCTTTGAAAATGGGTTTGCCCTGGTGTTCCTGGTTTGGTCGACAGCATATTGCGCCACAGCACCTTGTAAACCAATAAGGGTTCATACTTCAAAACAAAGCTCCACATGCCTTTCCGGACAAAATACTGGGTGCTTTGATACCTCTTATAGGGATGTGATAAAGCGCTATTATAATTATTATTATTTACAATTAGAGTTATTATTAAAGCTAATTGCTTTATTGTTTTGGGTACAGAATAAAATTAGACACTTTACGTTCACAATTATTCACCACAAGTAAAACTTTTAAAGGTCTCAGCCAAATCATATTTCAAAATTCAAGAATGAATTTACATTACAAAACAAGCTCTCTCGGAAGTAACATAGTTTTTTAGAAAGAGGTGATTTCTCACTACAATATTAAAAAAGCCACGCCTGAAGTCTTTAGTTATGATGTGAAAGCACACAAATTTGTGCTTTTTCTTTCATCATTCTCTTTCAACTTTTCACAAATTTTCACAGATTTGTTACTTTAATCATGTTAATTACTATAACTTCCTCATAGTTTCACATGTGTCAAGGGAATTACAAATCGTCTGCTCAGAACAAGGTCATTAGTGCAATTTGTATGGGTTTGATTAATTCCCTTTGCATATTTTGGAGCTCCTGGTAATATTGAGGTTTAATGATCAAAAGAGTAAAATCATGTGACTCGAATAATAATAAGTTTTGTACGATTCCAAATAGACAGACATAATAATGTGTAAACAAAAATTCAATAAAATGGTGCCAAATCAGTACAGTTACGATGGTCAACGGCCCCAAGCTGTGGCCCCTGTCTTTGCTCATTTATTAATTTATAAATTTATAGTTTTTTATCTATTTTTATAAAACCCTGTATTTTTGTGTTCAATGTGTTTAAAGGGTGTACCAATAAAGAAAACTTGTTTTGAGAGATTCAAATCGACTGACAGACTTAATAAATGTGTGTATTATAAGTTTTTGTTTTTTCGTTGTGAGTGGGTTGTGTTTGCCAAATATATCAAGGTGAGCCGCTTATTCATTGTGTAAACATGTCGGTAACGGAGATCGACCACTGTCGACTTGTCTTAGCCATCTGTCAACAGTCAAGTTGCCCAAACAGTTGAGTTGTCTGAACACCTAACAATTGTACTGTATGCATCCCCAGCAGACTTGTTTATACTAGGTCATAATGGAGGCTTAATTCTTGACAATGTTCAAATATGTTCATGTTGTGATGTAATTTCTACTTCCATTGTTGGCATGTACATGTTGTATGATCTTATTCATTGGACCCATTGTATTAATTCTGTACATTAACGGCTTACCAAACCATTTGGAAAGTAACATTATACAAACACATCAAAATGTATGCCGATACAGGTCAGTAAATAATGTAGAAGATGCAGTAAAGATTCAAGAAGACTTGTAAAGATTTCCTCCAGAAATGGTCAGAAAAATGGTTGCTACATTTTATTGCTGGAAAATGAAAAACTATGGATCAGGCAATCCACACCTCAAGTACCATATGGGCCAGACAAGACAACCTTTGGGCACAAATGACACAGAGAAAGACTTTGGTGTGTTAATATCCAACAATTTAAAGCAGAGCACACAATATACGAAAGCTGCACTATAAAAAGGGTATGACAACCTTTGGGTTGTGAAAAGATCGTAGCACATAGATAGCTTTTCAATTCTGTACAAAACATAGCTGCGATGAAGTAACCCTCCTCCTGACTGACGCCCGTTGGAAGGAGGGTTACGTTGTCGCAACTACACAAAACCCATAACTTATAAACCACATTTGGGATATATTGCATTCAAGCATGCAAGATGGAATTCTAGATTATTCGCAAGTGAGTTAAACTGCTGCGAATAATTCGTTGCGTATTTGTGACGTCAACATTCGTATCGCAGTCGCATTTGCAGGAAGTATGAATCGGGCTTAAATAAAGCCCATTTACTACACTACATGCGAGTAGTCCCTCGGCTTTACGTGTCTTGGTCTTATAATGGACCCTACCGAATATCTAAGTTGAAGTAGAAGTAGAAGTGCGAATGCGAAGTGAATTTGATGTTAATTTTATGACATATTTGAACCGGGCTTAAATAAACCGGGTGTGGATGAAACTTCTTCTCCCAAAGGAAAGAGAAGAGTCACAAAAATGATTGGAACAATCTAAACTCACAGGAAATACTACTAACTATAGTATACATAATTTTAACATAAAAAACAAGCAAGACAGTCACACACAGTGACAGTGTCCAAGAAAGAGCCTGATTTGATGTGAACTGAAATAGAAGAAAAATACGATAGGTGGAAGTAATTAAATTCTCTAAAAAAATAAGTAAGTAATGTAAACAAAACACTAAACAGAATGTTAAGTTGTTGAGTTGTTGGGTTAGGAATTTTAGTCCACACACAAAAAGATGTCAGAACTCGGTCCTCAGAGTCAGAGTCAGACTCAGTCATTCATGACTCAGCAGAATAACTATATTGCTATGCAACGTTTTAATTAATTAAATACTATACCTTTACATTAAAGCAGGACATGGGATAATTTTCCGTACGTCGCCACCTGGCCCCCAAGACAAGACAGTGGACACACATCAGACGATAATATCGTGTGATGATGATATTTAACGGTGGGGTTACAGGGCGCCACCAATGATTAGTTGTTGTCCAGTTGGTACGCATTGGACCACCACTGATTGGACACGTGATTCCATATGCAGTGACTAAAAGCTACCGTGGGTTTGTTTTGATTGGTCTGAGGTTACCTCGGTTGGCCAATCAAAACACAGATATGGAAAGCTTACTTTCGGTCGTCCGGCCACACGTGTGTGGTATGTATACAGTACATTCATGGTATGGCGTGTCAAACGTTGCATTATTCGATAATGTACAATATATGTGCGATGTTTCTCATATATATGCGATAATTGTCACATATGTGCGATATTCATTTGATGTATGCAATAAATGTAATATATATGCAATAAATGTAATATATATGCAACAAATGTAATACATATGCAATAAATGTAATATATATGCAATAAATTGTAATATATGTGCGATAAATTGTAATATATGTGCGATAAATTGTAATATATGTGCGATAAATTGTAATATGTGTGCGATAAATTGTAATATATGTGCGATAAATTGTAATATATGTGCGATAAATTGTAATATATGTGCAATAATTTGCAATATATGTGCGATAATTTGCAATAGAGATGCGATAAGTTTTAATATATGTTTGATAATTTTGTAGTATATTATATGCGATCATTTGTATGCGATGTTTTGTGACGGTATACATATGCGATAATTTAATATACATGTGCGATGTTCGTTCTTATATGTGCGAAAACGGAATTGTGGGATATAGTACGCTTCCTGTCCACTTGATCCCCGTATCCGTAATGTTTTAGATCGGGCCAGACTATACTCTGGACGGTATAGTATGGTTCCTATGGTTCAATGAGATTGTCGTAGGGTTTATAGTGATGGTCAGGGTACGAGACTCGAGCAGCGTATTTCCGAAATAGCCAGCCAGCCGCGTATTCGGATAATAGAACACATACAGTACAGGGAGGTGACAAAATGTTGCATTTTGCTCAAATCTGAAGGTGAAGATCTGTTTTACTCGAACGAATTCTGCAATATTAGCATAATTTAGAATTTTTAATTGATAATATGTCAATTTCATAGCTTCACATGATTAAAAAAATAATTTTTAAAAAGTGAAAAACATTAACAAAACGTCAAAAAATGACCCGCAAACGAAAAGGCAAACATTTTTATTTTGTATTTTTTGCATTTTTTAATATGTCAAAAAAACATCACTGTGAAATACAAAACCATAACTTGAAAAGAATTTATACCCTTCGTTAAAACAAAACATTTAATTTGTAATCCAGAACTTTCAAGACTAATATAGTGGGCGTATCAAATTTTGGAGCTGGGTAAATTTGGTTCACTATCTAGTGGTTAATTAACCACAGTTATTCTGACGCCATTGTCAATGTACATTCCGCCCAATTACATAGACGGTGCACTTAAACACAATTTGAAAAGAATTTGAACCCTTCGTTAAGACAAAAAGTTGCTTTCTTGTTCCAGAATCTTGAAGGAAGATAGACTGGACGTATCAAATTTTGAGCTGGCTAAATTGGTCAACTATTATTGATTCTGCAATAAAAAGAAAATGTTTGTCTTATCAATTACTAAATAAATTGTTTTATTGTTCGTAAGCATATACTCTTATGTTTGAAAGAAAAACACTTCTATTTCCAGGTGACTTTAAATCGTAGAACAGTTAAAGTTAGTAAATTACCGAGCTATATCTGAAACACTCATGATTGATTATTTTTAATTGTTGTCAATAAAATTTAAAAGTTCTTGTGCTATAAAAATTCAACTGTGTCTTGTTTGCAAAATCATTTTTCAAATTTTTTGAATCTTAGTCATCACATTTATAGTTATGTCAGCCGCGAGCAAAAAGTGGTGACACCCTTCGATAAGACAAACAATTTCTTTAAACATTTTCTTTAAACATTTTCTTTTTATTGCAGAATCAATAATAGTTGACCAATTTAGCCAGCTCAAAATTTGATACGTCCAGTCTATCTTCCTTCAAGGTTCTGGAACAAGAAAGCAACTTTTTGTCTTAACGAAGGGTTCAAATTCTTTTCAAATTGTGTTTAAGTGCACCGTCTATGTAATTGGTCGGAATGTACATTGACAATGGCGTCAGAATAACTGTGGTTAATTAACCACTAGATAGTGAACCAAATTTACCCAGCTCCAAAATTTGATACGCCCACTATATTAGTCTTGAAAGTTCTGGATTACAAATTAAATGTTTTGTTTTAACGAAGGGTATAAATTCTTTTCAAGTTATGGTTTTGTATTTCACAGTGATGTTTTTTTGACATATTAAAAAATGCAAAAAATACAAAATAAAAATGTTTGCCTTTTCGTTTGCGGGTCATTTTTTGACGTTTTGTTAATGTTTTTCACTTTTTAAAAATTATTTTTTAATCATGTGAAGCTATGAAATTGACATATTATCAATTAAAAATTCTAAATTATGCTAATATTGCAGAATTCGTTCGAGTAAAACAGATCTTCACCTTCAGATTTGAGCAAAATGCAACATTTTGTCACCTCCCTGTACTGTATGTGTTCTATTATCCGAATACGCGGCTGGCTGGCTGTTTCGGAAATACGCTGCTCGAGTCTCGTACCCTGACCATCACTATAAACCCTACGCCAATCTCATTGAACCATAGGAACCATACTATACCGTCCAGAGTATAGTCTGGCCCGATCTAAAACATTACGGATACGGGGATCAAGTGGACAGGAAGCCATACTATAACCCACAATTCCGTTTTCGCACATATATAAGAATGAACATCGCACATGTATATTAAATTATCGCATATGTATACCGTCACAAAACATCGCATACAAATGATCGCATATAATATACTACAAAATTATCAAACATATATTAAAACTTATCGCATCTCTATTGCAAATTATCGCACATATATTGCAAATTATTGCACATATATTACAATTTATCGCACATATATTACAATTTATCGCACATATATTACAATTTATCGCACACATATTACAATTTATCGCACATATATTACAATTTATCGCACATATATTACAATTTATCGCACATATATTACAATTTATCGCACATATATTACAATTTATCGCACATATATTACAATTTATCGCACATATATTACAATTTATCGCACATATATTACAATTTATTGCATATATATTATATTTATTGCATATATATTACATTTATTGCATATATATTACATTTATTGCATACATCAAATGAATATCGCACATATGTGACAATTATCGCATATAATATATGAGAAACATCGCACATATATTGTACATTATCGAATAATGCAACGTTTGACACGCCATATCATGGTGGATACGGTACTTGCTTGGTATAATGATGGTGTAGAATTTGTGCGTGTCTCTATGAGAGGTCAAAGGTCAAACAACACGCCAGTTTTTGGCCGGTCTCTGGCGTTATTCACGAGCCTCGAAGGCTACATCAAAATTATTAAAGGGTGCGTTCGTTTACCTTCCCCGGGTCGACCCCGGTGTGTGTCGTTTTCTTTTTCCATTATACGAACGTGTGCAGATATCACCCACGTTCGTCCTGGAAAAAAACCCGCCACACACCGGGGTCGACCCGGGGAAGCTAAACGAACGCACCCATCCGTAGACAAGTGTCTTTTTGTTAACGGTGGTGTTACAGGGCGCCACCAATGATTAAGTTTGTCCAGTTGGTACACACAACCAACCCGGACACACACAGGCATTGGACACACAGCATCAAAATAGACATAACTAATCTTTCAGACACACAATTATTTTGTAAATGAGAATACTTAAATACACTGCATCAAGCTGAAATTTCAATAAATAATTACTTTGCACTTTCTGACAGCACTAATGTGGCCTGTTGTGACTTCCTCTTTTTTTTTTTTTTAAGTGTAGGGCCTACGGGTAGCAAATTAATTCCAAAAGGGACCAAAAGATCACAGAACTGTAGACCATTGACTCTCAACAGTATCCCATCAAGAAAGGACAACATACATCAATTGGTTTTTTTAATATAGTTCTGTACAGTTTAATTAACAAACTCTTACTTTACAGTTTAAATGTAATTACGATATAATTTCTACAATCGATTCACAGCAAAAAAACAAAATTTAACATGATCAGGGAAAACCCTTGTTTGATTGATTGAGGTATTAAAATAAACAGTAGAACTAAAACTGCAAGATACATCTCAGGAAGTTGACACTCCCAAACAGAATGGATGATCGTAAAACGCCAGAAATCTTACAATGTAGCACATCATTGCACTCAAATGTTAGTCTTCTTTTTTTTGGGGGGGGGGGGGGTGGGTGGATGAATAACTTGTATTACTAACGATGTAAACAAATTACTGGTTGAAACGAATGAACTCTCAGGTTTGAACAATGAAAGGCCATTTCAATATAAGTGGAACTTGAACTCAATCTTTATTCCAGGTCTTAATTATGTATAATCTACAAGGTAAAGAGCACTAAACATTGCATCACTTAGGGGAGCAAGACTTCTTCAATGCATTTGTTCCATACCAACATGACACGTTGTTCCACACCAATGCTTAAGACCTATATCTAGAATTAATGTTATTGACACCACACTGAAACTCAGCTTGTCATTCATAATGATCATCTTGAGACACAGTTTAAATGCAGCCACTTATGCTAAAAGAAAATATTCAGCAACTTTTAATGGCACATTTTCAATAGGCTGAGAATCATGTTGGTTACGGTGGGATTCTTACAAAACAAAAAGGTAATACTATGATAACAACAATCGCCAAAATATATTACCCACAAGGATAAACAGAAAAAGCACACTGCTTTATCCTAGGCCAACATGCTAATAACTTTTGTTTCTAAATAACGAGCTCACATAACTTGCTTAGAGAACTAATACAGATTGTAAAACTTAAAGATGTAAAATTAATGGGTTGAGGTTAAAGCAGAGTCGAGCATTTTCAACAGAGGCAGACAATTTACACACATCACAGTATGTATTTACTAAACATACTGCATTCTTAAGGAAAATAAAAGGCATCAGTTAACAACATAAATGATCCAAATTCAATGGTGATGACCGTATTAATGCCAAGTATATAAGTGTCTGTAGATAATACACTAACAGACTAAACCAACTATTATCATTTTTCTTGTACCACATTTATATGTACCTTAAGTCTCACTAACTTTTCATCATTTAAGATTTTGCAAATCATCAGTTTTGTATGATGCCTTATGTTTTAGTTATAAGGCAAAGTATGAACTACACAACAACACATTATCCATAAAGGCTAATACAAGTTCTAACATCCAGTATTAACATTGGCTATTCATAGAGTTGCCTGCAACCTAATACAAAAAAACATTTTTTTTTTTTTAAGTTTTCATTTTAATTACATTTTATACAGGGGAGCATTTCATGTCACCATGACATGCTTCATGCGTAAATCAAAATTATATTTCATGTGTACTTTTTTTATATAATTGGCTGGCAGGTCTATACAAAAAAATATGCTCAAATATTCTTATGAGAATAATGTTAACTTAATATTAAACCAAATTTCTGCTAAATAAATCAAACATGTTTGCTTTTGATTTGTAAAAACAATAGCCGGAATGATTGTCTCATTTTCAAAATTGATAGTTGCAAACATCTAACCATTGTATACAAAATCTTTAAACATGAAGATCAACATTGAAGTTTCCGTAATCAAATAATCGAGTACAAATATTCAAGTCAGATGTCGCATAAGTTTAATTCAATTCAATAAAACGTTTATTCCATACTCATGATAAGTTGATAGGTTGGTCATAGCACTGATTTGAATGTCTTTGATAATAATTCCTAATTTAAAGGCAGTGCACACTATTGGTAATTTACTCAAAATAATTATTAGCCTTAAACCTTACATGGTAATGAGTAATGGGGAGAGGTTGATAGTATAAAACATTGTGAGAAACGGCTCCTTCTGGAGTGACATAGTTTTCGAGAAAGAAGTAATTTTCCACGAATTTGATTTCAAGGCCTCAAGTTTAGAATTTGAGGTCTCGAAATCAAGCATCTGAAAGCACACAACTTCGTGTGATCAGGGTGTTTTTTCTTTCACTATTATCTCGCAACTTCGATGACCAATTGAGCTCAAATTTTACACAGGTTTGTTACTTTATGCATATGTTGAGACACCAAGTGAGAAGACTTGTCTTTGACAATTACCAACAGTGTCTACTGTCTTTAAGAAGATAAGACTGGTAGCAGGATGAAGCGTTAGTCGCTTTCTGATTCAACTTTCTTTTGTTGAGAAAAGATAAATCATTTAATATTTAGGATTACAACTTCCATTACAGCATGTATGATTTCAAAGTAAAAAATAACAACAGCAAATCTGCACAACAACTAAGTAACAGTTTCATTTCCATATGAAGAGAGATACTCACATTAAAAATCTACCTCGTTAATTTCTGACACATCTGGAATAGTAATAAGTAAAATCTAATCTGCCAAATTGATGAATTTACTAAAATATACATAACTGAGTACTGCTTTATTGCTAACTAGGATTCCTACATTAAATCAGCAGAGAGGGTACCAACATATAGGGAAGCCATGTTGTTTCTTTGTAACCTTAAGATGGGGATGTGAAGAAAAGAGAAGAAATAAAATCACTACAATCCAAATGCTCAATGAAACTTCACAACAACGGCAGATGTGCTATCTAATCTCATCATAAAGAAAACGTCTTGACGTGACAAACCAGCACACATTAATGGAAGGAAGTCCCTTCAAGGAAGCCATAATTTTCATTTCACAGTCCTGTAAACAATGAAAAATAAAAAGAACCAATTCATTGTTAGAATTGTAACTCTGTTGATGCCACAGCAGATGTAAATATAAAATACTTATCACTGCATAATAATATTACATTTGTGTAACGATTCAACAAAAAAGAGAAAGATTGTAACATTGGGAGCCAAGGCAGAGGATAGTGGTAAACTCTCTTGCCAAACTGGCCTTTACAACAAAATTGAACAAGAGACTGTGGGAACTAACTCCACAGTATGAGGTATGGTACTTTGATGAATCAGTGGTATCAGTGAGGATGGGTTCCTTCTGCCAGGCAGTAAAATCTCGTCAAGCCAAACTAACAGACATTTGAACTTATTAAAATGATTAGAATGTATGAAAAAAGAATGCAGTGTAATTAAATATGTTCAGCACGTTGGTTCTTTTTAGCATCATCCATATGGTGCATGAAGGAACAAATGTTAAATATTAAAGGAACATGACAGAATTGGTTTTTCTAACAAAACAGTTGCTGGCAGTGTAAGCGCTTTATGTAATTCACCACACACATAAACTGACAAACCTGTAGAAGTTTGAGATCGCACGGCCATCTGGGTCACGAGAAAATAGTGAAAAACCGATTACACATTTTGCATGGCATCGATGCAAACAAAAAAATGAATAAAATGCCCACTGAGCGATAAACTCCAAACGGAAAATTAGATTATTTATTTATCATCAAATATAACATTTCAGACTGAAATATTTTAAGAGATGTTTTCTGCTATCATCATTCTTAGACCATGTTAGTTTTATGTAAATCTGTGATCTTCATGATTTGTTTTCCTACCAATTCTGTATTGTTCCTTTTACACGAGTGTTCACCCTAGATGTATTATTACTTACTTATTCACAATCTGTACAATCATCTCCAGATATGACTACTCCTTACTATGTCCTCATACAGTAGCCTCCTCCCCTTCCCAAGGAGGCTTATCTGGCTTAGGTTGCGCACACCTTGCAGCAAGATCAGCATACGTCCCTCCTTGAAGGAGACATACCAGGACTACTGTCATATTGTCACATCCAAGTCCTCCCATCTGACAATCTGGTGCCAGACACCTTGTCATCAGATCCTCACAAATCTAAAGTTAGTACAAGAGTTGAGATGACATGTGTCATGTATTAATTGGCACTGGACACACCTTTGATAATTGTTCAAAGTCTCTCGTTGTGTATCCCAACATTATGCATAATATAACAAACCTGTAATGTGAAAATTTTGACTCAAATGGTCGTCAAAACACCTTGTTGCACAACTTTCAAGCTTCAGGCCCAAAGTCTGTCAATATTTGAGTGAGAAATTACCCCTTTCTAAAAAACTAAATTACTGCAGATAGAGCCGTTTCTCACAATGTTTTATACTATCGACAGCTCTCTATTGCTCGTTACCAAGTTAGTTATTACCAATAGTGTCCAGTGCCTTTAAATCACAAAATATTTTACCCCTTCATAAGATTCTCACAAAATCTAAGGTTAGTACAAGAGATGACAGGTGACATGTATCAATGGGACTTCTCATTATTTAACTCAAAGAGGGATGTATATTTTTCAAATCTAATTTTAGAACCAAGAATTCTTTCATAATCTAACATCAATCAAAATATTTTCTTGAGAAATTCACTTTCTAGAGTCACTATAAAATCCAAGATGGCTGCTTTTCCCTGCCCTGTGAACTATTTTTCGCATTTAAAACCATAGATCATTTTGGTTGGTAAACACTTTGCAACAGCCAACTCTATTTTCTCATTTTTATATCCAATACATGAAGCTGATAAGTAACCGCATACTCCACGTTTGGTTTTTAGCGAGAGTGTAACCTTCCTACCTTCTCTGGATCCATTTTGCTTGCTACTCTTGTCCTGATGAAATCTACTACTTCCTGATTGGTCAGTACATCCCAGATCCCATCGCATGCCAGAACCAGAAACTCATGCTCAGACAAAATGTTATTGACTGTCACATCTGGTAGTGCTACAAATTAGAATAACATAACACAATTAAAAGGTAGTGCTTCAGAAAGCACACAAAATGAAATTCATAAAACAAACAAAATCATTTCACTATCAAAGAACTGTAAATTCAAGTTCACTGAATACCTCAGCGCTACCTCATAATCTCTGCGCTTTAACCAACTGATTATAAACAGCTCTAGCTATGTCTTTATCGACCATTCAATACCAGGTAACATGGTCATGTTACCACCTTTCAACCAATAGGACTGCCTAAGCTCAGGCCTGATACTTCAGGAGGCGATTGCCTCCGTGCCCCCTGGTCATTGCCTTGGTGCCCTTGAAATGATCCAGCAGAAATTTAAAAATTCCTCAAAGGGTGCCCTTTACCAAGGGTAAAATGCCTTGGTGCCCTTGCCCTTTCAAAAATGAAGCATACAGGCCTGACTGAAAAGCTGTTTGGGTGTTTATGAATACAACTTGGACAACATTACAGCTCCAAATATTGCACTTTATCCCGCAGGTTTGACCTTTCAATGCACTTACCTATTACAATCTGTTCCTCAGCTGGTTTACTTTCATTCCTCTTGAAGACAAAATCTCCCAATGCTCTGGAAAGTGCCAGGTTGCCTGCACAAAATATACCAAAAGCAAACTTATCAGAAACAACAGCAACATGGCAGGCATAATAATAAGCTGGTTTTATATTACTTGGGACTTGTCCTGCTTGAGACAGGTTTTGTGAAAATCCTTAAAGTTAGGAAGAGTTTTGTGAAATAGACCCCTGGACGGTGAGTGAAGATGCTAAACTCACCATTGACTCTGTTAAATTCTACCCAGCCTCCAGCTGCTATGATTCTCTTGGTCTCCTCTTCATTGCCTGGTTTGTGATCATAAGAGAGAGGTTGTGCATGACCACTCACACTGGAAACTGCTCTTGAGTCTCCAACATTACCCTGTATCAATAAAGAGATATAACATGACAGACGCAAATGTCACATCAATAAACACAGTTTCACATCACAAACAACACCACATTGGGTGCTCAAATGTATCTCGTTACAATTAAAGGAGCGTCTTTAGTTTCAACATCCAATACAAAGTCTTTTTCTAATGGAAGAGATTTGATTGTAATCTTTGCACATTTACAAAAACACTACAAAGAAATATTTCATCAAAAGTCGATCTTGTTCCTCCTGAACATGTTTCCTATTTGTCTTGCCCTTTAAGAGAAAAATACACCACCTTTCACATTGTCAATCATTCCAATTTATTTAGCTTTTAGTGCAAAATTTAATAACAAGGTATTCAGTCATGTTGTATCAGAACACATCAGTTGTTAATGTCTCCAGACATCTTTAAGTTATCAGCCATAAGATTGGATTTCCAGAGTCTGATAACTTGAGCTGCAGAATATTCCACTCTGCTGTGCACATCTTTGCCTCTAGCACTATCCACATTATCAATACTAAACCCTGTAGTATAACGCTACATTATAGATACAAGATCCATCCATGTCAGTGCTGACAGGCCATGATCCATTTAGTAAGCGCGTAAACTGGTACTATCAATTAACCCTAACACACTTAAGTATATGGACCAAGTCTATGGTTAGAAACATCACAGGTTCTCTACCCTGGAAGTATGTGTGAGTGATTATTTTGAGTTTCAAATGCTTTCTTTATGAGTGTATTAACTTACGCAGTACATCTTGTTGTCTTTAATGACTACGATCAGTGCAGTAGTACCTGCTAGTTCATCTTTCATTGACTCATCTGTATAGAATTAAAAACAAATGAGCTATTACTGTACCCCAATATATACTATATGGTTATTAATTGGTGATAGGAAGGAAAACTTTATACTAAGATTAAAAATGTGATGGGAACAAATTCAATATGTTTATTCCATCTGACAATGAGAAATATGAATGCAGTATCTGATATGGATAAAATAAACTTTGGACTAGAAATCAAATTGATTGATAATCAACATCAACAATTTTGTACAGAAAATATCTTTTTTACAGTGCTAAAGTGATATTACCACAGTCCAAAATTTGAGAGTCTTTTTAAAAGGAGACATATTCTTAGAAAAAGCTCCTCCCTACTCAAGATACTAGTTTTAATCCAATCCTCCAACTTGGAGCCGTGCAGTTAGCTACATCTTAGCCTCATGACAGAGACTATTAATTAAATACAAACACTCAGACTATTCAAGTGCACTAAGTAGATTATAAATGATGAGGATTGCACACAAATGTTAAATTACAAAATTTAAAATGTTTATTACAAAATCGTTCCTGTTGCACCCTGAAATAGGGGTTGAATACTATTACTACAATTGAGAGATAAGTGCTTACCATGCTGATTCACCATATGGAATACTAATTGCCAGTGGATAGTTAACATGATATTGGCCTAGATGTTATTGTCTTTGTGTGTGTGTGTGCGTGTGTGTGTGGGTAGGTATCCACATTCAAACCGGGGACCTATAACAAAAGGGACAATGGGTCCACGGTTGCTATCCCATGATAATTTGGAAACTCAAAATGATGATTTGTGATGTCTGCTATAAATTCTTACCACTCAGCATATCTTCATCCAGTAAGAGGAAGGATTTCTTGATACCGTCAATTATATCTCCTTTCTTGTAAGACATCTGATTGGTCATCTTGGTATGAAGATGCT